>NC_067137.1:123728137-124328137 GCF_903995435.1 Acomys russatus
GAGGAAGTGTAGTTGGTACGTGCACCGCAGGCCCACGAAACACCCCAGAAGAACACCGTCTCTTCGTTCCACTGTCAAGAAGTGAGTCTCAGAATGAACCTGCATTAAAGGATATTGGAGAAAACTGGCATTGAGTTTTAGAATGCGTGTTCACTTCTGTCTGCTTGTTCCATGGTAGAGACTTAAAGTCAACTTGGGGCCCCCTCTGTTGCTTCTCTCTTTATAAACAGTGACGTGTCAAAGAGAATGACTAGAATTCTTTAAATGGAGACTCCGTGGTCTCCTTTCCTTTCCCCAGTGGGAAACAGAAAAATGGCATCCTGTCCCCAGCAGCTGAGCTCTCATGGTTGTCTCTTCCCCACAAACCATTAATCGTTTTTTGTTAGATCACATAATTTATAGTATCCGTTTTGAATGTATAATGTAATAGTGCGTACTGGAGGGTAGTTAGTCTTTCTTCAAGTAGGCTATGGAAAATGAAATAAATACCTAGATTAAATTACCATATGAGAGGGAGAAAAATGAAACAATTTGCTGACTTGCAAAAATATGTAATAGACATTGTAGAGATAATCTAAGTTTAAAACATCACTCATTCTTCTACTTACTGCAGATGCTCTCATTGTAGAAGGCAATTCATGAGAAAATTTTTGTAGCAGTGGTGACCAAAACAATTATTTCTAAGTAAAAAGACCTGATACAATCTATACAAATAGAAGTGAATTTGTTTGGGAAGTTACAATGCAACATTTAAAAGTGGCCAGTTTATTTAAGCATCTCTAATTTTGTGAATGAATGCCTCATAAAACTCTTAAAATATATTATCAGCAAGAAGCAATTTTTTTCTATCCACCATATTTGGTGCTATGTTTTGTTTTAAGAAAAACTTACTAGAGGCTTATTTCTAAAAGTCAATTTACATCTTTAGAGATGAGTTTTATGTATTTGTAAAAATAAAAATACAGTTCATATTTGTTTCCTGTTAAAATCCTGTACTAAAAGGACTGCATTTTTTTCTACACCACCATCTGCTCCTTGCTGGTATGGATTATAAATCAATCACATTATTCTTGCTATTATTATTATCATATTTTTCATGGGTCCAAACCCCTTATTATTAAGCTTTTATCTTCCTGAGAAACTATCAAACTTCATCTGTGGGACTGAGTCCAAGACCCTGTGGGAATCCCAAAGAGAATTTTAATTTTCTCTGGGCATTGGGCACCATTTGTTGTTTATGCCTCTGAAACGGTATCATTTTCGTTGTGATAATAGGATTACGTTCATTGGGATGTGTGGGCCTGCTGTAGTACATGCTCACTTGTGTCCTTCTGCAAAGCAAGGGCTGTGCGATTAAAGGAGGGATGTGCACAGTGTGGAGCAGTGAAAGCAAAGCAGGGGACCAGTGGCATTGGGTGCTTCAGATGCGACTATGCTGTGTGTCAGAATACTTGTGAAATAATACGCCTGGGTATACATTAACCATTCCATAGAATGTCTTTCTTTCTGAGACATTTACCTATTCAGAATTACTTAAAATATATAATTTTTTCCTATTGTTTCACTATTTCTGTTTAGCTGTGATGCTCTCGAGCGGAACACTCTATCTGGGTTATTGATTTAGCATAACTCGTTAAGAGCTGTCTATCACTAATTGTTTGGAAGTTCAGGACTCCCCTGCTCTACTCTGGACAGCGTCAAGCAGTCATGATTCTTTAAGATGGGGCTCCAGTAAAAATTAAATGTTGAGTCCATATAACTTTTTAATTTCCTTCCTAAGTAGCAGGTTGATTTACAAAGCCTTGGTGATTTGCCGATGTTTCTCCGTGCTTATAAAACTCATTCTAGCTCTAAATTTAGAAACCATTTGCTAATGTGATTAAAATGTTTCAGAGTCCTCACCATCAGCGGTCTTGTGCAGGTTGCGCCCAGGACCCAGCACTCCAGCCAGAGCAGCGCTACGGAGCCTTGATAAGCCTCATAATGCTAATGCTGTTTTGATAGAGAAAACCGCAAGGACAGCAAAAAGCAGCCTCCACTCTCCAGTACAGGTGTGTAATGAGCACGTGTAATTAAACCGAAGATACATAATGGTTTGTTGTTGGATACGCATTCACAGCAGCTGACTACCCTCTTAATGTGTGCTTCCTGAGTTAGGTAATTTTCTTCTGTCTCCACTCCTTGAACAGGATATTCCTCATGGACTCATATATGAAATGATCCTGCGCCTTTTACACAGCAGATTCCCACTGCTGCCTGTAATTTAGCGTCTCTGCCATCTCAGCATTACCTAAAGATGATTAAAAAAGAGCATGTAAATTCACAAACAAGTCATTTTATTCTTCAGCTTAAATAATTTAGAAATGCCGCCCGAAAAGGAAAGTTATGAGAATGCAGGCCTTTCTCCATGGTTCTCATCCCAGTGGCATATATCAGCCTTGCATTTAATCACTGTTATGCATAAAATATGGCCCATGGCTCCGCTCTATATATCAAATAAACTTCTTTGTATATCATGGGTCTGAATCTTTTCAATGTTGTGAAGCAAACGTGAAAAGCTAAAGCTGCTCTTTAAAAATCTGTGCAGAAATAAGCAGTGACACCAGACTGTTTCTGGCAATTTCAAATTCTCTATTTCCACTGAGAAATATTTTTAATAATTCAACACACACACACACATACACATTGCTTTTTTAAAATGATGAATCTGCATAGGCAGTATGTGGGTTTCTTTATTTTAATCTCCTTGGTTCTTTTCCTTCCACTGTGACTCTACGGTGCCATATTACTGTAGGAAATATGTTTCCATGTATGCAGTGGGGCTGGCCCTTCCCAAGCATGGTTAGCAGGATCTGCCTACTGAGGTTCATAATGTGGAAGAGAAAATAGATAATGTAAATTTGTTTTGTATTTTCTAGAAGTGGTAATACCTTATGCATGTATTGAACGACAGTGTGTGGTTAAAATGGTCATGATAACACCCAGGCTCAATAGCAGTTTTCCATAAATTACCGTATGGGAGCCATTAATCACTGCATTTAGGTGCTGGGCATCACCTGTTTAATTCAGCTGCTTCTTATTTACACTTCATTTTGAAGAATGCCACGGGAACAGAAATGAAAAGTTTCCACATCGGCTACACAACTCACCTAGCTACACCTCAGGTGGGAACTAAATAGTCAACTTCATTTACATGGGTAACTTTCAAAGCTTTGCTCACCTCTGATTTTAGGCAAAGATTTTGTTTTAATTGCATCTCTCTCATGATGGGACTCACTTTCCCCGTGTCCTCATAGTTATGGCGGCATATTTTATTTTGGTTGCTCATAAGATGAATTAGCTTACTTTCTCATCAGTTTCTCTCGTTTATGACCTTGAGTCCCTGTGATTGTAACTGGGCATGTTAGGTAGGGCAGGATGTCTTTGTGTGGTGTATTTTGTTAGTAACTGTTGTGGGGTGTGTCTTTTAGAAAGAGAAGTCATCAAAGCGAGGTCATGAAGACCCACCTGCTGGTCCTTAAGCACGAATCTGCATCTGTCTCCTTTCTGAGGTGCAAATCACCTTTTGCTTTTTTCCTCTCTGAGTGTCCTCCACCCATCCTCTCTCCCTGCACCCAGCCCCATCCTCTCTCCCTGCACCCAGCCCCATCCTCTCTCCCTGCACCCAGCCCCATCCTCTCTCCCTGCACCCAGCCCCATCCTCTCTCCCAGCACCCAGCCCCATCCTCTCTCCCTGCATCCAGTCCTATTCTCTCCCCCTTCACCACCCCCATCTCTCTGCATCTTCTGCTGCCTTCTTCTAACTGAAGGACATCTTCCATAAAATGTATCTTCCTCTCTTTCAGGCAGTGCTACTCCTTAATGGCAAAACATTTGAACCCCTGAGCCTATCCCTATTCAAACCACAGCTGAGAAAGGTGGAATCTCCTTGTAAATATTTCTTGAGTTACTAATTATTAAAATAGACTCAGAAAATATAAACCTTGTGCTTAGCTTGGTATGGAAGGTGCAACTGTTGAGAGCCAAGGCATCTTCTACAGCCTGGAAGCCCCAACACATTTCTTCTTAGCCCTTTCTTTAGTTTTGTATGCTACAGGCTGAATGCTCCTAATCTGAAAAAGCTGAAACACTCTCAGATCCAACCCTTTTTAGCAGTGGTTTGACTCCTCAAATAGGACATTCCATACCTGGTCTCCTATGATGGGTGCAGTTAAAAGGCAGGTGCAGTGAAAACATTATGAAAAAATATAAAATATCAAGCACAGTATGTGTGTAAGGTATAGTAAACACAAGTGGATTTTGTGCTTAGACCTATGCTCTACCCAGTTATACAATTTTATGCATATGTAAATACTCTAAAATTTGTTTCTTATGTCCCAAATCTGAAACCTTTTTCACCCTAAGCACTTCAGAAAAGAATATTCAACCTGGTTTTGATTGGTATTAAGAACCATCCCAGCGGTCCAATATCTTGATGTGGCAACCTCATGACCTTTAGCTGAACTGCTTGTGATGGGTTCTGATGAGAAGAAAAGAAATGCTTTGACTGCACCATGGTTTTCCGTATCTAGTGGCCACCGAGTGTTGCACCTGTGCCCAGTGCTGCTGAGGAAAGAAATCATAAGACAGCCAAAGAGTCCTTTTCTACATCAATGACTTTAGAATTTGAAAGAAAATATCCAAACCAAAGTTGTAGTTTATATTAGTTGATTTTTAGAGTTACATCTGAGCATACGTGTCTTATTTATTTATCATGAAGACAAATAAAATTATGAGACCACCAACTAAGCTAACCAAAAAGAGAGTGATGATTGAAATAATAAGATCAGAGATTGAAGGGGAGATATTATGTAAGATTCCAATAAAATCAAGAAAATAAGTGCATAGCTTAAAAATGTATATTCTACCAAATTGGGGGAAAATCTAAGACAAACTGATTAACTCATGGATATATATGACTTACCAAAATTATAGCAAGATGAGATAAATAATGTAAACAGGTATATAACAGCCAATGAGATTGAAAGATTAATGAAGGGGCTGGAGAGATGGCTCAGAGGTTAAGAGCGCTGTCTGCTCTTCCAGAGGTCCTGAGTTCAATTCCCAGCAACCACATGGTGGCTCACAGCCATCTATAGTGAGATCTGCTGCCCTCTTCTGGCCTGCAGGGGAACAGGCAGGTAAAAACACTGTATACATAATAAACAAATACATCTTTAAAAAAAAAAAGAAAGTGTAATGAAAATGCTTCCAACCAAAAAAAAAAAAAAAAAAAAAAAAAGATCTGGCCTCAGATGAATTTACTGAAAAATCCTACCAATTCTTTAAAGGGAAACTCACATCAATCCTTTTCAAGTTAGTCCATGAAATGAAAAAAAAAAGTAATAAATGCTTCTAAATTTATTTTATGAAGCCAGAATTTTTCTGATACCAAAATGAGATAAAGACACAACAAAAACAAAAGAAAATTACAGACCAATCTCAACTAAACACTTGGAAAATGAATTCTAAACATGTGGGAAAAAGTCACTCATGTGATCAAGTTTGTATTATTCCGAAGATTCAGAGATAGTTCAATACATGAAAATCAACACATTTAATACAGTACACAAACGGACCCAAAGACAGACATTACACAGTGAGAAACTTTTGACAAAATCCAATATCCCTTCATGATAAAAGTTCTGAAGGGACTAGGACTGGAGGGAACATAATAATTAAACAGAATAAAGGCTCTTTGTCAAACCTAAAACCAGCTTCATGCTAAATGAGAAAACCTCAAGGCGTATCCACCAAAATCCAGGACAAGACAAGGCTGTTCACTGTCTGCACTCCTTTCAAGAGAGTCCTTGAAGTCTTCGCTAGAGCAATTGGACAAGCTGAGAAAGCTAAAAGGACACAGGTAGGATAAGAAGTAAAAACATCCTTATTTGCAGAAGTCATGATCCGGTGTATGAGACCCTAAAGACCATCAGAAAACTCTGAGAGTTCATAAACGTTTTCAGCAAGGTGGTAAGACACAAAATTAGCACACAAAACTCAGCAACCTTCCTGTATATGGGTGACACACCCTGAGAAGTATCATGGGAGAAGGGACAGAAAGAATGTAAGATTAGAGCAAGGCGGGGAGTGGTGTGCAACGCTGACTTCCAGGCAAGACATGGCTGCTACACTCTAGAACTCACAGTCGGCCGTGATTACCCACACAAGTTCTGCACTTGATCGAAACAATCAACAATGCCAAGGGAGGAGTTCGTTGTTGGGGGTTTGCCTGATGTATTTTGATGCTAATTTTTTTTTTCCGAGACAGGGTTTTCTCTGTGTAGCCTTGGCTGTCTTGGACTCTCTTTGTAGACCAGGCTGGCCTTGAACTCACAAAGATCCGCCTGCCTCTGCCTCCCCGAGTGCTGGGATTAAAGGCATGCGCCACCACCGCCTGGCTGATGCTAATTAATTAAAAAGCCGTCACACCCCACATCTGGGCAGGACAAAGGAGACAGGTGTGGCTAAGGTCCCTGGGGCTTGGGAGACAGAGAGAATCTTGGGAAGAGGGAAGACTGGAGGAGAAGGAAGAAGGAGGCTGCGCCATCATGGGTTAGGTGGAGGAGAAGCACATGGCCGGTGTGGATGGAGGATTTGGCCCAGATGAAGAACATTATCAAGTATATGTGATTATGGATGGGAGGTAGCTTGATAGAAATTATTAGAAGCAGATGGCGTGGGATTGGGACAGGGATCCCATGCCTGCCCCAGTATGGGAAGTAGTTTAGGGGATTGATATCTGCCCTGCCCTAGGTTAACTAAGGCTATTTTAAAATATAACAGGTGTCTGTGTCTTGATTGATTGCTAGCAGGTTATACTGCCATAACAATAACGATAGGCCTAACAATAAGCATTATTAGTCCGTACTGGTAATTTAAAAACAACAGTTCGTAGAGCCCTTCCTCTCTCTCTGAGGATGTGACGGATTTGAGGAGGAAGCAGCATTTTCTTCAGTGGTGTAGCCACTGGCAAGCAAACCCTCACCACACCTGTGAGCAAGCCTAATAAAGTTCACTGGGTCACAGTCCATCCGTCCACAAATAAATAAATAAATAATATTAAAAAAAGACATAAAAGTAGAAAAGAGACTAACTAGGAAGAGGAAAGGGATTGATGAACAGATGGGAGGGGACAAGAGGTGATGAAGAGTGAATGTTTGAAATATAATGTGAATATATATAAAACATTTTAATCAAACCCATTAGTGTATATAGTTAATAAGTGGCAGCGCAAATACTTAAAAGGAGCAAGCCAATTATTTTAGGATATTCAATACTCTGTGTTATGGTCACACATGTATTATAGCACGCAGACTGCTTGTGCCTCCCTGCGCGTACTTTAGATTTCTTTGTCTGACATGAGCCACTGATGGGAGCTAGACTTGGTCACAGTGTTGATGTCTAAGAAACCTGGGCTTAGAGAGCAAAAGCCGGAGTACCATAAAGGGTTAAAGACCCTTGTTGAACATCTTGAAAGCCCAGGCACTAACCTGATGCCTGTCACTGCTCCTCTAAGTGAAGAGGGAGAAGGAGCCTGTGACATGGCAGAGTTCTCTGTGTCCATCCCTTTCCCACGTTAAATGAACTTGACTCTACTTAATTAAATCTAATCAAGAGTCTTAGACGGCCAGTGAAGGGTTATTATTATTAGTTACTATTATTTTGCTATAAAGAAACACCACAGTCACCAGTGAGCAGACTTGACACCATCCTTTAGCAGAGTCTCTGACTCCATTTTGAGTTCAGTTTTCAATGGCTAAGTGATTTAATTATTCTTGAAGAGAAGTGTCTTCCAGCTCTCTCTCTCTCTCCTATCTCTCTCTCCCTCTCTCTCTCTCTCTCTCTGTCTCTGTCTCTCTGTCTCTCTCTGTCTCTGTCTCTGTCTCTCTCTCTCTCTCTCTCTCTCTCTCTCTCTGTCTCTCTCTCTCTCTCTGTGTATGTGTGTGTGTGTGTGTGTGTGTGTCTGTGCAAATACAATGCATATATACATACCTACATATATGCATAATATATAATGCATATATCTATATGAATGTGGCCACTAGGGGACAACTTTGAGTGTCATTCCTCAGGTGACATCTACCTAATTTTGAGACATTATCTCTCATTGACCTGGATCTTAACAAACAGGTCTAGATGTCTGGCCAGGAAACCCTAGGAAGCTCTTCTATATCATTACAGAAATAATATAGAGTGTGCTGCATCTGAGGACAGTGAACTCCAGAAGCAAACAACAGGTTGCAACCCTGGCTACCTTTTATGATGCCTGCCTTACAATGCATCACTGCTCTAACCTGCCAAGCTACGTGCCTACATCAGAGCCGTATGTTAACACTCAAGTTGGTTTTGTAGGTTTTGTTTTGAGGAGATTTTATGGAGTGATGTAGAGTTGACTAAGGAACAGTTTCAGGATAGATTAGGTATGGGCGTGAGGATGTCAAGAATTTAAGAACAAAACGGTATTGATTATGCTCCCTGGGACAGGTGTGGGCTTCTCAAGAGAGAAAGTTGCCTGTTTTTATGATTTTTAAGAGAAAGCTCTGGAGATAGAATTTTTGGCAGCAGAGAGGCTAAGTAAAAACATTTAAAAATAATAACACAACAAGGAAAAAACTAGCCAGAATTTACTAGTTTAGCGTGGATACGGGCAGAGCTTTAGTTTGAACACAACTGTGATTCTATCTGCTTTCCTCCAACCATAGCTGAAGGTCTGTGTTTCCCCATCCAAGCAGACACACAGATAGCTTTACTTTAGTCTCACTTTGGGTTGGTGGTAGAGTTTGAAACTTTCAAATGTTTTCAAAATCAAAATTCAATCTGTCAAAAAAAAAGTATAGTCATACACACACACACACACACACCAACATGACATATATACATACATGTCAAAATGAAACCCCGTACTTGTATGCTAATTAACTTTTTAAATCCTTTATTGATTCTTTATGAATTTCACATCATGTACCCCAATCCCTCTCATCTTCCCATCTCTTCACATCCACCCTCCACCCTCACAACGTCCCCCACCAAAAGAAAATATAAAGCAGGCAAACACCCCGAAAACATCTCGTGGAAGCTGTAATGTGTCACAGTGTGTCACACAGTCTACCGTTTTGTCCACACACCTTTACTTGTGACTGTTCATTGCAGTGTGTCATTGGTCTGCTTCTACGCCTCTGGCTTCAGCTACACACTGAATCAATACTGGATTCTCACTGGGAGCCCCCGGGTTGTCCTACTGTTGCCCCGTGTCTTGGAGGTCCTGCAGCCTTGGATCTGCAGGACTGGCTCTTTCATGCATGCTAGCAGTTCATAGACAAAGTAGATGTTGGGGTGGGCCAAACCGAAGCCCTGGGTCTCGGCCTGGGTGGTAGCTGAGCTGGTCAGCACACCAGCTTTCCTGCATTCTCATCACCGGGATGAGCTCTCCAGCACTGCCCTGCCTAGCTCACTCAATGATGCAGCTTTGCAAAAGTCAGGGCCAACTCTCCTGCTCTCACGTCCTCAGGCGTCACACTCACTCCACCAGGACCAATGCTACTATGCTGCCCAGGTAAAGTGCAAGACCCACTCTCCTGTTCTCACGACCTTGGGGCCAGCTCTTCTGCCTGTTGTAGGTGGCAAGGGGCTAGCAGGGGCATTTCTCACAGAAGGCAGGAACAGCTCTCTGGAATGGCCCTCTGGGATGGCCCTCTGGGCCAGCTCACCAAGGCCAGCTCTACTGTTCTGCCCACCCGAGGCTGCAGTGACTGATGAATGGGGCCAGCCATCCTGAGTGCCTCAGACAGTGAGGGATGGAGCCAGCTCAGCACAGCCCTTGGATATCAGCCTGGTCCAGGCAGCAGCCCAGACCAAGGATGTTGTCGTGGCCTTGGGTGATAATATGAGCCACGGTCTTTGACATAGACCTCTGTTTGCTGTGTGGCCAGGGACCCAGGCATCGCCCCTAGCAGCAACATGGGACTTTGCCATGGCCTCAGGTGGCAGACAGCACAGGACACTCACATCAGCTCTCCACCCTTGAATCTCCTGTTCCACCTCTCTCCCTAGTGCTCAAGCCATTCCACTGCTCTTCCTCTCCCACCTCTCCACCACATACTTGCACATTGCAGTGGCTTCTGCTGTGGGTGGGCCATGTGGTTAGTGGGCCTTTGGGTGTCTTGATAGCTAAATTTTTCATAAAAATAATATATACTGTCTCTTTTTCTTTGCTCTGATTTTTAAAACTATTCTTCTATATACTCACAAGTGCATGTAGACACGGACGTACATAGTTATACATATTTTCATGTGCATGTATTACTAGTATGTGTACATTTGTGTGACTCACATGTGGTTTTGCACATATGTGCATGCATGTGTGTGCACATACACATTATTATTAGAGATTTTTTTTTTTAGAATTGTGACCTCAAGATGAGAATAGTAAGAAAGTGCTGAAGAGGAGGCTCGGCTGTTAAAAGCTCTTGCCACACTCACATGGGACCTCACAAGCACACATAACTGTAGTTTTAGGATATCTGATGCCCTCTTCTGGCCTCTGAGTGTGCCAAATGTGCCCACAGTGCTCTTACACATGTACAGGCAAAACACTCATACATATAAATAAAATAAATAAATCTTTGTAATAAAAGGATAGCACAAAAGAGAAGTTCTTGATAATACAAATCATTTAAAAAATTAAGTTCAGTTGGAAGATATTGTAAAACAAAACAAAAAACAAAGAAACAAAAAGCAATAATAATTTCCTAAATTAGGCCAAACCTGAGGCAGGGAAGGGGAGAGAGATTTCATGAGAACTAGAGGAATCCAAGAAACTCAGTGTATGATGTCTTGGGTCAAAAAAAAAATGGAGTAGGCAAGAGGAAAAGTAGAAATTGCCAAAGAAATACTAAACTAAAACACTTAGAACTGACTGAAATATCCTGCAGGTCAAGAGCATTTGGGAGTATCTGAGCCAGAAAAAGGATTTTCTATGAATTTCAGAATGTTAGGATAAAGAAAAAGGTCTTTTTTAACTTTCACAAGAGGACACACAGAAGAGCCCGAAGCCAGGATGGTGGCAAACTTCCAAAGGCTGACAGGCTGCTGGAGAGTTAAGGCGTACCTCCCACTCCCACGTCCCAGTAGAAGAGTTCCTAACTGCATTCTGTTCCCACCCCCCCCCCCCCCCCCCCCACCCCCCCCCCCCCCCCGCTGTGGAGAGTGAGGCTGGGCAGTGGCCGATGGGTAGGAGCATGCGCATAACAGCAGGAATGATGTGCATGCCAATAATCTCAGCACCTGCACGGTGGATGTAGGAAGATTATACGAGTTTGGGGTCCACTTTGGCCAAGTTCATGGCCAGCGTGGGCTACATCAGCCCTTGTGTCAAAACAAACAAACGAATGAACAAACGAACAAACAAACAAACAAAATAGCCACTCAGGAGAGAATAAAGTCTGCATAGTCACAGAAGAAAGAGAGCCTGTGTGTTTCAACATGATCTCCGTCTTGCTTCCTAGTAACTCAGGGAAGTATTGGACAAGCCTCACGAGGAAGGATGAAGAAGCTGCTCTGTGAGTGGTCACTGACCTACAGAGCCACTGGAGTGGCCTGCTGAGGACACAGAGCCTTCCTTCTGCTCGCCTTGAGAGGGTAAAGTGCCCTGTTGAGGAGGGACTACTTTTCTGGAAACCACAAATATCGCTTAGGAGCTCAGAAATCACCAGCCACAGCTCCCCAGTTGGCAGCCAGTAAGAACTGCACAGCTCAGTTCTGATGCCCCAAGTGGATTGGAAACCCCGGAGGACACTTGGTTTTAGACTAATAATCTCCCAGGCAAAGGACAGAGCCGCCAGTGCCCCTAGCCCACGGGAACTGTGTGACAGTACGTTAGCAACATTACAGGGCTCAGGTGGTGACTGGATGTGCAGAAGCAGAGAAAGGCACATGGCCACTTTCCAGCGCTGCCTGAAGGATCCTGCTTGGGTTTAAAATGTTTATCTTCTTCATGTTTGTCCTGGATCCCAGTCCAAAAATGACCTCTTTTCACTTCCGCCAGATTTTTTTTTTTAATGATATTCCCTGTTTTCATGGCAGCTTCTCCTGAGTTATAAATGGCTTGAAAGCAGAGGTGACATTGCTTCTGAACTTGTGAAGACGTTTTAATAAAACCACTGAGCCAAGAGTTCACTTCTATCGCCTAACAGTTCTTCCTGGGCTTCTAGGAGTTAAGGCATTGGTGGTCAGCTTCAGCCCGGACTCCTTCTGCTTAGCACAGGTACAGGTCCTGCGATCTGGTGGCCCCTGTCATCCAGAAGGGAAATCCCTTTGGAAAGGATGAGCATACACCGTCACGTGCCATTTAGACGTACACCTTTGGACATGCGCAGATAAGCGGGGTGGCCCCGCTAGCCACCCTGGACACTGGTCCTTGTAGGATCCGACGTTGGGTCAGACTACACAGTGACTATCTGGGAGAGTCAGTCTTCTTCATAGCATCCAGGTGGCTTACCCTTGTGAGCGCTCAGCTGGGATTAAATAATAAATTCCCCAGGAGCCCAGGCTTAGAAAAGAGCTTCCCGCAGCAGCAGGGATGTTCCAGCCAGATTTGGTTAATTGAAATCATGCATCGAACTAAGTTGCCCGTCTGATGCGATCTGACAAAAAATGATCATAGGATGAAATTGCCTCTCGCTGATCCTCACCTATCTTGCATTTCAGCTTACGGCAAGATTGAAGCAAACTGCTCCAATTTACTGCTCCCGACCTGCTGATAATGGACACTTTGCTGTGCACTCTCTCCCTTCATTACTGCTCAGGTCAGGGCTGTTAACAGGGACTCTTGCCACTTTTGACAGATAGTCACTACCAAGATGAATGGCGGTAGCCACATGACCACTTAGGACCAGGCCTCCCCTCTTCAGCACCTTCAAAAATGCCTTTAAAAAAAATAAATAAAGATAAAAGGCCACGCTGCTCTGTTTAACTCTTTATTAACTAGCAGAGTCGATAGACAGCAGGCACCGTGACCCTGTGAGCCCCTCGGTGCTCAGCTCTGAGACTGTTTCAAAGCCACCACTTGACAGTGTCTTTAAAGAAAACTTCTAGTGAAGCTGTCTGGCCCATTTTGTCCTCACAGGGACAGAAATTGGCCTGCAAATCGAGGAAGGGTACCGGCCAAATGTTTCAACTGTGCTAACGACTGCGAAAGAACAGTGACTTGTCAAAGCGTTAAGTGGGGCTATTTAAGAGTCAGAGTTGCTTATTAGAAAAACTAGGCCGCCACGTTCAATACCACCAAGATGGGTGGAGCTGGGAGCTGACTCGCTTCTTCATGAGTCTATGACAGCCTCTCCCGGAAATAATCTCATCCCCAGTACTTCCAGAGTATTTTTACTTGTGTTTAGCGGAGGCGGAAGCACGCTTCCTTCCATGTTGCCATCTTTGCTTTAGATGATGCTCGGTGGAGGAGTTTTAAGAGAAACGATGGGGCCAGAGAGGTGGCTCAGCTGATGAAGATGCCTGTCTTCAAGTCTGACTGCCTGCACTTGATCCCTGGTACCCTACATGGTGGAAAGCGGGGTCTGACGTCTGCAAGTTGTCCTCTGACCTTCGCACATGCTCACACACACACACACACACACACACACACACACACACACACACACACACACTACAACAGTGTAGCAAATAGTTTATCATAAAAGCTTTAAATAGCAAGCTAAAAAAAAAAGTGAGTAGTTTATATAATGCTTTAGTGTCTGATGCCTGATGTGCCCATTCATTTTTGCTTTTGACAACTCTTTGCTAGATTTGCATCACGTTGTGTTGTTCACTTGGCCTCGTGAAATCAGATGAACTATTAAACACTGTAATCTGCTAATTGATTTTCCATGTCCCTTCAGAAAGGGATGCATTGTCTGGAGACAGCCTCAAAAGCCGCGGAATATGGTGGAAAAGCTGTTTTACTCCCCCCTCAATTCTGGTGAGGTTGACCAAGCTGAATGCTCCACTGGGTTTTTTTTGTTTTTTTGTGTTTTTTTCCTCTCTTCACAGAAGTCTCAAAAATGTAATTATTTCAACGCTTATTTTTATTGCTTTATGATCACGCTTACAAATGGCATGGCAATATTCGATAATTAGACTCAATGGATAAAAGCCATGCTCATGAGAAAGGCTCCAAAGATGCGAGGGAGCTCAATGGTGTCCTGGGAGACGTTTTCTGCCATATAAAGACTTTTCCATTACAGTACAGTCCTGCCATCAGGATAATATAATTTGAATGGACCCACCCTTACAAAGAAATACAGTACAACCAGATAGGAATACTCACAACTGAAATGCATGGGCAACAATTTATTGTGTTTCCTAAAAAAAAAAAAAAAATGTTATTTTCCATTTTGCTTCAAACACCGCAGAGCTAGGTGATAATGCTAGCGCGTGTTTGCGGGAGCATCTTCTGTGCCGTGATATATTCATCACATATATATCCGACACATATATCCAACAACATAATTTTCTTGTTAAATCTGCAAAATGCTACCATGAAGCAGGCTTTAGTTTTATTCTCCTCTTACAGGTGGGGAAACTGAGGCATGAGACGATGAAGCGGCTTGTCGAAGTGCACGTGGGTCACCACAAAGCTGTTGAGGAGATGTGAAGCAAAGCAGCCTTACGCTCGTGCCAAGCTCCTGACAGTTACACTCCACGAAAAGTCACTGTGACACGTGACGTGAGCGGCCTACAGGCTTAAGTGGTTGTTTGCTGCTTTACCATGTTGATAAAGTCTGTTGAAGAGCGGGTCTGGAGCTATAACTGCGCGAGAGAGCACGTCTTCCCACGCACGAGTCCAGGGCCCAATCTCCAATGCAAACATGAATTATATCACTGCTGCTTTAAAAGCTGTCTGCCAATATCAATGACATCTCTCCAGGAAACTGTGTATGTGTGTGTGTGCATGTATGTGTGCTGTGTGTATATGTGTGCGTGCGCGTGTGTGCGTGTGCGTGTGTGTCCTTGTGCGTGTGTGCTCGCACATGGAGGCCAATAGCCAGATATTGAGTATCTTCCTCAATTGTTCTCTACCTTATTTTTTTAATTTTTATTTTCTGTGTAATCAATTGTTTGTGTAATTTAATTTTTATTTGTGTGTGCGCATATATATATATATATATATATATATATATATATATATATATATATATAAAATTTGGACATGTATGCACACATATATAGAGCCAGTGATCAATGTTAGGTGTCTCCCCTTGTTTATTGAGGCAGGGCCTCTAACTGAACCTGGAACCTGGAACTCTCTGATTAGCCAGCAACGCCTGGGGAACGAATGCACCAGTCTCTGTCCTAAACAGTTCTGTGGTTACAGACATGTGCTGTGGTTACAGACATGTGCTGTGGTTACAGACATGTGCTGCAGTTACAGACAACATGTGCTGTGGTTACAGACATGTGCTGCAGTTACAGACATGTGCTGTGGTTACAGACATGTGCTGCATTTACAGATGACGTGTGCTGTGGTTACAGACATGTGCTGCAGTTACAGACATGTCCTGCGGTGCTGTGGTTACTGACATTTGCTGTGGTGCTTCGGTTACAGACATGTGCTGCGGCTACAGACGACATGTGCTGCGGTTACAGACATGTGCCGTGGTTACAGACATGTGCTGTGCGCCTGGCTTTCTATATGGGTGCTGAGGATCTGGACTGAGCCCCCCGCCCCCCCGATAGCACGACAAGCACTTTACTGGCACAGCCACCTCTGGAGACTCTCTCCATGTTACCTTTTGAGGCAGGTATAGAGACGCAATCCGCCTTTGGCAGCGGCTTCCCCTGGGCTCCTGGGCTGTTGTCACTTTTCCCTCCTGATTACCTGCTACGTGGAGTTTGGATTTGTAAGGCCGCCCCAGAAGTGCTTAAGCTCGTTCCTCAACTTCAGCCCCAGCACATCCCTGCTACTTGCCCTGTTCTCCGCTTCAACTCTGGGTGAGGCAGTCGTTGGTGCCTGCCGAATGCTGACACACAATTCATATGCACCCAGGCGTGCGCCCTCTCTTTCTCTCTCCCTCTCTCTCCCCTTCCCTCTCTCCCTTCCCCCCCCCCCCCCGCCTGCCACCAAAACTGTATCAAGGCTCTCATGACTCTCCTATGAATATTTTGCACTCAATTCTTTTTGAAGGATGGTATGTGCCCTTTGCTAGATAGGGAGACTACCAAGATGAATAAATAAAGTACAATCTGTTTCTGAGACTTTACTTCTTACCCCTCCGTAAAGAGTGTTCATGAACTTCTCCACTGTATGAAAGACGTGGAAAACTGCTCAACCTGGCAAAGGCCACAGAGATCTTAATATATCTCACGGAGGCCACATCTGCAAGTGCTAACACATGTGCCTGGGTGCTCTTTTCCTGGCCTCCAGCAGGGAGGGTAAAGACTTATGCCTACATGTCCTGCCTCACACATTAGCCAGGATTTTGCAGAGGGGAATAAAATCAGGCTAAGTTAAAAAGAATAGGCAGAGCTGGCATAGCTCATCAACGGGAGCACATGCACTTAGTGTGTCCACAGAGCACATGCCCTCAGCGTGTCGACGGATCTGGGCTCAGGCTCCAGCACCGAAAAAGAAACAAGCAAAAGGATTCGATGTAAAATCACAAGAGGCACAGGCAGACTCTTGGCCGGGACTATGGAACTATCCCAGCTGCTGGCCCATCATTGAGGCCAGCAAAGACAGTCAGAAAAGTTTGAATTCCACTGTATTAACTGGAGCTCCCCCAGCCCGCAGCCAGGAAGCTGTTGCTGTCACACCACATCAGCCTCTCCATTCCGCAAAGTTAGTCAGTCCCTGATCATGGAGGAACTGTCATGTGAAACTAACATTGGGCTAATGACACTTGACAACAGAAATCCAGGAATCTGTGGGAAGGTGTCTTCCGTTTCACCCACCGTCTAAGCCTGTGGCGAGTGTGTGGACTTGGCACCCAGAACTCCATCTGCAAGGAATTCTGGGCAATAAAGCATTTAGCCCCTTAGCTGCTTGCTGTCGGGGAGGATCAGCAGACACCAGCTGCTCACAAATCTCACACAGGGGCCTGGAGAGATGGCTCAGTGGTTAGGAGCTCTGGCTGCTCATCTAAAGGTCCTGAGTTCAATTCCCAGCAACCAAATGGTGGCTCACAACCGTCCATAAGGTGATCCCATACCCTCTTCTGGCCTGCAGGCTCTATAGGCAGCTAGGGTATACATAAAATAAATAAATACATTTTTTTAAAAAACAAAAACAAATCCCACACAGCTGCTTGGTTTAGCCTGGAGGGCATTTTACTTGAACACAGGTGAGGACAGTGTGTTAATGAAGCCCACTGCTGTCCTAGCACTTCATGGCCATGAGCACAGCCAGAAGCTCCTGTGAGAGTTTCAACCAACAACAAATCAAAACTACTCTTCAAAATTCACATCTGGGCTAGCAGTCAGGGAGGTAGAGGCAGGCAGATCTCTGTGAGTTGGAGGCCACCCTGGTCTACAAAATCCAGGACACTACACAGAGAAGCCCTGTCTTGAAAAATAAAAACAAATCAAAACAAAACAAAACAAAAACAAAAAAAAAAAAACAAGAGCAAATTACATCTCAGCCATGGAGACGGCTCAGTGGGGCAAAAGCCTTAAGTAACTCAGGCAACCTGAGTTTGAGTCCTGGATCTCACATCGAAGGTGGAAGGAAGAGCTGGCTTCACAAAGCGGTCCTCTGACCTCCACTTCCACATCATGGCAGATATGCATGCGCACATGCACACACACATACACACACGCACAAACAAAAATATGTTTTAACAATTGCACCTGGCGCCCGAAGAGATGGCTAGGTGGGTAAGAGCACTTAACCATGAAAGCAAACAGAAACGAGTTCAAATCTCCAGCATTTTCGTAGAAAGCAGCGTACAGTCTCAGTGTTGGGGCGAAGACAGACAGATTGTGCAAGCTTGCTGGCCAGCCAGCCAAGCCGGAAGGGCAAGCTTCGTGTTTGGTGACAAACTCTGTCTCAAAAAATAAAGTGAGTAGTGACAGAGGACAATGGTTGGTTCTCCTCTGGCCTTTGCATACGTGTTCATGTGCGCATGCACGCCCCCACCCCCCCAGCCCCTCAGCCCCCCACCTCTCACCCCCCACCCCACCCCCACACTTCTGCACACACCATTCACACATCCAGTATGTACAATATATATATATGTACAATATATATATACGTACTATATATATATATAAATATATATATATATATATATATATATATATATACATTTTTTTTTTTTTACTACCCGATACTCTGTGTATTTTGAGTGGATGGATGAAACACAATTGTAACTAATTTATTTATTCTGACAATTGAAATTGATATAATTTGTCATTAGTTTTCCAGCTAATTATGAAAAATAAGTCTTAGGTAATGGCAATACAGAGCCTTTGAGAAGGGGGCACTCAATAACTGTTTACTGGGCAGATAGATCGGGGAATGCCCACTGCCAGAGACCAGGGCCTGGTCTTCATATCTCCAGTGAGCCTGCACAGCCAGTGCTATTGATTCCCTGGGGCACAAAGCCGCTGGACCTGAAGGTAGGACCTACTTTTCATATCATAGGAAAACATAATGAAAATATCACCTCATAGCCGGGCACAGAGGCACACGCCTATAATCCCAGCACTAGGGAGGCAGAGGTAGGCGGATCTCAGTGAGTTTGAGGCCAGCTTGGTCTACAAAGTGAGTCCAGGTCAACCAAGGCTACACAGAGAAACACTATCTCGAAAAAACAAAAACAAAAAAAAAAAACTAAACAAAAAAAAAAAAAAAAAAAAAAAAAAAAAAAAAAGAAAATACCGCCTCTGTGTGTGTTTTATCTACATGGTATTATTTATTACTGAACACATACTCCTGCAGTTGCAGCTTACTGAGAGCAAATGAACTCCATAGAAAAGCGGCTGGGGCTGGGGTGTGGCTGGGGCTGGGGTGTGGCTGGGGCTGGGGTGTGGCTGGGGCTGGGGGTGTGGCTGGGGCTGGGGGTGTGGCTGGGGGTGTGGCTGGGGCTGGGGGTGTGGCTGGGGCTGGGGGTGTGGCTGGGGCTGGGGTGTGGCTGGGGCTGGGGCAGGAGTTCCTACCACACAGGCCCAGGACTCTGGGTTCTGGCCACAGCACAGCATCAGTGTGCATGGTGACATATGTCTGTAATCCCACAATGGTGGCGGCAACAGGAGGAGCTCTAGGACATCCTTGGCTACATAGTGAATTTGAGTGTTCAACACAAGGAAAGAAAAGAAGGCAGTAGGATTGAATTTGACGTGTGTGTGCGTGCGTGCGTGTGCGTGTGCGTGTGTGTGTGTGTGTGTGTGTGTGTGTGTGTGCCACAAGTGGCAGCTGTATGAGCCGCTGCCAGCAGGAGCCTCACAGGCTTCGTGTAGGGCAGACAGGCCACAGAGCCTTCCAGTGAGCCAGGTAACCATCATTAGAGAGAGCACATCTGTGTTATTTTTCATGTTCTGGTAAGCAGTGCTGCTATGTTCTCAAGAAGTTCTGACAACTTCCTTAGACATTTTTATTTACTAAAATAAGTAAAAAAATTTGTTTGAGAAGATTTCTCTAAATCTTTTCTAAAGGAAGTCCCGGCTGAGAAGGCTCCTTGGCTGTCACTCAGCACACGTATTCACAGCATCCTAGACTACTCCCTGTCCTTGCACTTTTCCACCTTGGCACACAGTACACGAGATCATGAATCCTGGCAGCTGTCCGGTGCCTTCCTGCCTGGCTCCTACACAGCACTTAGTTGCCTGGCAACAGTGCCCTTCCACCATCTGATAACCAAAACTATCTCCTGGGCTGAGGATGGGATCCAACCGTAGGCCGTTAGCTCTGCGTGTCTGAAGTCCAGCGCTCCATCCTCAGAGTATTGGAGGGTTAGGGGCAATAATGTCTGCAACTTGCTAAGCATGACTTAGTAAATAAAATTGCATTTTGCTGAGGATTTGGTGCTGTGTGCAAAAGTCTTGCTGCGGTATGGTGAGGGCCTGAGCTCAGATTCCCAACACTTCGTAAAAACTTAGCGTGGCCATGTGTACATAATAACCCCAGTGCTAAAAGAAACAGAGACAGGCACATCCCTGGGGATTTGATTCACAGCCTGTGTAGCTGAAGCAGCAAGCCCAGGTTCAGTGACAGAACAGATCTCAAAAATAAGGTGGAGGACACCAGAAGTGGACCTGCAGGTGCACGCCTGTATGCACACCTGCACGCACACCTGTGTTCATGTGCGTGTAGCGACATATATACCACACAAACAATTGTACTTTCTTAGCAATTGTCCCCCTAACTGCTCAACATCAAGATTCCTGGTGATCAAGTAATGGTTGCTAGAAATTAAAGTAACCAACACTGTGTCTTCTTCCTATTCAAGAACAATACCCTTTCTGTCTTTTTCTATGAGGTCAGGCACGATGTGCTTGTTCAAATCAGGTTAAAGTGACTTCCAATACCCCTTTTTAGTTATGGAAGACGATAACCCTGGGAGGCCCTCACGCTCCCTTTCTGCATCAGATGACTTTGTAACTCCACAGATTACGTGAATTGGTTTTACCTTTGAAGATCTTACTAAGCTTTATATAGACCTTCATCTTGATTCAGACCGAGAGGACTCAAGTGTGAGTCAATCTCGTAAGGCTTACTAGGAAGGCAGCCCACACCATGATTGCAGAGGCTTGGCCTGATTCTAAGACCGGAGGCAGATGCTCATAAACTATGCTTTTGTAGCTTTTTTTCTTCTCCGGTTCTGTGCTGATAGCTGCCGCAAATGCCCAGTGTCCCAGGTCACTAACTGAATGCGTCATTAGCCTCAAGCCTGTGGGGTACTCAGCACAGGTGATGATTTTCTGAGGGTGTCCTTGGCCATTCCAGACAAGCAAACCAAGCTGGCATCCTCTGCATTAGCACAACCAAGACTTTGCTTCTTGCTTTCTCTGCATTCGATGGCCTGTGTCTCCCTCTAAAAAGCACAGTCTTCTTTGTTGTCTGGGGAGTGTGCCAGTGAGATGCCTGCTTCTTGCCTCCCTCATCTATGTTCCCTGAGCACAGTCGTGCCTCAGAAGCTCCCGAGCAACTCAGCAGCACATACTTTTCCCACTCATCAAGTGACTAGGTGACTAAGTGACAGTTTCTGAGAGATGAGTACAGAATAAGTCAGTAGTTCTAACGCATTCTTTTGTTTTGTTGTATTTGTTTTTGTTTTCCAAGACAGGGTTTCTCTGTGTAGCCTTGGCGGCCCTGGGCTTGCTTTGTAGAGCAGGCTGGCCTCGAACTCACAGCGATCCACCTGCCTCTGTCTCCCGAGTGCTGGGGCTAAAGGCGTGCGCCACCACCGCCCGGCTTCTAATGCAGTCTTTGCTTATACAACAACCCATGCCACTTCCCACTGGCCACTAGGAGCATTCAGGAAAGACCTACCTGTTTCCGTCGCAGCACCTAAGGAAGAGAGAAGGTATTGGCGGGGATGTCCCTGGCTGGACTGAGGTGGCCCATGGCTTCTGAGATTCCCCTGCATGGACAAACACTGCAGGAAGTCCTTGGTCTCTCCTAGCACATGTGGGGAGCAGCCAGATTGGTGATGCCTGGATAAATGGCAGAGTATCCACTGGTTCATCCGAGGGAGCTTCCCAGAGGGGACTGGGTCACAGCGCACGCCCTCAGCTGGGCTAAGTCAACCCTAAGCATTTCTGTTCCCCTTTATTGGCAGCACAGCCACCTGTGGTTCCCCCGAGGAGCTGACTGTGCAGAGGAACACAAGGGGTCAAGTTTTGTGACAACTCATTCAGTTGTCTAAAGTAACCACAAAGAAAGCATGGATTCCCTAGGGAAGTGAAACTGTGGGTTAAGAAAATTACACATGCACCTGGCACCTGTTGCATGGTGCCTTTAGGGCATCTGTTGCAATGAATTCAGAATGAGTGTCATACTCACATATTGTGTATTAGTGCAATATGGAAAACAAAACCAGGGTTTAAAACGTCTTTGAAAGCCAGGGGATCTGGCTCCCTTAAGTTTCTTGGGGAAAGTGTTTCTGTTTCTAATGGCTTCAGTACGTTAGACACAAGCTGCACTGAGAGTCTGCAGCAGACAGCCCCCAACTCCTGCTGTGGAGAAAACACAAGAAACAGCTCCAGGCAAAGCAAAATTGAGCAAGCAAGCAAGCAGGCCTGTGTGGATGTGAGGACAAAAAGAAAAGCAAAACGGATGCTGTGAGTTGTGCATTGCTTTATGCAGAGTAATGTCTGGCGGCGAAGCACCCTGAAGTTCTTTCTGCTAACTCCTCCGCACATGGCTTTGTAATAGGACCCAAGGTCCTGTGGAAGGGTTGCGGCTTCCTTAGGCTTAAATCAAGTTTCTTTGGTTAGCTGGTGCAGAGTCCCCTGCAGTAAATACTCCTTGGCACCAGCTGTGTACCTTCTTGGAGCTGAGGGCTCAGCTGGGGACGTTCTGAGCTCTTACATGGGCTGGGTGAGCTTTCAGCCTTTGTGCTGCTCTATTATTCCAACCCACTCCACCAACTCTGTAATGGAAAAACTGTTCGTCCCATTTCACAGATGTGGAAACTGAGACTAAGCAATGTACTTAAGTTGCTCTGGAGTCAGCAGTCACAAGCGCACTTCCTTCTTCTAGAGGACCAGCGGCGACTAGGAAGGCAAGGTGAGTTCCGAATGGATTTGAAGACCCTGGTGCCGATACTACCACACATAAGTGTTAGGCTTCAAACCTGGAACAGATGGCTGAGGGTGGCTATTTAACGTTTCAAAGCAGACTTGGCCACTAGGTTCTCCCAGCATCCTTCAGTGCCTGTCTGTTACTGGGTCCTCCTGGCTGGAATAACCCGCCCTCTATCCTGAACTTCTCCAGTCCAGGGGCTGGCCTGCCATTCCCGCAGAGGCTCTTCTCTGTATAAGCCAGCCATTTTGGTTGCCCTCCCTCTTTGTACCTTTGGGCCTCCTGGCTGCTCTCCACTCTCCCCTTCCCGCCCCATCTCCCTACTTGGCTCAAGGGCATATTCACTCAGCAGGATGTCCTCGCCTTTTTCCACTTATGTCATAACAAACTTTCTCCTTCACCTTTCTTTCTTTCCCTCCCTCCTTCATTCCCTCCTTCCCTCTCTCCTTCCCTCTCTCCTTCCCTCCCTCCCTTCCTTCCTTCTTCCTTTTCATTCATCTGCTGGCAAAACCTGGGACCAGTCATGTTTGCTTTTGTTGTATTTCTTTCTTTCTTTCTTTCTTTCTTTTCTTTTCTTTCTTTCTTTCTTCATTCACTAAGGCGAGACCGCACTTCTCCTCACCAGGGGAGCAGCACCGTGTCCACCAGCCTTGGAGACTAGAGCTCCCTTGCTGTGCTTCTGGTGTAAATCTGCCCCTGACACTCTACCAGGGAACTTCAGCTGTTCTCTCTGTGCCAGGGAGGGAAGCTGTGTTCCAAGGCCCAGTGCTTGTTGGACTCCCTCCTCGGGGAACCTGTTTATCAGGAAGCAGAGCAGAGAGTTTTACATGATATCGTGGCAGGAGAAAAATGTCAAGGAGGGAACAAAACTTGTAGGGCTGAAACAGCCATGAGTTGATAAAGCAGAAGGCCTGTGCTGAGGGTAGCACCCAACCCCAGCGCACCCTATCTATTTCATGTCAAAAGAACAACAAAAACAACAGAAATGGCCACACACAGAGGAATACATTTGCAGTGAGAACAAAGACGGCCATAAATATTCCAGGGAGCCAATAAAAGAAGATGAAGAGGAAGGAGGGGAAAAAAAAGCCAACCCAGAAGTGGTTAGCTCTCCAGTGTAATGGGCCCCATAAAAGCTTTCATTGTTACAGGAGTCACTTTAGTAAGAGGTATATGAAGAAAGCCGAATGAATGTGAAAAATTGCATGCAATAACCAGGGCCCAAAGATGATTATCAGCCTCTGAATCCTGTATTTTGGAGCAAGTCAGTGCTGCTATTAGAAGATTGCCATTGTACGTTAAAGAAAAGCTTGTGTGCCGCTTTCCTCCCCTCTCTGGGGAAGCAGAAAGTCAATATAGGCTTCTCCTCTGTGCTAAGTCCATTTATGCGAGCAATTATTGTAAAGATGTAATCCAATCTCACAGTGTTGCCCAAAGTCTGAACTCCTGTAAACTTTCCCAGCACAAGTCTGCACACACACAACTTGCCCAACCAGGAGCTGACTTGCTCCCTCTTCATCTGCCCTGCACCCTGCACCTTGCTCTTCAGCCATCTGTTCAGGGTTTTGTCCCCACTACTGACGGGACAGTGGTGACATTGAAGATGCTTAGCGTGTCTGCATCTCAATCACTCAAACGCTGGTCAGTTGGAATCTTTAAGAAACAGAAAACAGGGTTGTGATTGTTGTTTTAACATCAGGCTTTTAGTGTGGTTTTTTTGTGCCCTGTGGGAAGAAAGCTGCCCGGTGCTTTCCTCGGCAGGTGGCAGCAGCGAAGTCTTCTAGAGTGTCTGTCTCTGAGGGTGGGGTAGACTGTTGACAGATGACATTGCTGAGCAGATGGTAATGACTGAGGCTTCTGAAGCTGCAGCTTGCAAATGAGTGTCCTAGGAGAACAGTTGCCTTCTTTGGCGCAGCCCAGGCTGACCTCATCGGCCTCCGGTGACCTGGAGATCCAGATCTTCCTCCCTCCACCTCTACCTCCTGGGGCTACAGTGCCCCGTGTGGATCCCACATATAGTTTGTGCTGTACTAGGGACCAAAGCTAGGCTTCCTCCACACTAGGCAAGGTCTCCACCAACTGATCCCTGTCCTGGGCGCAACAGCTGTTGCGTTCTTGTTGGAAGTTGCCCCTGATGGGGAGCCTCCCGGGGATGTGGCTGAAAGCTGGGAAGGTCCATGTGAAATCAGGATGAAACTTAATTTGGTCAGAGGATGTTTTCAAACCTCTTCTAAGCAGTTCAAAAACCTCGACTTGGTAGCAGAATTTGTAGCAGAGCAGGCAAGAGAGCTCAAAGGGGAAGGTGCTTTTCTGCAAGCCTGATGGCCTGAGTTTGCCAGGACAATGGAGGGAGAGAAACACTGTCTGCAAATTGTCTTTTTGCCTCCCTAAGTGCACATTTGTGCTCGCGTGCGCACGCACACACACACACACACACCACACATGCATAGAGGTGTGCACACGCACATACACACACCCATGATCACACACCACACACATACACAGAGGTGTGCACACACACACACACTGTACACATTGCACACATGCACCATATACACCACACACACACGTACACACACCCCATGCTCACACACCACACACATGCACACAGGTGTGCACACACACACCCCGTATACACTGCACACATGCACCATATACACCACACACACACACACACCATGCTCACATACCACACACATGCACAGAGGTGTGCACATGCACATATACACACTCATGCTCACATACCATACACACTGTACACATGCACCATATACACCCCCCACACATGAACACACATGCACATATACACACATGCACTCATGCACAGATAAATGTAATTAAAGTTTTCTTAATTTAAAAAACAAAAGCGCAAGTGGCTGCTTCCTCATCGCAGATGCCCACTAGGTGCTCTGGGACTCCTGTCCTCTCCGCTGTCTCCTGAGCCTGAGCAACAGAAGGGGCCTGAGGCCTGAGGGATTTTGGCTTCACTTGAGGCCTGCACTTGACTAGCTCTTTGTGACCTGGGAACCCCAGGCTGTGATGAAGGAAAGAATTGTTGCTAAGGAAAGATGAGAAGACTGCTTGATTTCCCAGAAGGAGCAGGGAGTTCTGGGGTGCTGCAGCCTTGTGGGGTGAGTGTTAATTACAAGCACTACAGTGTGCATTTCAAAAAGGTAGAAATAGGCATTTTCAATGCTTTTCCCACAAAGAAATGACGGATGAGCCTGAAGAAGGATGTGCCCAGTCAGTGGACGCCTGCTTAGCCGGTGTGAAAACCGGTTCTGTGGAGCACCATGTAAAACCCAGAGCTCACACCTGCAATCCCGGCACCCAAAGCACAGAGGACGGAGCGTTCAAGGTCATCCTTGTCTATATAGCGAGTTAGAGGCCAGCCTGGGCTCATCGACAAAACAAGAGAGCATTAAAAGGGGGAAAAAAAAAAAAAAAAAAAAAAAAAGGAGGAAGCAAAGAAAGAAAGAAAATGTTTGAGGAGGTAAATAGGTTATGTTTGTCCTGGCATGGGTGTGTGGTGTGTGTGTGTGCATGGGGGTGGTGTGTGTGTGTGTGTTCTGTGTGTGCTGTGAGTGTGTGTGTGTGCTATGTGCTGTGTGCATGGTATGTGTGTGTGTGGTATGTGTGTGTTGTGTGTGTGAGTATGTGGTGTGATTGTGTGCATGTGGTGTGCTGTGTGTGTAGTGTGTGTACATGTGTGTGTTCTGTGTGTGCTAAGTGTGTGTATGTGTGTGTGGTATGTGTGCATGTGTGTGCATTCTGTGTATGGTATGTGTATGTTTGTGTTGTGTGTGCTGTGTATGTGTGCTGTGTGTGCATGTTTGTGTGCTGTGTGTGCATGTTTGTGTGCTGTGTGTGTGTGGTGTGTGTGTGTGTGTGCATGTGTGTATAAGTACTTGAGGTGAGAAGACCATTTGCAGCCATATATGTGTGCGGAGGTGTGGATAGGAATGGCCCCCATAGGCTTGGGTCGTAGGGAGTGGCACCACTAGGAGGTGTGGCTTTTGGAGTAGAGAAGGCCTCCTGGGAGGAAGTGAGCATGCCACTGGGGGGCGGGCTTTGAGGTCTCATATGATCTAGCTATGCCCCGTGGGGTACACAGTCTCCTGCTCCTTGTGAATCAAGATGCAGGACTCTCAGCTCCTTCTCCAGCACCATGTCTGGCTGCACGCTGCTGCACTTCTCACCGCGACGATGGGCTACACCTCTGAACTGTAAGCTAGCCGCAGTGAAATGTTTTTCTTTATTAGAGTTGCAGTGGTCATGGTGTCTCTTCACAGTAATAGAAATCTTAGGACAGCCTGCTGTTACAGACGTGTAAGTTCATGGATTCTAAGCAGCAGGCACTGCAAGTATCTTGTGGGCGTGCATCTGTCTGTCTGTCTGTAAGGAGGAGGGCCTAGGGACCACCTACCCACTGGGGCTGGTGTTCTGGCTGGTTTGATCTTGTACAGGTATTCACAGCGGCTTTGAGTTCATGAGTGTGACAGTCATATCACCTCTGGGTGACAGCACACTCCTCCTCATCCTATGGCTCTTACATTCCATAGTTTTGACCTGAGCTGCAGAAATATGGGGGTGCCGTTTGCTGAGCTGGGGAACACAGCTAGGATGGGTTGGGTTGAGACAAACCTCCAAAAGAGGCGGCGTTCTTATGTATAAATCTGGAGTGCGGGAGGAGAGAGGAGTGTGCTGGGTAGCATTGGGCTGCCAGGAACTGGAGGCAGAACCACTCCGCCCTGGCTGCCGTCCAGCATGAAAACACACCCATGGTAAAGAGTGTGTACATTCCTGCTCCTGCAGCCGGCAGCCTAGCTCGGGCATGTCCCTGAGTCTCAAGCATAAATTTAGGTATTACCAGTATGTAAGTGACTCTGAAAGCCGTGGAGCTAGACGGTTTGCATGCACAAAGTGTTGAAGACAAGAGAAGGAATTGTAAACAGGGTTGTGGGCAGTGCCAGGCGGTGATCTAAAGAGGCGTGTCCTCGGCAGACTCACGCGTTTAAGTGCTTGTCCTCTGTAGACTCATGGGTTCGAATGCTTGGCTCACACACTTCATAGGAAGTATGGGCTTGTTGGAGTAGGTGTGGCCTTGTCGGAAGAAGTGTGTCACCATGGCACCTTGGAGGGAGGGCTTTGCGGTCTCTTACGCTTGAGTTTCACTAGGTGTGGCGCGCAGTCTCTTTCTGCTGCCTGCGGATGGAGATGCAGACCTCTCAGCTCCCTCTCCGTGCCTGCCTGCACCCTGCCGCAATTCCCACCGCGATAACACACTAAGCTTCTGAAGCTGTAAGGCATCCAGGACTAAAGGTTTCTCTCTATAAGGGTTGCCTTGGTCAGCCGGGCGGTGGCGGCCCACACCTTTTAATCCCGGCACTCGGGAGGCAGAGGCAGGCGGATCTCTGTGAGTTCGGGGCCAGCCTGGCCTACAAAGCGAGTCCAGGACAGCCAAGGCTACACAGAGAAACCCTGTCTCGAAAAACAAAAACCAAACCAAACCAAAACAAAGCAAGAGTTGCCTTGGTCATGGTGTCTCTTCACAGCAATAAAATCCAAACTAAGACATGAGAGCAAGAGACTGGGAAGAAATGGCCGTCTGGCATTGACTTTGGCGATACGGAGCGTGAGCCTTGCGACTTGGCAGAAGCAGCTCGGGGTTGTGAGGGGAGAACAACAGTCTAGAACGCTTCAGCACCTCACAATAGCAGCACCCGGAGGCAGACTGCGTTTGGCAGCTGAGCCCTGAGTATTAGAACTTTAAGAGTGCGCTCGGAACACTCAGACTCCAATTACGTCAGCACTGGAAAAGAATCACATGGGTCCTTTGGCTCAAAGGCCTTGGAGGAACCAAGGGGAAACCACCTTAGGGACATCATTTGAAAAAGCTGCTTAATGCTCGCTACAACGCCCGCCCGCCCCAGTCCTGTTAATTGCTTGTTTGTTGGGGTTCAGGCATAAAAGCCGGGGGCCTTTCATCTGGAGTCACTGACCAGCATTTCATTTAGGGTACAGATGTTGAGGAGGACATTTTCTGCTGAGCATCTGACCTAGTGTTCCAGTGCTGTCTGTCCATCCTCAACATTCTGTAGGTACAATAGCAGCAAGGGACATTCAGGACACATGGGGCTGCAGGACAAGTCCCAGGACAATATCTCTATTTTTTTTTAATTTTTAAAAATTTAAAAATTTTTTATATAACTCCATTTTTAAACCCTCATTTCAGGCAGATATGGTGGTGTGATATCTCTCTACAGGGAGAATTGACTAGTTTTTCTTGGCATGGTCTTCGCTCTCTCTTGATTGATCAGTCACTCACCCATTCAAAATCTGGCCAAGGGGCCCAGGAGGTAGCTAGCTCACTTGGTAGAGCTCCTGAGAAGCACGCATGAAGTCTTGGGTTCATCCCTTGGCATCTCATAAATTGGGTGTGGTGCTTAAGGCCTGCAATCTGTGGTGGCTGGGGGAGCTCAAAGGCATCCCTTGGATATGAGCAACTTTGAGACCAGCGCAGGTTACATGAGACCATGTTTCAAAAGAAAAACCAAACAACAGGAGCACCAAAGAAGTCATGTGGGAGAGAGAGGTGAGGAAAGTATTTCTAACAATGCAGAAACAGAGAACACAGCAGCTCTAAGACCAGTGTATGTAAGTGAGGCTAAGCAGGCCATCAGCACTGGGCAGGCCTAGATTCTAAAGACTTTAGAGGCAATGTTGAAAGAGTAGGTTTTATCCTGGTGGCACAAAGGACTTTAAACTCAAGGGACATCTTGGTCTGATTTGTGTTTTCATGCTTGAGGCAGATGGCCACGTTTAAGGGAGTTAATTACTAACTTGAATAGTGCAGATGGCTAGGTCTGGACAGGGTAGTTTTTGAGATATGACAGAGGAAATCTGACCAGGCTTGGTGAACAAACTGAATGTACCCAGGAGGAGGCAATAGGACTCTCGCTCCCTTGGTCACCTTCCCAGCCAAGGGATCATGGAGGCTCACTCCCTTCTAGTCACTTAACTTACGGTCTGTGTGCTCCCGTCACTAGGCAGTGTGATGTGTCACAAAAGAGACTCATTTCTTTCTTTCTTTTTTTTTTTAATTAAAAAAATTTTTTTTATTAATTTATTCTTGTTACATCTCAATGTTTATCCCATCCCTTGTATCCTCCCATTCTTCCCTCCCTCCCATTTTTCCATTATTCCCTTCCCTATGACTGTTCCTGAAGGGGATTACCTCCCCCTGTATATGCTCATAGGGTATCAAATCTCTTCTTGGTAACCTGCTATCCTTCCTCTGAGTGCCACCAGGTCTCCCCCTCCAGGGGACATGGTCAAATGTGAGGCACCAGAGTACGTGAGAAAGTCATATCCCACTCTCCACTCAACTGTGGAGAATGTCCTGTCCATTGGCTAGATCTGGGTAGGGGTTTAAAGTTTACCGCCTGTATTGTCCTTGGCTGGTGCCTTAGTTTGAGCGGGACCCCTGGGCCCAAATCTGCCTATCATAATGTTCTACTTGTAGGTTTCTAGGACCCTCTGGATCCTTCTACTTTGCTATTCTCCCATGCTTCTCTCATTCAGAGTCCCAATAGGATGTCCTCCCCTCTGTCCCAGTTTCCTGGTAAGTGAAGGCTTTTGTGGGACATGCCCCTTGGGCTAGTATGCAGATATAAGTGAGTATATACCATTTGAGTCTTTCTGCTTCTGGGTTAACTCACTCATTATGATCATTTCTAGCTCAATTCATTTATCCACAAATTTCGGGAATTCCTTGTTTTTAATAGCTGAGTAGTATTCCATAGTGTATATGTACCACAGTTTCTTTATCCATTCTGAGGGACACTTAGGCTGTTTCCATGTTCTGGCTATTGTGAATAAGGCTGCGAGACTCATTTCTTAAGTGCTAGAGGTGGTTCAATTAATGATCCTGTACATTACGTGTTTGGTAAGATGGTGGGACTCTGCTGTTAAGATCTAAGTCTCTGCCATGACTGGCTAGCCCCTGAGCTCAGCGCAAAAAAAAAAAAAAAAAAAAAAAAAAAGAGAGAGAGAGAGAGACTGACTCCCTTTGTCAGCAGGGCTCACTGTTCTCTGTCTGACCTGGGGAGCTTGAATCCCCACACCCTTTGCCTGAGGAATGTCACTTGTAGTCCCTAAGGAAACAACAGGCTCAAGCCCCTCCCCCATTAGAACCTGTCCACCAAGCACCTGGGGACTCCTGGAAATAGCCCACCCTGTGCTGATGAGACCTGAGCTTTCAGCAAATGGCCTTTAACTGAGACAGGGTTTCTCTGTGTAGCCTTGGCTGTCCTGGACTCGCTTTGTAGACCAGGCAATCCACTTGCCTCTGCCTCGAGTGCTGGGATTAAAGGTGTGTGCCACCACAATCCGAGTGCCTGGAATTCTTATGCCACTCAGAGGAATAATTAAGTACTGTGTTTCCCTTCTCAGATAGGACCGTACCACTGCATGCAAATGAAGTATCCCTGGCACTCCCAGCCCCAGCGAATCAAACATATTTACCTTTGCAACCCCTCCCACTGCCCAAGGCTTACAATGTCCCTGATCCATGAAATAAGCTCTCTCTCTCTCTCTCTCTCTCTCTCTCTCTCTCTCTCTCTCTCTCTCTCTTTCTCTCTCTCTCCCAAACACACACACACATTCCTCCCATGACTTCCTAGGAAAGGATTGGCTCCCCTGCCCCATAAGAATTCACCATTAAACTTTCTGGGATTGGCTGCTATCCAGGCATCTACAGCTGCCTCAGTCTACACTGAAGAGGAGCCAAGCTGCTCACCTCCAACAAGGCAGCTGGCTGTGGACTGGCAAGGCACAAGAGTCCACCCACAACCTCTGCTGTGAACAGGGCAGCTTATCCAAAGGGCCGTAACACTGCAGTAGCATCAACAGCTCTAGAAAGCCAGAGTTCCCACTGCTATCCGGTACCAGTGATCTCATTAAAAAGAGAAAGCTGCACTACCCTGTGGAAAATTCTTTTCCACACCCACAGTGAGATCCAGGAGCCTTACTCTGAGCCACTCCTGAGGAAATTGGAACCTGAGATGCTGAGGTTACACACACACACACACACACACACACACACACACACACACACACACACACTCCTGCACCCCGCAGAAACTGGGACGTGCAGAATGACAGTAAAAGTCACCTTCTGGGTCATAGAAGCAGAGTATAAGTAGAGCCCAAGGTTGCCCACTTCCAATTCCCTGCCGTTGCTCTGGCCCTGCTCAGGCCTTTCCCGGCCCTTCTGTGTCGACTTGCCTCCATTGTGCCTGGTGGCCTTCTCTGTGTTAACCATGTCCTGTGCGGTTGCTCTGTTGTCAGCTTCCGGAAGCTAATACCCTTTGCTGAGCTCTCCAGGGACCTGATCCCTCCTTCTGGCCTCTCCTCACCTGTCTGGAGCTCTTCTGGGGCCTGCAGTTGGCCCTCACAGTCCCCAAACCCTCTCCCCCTCCCACCCCCGAGCCCCATCTCTGATGACCTATCTGCATTTCCTAAGAGAACACTCACCTTCCTAGAGGCAGATACTGTGTCCACCCCCTGCCAGCCCCACACCAGTGACTTAAGCCAGGTTTGTGGACAGCCTGCGCTTGTTCGTTTTTTATCTACTAGACACAAACTTAGACAGACTTAGGAATAGGGGGTTGCAATTAAGGAATTGTCTCCATCACATTGGCTTGTGAGCATGTCTGTGGGGCATTTTCTTGATTGATGACTGTTATGATTAATAAAAGGAAAATAAGATGATAAGATGCCAGGCTGAAGATATTATGTTGTATGAGGTTTATTAAGTGAGCATGGGGAGAGAAGGAAAGGGGAGAGGGGTACCACAGAGAGAAAGACAGACAGACAGACAGAGACAGAGGAAGAATAGGAGAGTAGAGAGAGGAGAAACCTGTAGAGGGGTAAGAGAGAGACCTCATGGAGGGTCTGTTCTTTTCTAGGACCCTGGGCAGGGCCACGCTCCGTGACGTCACAGGTAGGCAGAGTGAAGCAGAATCCTAACACTGACTGCTGTGGAAAGGAAACTCACCAATGTGAGTGGGCCCATTCCTGGGTAGTTGGCCCTGGGGTGTATAAGAAAGCAAGCTGAGGCGCACGCCTTTAATCCCAGCACTCGGGAGGCAGAGGCAGGCGGATCCCTGTGAGTTTGAGGCCAGCCTGGTCTACAAAGTGAGTCCAGGATGGCCAAGGCTACACAGAGAAACCCTGTCTCAAAAAACCAAAAAAAAGAAAGCAAGCTGAGCAAGACATGGGGTGCAAGCCGGTGAACAGCGCTCCTCCATGGCCTCTGCTTCCGGTTCCTGCCTTCATATTCCTGACTCACTCAGAGGTGGACTGTTACCTGGAAGTTTACCTGAGATAACCTCTTGGTTTATTTCATGTTGGTTTGGTGCGGAGTGTGTTGCCACAGCAACAGAGCTAGAGCAGGCAGTGACCACAAAGCAGCCAGGCACAGGCAGTGGTGTTTTCAAAGGGTTGGTAAATAGTGTGTCAACCTGACTGCAGAAAATTCCTGACTCTCTCTTAGGATTTTATGATTTTTAACAAATTGGACCACCTCCTGGCATTCCCAAAGAAAGCAATTTAACAAGCCTTTGACTAATTACAAACGAGGAAAGTGAGTCACCAAAACCTAGTAGTCTAAGTGCACTGGCCAGTACAACATGGAGGCCTGGGACACATGTATCTGGAAGTGGCGGTCGGATTTGGGAGAGGCCTCGGCTTCCCAGTTTATGGTGATTGGCAGGCTTCATTGTGTGCTAGAGATTAGAGAAATAAGAGAAATACCACGTGACAATTAGCAAACAGGAACCCGAAGAAACACATGACAGATCAGTAGATTTATGAAAAATGGTGCTGACAGGCCCATTTTTCAGAGTTCAGCTGCAGAATGTAAAATAAAGAGAAAACTCCCAAGATTCATCTTGACATTTCAGACGCTTCGCTTAAAGAAAAGGAAAGCAACAGCAAAGCATGTTCTCATCCATCGGTACCCACTTCCGGGAGTTTCCTGGGGTAGCTGTAGATGCCAGGGCACAGTTGACTTCGCCCCAGCTAATACTTCCAAAGCTCCTGACAACATGGAAAACGGGCAGAGATGTAGCCAAGCTCGGGGGTTCAAGTCAGCAACAGCTCCAGGCAAAACATGAAAACTTAATGGTTTTTAGCTTTTCTTTGAATTTTTCTTTCAACCTTCAGCTTTTTTGTCTTCCTCCTCCCGTTCTCATTTTCTCTCCACATTTCTCTACAGAGAGAGGGGGTGGGATGAGGGATCCAGATCATGTGTTTGTGTTCATGTGAAATGCTAATACTTGCTACCTTCTGCGTCTCACAAGACTTCACATTTGGTCACAGTTCAAAAAAAAAAAAAAAAAAATCAGCGAAGCGGGAAAGTGCCAAACAAAAAGTGATCTGGTAGAGCAGGCACTCCATTTCACCTTAAAATCTCCTCCTCCTCCTCCTCCTCCTCCTCCTCCTCCTGCAACAATTTATGATGTCATCACCGAGTTCTTCTCTCTTGGTTCACACCATCAGCTTAGTTACAAGACATCTTCGCACATCTCAGGGACACTGGGAACTGTGCATCCCCGGTTCGCTTTTCCATCTTCCTCCCCAGGGAAAGCTGCAGGAACAAAACCAAGAAACCAGCTAAGAACGCAACCCTGACCCGGGAATCTAAAACCTAGGTGGTGTTGCTGAGTAACACCTCAACAGAAGACCAGCTGCCCAGCTGGGGGGGGGGGGGTCACTGCACTTCCCTCTTGGCTTGACCTGGGTCACCTGTTGGATCCCGGAAGAAATTTGTGTTCATCGGGAGACCTTACTGGGTTCGGTGCTGGAAGCTTTTCAGCTTCTAATTATGGTGTTTAGAAGACAATGGAGACAGCTTAAAATAATAAGAATGCTGCTAAAAGGAGTAGACGGTGGGCTGTGTGACAAAGAAATGTTGGCTCTGTGTACAGTATACATTTAGCCTGTCAGCAAACACGGAGCTTTCTGCAGGTACCTTGGGAGATGCACTTAGGAGGAAGCCATGAACCCCGGAGGTTCTGAGTTTTGCTTTCACAAGCAGCTGCTGAAATTAGAATAGCTGGCGGCTTAATAGAAATTAGAGTTTATCCTTTTGAATGCCCAGGCAATTTGCCTCTGTTGGGCCGCAGGTCATTATGATGCAAAGAGAAAGGGTCCCAGAACAGGGGGTGATTCAGGCCCGCATTCTTGTTGCCACGTCCAATTCATCTGAAAGCCAGAAATACAGTGAGTGCATTTCCTGGTCTTTGACCCTTCCTGGGAGCTTTTGAAAAGCAAGAGTCTGTGTAGAACACTAACTAACATCCTTCCCCACATCCCCTGCTCACTAAAGTTAGTAAACCCACTCAGAGGCTGGCAGAAAACCGATTGTAAAAAAAAAAAAAAAAAAAAAGCACCTCCTCATTCCTCCTAACTTACTTAAAAGCTGGGTGTCCACCTTCCTGTTTCTCTCCTCAGCAAACCAAAACACTTGCCTGTGAAACCAATGTTAAATGTCCCAAAGCATCTCTTGTACTTTGGCACCAGTGACAGAGGAGAGTTGTTTTAAAATCGCTAAGCTTGAACAGACCTTAGAGAGATAACCCAAATGCAAGGACAGTAAAGTCCATTTCATGTGTTAACTCTGCTGTAAGTAAGCCTTTCATCTGCACAGCGGTCCTAAGGGCACCCCCATTTACAGCAGGCAACTGGGAAACTGAGAGATTAAGCAACTTGCCTAAGGCCACCCAGCCAATTGGGCAAAGTGGGGGTGATCTGAGTCCAGGAAACTTGAATTCAACTCACCACCACTGACTCTCTGGATGGGAGGCCAGCTGGACCTGGGACACTGATAAAAGAAACTTACAATGCAAACTGCAGGGCAGATAGATGACTTACAGGAGAAACATAATTATAAACAATGGATTTGCTTATTCACTTTTTAAAAAGGTTATTTAAAGTCAAGCTCAGAATCCTTGAGGTTGAATTAAAAACAGAAATGGACACTGGCTACTTATAAAAACTAACACTTGGTAGGGCTAGCAGTAGCCAAAGGCCCAGTATCTGAATGCTGAGTTTAGCAGTTATGGTGAAGAAACTGGGAGGGGCGGGGGCATCACTTGTCCACTAAGTTTGTCTAAACTTCCCTGGAGCAGTGGCTTCCGGCTTCTGCAGATGGTTGGCGTCATTACTGAGTGGATGGACCTGAGCAGACTAAACCATCTGCTAAAATACTGTCAAAAACTGCACAGCAGAGCAAACTCACGAACTCAACCCAAACGACAACCCGCAAGGAACTTTTAGTTCCCCAAACACCTGCCCTGGGGCAAAGCAAAGAAGCTAATTGGTGTACTCTGAGCTTGCCAGTCAAAGAGGATTTCCACCCCCACACCCAGGCTCCTGGCCTGAAGAGCCTGACGAAGCAGCAGTAGGGGTTCCAGGCAGTGAAGGGGCCCCAGAGGAATTGCCCAGGAGCACAAAGAAGAGTTTCTGCTTTGGGGTCACTAGCCAGGAGCCTCTCTGCAGCCAGGGGGGAGCTTAAGTACAATGAACTCAATAAAGGAATTGCAGAACCCTCCATCAGCTTGCTAGAGTTGTTGCAGGTGCCAGCGACCCTGCTTAGGTGACTGCAAAAATCTGAATTAAAAAACAAAACAAAAACAAATCCCCCCCCCCAAACCAAACCCAAAAAACCCACGGAGATGTGGCATTAGCTTGGATGAGATAGGCTTTGAAACAAGGTGCTCAGGTTTGAACAGTGAGGTCTGTGCCAGGTGTGATTGCAACGAGTTGGGAACTTCCCACGCGCTCCGCAGGATACGCTGCACTGATGGATTCTGACAATCGCCTTGGACCAGACGCTTGAGAAGGAGGTGCTCAGCTGAGTCAGCCAGGCACCATCCCCTGTCGGTCCTTCTGGGCTGTTCCAAGAACAATGAGTGAGGAGGGTCCGGAGCCAAAGCATCTGCAACTCTGCTCCCTCACGGGGCAAACAGTGCACTGCAGTGTGGGCCCGAGACTCGGAGAGGGCAGTTTTTGTTAGCCACGTGGAAGGAAATGAACAGTGAAGGTGGGATAGTAAAAAGGAAGAGCCAAATGATGAATCTATGCAGTAGTGTAACTGGAGTTCCAGGTCAAATGTCCCTCCTGGAGCCCCACGGGCTACACTCAGCCACCCAGTTAAAGAGAGCAGTGATGGTGAACAGCACAGAAAACGCTCAGTGAGACACATTCAGAAGATAGAAAGGATCCAGTGTGTGTTTGTGTGTGTGTGTGTGTGATTGTTAGAGTTAGAGCAACAACAACAAAAACACACCAGAACTCTTGGCTGAGAGAGTGACCTCTCTGGTTGGGCGGACACTGAACACTTGCAGCTGTGTGCCTCAATCACCCTGACTCAGGCGTCATCCTTAGGAAGGATGCTGATCTTCATCGTCACACTGAACAGAGATGGGTGGAATAATTACTCCTTTAAAAAACCAAAGTGTTGGTGTGTTTTCTTTTTCAAAGGTTTTATTTATTTTGTGTGCGGGAGTGTTTTATGTGCAGGCCAGAAGAGGGCATCAGATCCCAGTGTAGATGGCTGTGAGCCACCTTGTGGTTGCTGGGAACTGAACTCAGGGCCTCTGGAAGAACAGACAGTGCCCTTAACCGCTGAGCCATCTCTCCAACCCTAAATAATTAGCCCTTTAATGAGATGAGGTACTTTTTCCTTCCCAGAATTCCTACGTCTAGGGCAGTCAGACTTAGCCTTGTAAGTCTTAAGTCGGCCTGCTTTCTGAGTTTGAGTTACTCAGAAAAGCGGAACTCCCCTTTTTGTCTGTTTCCTTTCTAAATGTGATTTCCCTAATACTTTGGGCTCCCCACACCCACTACCACTGGGCAACATTCTGGGCTTTCTTGTTCTCTCTAAAGCATGCGGATGCACGCCCACTTCACCTCGTGCCTCATCAGCTTCAGTGGCACGGCCTTCCTCCATCTCTTCCTCCTCTGGGCAGCCGCTGAACTTCCCCACTTGCCTGCCCTCCGGTCCTTCTTTAAACTCCAGTGGAACTTTCCTTGAGCTGCTGCTTAAGTCCGTTATTAGAGCCTTTTCTTACTGAGACTAAGAACCCAAGAGGGCATCCTTATCCCCGTATCAGTGTGCGTGCGTGTGTACGCGCATGTGCATGTGTACAGGGGGCCTGTGGAGGCCAGAGATGTATCCTTGGATCTGAAGTCACAGGCAGTTTTGAGTCTCCTGACATGGGTGCTGTGAAACAAACTTGTATCTTAAGCACGGAGCCATCTCTCCAGCCCACAAAGTCCATCTTTGAGATGCTGGTGTGAGCTTCAGATTTAAACAAAGGCATTAGGAAAGGGGGTTGTGTGACCAAGCAGTTCAAGCAAACGTATGGTGTTTGCGGTCAATTTACCAGTATGGCCTAATAATGTTTATTATTAGGCCTACAATTATTATTACGGCAGTATTTTCTAACCTGCTAGCAATCAATCAAGACACAGACACCTGTTATATTTAAGAATAGCCTTAGTTAACCTGGAGCAGGGCAGATATCAATCCCCTAAAACTACTTCCCATAGTGGGGCAGGTATGGGATCCCTGTCCCAATCCCATGCCATCTGCTTCTAATAATTTCTATCAAGCTACCTCCCATCCATAGTCCCAAATACTTGCTAATGTTCTTCATCTGGGCCAAATCCTCCATCCACACCGGCCATGTGCTTCTCCTCCAGCTAACTCATGGCGAGGGCTTCCTTCTTCCTCTCCTCGGGTCTCCTTCTTCCCAAGATTCTCTGTCTCCCCCAGCCCTGGAACCTTACCAATGCCTATCCCATTTTGCCCTGGCCAGGTGTGATGGCCCTTTATTGGTCAAACAGATTAGGCTCTAAGGCAAGGTACAGGTGGGTCACAGAGACAGCAAGCAGTAATTAGCATCAAAATCAGCACCAGACCTACCTCCAACAGTATGGTCTGGTGAATAATTGCCATAGCTCTGGTGCTGCAAAACAGTCCCAAGAAGTCGTTTTGGCTCGAAGGGAAGCCGATTCTAATGAGGTAATTATTTATTCCCTACACAGGAAATGGCCTATCCTGGTAGCTCTTCCTAGAATCCAAGGTAACTACAGATTTAGGACAATGACACCTCTGTGCCTTCAGCCTGACAGGGAGATGAGCTAGGTCAGTCAAAGTGATACTGAGAGCTGTTATCACACCTGTACAGAATTGAACAGGTGTCTGATCTCATAAAGTACAGGGGACAGACACAAAATGCAGGCAGAGATGCCAGGCCTTCACCCTACTTTTAGTTTCTCTGTGAGTCTAAAAGAGGAGTCAGTTGGTGCTGCCTAGCAAAGGCAGGGTCCCAATGTCTGCTAATGGAAGAGTTGCATATGGACACGGACATGCCTCTTGCTTGCTGCATTTGTAAGAGCCCTGGGTCAGTATCCAAATGCTGAGGGTCAGCCCCAGGTACAGCACTTGCCTGGTGAGTGTACCCTCACCTTCCTGAGACCCTAAGGCACTTAGCAAGAAGCAGCATTATATTTTACAGACCTAAGTCCAGTTCTGGGGAACAATCCTCAAGATGGAATCTTTCAAGCAGGAAGTTTATGGGATAGGCTCTCAGGAGCTACACCTTTGGGGATGTGCAGACGAGGGAAGCCAGGTAGGTACAATGGGTAAGGAGACTAGCTGCATGGCTGGTTCCCAAGCCTGGTGCAACAGCTGCACTCCTCCCCACACCGTTGGAACCTGTCTGGTTTACTAAAGTGGCTGCTAACTGTCCTTTGCTATAATATAATGTCATTCCCCCCTTTCTGTCTGACTTGATGACACACTCAAAGAAACCCACATAAGGACAGATGAGGAGTAAACCCTAGGCCCAAAATAACCCAGTACATGTTTCTGAAAAGAACTCCCTCAGGCTCCTTAGCTAGCCATATTGAACCACATGCCACAGTCTTCTGACAAACAAAACAAAACAAACAAACAAAAATAAAAAGAATAGGGTTACCCTGTGCCCTGAGTGAACAGAAGACTCAAACTGCCAAGCAAGACCAAGAAGTGCCCCCCAGGCAGTCCCAGAGAGCTTTGGGGCTGAGGTGCCTTCATGCAGCCTGAGTGGAGGAAAGAGGCCCAAGCCTGCGGAAGGGTAAGGGAAGAGTCTAGTGTCCAGGAGAAACAGATGTCAAGATGCTGATTGGCTAAACGCTAATCCTTTAGTGGGCGGGGCCACTTCAGCTCCTGCTTCCTGCTTCCTCTCATATGTAACCAAAATTCAAATGCAAACTTGGTTCTTCCCCTCTGTTGTGTCATTAGCCATGACATTAACTGGTCCCTCGACCCTCTCTCATGCCCTGTGGTGCAGGAATAAGAGAATAAGGAATAAGGAACTATACTCCACCGGTATAGAGGGTTTTAAACCCCCCACCGGGCGAGGGCCTCACCATGAGGGAGGCCTTTCTCTGGAGAGGTCTTCATCAACAGAGCCTGCGGCAGCCAGAGTTAACACCTGATCCTGACAGGCAGCTGCTGGGGCCAGCACTATATATCCACAGTAGGCACCATTAACAAGATCATGACTAATAAGCATCTCATACGCAATGAGCGCACTAAGATCCCTGGTACCCATTAACACGGAACAGATTTCCAAGATTAATGGAAGCCCCCTTCTTGAAACACTGAGATCTGACTCCCCGGGAGTTTTTAGGATGACTCCGTGTGATACATGCTTTTCTGAGAGTCCTTCTGCTTTTCAGACAGTGTCTCCTGTAGTTTGGGCAGGCCTCCAGCTTGCTAGGACGCAGGACCTAATCTGTGGCCCCTAAACCCCCTGCTTCTGCCTCTCCCTGGAGTGTGAGCTAACACACAGGATTTGCTATTCTGAAAGTATACTTTGTAAACCACCAGCCCACCTCCCAGACCGCACCTGAAGGAAACGTCTAATCCCCAAGGTCTACTTGGAACAGATAAGGCCTTTGACTGTTTATTGCTACTGAAGTTTATCCTTGAGCCAAAATGATGGGCGAAAGTTTAGAATTTATCAATTTGGATGTTGCCTTCTGGCAGCCATTTTAAGGGAGGGAAAGCCTCGGCAGTGATCTTTACGAACTTGGGTGTTTGGGGGATTTTGTTTGTTTGTTTTCATCAGTCAAAGATATAAAAAACGCATCCTGCCAAATCCTTTTTTCCTCTAAATTGAAGCCATCCAAGAGGGGCCGTGGTGTTTGGCCAGGTAGCTACCTGTCTAGGAGTTCCTATGCTGAGATTTCTGAAAAAGCTGGTGGTAGTACTTCAAAAAATGCTGTGCATATTGTCTTAAAGTTCCCTTTGAGGCTCCTGGGGGTGGATTAGCTATCTTTCAGGTTCCCAAGATTCCTGAGAGGAAGCTGCCAAGCAGACAACAGAGGATGGGTGTCAGTAAGCAGTGGCCAGAGCTTCCTTGTGAGGTGGAGGAGGAAGGGCGTGGAGCTAAGACAAGCACAGATCTGCCATCTCCCAACAGAGATGCTTCTAGCTCATGTGAGCGCAGCAGCTGCCTACTTCCATTTCTTCAGAAGAAAGTCCACGTCTAAGCTGGGGGTAAACCACCAGTCCCCGCTCCAGATTCACTATAACTTCTGCCAATTGCCTAAAAATAAAGTGGGATATGAGAGAATTAAAATAGCAGCAGCAGCAGCAGCAGCAGCAGCAACAAAAACCTCCTCCAGCGATCTGGTAACATCCGTTTTCTGGTCACATAACACTGTTCTCAGAGACCTTAAGGTGACAGAACACAAAGTCCCAGGTGACTCATTCTGTCCAGTGGGCTCACTCTACCAACTGTGATGGACGTTTGGAAATTGTCTGTTGGCCGCTTGAAGATATTTTCATTTCTGATGGGCCTGTAATCTGTAAGAAATGAACTTCAATTGCTTTTTTCTTTTTCTTTTTTTGTTTTTTTTTTTTCCTGCAAGCACTAAAAAGTTACTCTTACATCTTGGAGGGCCCCAGCGAAGCACATGTCAAGGACTGGTAGGTCAGTGGGACTGAAATTACAGCTCTGCGATGAGCACTTGATACTGCATATAAATTGAATGATCAGCTGGGGGATTTTGGGACTCCCTGGGTGGAATTTATGTGTCTTCTGGATGAGATGATGGTTCTAGGCCAATGGGAGTACCTGACACGCGGCGCTGCAATCAGCAGCTGCGGCAAGAGGAGCTGGGCGGGAGAAGGCGGGTGAGCGGCTTGACCTCGGCCCAGTCTTCTCACCCCTCTCCTTCTGGTTGTCCTCCAGCGTGAGTGAGTGTGGCCACTTACAGAGCAGTTGCTCCAAGAGCACAGTGGTTTGAGCAAGAGCACAGCGTGGCTCAGCATTGGCTTGCTCCGTGAGAGGTGGTCAAGTGTACCTTGACCTCCATGTGGCTGGCGGGCTGGGAGACCTGAGAGCAAGCCTGACAATTTGCAGCCTTGGTTTGTAAAAAAAAAAAAAAAAGAATCATTACTGATTGATGGTGTCTTTTCTTAAAAAAAAAAAAAGGGGGGGGGGTGCTGGAGAGATGGCTCAGAGGTTTAGAGCACTACCTGCTCTTCCAAAGGTCCTGAGTTCAATTCCCAGCAACCACATGGTGGCTCACACCCATCTCTAATGAGATCTGGTGCCCTCTTCTGGTGTGCAGGTGTACACGCAGGCAAGAACACTGTCTACATAATCAATAAATAAATCTTTAAAAAAGGATGGCTAATATTCATACACCAAACTCCAATCTTTCAATTTAGGTCCTGGACTTTCAGGAAGAGATTGAGAGGAAGAAAAGGTTCATGGGGGAGGGGGGCGGGGGGGGGGACATAATGTGAGAGACAGAGCCTGATGAAACTGTAGACGAGTGAGACTGAATCAGCAGGGTGAGAGGCAGGAGAGACGCATGAGGGTGGTAAGGTGTAGCTGAGCCAGGAAGGGAAGTGGTTAACGGTGGAGTAATTCCAAGTGTTACTCAAGATGGTCCAGCTCCCATAACTGTGTGGGAGTGCTGAATCCCTTGGAACTGGAGTTACAGACAGGCGTGAGCTGCCATGTGGGTGCTGGGACTTGAAGCTGGGTCCTTTGGTAGAACAGCTAGTATTCTCAACTAACTGAGCCATCTCTCCAACCTCTCTTTATCATCAATAGTTCTTGGTGGGAATAACCTACTCCGTTCTTAGCTTCCAAACTATGACAAACACAACTAGAATTCCTTTAAAGGTGGCATTGAGAAAAACGGAAAGTGAGAGGAAGAAAAGACAGAGAAGAGGCTGCCCCGTGGTTGCCAACCTATGTAGGATGCAGGAGGCCCAGGTCTGTGGTCAGAGTGCGTTCTCCACAGAATTCTCCAGAAGGATCAGTGCCATGAGCAATCTTAGCATTCAGACTTTCCCCACGTGCACACAGCTTCAGTTGTACCCGACCTGCGAGATCCCCTGTGAACACAAGGAGAATACTGGTTGCAGAGAACCAGAGTGTCCAGAGCACAAGACTGAATTTCCATTTTCCGAGTCGGACCTACTGGCGTTCCCACACATGATAGCGCCCTCGCTCCCGCCTTCACTATGTGCGCCTAGCTTCTCATTCTCCATATAGTATCTTCCTTTGGCTAGCTGCCAGCTCCCATCTGTGGCCGTCCTCGGCCCCAGAAACGAAGCATGGGCTCCCCCGTCATTTTAACAAGTCGTTTTAACACGGGCCAAATAGGAACAGCGTGTCAGCTTTGGTTAAGACCCCGGATACCACACACCACAGCAGAAGTTACTGAAGCACACTAAGAAGTTGTTAAAATTTTCAGTCAAGGCAAGGCGTAGAGAGAGAGAGAGGTTCAAAAGATGGCTACCCCAGGTGCAACCCAACAGATTAACCCGGAACAGACTCCGAAGGCTTGTGGGCCACATCTCTGCACAAGCAAACTGGGATTCACGCTCAGAATTACTCGATTTGCATGAACATGAGGTAATATTTCATCTCGCTGCCTTTCTACCGCACCCTCGAAGGACAGCGGGACCTTGGAGAAGCGGATTGATGATGTTCCCTGACCTGTACCCACATTTGGACCCATCCGCTAGCCTGTGCTTCGCCCTTCATGCGCCACGCTGCCCCTGCCTAGGGACCTGCATCCAGCGGATTCCACACTTACTAACTGTACCCAGCCTATCACGCCCCAGCTCTGGGTTGGGCCATCCAATGCATAAACAGGAGCGGCGATTCTTAGGCCACTAATCCATTTTGATTCTGTAGTTGAGAATAATTAAATGGCAATTAAAATAAAAACACATTGAATAGTCAAGGAAGCCCGACTTTGCTTTTGTCTTGAGGTAGCTTCCCACCTCGCCCCGCGTCTTCCCAGTGGCCGCGCAAGCCTCGTTGGCAGGTACGTAAGAAATAGGACGGGAGTTATAAATGTGCTCCCAGTTAACACATTTCCTTTCCGGAGACCAAAGCTGCCCTGGCCAGGATAACAATGCCAGTCACCTTGTGTGCACAGAAAGGGGACAGAAATGCACTTTTTCGTCTGTATCCAAGCCTGACTCCCAGTTCCGGTGTGCAGCTCAGGACGGCAAAAACGTTGACGGGCACAAACGCTGCCATCCCTGGAGAGGCCGCCTCGGCTTCTTTTAGATAAGCTGTGGCTTTGCGGCCCTGGGTGTAATGAACACACCACACCGACGGATCTCAGTCTGTACATACCTTCCTCTCAGCAATTTTAACTTTTCCCATGTCCATTAGGCCTTCCAGCCTAATCTCGCTCTGCCAATTGCTCCCATGGTGAGATCATTAAGTAAATTATTTTAAGATCAAACACCCTGCAGTGACAATGGCGTCCCGTGTAAGGTAAATGCTTCAAAGGGCCCCCTTTCAAATTACAGCTCTCCGGAGTTCCTCGCTGCCTCTTGTAGGGCCTGCCTCGCTGTCGCCTGCACCGCTTGGCTTGTTGCCCCAGGCAAAGGTAGCACTGCTAATTGGCCTCTGTAACAAAACTGACCTGTGGACAGGATAAGGCTTGTTTGGAGCTTAGAGACAAAAATTATTCAAGGTTAAAAACACATGAATGCCACAACTACGTCACCAAGAAAGCGGACTGAATGAACGTCTTCCCCCGCCGTTCCTGGTGTGAAAGAATGCGCTCCTGGCGCCCGGGCGGAACAAAGGCGCCTTCAGGTAGCCCGCGCTCTCACCTTCTCCGCGGGGCTCCTCCTCATTCCTCTTAAACCCCGGGCCCAGGAGCCCCATCCTCGCCGGGGTTCCAGGCCCTCTCCTGGGGAGGGCCTTTGATCTCCCCGGCTAGTAGCAGATGGGACAATTTAACTGCTTGGAACAGGTGCAGCGAGTTTGTTTGACAGGTCGGGGCTTTTATTTCTAGCACATTAGCTGGGCGCATACAAATGGGTTTTTTGACAGATTCAAGCAGGTAAAATAGCACTGGGGCTCTGCGAAAGCGTGGTCACACCTGCCAAGGTGGCACAATTGCAAAAATGCTGCATAAATTAAAGACAGGTAAAACTTCGGGCCTCCCTGCAGCAGGAGGCTCTGGGTTTGGGTTTTTGTTTTTTACTACTTGCAAAGGCGGTGTGTTGTGGTGGGAGTTGGGCGGGCACTCTCCAGCGAGTAAACACCAAATCCCTTGATCTCTTTGGGCTCAAAAGAAACCGGGCTTGGTCGAGGTGGTTCCCAGCCATCATCCTGTGGCGGTGGCTTGTCACACTTTGGTGATACTCGCCAGGACTTTTGGGGGGGTGGCGGGAGGGGAGAGGGGAATAAAGCAAGCCCCCGCCCGGCTGCCCTGGGGCTACACTTCAGCCCCCGCCCCTCGCTCCCTTCCCTCCATTCTTCCTCTCCAGGTGAAAGATTGGGATCTACAAATTGTGCTTAGCAAATGAAATAGCTCACCCATTGAGGAAAGTTTGGTAAACAGAGGTCTTCTAAGGTCATCCACAGAATCAGGAAAGTGGCTGGTTGTCCTAGCCAGTCTTCTTCGCTGTGGAAAAAAGACGATTTTTGGATACTCAACCCTTGGTCAATTACTTTCATTTGGGGGGAGGGCGGGGTAGGGGATGTCGAGGAGGAACAGGATTTTTGCTCTTCTAATTGTAATATATAACCAATTTTCTTACAGCAAAAGTGTTCCAGAACGTTCTTTTTTGTGAAATGGCACATTGTAAAAATTTATAAGTTTCAAAATGTGATTTGGCAGTGATTTTCCTTTAGTTTTACATGTCCTTACGTCATAAAATTAAATCGCAAATTAATAATTTACACTCATTCCCTTTCCTCTCTCCCATTTTTAGCTTCTGAGCTTCTGAGAGTGCTTTTTAATTGTCAAGAACCTTAGTACACATCATCACAGTTAGCCTCAGCAACTTGACCAGGGCCTTCTCCTTCCTTGACTGTGCTTCTAGACCAGGAAAAAATTAAGTATCACCCATGGCCTTTTTCTTGGGCTGGAAGAGGCAGCACTCAAGAATACAGCCTGGGGGGGGGGGGGGGAAGGAGCCCTCCTAACAAAGATGGAGGCCACGGCATTTTTCTCTGTTGAAATCACAGTTCTGAGCCAGGATTGTGTCGAATGACTAAGACTTCAGAGGACACTGAAGTCAGCTCCGGGTTTTAAAGAGGAACTCTAAAGGAGGGCGTTCAAAGACAGGATACTTAAAGTGAGTTGTACTTAGTGTGCTTTGTATCTGTTTGTCCGCTGGGTGAATTGGCCCAGCACTGCAAATGTGGACTGCACTTGGGGCCATGCTGACTGTCTGTTCAGGATGGGGTCCCAGAAGACCTCTCTGGGGCAAGGGTGTGTGCACGAAGAGACATTATGGGGCAAATGAACAGTGAGTGGGCGGTACATTAACCACTGGTACCTTACAGGGCATAGAGTAGCCAGCTTTCACAGGACTGAGTTGTCATCAAGTGCAGGAAGAGGGCACTTGTTTGTTTGTTTCCTCGTGACAGGGTTTCTCTGTGTATCCCTGGATGTCCAGGAACTTGTTCTGTAGACCAGGTGAGCCTTGAACTCACAGAGATCCCTGCCTCAGCCCCTGCCTCCTGTGTGGCTGGGATTAAAGATGTGCACCATCAGACCCAGCCCAGGAAGAGGGTTTTAGACAAAATTCTTAATATAATAAATAGGTGTTTACCTGGCCAAGGAAGAGAAGGCACATATAGAAAGCATGGGATCTACATCTATAAAGACAACAAAGAATTCAAACTATCTGAACAATGGACAAAGGTGGAGGAAGTCTTAAGGGTGAGCTTGGAGGGAAAAAAAAATGTGCCTGGCACTTGGTGGTTACAGTGTGTTACAGAGCCTGCATTCTCAGACTGGCAAGCACCTCCATGAAGACAAGACAACAGCCCGAGGGCGGTAGGCTGGCAGCACAGACAAAGCCTGTGCCCCAGGCTGGGGTTTTCTTACGTACCATTCTTAGAATGCTAATTCTGAGGTTCACAGGGGAGAAGCAACTTCTGTGTTGCCCTGGTCCCTGCATTTTGGTCACCATCATGGCAGCTTGAGCCACCCTCATGAGTCAAATGCAGCAGCGTGTGCATGTTTGGGTGACTATGGCCACTGCCAGAATCTAAGAGAAAAACTGCTCTCAGAAGTGTGGCCTGGCTGCATCTGTACAAGGCACCAAGCTGTTAGTTTTGTGCTGTCCTGCCTTGCAGGGATTCTCAGGAGCCTATTAGTTTTTCGGTAAAGCTCATTTTAAAAATTTTGTTCTGGAATTTCAGAGTACCTTTGCAATACTACTTTTTTAATTAGCTTTTAAAATTTAATTTTAAACATTTATTTATTTTCTCTATAAGAGAGAGAAAATCAGAGAAAAAAAACTTTAGAGAATTTGTTCTTTCCTTCCAAGAACAAAACTCAGGCGGCCACGCTTGGTAGCAAGTACTCTTTCCCACTGAGTATCTATCTCATCAGCTCCCTCCTTCTGCTTTTATTTATTTTATTTTATTTTTGGTATTTCGAGACAGGGTTTCTCTATGTAGCCTTACCTGTCCTGGACTTGCTTTGTAGACCAGGCTGGCCTCGAACTCACAGCGACCTGCCTGCCTCTGCCTCCCGAGTGCTGGGATTAAAGGCGTGCGCCACCTACTCCCGGCTCTTCCTGCTTTTAAAAAACTGAAACATGTACAAGGAATCTTTGACTGAGATGTTTTAAACTGCTGACTTTAGAAACGGTGTGATTTTAGAAGTCCTGAAGCTTTGAAATTATAAATTTTCTAATGTGTAACTTTGGGGGGGTGGATTATGGTCATTAGGGTTACCCTGGGTAAAGTATTTGGTGCTCTAGCTGAAGTGCTAAAACTCAGACAGTTGAGCAGACACCATCATGTCAGAGACTGAGCCTGTCTGAGAGCCTCTGTCTAGCATGCGGTCACTGGGAAGTCCCACCCACTCTGCCTTGGCAGGGGGTGTGGGGTGTGGGGTGGAGGGCGGTGGGGGGCTGCTGCTAAGACACCCTCTTCTCTCTGTACTTGCTTCTATGACCTAATCATCCCTTAACTTGGGAGGACCCTTGTCTTCCTCACTCTGCCGCCTGATTTTATTTTCCCCTCAGCCCTGCCACTTGTCTGCCCATCACTGGAGTGTGTAACCTGCTTGCTCTCCAGCCTCTGGGCTCAGGGTGGCCTGACATAGCACAGACACCCAACTATGCTTTACTGACCAAGAGATGGCTCGGTGAAGCCATCGGGCTGCAGTGGTCACAGTGCATGGCCTGATGCTGCTGTGGTCTTCCCGCCTTCCTTTAACTCTGTCTTATGGAAGCCAATGGTGTTAAGAGCTGTGGGCAGGCCTAACCGTGGGTGTATTTCCATCTCTTTCTACTTGTTTGACTTTTTTTTCTTTTTTTTACAGTGTCTCTGTTTTTGCTGTGAGGTAGAATCACCCTGCCACAAGCTAACACACTGCCTCAGCAGGAATCACTAGGTAGTGGCATTAATCTTAGTGATGCATCTTGTTGACTTCAGATGAGCCGCCTGCCTGGCACCCGCACTGTGACAGGTGTGCTTCCGAGTCAGCGCCTGCTGAGTAGCCTGGAGGAAGCTCCTGCCCTACCCTCTTCTGGGAGGAAGAAAGACACCTGGTCCTGTGGACAGAGAAGGCCCTTTTCAAGGGCCCCTGAGCACCTGGCTCAGCCCCACAGGTGAGTCTACCTGCTGGTCTCAGCTGGAGAATCTCATACTGTTGGAGGCTAAGAATCCATGACACGACTCTTTTCAGAAAGGAACATTAGAAATGCAATTTTAAAAATTTAAGGTTGTTTTTTTTTTTTTTTTTTTTTTTTTTTTTTTTTTTTTTTTTTTTTTTCAGTGGATTAATTACCAAATTAAACTCTGTAGCCTTTACTTGCCCCACTCGGGTTCTCAATTCCTCGGTCTTAACTACTGCTATATACCAGCTTCTTTCCCCGGACCTGACTCTGCCACCTTCAACTTCCTGTGGATCTAGATGGACATCTTTAATGGACATTTTCCCTCTATAGCATCTGTATTCATGTGTAGAATCTGATTTGTTCTCTATGTACGGGTAGTCTCTGAAGTAAGCTGAATTGAAGTGTCCCCTAAAACTTGTGTTAAAAGGATTGGTCACCACGCTGCGGCTATCGGCTGGTGGGGGCAGCTTTGGGGACTTGCGGGACATATTAGGACTCAGCCCTCCTTCTCGCTTTGCCTCCGTGTTTCCACGAAGTGAACAGGTTCACTGTGCCGTGCGCTGCCGATTATAATGCATTGCTTCACCGTATGTCTAAAAGCAACGGTGCCATTGACTACAGACTAAAGAATCTTGAATAAGCCAAACAAAGCTTTGGCCTCCTTCTGAGCTGCTTGCCTCAGGTGTTTTGTCATAGTGAAGAAAGACACACACAGTCACTTACAGCGGGCATTTCTTGGACCCGCTGGCGCACAGAGACATAGAGACTTATTATTACCTATTATCATTTTATTATAGCGTAGGCACTATAGCTGGGCAGACCCGACAGGCTCTGGCCTATGTCCCACCACCTGGCCTGTTACCTCTCGCTTGCTCAGTCCCTACTCCATCAAATCTCTGGCATCTGAGTCTTCTCACAGAGACCTTCTCTCAAGCCAGAAGTCCTCCCCGCCTTTCCTCTCCTGCCTAGACATTGGCCGTCAGATCTTTACTAAACCAATCAAAAGACGAGAGAGGAGGAGTGTTTGCAAAATATGAGGCAGGTGCTGAGTGTCGCAAGCACTGAGCGCTCCGCACTCAGGATCCCGAGGTACGAAATAGATAGCCGTAGGCACGTGAGTGGTTCCGAAGGGAAAGGTTTTATTCCAGTTACTAGAATGCTCAATGAGCCAAACGGAACAGAAGCAACACCAAGTCAAGGCTATGGTGGCTATAGCTAATCCTAGCCACACATACCAGTCCATAACTTAATTACTCAATACAATCTTAATTCTAATATAATAATCATATTCCAATAGACACGAAAGGGGAACCGGGGTATACGACCTGCAGTTGAAATGCTTGTAGGTTCGGAGCCGCGACGTAGTTTCGGTCTCGGTCGGTTCTGCGTCTGTCAGTTTTGAGTCTGTCGCTGTGGAAGAGTCATTCTAGATGTCTGGCAGAGTTTCGGTCTCGTTGGATCTCGCATCTTATTCTCAGGTTAGTGTGCGGGTTGCCATCCTGGCGGTGTGAGATGATTTCTTCGGTCTCCCGAGTCTTTTTATGCTCTTAGGGTTACTTACCACTATTACACACTCAAGTCTGCTAATCTATCATGTTTACTAAATCATATTTTGCTAAATCATATTCACGTCATACTTATCTACTCTGGGCACCTGTTGGTGGCCCTTACATGTTTATGACACTGAGCCATACAAATAGCAATACCAAAGCCTGTACAATAACTCAGCTCCCTGCTGACTCAGCAAGCAACAACTCGGCGTACAAAGACCCCTTCACACAGTGCGCAAAAGATTACCCCAATAGTCTCTGACTTGTTTCCTGTTCAACTCTCTCATTAATTTCTGTCTTCGTACATAAATTGTCTGCCTAATGTGTTTGCGTAGATGTCCGTGGCATCCAAAATGACAACGTAGACTCTGTCATCACCCCAGATCTCCCTCCAATGTTCCCTAGTTCAGAGATGGCACTTCTAAGTGGCTGAGTCTTCCCCTCCCCTTTCCCTCAGGGTCCACGTCAAACCAGAGTCCAAGCCCAGCGGTGCTTGCCTTCCAGATGCTCCCTGAATCCTAACCTGGTGCGCATTTCTGCCCGCCCCTCCTTGGCCTAACAGCGACATCTTGAAAGTAGCTACCTCATTCTGTCAAATGCCTTTCTTCAGGACGCATGGGTTTTGTTTCCCCTCCAAATGGTCTGTTCTCCTTAATTTTTTCTATACTAAAGATTATTCTTTAAAAAAAAAAATGATTAGAAGTTTGTTTTGTTGTGTTTTTTGAGATTGTAACGTAATCACTTCATTTTCCCCCTTCCTTTTCTTCCCTTCGAGACCTCCGTGTACCTTCTGTGTACCTTCTCTTGTCACTCACACATTTATGGCCTCATTTTTCTCACTGTCGTATATGTTTCTAAATACAAGTCTTCTCCGTCAGTATGATGCTCCTTGTGTGCACATGTTTTCCGGGCTGGCTCTTGGTATTGGATAACCCAGTTGGTGCGCTTCTCCCTGGTGCTCTTTGCCCTGTTCTCGACTCTCCTCAGTTGCCTGTTGGTCTTTGTCTGGGGTTGGAGCCTCCAGCTTTCACCTTCCCTGGTAGTATGTCCACCAGTATCATCCTTGCTTAGGTCTTGTGGAGGCAGTAACGTTGCGGAGGCTTCGTGGGCGTAGCTTCTCCGACATCCCAAGAGACACTGTCTCACTGCGAAGCTCCCCGTTCCTCCAGCTTTTCACAATCCTGCTCCCTCTTCCAGAATGACGGCTGAGCCTAGGTGCAGGTGTTGAGTTTAGACACATTAGTTGGGCAGGCTCTCTTCTAAATTAGGGACATGACAAAGACAAAGCCTTAATGAATGCCTTTCTTGTTTCCCGTGGCTTCTAAGACAAAATGAAAAAGCTTTGCTCCCTCTTACTCTCTGTGCAAGCACTGCTCAGGACACTCTCTGGAATGGAGTGCCAAGAGTTCCATTCTCCAAATGCTCTTCTCCATCTTCTCCCCCCCCACCCCACAGGCCTCGTTTGAAATGCTGCTTTCCTCAGAGTGGTCTTGTCTGGCCAAGACTACAGCTTTAGTCTTGCGTCCTTGGTTCTAGCTTATCCCACTTGTCACCACCATGGCGTTGCAGCTCAGTGTGTGGACTCAGAAGGCTCTGATGGCGTATGACAAGAGAGTGAAAGATGGGGCAGTTGAGCCTGAAATAAGTCACACCATTACTATGGAAAGTTTATAATAAAAATAAATATGTTCATACAAGTTGTTGATGTATCTGTCTTAGCATAGCAGAATATCACTAGAAAGGGCTAGGAAAAAAATCAGTAAGGTAAACTAGCCATTTACAGAACGTAAATGGGGTTTTTAAATCCACCTTGCACATGAACGCAAATGCACTCAAAACAAAGAAATACTTAAAACTAAGTCTAATAAAAGTATGTATGGTTGGTGAAAAAAGAAAACTATGTGAAATTAGAAAACTAAAGAATACATGAGAATGTTTGGATAAATAGACATCCTGGATGGACATCAATCTTATAAAATGCTATTTTTATTAAATTAATGTGTCTTATAAATCACACACAATCAAAACCCATTTGGGGGAGACTTTACAGCGTGCCTTTGGCATTTGCCTGGAAAAAGGAAGAGCATCACCTAGAAAGAAGAAGGCAGGCAAGTGTGATGGTTATGTTAACCACCAATCTGACAGACTCTAGGCTCACCTGGGAGACAGGCTCGGGCCTTGCCTGTGGGAGATTCTCTTGATTGTGGTAATTGATGTGGGAAGTTTTAAATACCAATGAAATATAAAATATGAAATGTGCAATATGAGATATTAATATGTGCCACACAATAGATATAATATGGAGAGGTTTATTATTTGAGTATGGAGAGAGAAGGAAGGGGGTGGGGAGGGAGGGAGAGAGAGGGAGAGAGAAGGAAGGGGGTGGGGAGGGAGGGAGAGAGAGGGAGAGAGAAGAGAGAAGGGAGAAGAGAGCAAGAGAGTAAGAAAGAGAGGTAGGTGGGTTTGTCCTTTTATATACTCCTGGGCAGGGGCATGCCCAGTGGCAGGTAGGCAATGACATCACAGGTTGCTAGGCAGACTGGGGCAGTATCCTAACAGGAAGACCCTCCAATTGTGGGTGGAGTCATTCCTTGCTTGGGGTCCTGAACTGGAAGAGGAGCCCAGCAGCAGCAGTATTTATTGCCAACTTCTGACTGACCAGCTGCCTCAACTTTCCCACTGTGATGCCAAACCTTGAACTATGAGCTAAAATCAACCCTTTCTCCCTGGAGTTGCTGCTTTTGTCAGACACAGAGCATAGGTAACTCCCAGTTGGCGGGGCAAGTAATACAAAGAAAGACAATACAAGGAGTACAGTTAGAATTCTTGAAACAGATCTGCAGTGGAGAGGCCCAACGGAGCTAAGGAGGACACTAAAAATCAATGCCAGAAGTGTGGTTTCTTTTCTTTTCTTTCTTTCTTTCTTCTTTTTTTTTTTTTTTTTACTTAATTTTTCTTTTTTTAAAATTCTTTTTTTTTTTTTTTTTTTGGTTCCTTTTCAATAAATGCTGCTGGGTAATTATTTAACTGTTACAGATCATTAAGGTGAATTCTCAGCCATTCTTTATACCAGATGTGTTCATTACAAATTATTAGTGAACTGTGAGGTGCCGGAGAGATGGCTCAGTGGTTCAGGGCACTTGTTACCCTTACAGGGGACCAAGATTTGATCTCCAGCATCCACATGGTGGCTCAGGACCCAGGCAACCGATGCCCTCCTCTGAGTTCTGAGGACATCGTATATGCCCAAGGTGCAGAAATACCGAAATGGGCAAAAACTTAAAGACAAATTCAAACAAAATATAAGAAATCAAGAAGACCCTAATACTCGCAGCATCACATGTGTTTGGAATGCCTCACTCCGGCCATTTATGAGAAGGGACCTCATATGTTACCGTATCTCTATGGTTACCCTACTTTTGGTAGTTCCGTGAATATTTTTAAAATGAACATGCTCTCCCGTATTGATATGGATTTCAAGTACTTAGTGTGGATTTCTTTAACAGCATTTAGGTAATTACTACTACTACCAGTGTGTCTTAAAGTTATTAACTGGGGCTGGAGAAATGGCTCAGCAGGCTATTTAAGTCTCAAAAGCTAGATTAAGTAGACTGAAATAGGTATATGTTTATTTTTATCTCACTCTTATGGAGAATTTAGCTTAATTCTGGACATCTGGGGTTCACCACACTCACTTAATTCCCAGGATATTATCCAGATAACCCAAAACTCTCACTCTTGACACACATTTAGGTAGAGTTTAACACAGTCCCCCGTGGGGGTACTTAGAATGGCTTTAACAGAACTTCAGAGTGGGGAGTGTCACCTGGAGGCCAACTGTGGTAGGGGTCAACTCAAAAGCTGCTTTGATGACATTTGGTATAGATTTGAACAAGTCTTTGTATCCTAGACCAGCTGTAAGCTGTGGTCCTCCTGCCTCAGACTCCTGAGTCCTGAGATGGCATTCGTGGACCATTCATTATACCCAATTCAATGGCATGCTGAGGTTTGAACCTAGGGCTTCTTCCATGCTAGGCAAGGACTGTACCCACTGAGCTATGTCTTCTGCCCCTCTCTCCAGATAGGAAAAGTCACGTGTGAGCTATAGTATCTGTTAAATGCTGCGAGTCTTGAGGCAGGGACTGTTTAAAACCACGTCATGTTTCTGTTCATTAGGGTTTGCATGTTGAGAGATAAAATATGCCTCACGCAGCCGTATTTCTGTGAAAGCTGCTACAGGTTTATGGGGTGCTAAAATGGTGCCACAAATATGGAAATTAGTGTCGGGGCATCTTATCAGATCCTTTATATATGGCTCTTATTTTAGGGAAACATACGATGGTTATTTTGGCACTTTCAGATAAGTAGGTTGGTTTTTCAAATTTTCAATTCCTGTCAGATCCCCAGCCAATTTATCAGTCAGCTTTCCACTGCCTCCTTCCTAGACGAGCACTGTTAAGCACTTCAGAAATATCAGGTTAACATTAATACCTGTAGGATTAGGGGCCAGACAAAAGTGGGTTTAGAAAAACACCACAGGTAGAGTCTGAAGGGAGGTTTACCTCAGCTCAGTTTCCTGCAGGCCGAGCTGGGCAGGCATGTGAGGGACAAGGGGCTGCTTAACAATGTCTGCCATCTTGGGGCTGGAGACTGTGAAACTGGCGGAGGAGAAACCTTTGCCGCTCTCCCGGGAGGGGCTCCTACATTCCAGCTGGAGAACTTCCTCTTCTCTCTTCCTTTGTCCTCCACCCAACTTCCCTCTTCTCTGCCCTCTACACTGAGTCTGACTATGGATTTTGAAGCTGCTTCTTTACTGCAGCTAGGACTCCAGAATGCTAAAGTCATTATCTTCTGACGGGACAATGACTTTGGCTTATAGGTGTGTGTGGTGGCGGGGGGGGGGGGGGGGCATGGGGGGGATGGAGGGGGGGCAGAGGGGGGAGGAAACACCCATCATATCCGCTATTCAACACACAAATGGAGACAAGGTAGAAAGCCAGCCAACACAGGCACTTGTCTCTGATGTCACTTGGTGTGAGTTTATGACTCCCAACAGTCTTCAGGCGTATGCAGATAATAAAATTGTAACTGCAATTTTACTCCTGTATAAAAATTCCTGTAAGGAGTGTTCATCTGCCTTCCTCGAAAGTTTCTCTTTCCAGCCTCCTCAGATGCTCTAGGGACTCTTATTATACATAATAGAACACTATTGCATTTAAATATGTCCAAACTCATTCCATTTTCCCAGGCACTCCTTCTCTTCCTCCTCCTCTTCCTCCTCCTCTCCCTGCTCCCCCTCTTCCTCTCCCTCCTCCTCTTCCTCCCCTCCTCCTTTCCCCCTCCTCCCCTCCTCTTACTCTTGCTCCTCCTCTTCCTCCTCCTCCCCCTCACCTCCCCTCCTCCTCCCTTCTTCCCCTCCTCCCCTTCTTCCTCCTCTTCCTCCCTTCCTCCTCCTCTCCTCCTCCCCCTCCTCCTCCTCTTCCTTCTCTTTGAAAGGCTCTCTAGGGCTCTTACTACAGTTTATATAATTAAAACTGCCTCAGATCATTATTCTTATATTCTAAAGGCTGCTCAAGTCAATGAGAACTTTCCCGGGATCTTCCTGGATCCCTCTATCCCATCAGTCTAATATATGCTAGAACGTTCTGCTTCATGTCTTCTCTGTCTCTCCCCCTCTGTCCATTTTATATCATGTACTAGTCAGAGGGGGGGGGGAGAAGGAGGAGGAGGAGGATGTGAGAGAGAGAGAGAGAGAGAGAGAGAGAGAGAGAGAGAGAGAGAGAGAGAGAGAGAGAGAGAGAGAGAGAGAGAGTTGTACCATAAGGACAAAAGCCAAACCAGCTGACAAGAGTCTTGTCTACAAGATTAACAACAGCTTGTTAAAGGTTTAGACATATAAATAAGCTGCTACATTGAATTTATTGTTCCAGAGTTGAGTCTTTCAGTAGGTTGGAAGCTCATGGTACAGGAGACCTGCTCCCCTCATGCAGATATAGATGAAAATCTACAATGTTTTTGGTGAGGGATTTTGTAGGGGAACGGAGCTGTGGTTCTGGGTTCTGAGCTAAGTAGCTGCTCGAGGCCAGTGGTTCATCCTTGAAGTCACAAGATCTCAGTGAGCGCAGATAGTAAAAGGTTGTGAGCTAGCAGGCACTTTGACCTGTTTCTCACTGGCATGTTTTATTCATTTTATACAATACCTAAAGCATATTTAGAAAGTCATCCAGATTAAAAATCGGGGCAACCATATTTTTTTTAAAAATCGACACTTTTACATTGTTAGTGCCTTGATGAGTTTTGTGGAGCATTTTACTTTAATTTAACACAAGTTAGAGTTATCTAGGAAGAGAAAGCTTAGTTGAGACAATGCTTCCATCAGATGCCTGTAGGCAGGCCTGTGTGGCATTTTCTTGATCATTGATTGATGTGAAAGGAAGCAAGTAAGCAGTGTTCCTTCATGGTCTCTGCTTCAACTCTTGCCTCAACAGTTCTGTTGTGAGCTCCTATCCTGACTGCCCTTCACGATGGATCATAAACTGTAAGATGAGATAAACTCCTTACCTTTGCCCCAAGTTGCTTTTGGTTATGGTATTTTATCCCAGCAATAGACACCAGGCCAAGACAGGTCTCCATGTTTCTCCGTGCCCACCCTAGCTGCTGTGTGCTCTCCCTGACTTAGTCTGTTACTGTAGCTTCCTCAGTCTTCTATGCTCCTGAGTTTGTGGACTATTAACTTTGCAGTCCTACTCCACCAGGTGCCAGCAAATCAGTTTAATCTTCCTGGCACTGTTGATGCCTCCTCATGACAGATATAGATGTCAACATTGAGAGGTCCAAAGTTTGACTGCAATGGCCCATCTTCCTTTAGGAGCCATCTCACCCACTTTGAGTCATCTTTAACAAAAGGATGTCCTTAAAGTCTTTAATTTGGAAAGAACACGAATGTTTTGACTGTGTGTACTTTGCAGAGTTCCCAACACAATCCCAGGTCCATAGATGGGGTTTTGCGAGAGCCAGGGATCTGCAGCATTCAGTTGCCTTTCTGCTGGTCTCCCTTTGTAGAGACCCTTCCTCTGTCGGGTGTTTGTGGCTTTGCTATATCTGGGTTGTTTGTTTTCAGAGAGTGTCTCTTGGTTGTTTTGCTTTTTGTTTGTTTGTTTTCGAGATATGGTTTCTCTATGTAGCCTTGGCTTGTTTTGTAGACCAAGCTGGCCTAAAAATCACACCAATCCACCTACTTCTACCTCCCTGAGTGCTGGGATTAAAGGTGTGCGCCATCACACCCCCTAGATAGTGTCTCTTATAACTCTGGATGGCCTCAAACTTCCTACAGGACTGAGGATGACTTTGAACTCCTGACCCTCCTTCCTCTACCTCCCAAATACCTGGATCACAGGTATGTGCCACCACTTCTACTTTACGTGGTGCTGGAAATCAAACACAGGGCTTGATATATACACTCTACCAAGTGAGCCACACCTCCTGCTTTGTCTGCTCAATTAACTTCACGACATGTACAAATTGTTTCCTTGATTTTTGTTGAGAACTTCAAAAGTTGTCCAAATAGTGAATCTTGAGGAAAATAAATGAGACATTCAGAGAATGAATTATAAGTCTGCAGTAGTTTGGATAAGAATGCCTCTCATGGACACATGTATTTGAATATTCCCAGTTGGTGCACTGTTTAGGAAAGATTTGGGAGGTGTGGCCTCATTGGAGGAGCTGTCACTGGTGGGGGTGGGTGGGGGGTGGGCTTTGAGCTTTTAAAACCTCAAAGCCTACACTAGGCTCAATGTCTCTGCCTCTCTGCTTGCTGCCAGTGAATCAGTTGTAAGCTCTCAGCTCTTATTCCAATGTTGTGCCTGCCTGCTTGCTACCATCCTACCAGCCATATCGGTTATGGATGAACTCTCTGAACTGTAAGCACAAACTCCTAATTAAATGCTTTTCTTAATAAGGAACCGTAGCTAAGACAGATTCTTCCTCCAAGAGCTACAAAGTAGTGATCAACATTGCTTACTGTATCCACTGGCTTAAAGTCAAAGCTACAAAATGACTCAGCCAGTAAAGAGACTTGCTGCCAATCCTAATAGGTTTGAATTTGATCCCTGGAGCCCTCGTGGTAGAAGAAGAGAACCAACTTCCACAAGTTGCCGCCTCCCTGTCCCCACTCCACATGTGTGCTGTGGCGTCTTGTAAAAATAACTTTTATTAGCAATGATATAATTGTCATCTCAGAGGTTTACTGCCTCTGCCTGATAACCTAGCCCTAGTTTGGAAGCTTCTAGCCTCCATGCAATCTAGTCTAGGCCTAGAATGTTTTCAGCCTCCGAGACGTACTGCTGAGTCAGCTCACCATTTCTAGCTCTTTCTGAACTCTGGCTGGCTGGTTCAACTCAGGTGTTCTGGCTCAAACACACCTCCAAGCCGACAGATTCCATCTGGCTTCTCTCTCAGCCTCTGACTTAACTGCTCTGCTTGGTCTCGTACTAACTTTGGCAAAATGTTCTAATCTTCTGGCTCGTTCTTTGCTTTTGTCTAACTTGTTCTCTCTCTGTAACCTGTCTCTGTACAACTGTCCTGCGAAAACTGCCTCCTCCCTCTGTGCTGCTCTTCCTTAAGAGTTGGGCGCATCCTATTCCGACAAATCTTTCTCTGGTTTGTCAGTTTTTCTGCCACTCAATTAGACATCACTTTCAAACATGGGTGTTTCCTTTGCAAACTGCATGGTTTGGGATTAAAGGTGTGTTCTAATGGTGTGTCTATATTCTAGCCAGAGGGATTGAAAGTATATGCTTAGAATGTGTCAGTATTCCAGACAGAGTAGCCATCTTGCTGGATTAAAATCCCTCTATGGCATGTAAATGTGTGAACATACATGTGTGAACACAAACTAAGCTAAAACATGTTTTAAAATCTAGAGCAGGAAACACTGATGAGAGGAACAAGTGGTGAGCATTTCCAAGACTGGAAGGGCATGGCATGAACCACCATGCCCCATCTTCAGCATCTAGGCTGACAGCCCTGTCTGACGCTAACATATTCAGCAATACACTAAAACTGCTATGCATGCCTAAGAAGAGCGAGTTCAAAAGCCAACTGCAGGTAAGTATCTGCATGTGATTCTGTGCCAGAGACACAAGACATCAGTCACTGTCACACGGCCTTCCCTCCTCAGGATCACAGTGCTTCTAGGGCTGAGATATTCTTTGTGGGCTACAGATCTTTGTGAATCTTCGTTATAAGGCTTTTAATTTTTTTTTTTTTTTTTGAGACAGTGTGTCATGTATCACAGGCTGGCCTTGAGCTCACTGTGCAGCTGAGGATAACTGACTTCTGATATTATAATTCTTGTATCCACTGCCCCAAATGATACTACTTACGTGTTTGTAACTTCTCATGTATTAAATAAGGTTTTAAAGATGTCTAGGTTTCTCTGTATAGTCTTGGCCATTTAGGAACTTGCCATGTAGGTCAGGCTAGCCTCAAACTCAGAAATCCACCCTGCCTTTGCCTCTGTCCTCAAGTGTTGGGGTTAAAGGCATGTGCCACCACTGCCTGGCTTAAAAGTTTAACATTAATTTGTTATGTAATTATGAGAGTGGGGAGAATGTATGCCATGGCACACATAGGGCAATTTGAGGGACATGGTTCACGCCTTGCACCATGTGGGTTCCAGGGACTGAACTCAGGTTGTCAGGCTTGGTGACAGGAAGCCTTGGTCACAAGAACCCTTACCGTGATCCATTTCACTGGACTAACAGCCATCTCTTGGGGAACTACCCCAGTCCCAGGCAAGCGACATTCATCCATGGGCGTGCTACACACACGATGGAGTCATCTTCTAAAGGTCCTACCACTTCTCAGCTTAGTACACAGGAAGCCACATTTCAATAGGAGTGCTCGAGGAGAGAATCCATGCCTAGACTGTAACAGTGTCTACAACAATGAGTCAACAGTTGATTCAGTGATGAAATATTTTAGAAAGCTTAGGCTTTGAACAACTGCTTGGAGTTCTTGCGCTTACAGCCTAAAGATTAGCGTCTACCAAGAATTTTGGTTTTTATATTTGCATTAATGCTCAAAATTGATCTAATATTCTACTTAGCTTAAAGTTGTTTCCATAATACTTCAAGAGAAGACTGAAAGAAGAAATGAGGAAATGTTAGACTTCCCACATGAGCAAAAGTAGGCAAAGCCCATGATGTGGACTCCAGAGCAACATTAAAACCAATCATGAGAGAAAAATCTATTTTAATTTGTGATCCAATTTTAGCTTCCCTGTGTCTTATGTCCACCTGCCCTTTAGGTCGTAGGTAGCTAACATTGGCACTTACCATAAGCACAGAAATGTATCCTCACTGATCCACACACGTACATGCCTCTGCTAGCTTGCTCTTGCCCAACCAGCCAACCAAGCAACTTTCTAACCCAAGAGATTTCCTGCTTTCCAGAAAAGGAGAGGTATATAGCCCACCCAAGGTTGAACACTAATAACAAAAGATTAAGGATTTTATAATGCTACAGGTCTATTTTTAATGTGACTTGCTGCCTGACACTGAAAACTGAATATTCAGAAAGACACTGTAATTGGTAAAAAAGGAAACTACTTCATTCCTCTTTGTTGGGGATATGGAATAAATAATGTGTCTAATATAAAGCTCTCCTATAGATGCCAGAGCGTCTGGGCACATTGCCTGCTGAGATTTCTTGTTCTGGTAAATGGATGACGCAGTGTGTCCCTTTAAGGAGCTCCCTTGAGCTACATAGGATGGCAATCTGGCTCCCATAGAACTTTCCACCGGGGATAGAAACTCCTGACCCACAGCAGCCTGATCTGTTTGCTGATGTAAACTGAGGTCCTGGGTTGGTGATATTTTGAAGCTTGTTAGAGAAGCCCCCACACACTATACAAGGCAATCACTACAACCCCTGGGCATATGTGAGGTCAGCAAACAGCATTCGCTGGCCCTGCCAGGAGTGGCTATGGATCCATGGCTGGGCAGTGTTAAATGCTAGCATAAAGAAGCTGGCACCTTCGCTTGACTGAGGAGAAGGGCATGTCTGTCCTAATGTCAGTGGCCACTGAGACTGGAAGGTCCTAGAGGAGCGAATCTACAACAAAAGTCTACCTCAGAAAATTCGGGATTGCTACAGTTGGATCCTGAGTGTCCTCCCATGACCATGTGTAAATGGCCTGTGACCCAGGGTGGTACAACGGGGAAGTAGGAGAACATTTACAAGGTGAGTACATTGAAGGGTCGCTGGAGATCGCCCTTCAAGGGGATTAAGAGCAGAGGCCTTCCTCCTCGCTCTCTTTTGTTTATTGGCTACAAACTGGGCAGTTTTGCCCAACCATGCACTATTACAGTGATGTGTGGCTTCCCAAAGCAAAGAAGCCTACCAGGCCCTGACTGGAACCTCCAAACTGTAAACACAAGTAACCCTTTTCTCTTATACATTAAATATACTGGGCATTTTGTTATAGTGACAGAAAAAAAAAAAAAAACCAACAAAACAAAACAGAAACTCTTTTTTAAGTGCTTTATGCAACAAAAACTGATAGACCCGTGCTAGGAAAAAGACAGACCTGAGGACTGTTTCTTTGAAGTTAATTACTGGGCACTTTGGTGACAAAAGCGTGGACTATGTTTGTAATTTTACTCTACAGTGTAGAGACCACAGTCTATCTCATTTTATTTTCTAGAATATTTTATCTTTCTCCAAGACTGTTATTTTCCTCCTGAGGGAAGGTGGTCATGAGGCCCAACTCTTCCCTGTGGGACTATTGGCAGTTCATATTGCTGAGTGTGTGTGTGTGTGTGTGTGTGTGTGTGTGTGTGTGTGTGTGTGTGTGTGTGTGTGTGCACATGTGATTGTCTTCAATTGTGTAGCCACTGGTAAGTTTCCCAAGCTTCTTGGGAGGAAGAAGGACTTCAACAGAAGTGAGACAGGCATGAAACACGAAGTAAAGGTGAATAGGATTAAAATCAACTATATGCACAAGTGAAACTATCAAAGAATAAATACACAACCAAGTAAATCGTCACCTCGTCCTTTTGGCAGCACTGGTGATGAAGCCTGGGGCCTCACGCACACAGCAGGGGCTCTACCCCTCAGCTCCCCGCACTGCTAGTTTGTTATACATTTAACATCTCCACGTTTACATCTATGGCCGCCACTCCACTTCCTTCTAAACCCGCTGCTCTCATAACAAAAGGCCGTTTATGCGTTGTCCCTTTTATGCCTTCACAGGCAGTTGCAGTCAGGCATGCTCTTGAACACCTGCTCCACTTGCTTTTCTCAGCCCCAGGCCTCTGCTTCTCTTCCTCTGTATATTCTGGTTTTGTTTCTTTTCTTGAACTTCCCTGCTTTTTCTGATGCTTCACAATAGATTTTAGAGTTTAATTTTCTGTCATCCTGCTATTTTTTTTTTTACTTTCTTTTATGTGATTTGTTAACTCTTTTGCTGCAGAAACCCTTGTCTGTATTTCTGAGTCATTTCTTTCTTTTTCTTTCTTTTTAAAAATTTTTTGTTTTATTTATTTATTTATTTATTTATTTATTTATTTATTATTTAGGTTTTTGAGGCAGGGTTTCTCTATGTAGCCTTGGCTGTCCTGGAACTCTGGAACTCTTCTTAGTCTAGGCTGGCCTCGAACTCACAGAGATCCACCTGCCTCTGCCTCCCAAGTGCTGGGATTAAAGGCATGCGCCACCACCACCAGCTGAGTCATTTCTTTAATCTAGGCAGTGTCCAGACCCGTCGGACAGTCCATTGAGACCCAGGGACCCCTAGGGAGAGAATGGGGGGACAAGAAACGCAAGGAATGGACAGCAAGTCAAAGAGTCTGATCAAGCTAACAAAATTTTATTTTTCTCAGGTTGCTTATAAGCACAAGGCAGGATGTGGGGTGGGGGCAGAAGGGAACTAGGATGAGAGCGAGGTCAGCCCCCTACTGCTGCATACCGCAGTGCTCCCTTCATGGTCAGGTAGCCCTGCGCAAACGGACTGGAGTTAACCTAGGTGAAACAGATCTATATCTGGTTATTGAGGAAGCTAAAGATAGGAGGTCTCCTGGAGAGTTCTCCGAGAGGTCACCAAAAGGGAGGGAGCAGGAGAGGTTTTTGTCAAGTAGAACACAAGGGTCCAAACAGCCATATTTGGTGAAAGCGCCCCCATCAAGGCAGAAGTTCTTCGCTGATTCTGTTCCAAGAGCCTTCAATATCAGCATCTTGCAATCAGTCTAAACTCAAGATTTTCAAGACCAAGCAAGCTCTTCTTTCCAAAAAGACTTTGTCAAAAGCTTCCAATTCCGTTTTACCAGGTTCAGAATCCCCAAGCTCATTTTGTAATCCTTTTACCAAATATAGTTGAACAAAGCTGAGAACTCTCTCACAGCCACTAGCCTAGCTAAGGGCCCCATCAGCCCACGCTGGACCATGGAAGCAGCCACTTCACCCTTGGCCCCAGGCTTTCTATCTCTGCTCTCAGCTTTCTGCTATGGGATTAAGTTCTCTTCAGTGTTAGCGCTCTCTGGTCACTATCTGTTTAGTAGGCATTTATCACACAACTATGAGCATCGAGGGCACCCCCGGGACCATTCCATGCAAAATCCTATTTCTCAGACGAGGAAACTGAGGCTTACTGGGAGTAAGTGTCTACTCAAGGCAATGCTAATATGTTACAAGAGTGGCATTCAAAGCCAGGCTTTCTGCCACAGAGGCTACTGTATCTTCCTTCTCTGCTAACTTCCAGCCTTCGACATTTTTGTTAGATTTGTGTGTTACACACATCACTTACTTGTTACCTTGTGGATTAGTCTGCTCCTTAAAAGAAAATGAGGCTTCAAAGTATCATCCTGTTCCAGCCATAAAAAAGTTAACCGCTGGGCGGTGGTGGTGCATGCCTTTAATCCCAGCACTCTGGAGGCAGAGGCAGGCCGATTGATGTGAGTTCAAGGCCAGTCTGGTCTACAAAGCAAGTCTAGGACAGCCAAGGCTACGCAGAGAAACCCTGTCTGAAAAAAAAAAAAAGAAGTTAACAGACTACTACTGAGGGCAGCTAGATGAAACAGTGAATACAAGGAGGGCACAGAGTTCCTGACTCATAGGTTGGTTACCTCATCTGCCAACAGTTTTCTTCTCCAAGTTTTTCTGCTTTTTGTACTGAGGTGATTAACAAAATGATGGTGGGCTGTTGACTTTTCATTAGCATAATCAAAAGCGTCCAAAGGCAAATACTATCTTAATAAAATGACTCAATGACCCTTATTGTGACATCCACAGACAGAGCTCTCCCCCAAACCTGTTTCTATGCTGTTGCTGAGAAGACCACTCAGATACAGTTTATGAGCCAACTCAGTCTTTATTCCAGCTGCCTGGTGATGACTCCTGGAGATCCTGGACTGGATGGAGTGCAGTCCAGAGCCTTTTTCAGAGTCCGTATTTAAGCAAGAAACCATATCCTGACTGAAAAGTCTCCAAGGCTCCCTTCCTGGAGCTGCAAGCTAAGCAGATAGTCACAAAAGGCAAGTGTTTGATGAGCAGGGAGTGAGGTCAGCCTGATGGTTGCTAAGAGCCCAAATCCTTGAGTTGTTCTTCCAGAAATTGCTTTTTCTGAAGCTCCCCCTTGCAATTACTGGCACTTTTCTCAGCAAGACAAACTTCTTCTGTGGCACCAAAATGGAGTCACCACAGTCAACTTGCATCCCTTGTCACAACAGCACTTATATGTCTTGTTACAGCACAGGGCTTTGAGTAATCCAGACATGTGTTCTCCCCTGGAGCTCCACACCCCAGCCACACCCTATCCTGTGGCATCTGTCACAAGCAGCTCATGCTTTGAGGGACCTTGATCCCTTCCTTTTTGGTGTCACATGACATTTATCATGTTTTCTGTGCCTTGGTATCTGATCTCACCTAGTCCACGTATGTTCCCCACAAACTGTCCCCATGGGTCTCTATGACAAGGACGTAGTGCCCCTTTCAGCATTCCAGGCCTAGGGCTCATGCTCTGCTTAGACATCTTGTTTGTCTCCTCCTACCCAGTCAGCTCTGTCTACAGAGCCCAGTTCATGTTCTTGCTGTGAAGTCCAGGATCATCATCATCTTCTTCTTCTTCTTCTTCTTTTCTTCTTCTTCTTCTTCTTCTTCTTCTTCTTCTTCTTCTTCTTCTTCTTCTTCTTCTTCTTCTTCTCCTCCTCCTCCTCCTCCTCCTCCTCCTCCTCCTCCTCCTCCTCCTCCTTCTTCTTTTTCAGGATCATCTTAATTAAAAACAACAACAACAAAAGATTTGTTTTATTTTGAAAAGTATGTCTGTGTGTAGGTATGTATGGGTGCAAGTGCCCACAGAGCCTAGAGTATCAGATTTCCCTGGAGTTGGAGTTACAGGCAGTTGTAAGCCCCCAACACGGCTGTTAGAGACTCTTGGGTCTCCTGCAGGAGCAGTGTTTACTCTTAATCACTGAGCTATTTCGCTAACTCATCATAACCCCTTCTGTATCACCCAGTCCTATAGGCTCAATTTTCTTAACAAATATATTTTATTATGAACTTATTAACTGAGAGTACCTCACTTATAACCTGATTAACCTAAACAACAGGAAATGAAGGTTAAAGAACACAATAACGAAACCGTAAGGAGATCAGTTCTGAGGAACGATTCTCCTGGCGTAATCCTGCTGGAACCTGGAGCAACCAGAACCTGAACCTTAGCTGGAACCTGGAGCCAGAAGCCTAGAACGGTTCTCTCGAGATGCTTCTCAAAGCGGAGCAATGAACAGCCAAAACTATCCCAAGTCTCCCAAGGCTCACCTCTTGTTTTTGGCTCACATTTATACCTCCTCTCAGAACTTGTTCAAGGATGTTTTTCAGCTGGTTAATAACCAATCTCCTCGACATGGTAGTTCAACTTCTAAGGGGATAAACATCACCTACTATCTTACAAGTCTTTTTCTCATCCCCAACTTGCGATCTAAACGAAAAACATGTTTATCTCTCCTTCACAGTCCTTACTGATTTAGCCTTTCCTAAAGTCACAGTATAGTTTTTAAGCTAAACTCTGGAGTTAATTTTTGTATTCTTATGAAACAGTAACTCAGTAGTTACTTTGTGTTAGTTTTATTCCTCTAATGACAAAACATGAGGGCAAATACATGTCTGTTTGTGTTTGTCTTTTGAGACAGGCTCTCTCTCTCTGTAGTCCTGACTGTTCAGAGCTCCCTATGTAGACCAGGCTGGCCTTAAACTCACAGAGATCCTCTCACCTCTGCTACCTCAGTGCTGGGATTAAAGGCATGTGCCACCAAGCCTTCCATGTCCCAATAGACCTGGACTGAGCTAGACACACACACATGTGATCCCAGCCTAGTTAGGTCCATGGAGCTACAGTGAGTGCTCATGGGGGCTCAGGGATAGTCTATACAGTTAAACCTTGTTAGGAGCCAGGTAGGGATCAAATCTTGCCTTGGTAACCATTAGTAAAGGGAAACTATTAGTTCTGAGTTGATCAGGAGTTAAGAAGTAGGTATGTATGGTAAAATACAACCAGTAAAAGGATGATGACATTAAACACTTTCAAAGCATTTGATTTAGGGTCAGATTTTTTTCTTCTCCCAGTTCTGGCAAAATACACTTGAAATTAAATTATAATCTAACCCATTTGAGGTATACCTCCATCCATTTTTCAGAGCCCTGGATCTGTTTAACAGTATTTTCCTATCACCTTCTTCCCTAGCTGTCAGTCCAAGGCCAGCAGAGACCTCTGAGATTACAGGTTATTTCATTTTGTGGGTAAAGAGTGAAAAATGAAAAGAGCAGAGGCGTGGCTTAGAATCCACAGCCATTCAGAGGAGGAGGTTGGGATCCATCGGCCTAATCCAGAATCTTCTGCACTGTCCTGTAGCCGAGCCCCTGCCCACCCTCTCACTGGTATTACCTCTGTGCACATATACCTAGGTCCATAAATATGGTCAGACTACGTGTTTCTTCAGTCCATTTTTTATTGCATTAAAATAAGGGTTTTTTTTTTTTTTTTGCTTTTTTTGCATTTTTATGTTAAATAGCCTCTTAAAGATATTTTTTGACTGTTCTTTTAAACTCCAGCTGAGCAGCCGATGTCAGGGAAACAAATGATCCTTTAAATGAGACTTGAGACAGCAGCCTGCAGTTTTTCAGTTTCTGAAGAGAGCATCATGCATGTGGGCCTCCCTGGCAGCGACAGCTCCGTGAGCAAGGGACAAGGGATGAGCTTTCCACAGCTGAATTCTGTTACTATGCTAGAAGCAGAGGACTACTGTGCCTTTGCTGCTGCCAGAGAGGGCAAATGACTTATTACAGTGAACAAGAAAACTGTCAACCAGAATTTATAGATTTTTGCTCTTTTTAGCCTAATGAGCATTGCAACATATTATCACTTGTATCATCTTAGATTGTGCAATCATCCTGCATAGTATTACTCCAATCCATTTTGAAGCAGGTCCAAATTGTCATTTTTTGTTGTTGTTGTTGTTGTTGTTGGGGTAATGACCAACTATCGACATGCCTTGAATCTGTGCAAATGGCAACAACCTCCTTGTACACAGCCTAGTCAATAGGGTCTGATGCTCACATCAGGGATTTGGAAATCAATGTCATTTTCCTGTTATTTTTTTATGATTAAATCAATTGAAGTTATTTACTCATAGCAGAGAATATGGGTGATTGCCGGCCCTCTGGCTTAGTGAAATCGCTTTCTCACTACTGCTGCCCTGTAATGAGAAGGTCCACGTCTGCTTCAGGGGTTGACTAAAACCTGTTCATGTATAGCAGCAATTTGAGATGCAGAAAGTGTCTATTATTAAAGGCTAAGAGTTGCTGAATGCCAAAGGGCATCTTTATCATTTGGCATTGCATTAACATTGACAAAAGGAGGAAAAGATGCTCAGGAAACCATGGGTCAGATGGTGCTCAGTTACAGTAGCCAGGCCAGACAGCAGCCAATGGGTGCCTCTTGTCACCTCCTCATCCGTTGTGTACACTGCTTTTCAGGGACTCCAGTTAAAGATGGTGGACATGTCAACTGAGCTGAACGGACAGCTCTATTTGCCGACGAGTTTTCTCTCTTTAGCATGCGGTGAGTGACCTACACTGTTTTGATATGACAATAAATAATAGCTTGTATAACATGGACTACATTTAATGTATTTAATGCAAGATGGCATAAGGATAAAAGCTGTTAGAAACGGCCATGGAGATGGTTGTAGAGCCAAGGAGGGGTCACACGGAAAGCACCATGGAAGGGAACCGTTCAGCCGAGAATGTCTTTGCTCCTGTGCTCTCTGTCTGAAGCGGGTGATAAATTCTATTTTAGACTGTTCGTTTGACTTTAGGTTGGTCTGCTCTGTACCATGATAGGCCAAGGCCTTTAGAGACACTTGAGCTGTTTTTCTTTTTCTCAGTTTGATGAAAATTGCACAGAACCATAAAACCAAGTGGCTTTGGCCAACTTTCCCCAAATGTTCTGACTTGTTTATAATTATGAAATAATCCTGCTTGGCTGGAGTGCTGAGAATGGGTGCATCTAGACAGAGGAGGCTATGCTACCCTCCAGTACCAGGGGTGGGTGGCTCCTAAAAGTTCACAAGCCATGCCCACTGGCATGTGCCATCACCTAAGACTGGTGAAGGAAGCAAGTCTGATGGCTGGGACCTACCCTTCTGCGTTTCCCCTCAGGGGAACACAGTACTGGAAGCAAAGGCTGTGGTTTCCTCTGAAACCTTGCGGTACTCACTCAGCTACTAGGTGAGTCCTAGGCCAGAAAGATTCTGTCTCAAAGCTAACAACAAACAACCCTCAAACAAACGAATTAAAAAAAAAAAAACCATTAACAGTGACTACAGGATGTACATAAGATGTCTCTCAGATCAGTGTGTGGTAAACCTCTAATAAAGGCTAGCCCTCTCCCCCTCCCCACTTAAGACAAGGTCTTATATATACCCACGCTGGCCTCAAACTCACTTTGTAACTGAGAATGATCACTAAACTTTTGGTCTTCCTGCCTCTGCCACCTGAATGTTAGGATCACATGCAAGTGCTGCCATACCTGCCTGGTGTGGTCACTGTCACAGGCTGTAGGTGAGTGTGGGAAGAGGGCCTGATCTTGCTCCTTCCCCTGCAGGGACAGAACCTTTCTGCTGAGGTCTTCTTAGCAGAGAAAGGAAAGGAGCGGGCTCCTACTGGTGTCACTGAGTTAAAGCTCTGCCCAATGCTCATCAGCTTGGGATTAAAGCATTAACAGGGCAGTAGCTTTGATGGCAGCCAGCTCTCTAAGCACAGAGGCATCCCGGGTAAGCTTCTTATAGCAGTCCTAGTGACAACAGTGAGCTAGGGCCCTCATAACCATGGCTCAGAGAGGGAGGAAGGAGAGATGGCAGTGAAGTCATGAATACATACAAGATGCCATTTGGGATATCCAAAAAACTTGCACAGGGGAGGAGGCAACTCCAAGGGTGGGCTGGATCGAGGTTTTAAAATAACATAGATGTGGGCTAAAGATCTAGTTAAGTCTGCGATTCTATGACAGGAGAGTACATGGGAACCTCCCACCATGAGGCCCAGGGGTGGGTTAAGCTAAGTGTTGCTGGTTCCTCTGGGGTTATCTGAGTTCTGGATACTGTGCTCCTGCCCAAGGGCTTAAAGCGATCGACCCATTTGTTAAAACTGCTTCCTGTCAGAATGTTCAGGAGAGAAGAAAGCATAATGTTGGCTTCAGAGATGATCAATTTGTCTTCGTCCCAAGGAAGACATAAGGGAAAGGGAAGGGCCCGAGGGAAGGAACTGGAGAATTTCTAAAAGAAAAAGATGAGGTGGCTGTTGGCATACATAGCAGGATTTCTGCCCATCTGCCAGTTTCTTCTGTCTCTGTGCCAAGCGACCACTCTGGAACAAAGCAGTGAGAAAAGATCCTTCAGCAAACAGAGGACAGAAGACATGGTGGCTCTGGTTGGCCAAAGTTACTAGGGTTAGGGTTAGGGTTACCAAGACAAAAGAACGTGATTTGAGGATAGCCTTGTCTACTTGACAGAATCTGGGATGACCTAGGAGACACGCCTCCAGATACACCTGTGAGAAATTATTTAGCCCCTGGGCATGCCTAGAAGGAATTATCATTAGTTTAGCTGAGGTAGGAAGACTCGCCCACTGTGGGTGGCACCATTCCCTGGGCTGAGGTCCCGGACTGTATACAAAAAGAAAGTGAGCTGACGCAGTATTTGTCCATCGCTCTCCACATCTTGCAACGTGACCAGCTGCCTCAGCCTCTTGAGGCGATGACTCTCCCACCATGATGGGCTACAGCTAGGCAAAAGAAATCTTTCCTCCCTTGCATCATTTCAGTCACGATGTTTTATCACAGGAACAGGAAGAATAAGCAATACAGGTGCCCTAGAAGGTAGAGGAGGAGGAGGAGGAGGAGGAGGAGGAGGCTGATATCCAGTGGTGTGAGAAGCCTTGTAGATGTGGCCCTAAGATTTAGCAGGAGACAGAAACTGAGTTTCCAACAAGCAGATGAAAAAACAAAACAAAACAAAACAAACAGACAAACAAAAAAACAACCCTGTTTCAGTAAGGGCTTCATCACAAGATACACAGATCATCCCACCCGTGTGTGGGTCCTGCTTGTTCTATCTGTGGTTGTGCTCTGAGTGCTCTTCTTACACGAGACAGCCACTACCTTTAAAGAGAGCTACCGACCATCTGAAGGGACCTCAGAAGGAAGCCATCGTGTTTGGAAGCCACTGCAGTTCCAGGAAGCCCTCCCTCACAACCCTCAGAGGCAACGATGTGAAGCAGACCTGCTCCCAGGTGGTTTAATTGAAACAGAGACTATGCTCTTCATAAAAGGCGACATGGCTGTTGTGTCTGTTACTTTTCTGTTGCTGTGGTAAAGTACTGTGAACAAGGTAACTTAAAAAGAAAAAAAAAATTATTTGGGTTTACAGTTCCAGAAGTTTAGAGACCGTAACATCTGTACACATGGTAGCAGAGACCTCATATCATAACTGGTGAACTGTTAAGCGGAGAGATTCAACTGGAAATGACGCAAGGCTTTTAATCACACCACGCTTACCGACAGAGACACACTTCCAGCAGCAAGGCCATGCATCCTAAGGTTCCCCCAGCAGTACCGCCAACTGGGGACCGGGAGTGTTCAAATATTGGAGCTATGGGGGCATCTCTTATCCAAACCATCACAGTCAAGAGTATCATGATCCTCTGGAAGGCTGACAGATGCAAACGGAACTGCATATAGAAAAAAACAAAACAAAACATGTTCCTAAGAGAAAGATTGCAAAATTGAGGACGGCTATTTAACAACAGAGGGAGAAACCGAGGCTTCACTATACCAGGCCATCACCATTAACTTATACCTGGCTTGGTTCCCGTTAACTTCCGGAGCACCTCAGTAAGGAATGAGAGCAAGCAAGAACACAGGCTGCCCCACCTCTAGGGCCAAATCCACTGAGGGACACAGATGTACCCACAGGAGCGGGATGCAGGACCCACACACCCCTTTAGCCTGGTCTCAGTTTCTGATCTTCTTAACAAAATCAGGGGCCAACTAGATTACCTGGACAAACAGGAACAAACAGGGAGTTGCCGTCTTTCTGCAACTAGCTGGTGCTTTATTAGTTTGAGAGTTTGCAATTGTGTCCAAGAAGGAGGAGAGGGTAGAAGGAGCCTGGGTAGACAGCCCCCTCAAAGAGACCAAATGCCGGGAAACTCTGGTTCCCAAGGCCACGCAGGGCGGCCCAGGAGATTTCTGGGTAGAGACCGTCGCCCAGTAAAAAAGAGTGGATTCCAGTTACCAAGTAAGAGGCACCACACTGAAAATGAGGACATTAAATAATAATTACTCAAGGGAGAGGCTACGTGTGTGCACGACTATACCGGAAGGGCAAAGTACCACAGTGGTCCAGAACCAAGCATCAAGGGCAACCCTTTGTGGAAGAAGGCGGGTGCCTGGGAACTGTAGCTGAGGGAAATAGTTGCAATACCTTGGTCAAGATGGCCAGTGAAACTGCAGACGCAGTGCCCAGGCTTCTCCCTCATTTAGTCTCCTCTTCTATGTCACGCACTGAACGCCTGGCGACTTAAAAGGCAGAGACAGAAAAATCTAGGAGCGCAAACACTTCCACACAGGAAGCCAAGCAGGGAATACATTTCCTGTCTTACCTCGTATTTTCTGTGGAAACGTATGAGGCTTGTGAAAAGGACTGGCCTGCTTCCCGCCGCCGGCCCCCGCCCCCTTCCGGTTTCTATCTCTCTTGCAGTAAATGCATACCATACAGCGAGAGCTACCTGGTCAGCCTTAGTTTCTAGAGGCTTACAGCCCAGGCGAGGAGATTAGACACCTGCCCAAATAATGTTCCCTCGCCGGAAGTGGTAAGAGCCACACGTAATGTCCAAATGGTGCCAAGGTTTTTTGTTTTGAGCTCAGGGTCCCCGGAATGCATTCAGGTCAATTTTCAGCTCTTATTCAGCTACCCAGGAATCCGTTCAGTATAAAGCCAGGTAAAAATAATCTAATGGCCCCCATTACGCTCTGAAAACTGTTGAGTCTCATTTGGTCACTTATAGGATTGAAAAACATACAGCAAAGCCATGAAAGTGGTAGATTTCCTTATTGAGCACACGGGGCTTCCTGCTCAGGGCAGCGTGGTGCCCACGGTGCTCCGGCTTGGGGCTTTCTGTTTGTTTGTTTTTTTCCCTCCTGCACATTATCTGTTACCTGGATCTTTATCAACGCATGTGACCCAGGATGCAGGATTTGGGGCTGACGGTCCAGGAGAAGTAGCGCATCTCTGTAGAGGCTCCGGTACCTGAAGAGGAGCCGAAAGGCGTCCCAGCTCAGCTAGAGTGAAGGGCCATTAACCCCACTAACTCCAGCCCATTTGCGTGCGTTACTGCCGGTATGGTAGGCAAGGGCTGGGAAGCAGGGCTGCGAGCATGCATCTAAAGACGATCTGGACTACTCCTCAGTTTTGTCTTCTGTTCACAATCTAAATAAACTCGTTTCTTACTCTTAGCACGACTTGATAAAGAAAGCTACTGTTGGGTTGGCGAGATGGCTCAGCGGTTAGGAGCACTGTCTGCTTTTCCAGGGGTCCTGAGTTCAATTCCCAGCAACCACGTGGTGGCTCACAACCATCTATATACCATCTAATGCCCTCTTCCGGCCTGCAGGTGTACATGCAGTTAGAGCACTTACATACATAAAATAAATAGAATCTTTTTAATAGAAAGCTTCTGTTCCACCATGCTGTTTCCACATGGCCAAGGCACTCCTGTTTTGTCAGGGGCTGCTACCATTTCTCCTTCTCTTCTTATTTGGCAAGCAGAGGATTGCGACTTTTCTCTTGGCTAAAAAGAGAGAGCTATGAAGACTGGACTTTCTTGGACTTGCCCATTAGGAGAGTCTAGGGGGAAATCTCTGTGCTTATCCATACGTTCACTGCCGGAAGCAAATTACTTAATGTATATGAGGGTTAATAAACACATCTAAGGTGGCATAGGAGAGTTAAAGACGCATTAGAGTTGGCTGAAAAGGCCGAAACTTGTCAGCTTGAACGGCCTCCCTGCACGATATGCAAGGCAGCCAGCAGCCTCCACTCCTCCACTCAGCTTGGCTCCTCTGAAGACTGTGAGGTTACCTGGCCCCTCAGGTGATCCAAGGTCACCTCCCCATCTCAGGGTCCTCATCTGCGAAACCCTCGAGGTCGGATCAGTAACAGGCTGTACAGACTGAGATATGAGCGTCGCCAGAGGTCGTAGTCCAACTAACCACAGCGTTTTAGTTTCAGCAATGTTTTTCTTTAAGTGTGGTGTTCTTGGTGGCCTTTTCTCACATTTAAGTTTTATTACAAAATATTTTATCTAATCAAAAAATTAGCTTCCAATCGAGAAATAGACTACAAAAGTGGCATATTTACACTCTCATTCACATTCTCCCTCCCTCTCCTCATCCTTCCATGTACCCCAAGAAAAGCTGAGAAGCCACCAATCCCACCACACAGTATGATGGTGAACACAATCTCTTCAAAATGTATTATGTTGTTCTTTAGGCTGTTTGTGCATGACTATGTGAGCATGTAATTTATGACATTAGTTCAATTATTGCTAATAATTGAAATATACAACCATACCATTAGGTTTTAATTTAAATAAATAAACAAATCTATCTATCTATCTATCTATCTATTTATATATATATATATATATATTTTTTTTTTTTTTTTGAGGCAAGGTCTTGTTGTGTAGCTCTGGATGTCCTGAAACTCACTCTGCAGACCAGGCTGGCAGCTAACTCACAGAGATCTGCCTGCCTCTGCCTCTAAGGTGCTGGGATTAAAGGCGTGTGCCACTACTCCTAGATGAAAATGTGGCACTAGGTTTGCAAGCGAATCATGTGGTATAAAATTTCTGTGTCCTCAAGTTTATCATAGCTGTATGTTTAGTTTTTATTAAAACAATAGATGGACAATCTGAAGTAGAGAAGTAATATGTTTGATCCTCCAAGTGTAAAATATGATGTATAAACCAGTATTCAGGAAACACAATATAATTTTACGATTTTTTTTTTTTATGAAAAGCAGTGACTGAGGCCTGTATTCATTCAGTGATGGCAAGTCTCAGCAAATCATACATTTTATGGCTGTGTGTTTAGTCCCTTTAAAAGGGTGTGTCATGGAAACTGTGATAGGTGCTAATTACAATGGTGCTTCTTGGTGTGGATATAATAGATGTGTGGAGCTCGTTCATAAAACACTCCCAACTCGTCCCAGAAACTCACGAGGAGTGTGAGAAGTCATCAAACAGCCGTGTCCTTTGAGTTTGTCTGGGAAGACACTGTAAAGGAAAATGCCTCCAGCTTGGTTTGCTTCTTCTTAACTCAGCTCTGTGGTGGAGTCCCATGGCTAAGCAGAAAGGCAGGACAACACCGCCCCGCAGGACCACGTGGTCTCAAGTGTATCTCCTAGTGGTCCCCAGCTGATCCTAAGTCATAAGAAAGCCAGTACCTTCAGAGAGGAGATGTGCCTAGGGATGTTCCTCATTGGCAGGGGCAGTGTGAGTGGTAGAAATCTGCAGAGGACCAACAAGAAGGAAGCTGCAGTGCTGGTAGGAGAAGGGACCAAAAAGCACCAGAATACCCGAAAGATTGTGCCAGAGACACAAGTTGCAGAAGAGATGAGAAATAGCATAGTCTGATTCGGTCTGTAATCTGTGTGTTACATCATGTGCAGAAGAGACAACTTCGGGTCAAGTTCAGAGCTGGAAGGCTGTAAAAAATCAGTAGAGGTCATGTTTATTTAAAGGAAAAGACTCAACTTTTCCAATAGATAAGAAAAAAAATTGGGGTATTTGGTGACAAATATGCAACCACGGGTCATTTCTGCAGAGTAAGTTCTCGGTGTGCTGAGAGAACCCCAGCACAGCAGCAGGGTTGGCGCACATGGGCCAGGGAAAGACTTAGATCCAGGGACAGGGTCTGGCTGCCTGGCTACCCAGGGGATGCTGATGTGCTGTGGGTCTACAGACCAGCTGTGAGGAGCAAGGGTACAAAGAACTCCTGTGTCGGGATATATTTTTTCACAGGTGCCTGACCTAGTGGGGAGCGGGACCATTCAATGTTTCTGTCTCCTCCCTTCTCCTTTTTTGGCTTGGAGCCCTTTTTCTCTAAAGTATCAGATTTCTCTTTGGTGCTTGCCACAGAGTGTGTATTAAGGACCTATTGGCTGTTTCCTTTTGTATGGTCTCCCATCTTCTCAAACTCAACATAATTTAAACTGGCTCCGTCACATTCTTTACTATACCTGCTGCTGACCTTGGCCCTGGGCGCGACACTGCCAGCCTTTAAGCAGCCCAAGCAAAAACTTAATCCACAACTTTCCTCCACACATTTGTCAATCAATGTCATGTTTTCTGCAACCACTTAACTTTCTATGACTTGACAGTCTTCTCCAGTATCCTATGTGGTCACATTGGGCTATCCCCTTCACCATCCTGCTGCCCAGGCTAGCCCACATACTACAGTAAGGCCGTACTTCTTAACGCTTGAATCTAGCCATGTCCTTTTCTGGCCCAAGGGCCCCAGGAATGACTCACCGTCATTACACGTTTGTTGCCGTTAAAGATTCTCTGTGGTCCCATTGGAACTGTGGTTTCCTGTATTATCTTCGCATCAACTTGTTTTTAGCCAAATCCATCTATTTTTGGGTAAGTTGTGCCTTTCTTCTTGTAAACTTTTAAAAGAAATTGTGGTAAGAAACACAGAACATAATAATAAAATTTGTCAATTTAAGATGGGTGCAATGGTGCACATCTTTTATCCCAGCACTTGGGAGGCAGAGGCACGCAGATATCTGGGAGTTCAAGGCCAGCCTGATGCATGTAGTGAGTTCAAGGCCAGCCAGGACTGTGTAGAGAAACAGTGTCTCAAAAAACAAAACACAGGGCAGGTGAGGTGGCTCAGTGGCTAAGAGCACTGTCTGCTCTTCCAGAGGTCCTGAGTTCAAGTCCCAGCAACCATGTGGTGCTCACAACCATCTATAATGTGATCTGATGCCCTCTTCTGGTGTGTAGGTGTACATGCCGACAGAGCACTGTATAACTAATAAAAAAAAATAAACTTTTAAAAAACAAACAAACAAGCAAACAAACAAAAAGGAATTTGCCAGTGGTTTTGAGTGGACAGTTTACTTGTGTTAGGTGCACCCACTGTCATCACCAGAATCCCTTTCATCCCCTCAAAACGAGATTCTCCATCCATCAAATCCTCCAATTTTCTATTTCCAGCTCTGACAGCCATTTTGCTTCCTGTCTGCACACATTATCAGTCCTCTACAATTGTCTTATTTCACTTGGCATCACATTCTCAAGGTTTGCCCATGTTGAATAGAGTTAACACAAATTGTTTTTACATTTTGGCCATTATAAGATTACACATCATACAAATTTTATGACTTTGATCACACAAATTATATGATTATGAGCATACAAAAATTAACACCGAGCTTTGTACACATCATATCTCCATCGCAGGAACAGCCTTCCACTTCTCCATTGATTAGAATTCTACCAAAAGCTCACATTCTTGGTTGAAATAACTTTTCGCATGATGCTGCCCTAGACCCACAGGCCTATCCCAGCTAGCAGTCACGGGCATGCTCACTTGGCACCTATCTTGTGGGAACTCATACCTAGTTTGTTTTCTTTCAGGAAGTTTGTGAGCCTTGTGAGGTTATTATGTAACACAGTGGGCTATTCCTCCCCTTCTTTATTCGGTTACTGGTGTGCCATAGGACTTGGTTTAATGACTTTCCCATGATGTCACTAGGACATCTTATGCAGATTATCATGATGCGAAGGAAAAGACAGAGAAAAAACATGGAGAATTCAGAGAGACTAATTTCCTTCCCATTAGCTGTAAATCAGAACATCTTTTGAGCCGAGAGCAATGACAATCTTTTCATTTAACCTTTCCTAGCTATCAGATGTGCGGCATCACAGAATCAGCAATCGCATAAAGTCTAGAGGCAGCTTAAATACTACCGGGCTCAGAAGTGATCGCGTGCGTTACCCAACGCCACACAGCGGGCGAACGCTGAGCCCTGACCTGAACAAAGTCTGTCTTCCCATTGCTACCTACTCAGAACCGGTGTGCCTGGGAGCTGACGGCAGAGCCTGAAGAGCAATTTGCTCATTTCCCTTCATGGTGTCTCTTCTCACCTATGTTATCCCTGCTTCATTCTCTCGTGGATACACAGAACACAGAACCTCAAATCTAGCTTGAGAATTTAAATTGGTTTTGACAAGCTCATAATGAGGCTTAGAATAAGCCAAATGAAAATTCAATATGGATGAGGATAGCTCCGCAAATTACAGAAAAAAAAGCTGCAGAGAATAGAGAATATTATGCACAGCAGGGAGACGCTCAGGAGCCTGCTGAACATGGCTGAACATGGGCTCCAGGGCAGAAAGTTGAAGCAACAGTAACAAATTGATTGCGATAGGAGACCATAAAGAAATATAATGTGAGTGACCTATATTGTAATTCTTCCACTCACACTAGCCAAAGTGAAACGAGCCATTATCAGGCAGAGGGTTTTCCCCCTCCTGATATTGGAGATTTATGATTCGTGAGTGTATAATAAAGACAATAAGCATAACTTATCCATTCATTTAGTTAAGAATGCGTGAAATACCCACCAGCCATGCATTATGGCAGGACAGAGAAAAGCACAGTTTCTATCTGAGGGGGGAAAAATCTAAAATGTGGCATTAGAAACAGGAGGCAATTAAAACTGAAATAGCTACGCAAACAAGATCCTTAAGAGAGAGCAAAGACCTTAACCCCAATTTAGCAACCAGATTTGGTCAGAGAATCTGTCTGTCTGAGCTTTGAATTGCGAGGAATAAAAGGGATAAGGCGGCCTTTTCTGTAGGGAAAATCGCTTGAGCCAACTGTGAAGACTATAGTAAACATGGCTGCAGGTAGTGGCTGAGGGGAGTGGCTGCCACACACACGTGACCCTGGAAAAGAGGAGGAGGAGGAGGAAGAGGAGGAGGGCACGGCTTTCCTTGTAAGTGGTGAGCATATTGATAAACAACACATTGTAAAAATATATTTTATTAATTTATTCATATTACATCTCAATTGTTATCCCATCCCTTGTATCCTCCCATTCCTCCTTCCCTCCCGTTTTCCCCTACTCCCCTCCCCTATGGCTGTGACTGAGGGGGACCTCCTCCCCCTGCAAAACGACACGTTTTAAACTGACTATTGATCATCAACATGTATTTACTGATAGGACAAGAAAATGGAGGCTCCTCAAAAAATTAAATGAAACATAACAGAAGTCAAGATACTTGAACTTGAGAGCAACCAGCCTCCATATGTAATTCATGCACATGCTTATGGCAGCCTCTTTTCCTTTTTAAAGCACCAGACACCAACATAACAAAACTTGAATTCTGTGCAAGAGAAAACCTGCTGGCAGGGGACAAGCTACTTGAGAAGTCTTCCGTTCTTCCCGGAAGAGCCTGGAAGTATGACCTCGACAGGTTGTGGGGCAGTGTTAGGCATGGAGTTGTCGACATGTGACCTGGTTACAGCTTTGGCCTTAGTTGTGGGGAGCAGCGACTTTCCACCAAGACGCCAGCACCATTCTGAGTGCAAGTTCAGGGTTAACATAACTTATTTCTCCCTGCTGCCTCCTGACTGGTGTGATTACACTGTTACTCTTTTGACTGCTTTCGCGGTAACCTTTTCTGCCCTTTCTATGTATTGAAGACAGTTGGCAAGTGGTGCCGATATTGCTTTGTAGTCGCCCTCGAGGGTGGGAGAGTGGAAGGGAGGGACTGAAGACATTTAAAGAAAGAGCTGTTTGCTGTGCCCCTTCCAAACACCCTCTTGTTTACCCCTCGCTACCTTTATCATGCTGTTTCCATGGAGCGAGCCTTCTGCCTGGGGGAACTGAGTGGTACTAGGCCTGCCAGTCCATCCCTAGGAAGTCCCTGGTAGGGCAACTCAGTGTTTCCCACCCACAAACTCTCAGCCCATTGCAGGAAAACCTTCCATGTCACAGAAAGGCTCAGCACAGTTAAGCCAGCACTTGGAGCACACAATCTGATTTTCATGATCAAAGGCCATTTGCATAGAGAACCATGCTTCACACCTTTGCTAAGGCTGACAGATATCCAGAGCTATTTTGCCTGGCCTGGTGGCAGCAGCAGGAGTCAGGAAAACGTGTGCAAGGGCTACTGCAGCCAGGATTTGCTAATAGAGACAATACCTTGCCCCAGAGGCTGCTTTCCAGCTGCAGCCCGAAGCACACACATTGAGAACGTATCACACAGAACTGTCAGTCAGTACTGGAGCCAGAAAATTGTTGTTTCAAATGTTACAGTACAGGAAAATCGCCTCTCTGCACTCGCTGCCAAAAAAATGACAGCTTAATTTATGCCACACTGAAGCCACATTACAGAGCCATTCAGCTTGGCAGTTAAGTACGCTCCACGCTCACATCTTCCCCCTGTGCAAGTGTGCTGGGGAGAAATACACAGCGGCTGTAATAAGGACAATTGGCCGCAGGGTTTGCCATGTCAGTGGGACTAAACGCAGGTGAAACAGTATCAGCAATAAATTGCCTCACTCTCCCATCTCATTTGCAAAACCCGATTCTGCTCTGTACTTGCAAATCCCCAGGAAGGCTGGCCTCAACATTGTTATGCGCAGGACAGATTAGTGAGAGAAGTGCTGGTGTCAACCCCTGGGGTTTTATGGAGAGGGAGGTGCCACAACATTATGGGTGACTTTGAAAATTATGTCAGTATCCTTGATGCAGACCTTCAGAACTTGGCCGTGTTTGCCCTTCCCCAAATGAAAAACCTGACAGTATTGTACAGTGGCCAAGAACCCGTGTTTTTCATCTAGACTGACATTAGAGTACTAATGATACAGTAAATATTCTTTTTTTTTTTCTTAACAATCTGAATAACTGTCATCAAGGTTGCATTGCACACTTATTTCTGTTAGTTTTTGTACACACACACACAGAGTTTATTTGAATACAAGCTATACAGTCTGGAAAAGTTGGAGATTAATTGGGCCTGCTCTTTTTACGTTCTCAGCTGTGAGGCCTCCCTCACAACACCTAGATCCTAACAGCCTCAAAGCCTAATTTATACTGGCATTTCAAAGAGTCTCCTTGTGTGCACACACTTAATGCGAAAGGAAGCCATGGTCCCGAATCCCTCTCATAAGCACCCTCTTACCCAGAATGGCTACGGAGAATGAGACCGCTAACTGAGCCCCAAGGAGAGATTTATGAGTCATTTACAAAATCTTTATAAGGCAGCTCTTGTAAAATATTACAGCCCCAAGAAAACAGGGCTGCTTACAGCTGGTTTCTCCCGCTCAGGAAGCCACTCATAACAAAGTGAGCAGTCCTCAAAGGAGAGCGGATGCATTTGCAGTGGCTGTTTGACGTGATATGAATCATACTCAGGAAAATAATGCACAGAAATAAATGATAACACATCTATTTAATAATCCATTACATCAAATAAATACTCCACCTTGAAATAAAGCAAATGTGCTTGGCCTGGCTGCTGATGTGTGAGAGTGGCTCGGCTGATGGTAAAGTGATTTGTAAATCAGGGTGCTGGTGGGGGCCCTGTGTCCTGCGTGCGCTCATGGTAGATTAGTGTCTTTGCATATCACACCAAGAAATGCCTTAACGTCAACGGTACCAACCAAAACTTTCCCAAGCATCTGTGACCCTGCTCATCGGAGCTTCTTTTCTGGATGGTTTTGTCGTCAGAGCATCAGCTTAGTGTGGGTCTATATGGGTATATCTTTAGAGCTGTACACCTATATACCTAGGCTACTAGGCTAGGCAAAGAAAGGATAAGTAGACAGATTTCTCAGCTCCAGTTCAGCGAAGACCGTGGGCCACTGTGAGGCACACCAGAGTCTAATGAGGAAAGCACACCCTTTATTTGTGTGTGTTTATTTGTAATCTTATAGGGATCAAGTCCAAGGTCCTGAACATGCTAGACACTCTATCGTCACTGGGCTACATCCCAGCCTGTGTCTAATGCTTTGAACAAGAGAGGAGATACGGAATTACTCTAACAATGTGAGATTTTTCCATTTTAAGTAGACTTACAGATAGTCTTCCCTCCAGACACTGTAACAGGGGTCCCTCTTCCAGCATCCTCTTCTGTGTAGCCCTTGGGTCAGCTCTGTGTCCTTTGGCCATAATAATCACTCTCTGCTACTTGCTGGCTGCTCACACCCCCTCTGTGTCACTGGCCTAATGCTGGTCACACCACTTCTGTGTCACTTGTCTGCTGGTCACACCCCCTCTGTGCCACTTGCCTAATCCTGTTCACACCAGCTCTGTGCAGCCTCCCTGGTCACTTTTCATGGAGGACGAGATCTTGGATAATCATTAGAATGTCTTTCCAGCTCGCAAACACCCAGGCTTCTGAGTGCTCTGTTTCTTTTTACTATCCCTGGATGAATATTTTTTCTTTGCTCCATGTCTCTTTTGGTGCCTTTTCTGATTTCTGTTTACTTACTTATCTATTTTGAATTCTAAACAGTAAGGGCTCTTTTCCAATTCAGGCGAACATTCAGGCCACATGGATGGAATCTTAGCAGGGTGGCTCTGGTCCTAATTTAAGGGACAGGTACGTCTGATTTGTTATTTGAATACTCTAATTCCCAGAGCAAACCAGAGCTTCTGTTTTCCTTTTGCCATCCCTAGCCCAGCGAAAGGGAATCAGCATGGTGAGAGGCCGCTGGCCGCTGGTATTCCCTGCCCGCCTCCACCCCGTCTACCCCTCACAGTGTTGCCTGTACCTCTGCCTGCCTGTCACTGAACTTTGGCCTAGAGTTGGAGTGACTAGTGCAGTCTGTCTGATTAACTGACAGCTCCATAAACCTTTTCCACACCCCTGTGTCATGTGAGACATTCCCAGTTTATGTGCCCAGGTTTTAATCCTCCCTAATTGGAACATGTCTGTTGCTGTGATGTCTTAACAAGCCTGATTGAGAATCTTCCTGGTAATCAATGCCCCATCTAAGCCATCCACTGAGTCACAGGAACTTTGTTAGTGTTTGTTAGGTTTTTTACCCCCTTAAGGCTACATCAACCCATGAAAAAGAAGAGTACACTGAAAAAGCAATGGCGTCGGCTCCACAGGCACCTTCTCAGCTTTAGCAAGAGTCTGAGTTTTGATACAAACAGCACATGACTCACTTTCTCACCAACAACAGAGAATGTATGGCTTTGGGTTGGTGCCTGTGCCAGGCCCTCAGTCCTTGCAGAAGGTAGTAAAGTGTGGCTATCTCTCCATTAAAGTCTCAAGCTCAGGTTTTTCATTGAATTGTCCTGATGTTGAACACAGGCTCCCAACTCTTTAAGACTGAAGGTTCTCAAAACTATGGAGAGAACAGGTGTAGCTCCTATCAATTATCATGGCAAGACAAGGAGCTTAAGTGCCAGCTGCACCACCTGCCCCACTGCCTGATGCCTCCCCCATCCTGCTGGAGTCCCTCCTCCTGCCCTGCATGACTTCCCAATTTTACTCTGAAAAGGCACCGTCTTTCACCTCTACCTGAACTATGTTTTTCTTTTTAACTTGAGAAGTTAACTTTTCTTTTTTTAACTTCTGAAGAGGAAAGCAATCTCATAAAGATGACCTTTATAAAATATCTATTGTTAGGATTCTGTTTCAGTCCGCCCACCTGTGATGTCATTGCCTACTTGCCATGGGGGCGTGGCCCTGCCCTGTATATAGAAGGACAGACCCGTCCTGCCTTTCTCTTACTTCCTTTCTCTCATCTCTTTCTTACCTCTCTCCCTCCTCCTCTCTTCTTCTCTTCCTCTGCCCCCACCCCCTCTTTCCCTGGGGTACCCCTCTCATCTTTCTTCTCTCCCTATGTTCATATAATACGCTTCCATATAATATATGGTATCTTATTACCTTATTTTTAAAATTAAATTGATGACCCATACATGGGAAGACCCTTCCAGAATTGCCTCGCTCTGGAATCCTTTCTCATTCTGTCTAACACACTTCCATAACAATTCCCTTTTGTTCCAAACTTCACCCTAAATCCCTGTTCACTCCCTTCTGATCCCATCGCCACCCGGCCTTCAGCCTGCGATTCTAAGCTGGTTGCCGCTGGCTTGGACTCCGAGTAACCTGGCTGTGGTCTCAGTGCCTGCTGTCAGATCGCCATCGTTCCCGACAGACTGTCCATTGTTGGTAAGCAAATGCCCACACCAGAGTGTGACCAATTCGGGGTCCCTCTGCCTTGGGCCATGGGTGGCCTCTTGGTGGGTCTTGCCTGCGGCAAGATGTGTAGGCGACTTTGAGTTGGCTGTAGGGCTGCTGCTTCAGGACCCCAGCCCCAGACACTAGGGAATTTTGGGTCGCTCCTGATGAGCTGGCAACATTTGGGTGGCACAGAGCCACGACTGGGTCAGCAGGGAAGAAGCAGCTACCGCCACCTCAGCACTTCCCTTGTTGCTAAAACACTGTGCAGTCTGGTCACGCAGCCTGCTGTACAACAGTGCCCTTGCACTGGCAACTACAGCAGCCTGATAGCATTTTCAAACCTGTCCGCCACTGGTTGCTCCAACACATGGCAGTCACCATTTTTGTTAAGGGCAACCACATGGCAGTCACCATCTTTGTTAAGGCAACCACGTGACTAGCCGCCATCTTTGTTTTCATGGAAGTTGATGTTGAGAAATGACTAAGAAGTGGATCTTGATGCATAACAATACGGATTTAGGTCAATCTCTTGTCAGAGATAGATGAACCGTAGAGACTTGCCCTTTAATGGGAACCCAAGCCATAGTCCATCAGCAAGAAGTTCACAGGGAGCCCTAAATAGGGGTCACTCAGACTTGGTGTCCCAAGAGCTCTGTCATGTATATTTTATATTTCAAACTCTTCAAGTCCTTGCAAGAAAACCATTGGTTGCTAGAACAATGTGCAGACATGTGATAAACCCTGTGTCCCAGGAAGTTATAAGGCAAAGGTTGTCTGGGTTCTAACTCTGTCCCACACTGCTCTGCCAGCCTTGAGAGAGTACCCACTCCCACAACACTTGTTACAACTCTTATTTTTCTGATCAGAGCGAAGCTAAGGGTGCTTGCAGAATTTTATGGTCTGAGTTGAGTGGTTTCAAAGTGGATTTTTCAAAGGTGGGTTTGTATTGAGATTGGGAAGTTAATGATGTGTTATCATTGAAATAATAGGCATAGCTAGAAGAGAGTCTTCAAGCAAATTTTGGTTAGCAGGCTACTTTGGTAAGATTTCTAGTCCAGCTGCCCAAAGCATGGCTTTTCTTGATATATGGGCTCAGCATTCTTCACTACAGGCTCCGTTGGCATCCACTCCCAGCTTCATCGCTTCTCAGGTTTTACAGCCATGGATCACTCATCTTCTACTCACTTTGTCTTCTCAGGAGAAGTGACTCAGCAGTCCCCAAAGGGACATGCTTACCCTGACATTCAACACAACCCTCCCTCTGCCCTCCTCCCATAATTCTCTTGACTGAGTCTTACATTCTAGGCACATACTTGTTTAGGATATTGTTGCAGTGTCACTCACCTGGAGACCTTTGACCTCCATGTATCCAGATTCTTCCCACTGTGGTATGAAAGCCCGTCCCGTATAGAGGCTTCCTGTCCATGCATGCCTTAGAACCAGAGCCAGCCCAGTGCTGTCTGGCTTGTGGTACTGCGAGTGTGAGAAACTCCCTAGATCGAGATTATATAAGTTGTTTTCTTTTTCCCTCTGAGCTCTTATAAGGAACTTTCCCTACCCTGTCTTCCTGCCCATACATTATTTATGCCTCCTAACCATTTTCTCCGTTTACTTTTCTATCCTCTGATTCTTGGAACTCACAATGTATTTGTGTTGACTCTCCATGGCCCTGGTTTCTCAGTCATGATCTCTCTATATGCTCTTCCACCAGTTTTAAACTTTTTTTTTGTAGCCCTTTGGTTTCTGTGGCGCCTGCGCCACCGTGGTACCGAGTCAAGGGCAAGGGACTGCGGATTTAACAATAAAACAGCGAGTCCTCCGTGCTAAGAGAGTAGCGGCCTTTATTCAGCGTCCAAAGAGCCTTTTTATAGGCAGCAAAGCAGGAATGCCACTCGCAGGTGAAATCCCTCAAGAGGTGATTGTGCACAGGAGGGAAAGCCCCAAGGAAGGGAGGGGTGCCTTCTCAGAGCCATAAGCATGACTAGCTAACCATCATAAGCACAGACACGGAAGCTGCTAAAAACAGGTCAGGCAACAGCAAGACAGGCAGGCAGCCCAGTTGGGCCTGGTTCCCGCAGGTTTCACAGGAAGAAATCGTCTCCCTTCCTAGCTCTGGCATGCCTCTGTCACTGCGTGTGACAGCAGGGCAGTTGCTTCCTGAGAAGTTGGTTGAATTGGTAAGTTATGATCCATTCTCCCAGGGGTTACTCCTATTTAAAGCATGTAACATACAAAACTGTTGCAGCAATTTATAATTAAAAAAAAAAACAAAACTCCAATTCCTGTTTTAAAATGGGAAAGCTCCTGGGGTTGGACGTAGTTAGCAAGAGAGTGAGAGGGATGATCTTCATTTCAAAGTGAACTAAGGAAGATGCACCCCAAACAAAGATGGCAGACACAAGTGAGCTATACAGACTTTAATGATTTAAAAAATGAGATGCCAGAGATGCCAGATGTTAGATGGAGACGTTTATTAAATGAGCATGGAGTGAGAAGAAAAGTGGGGAGGGGTACCCCAGAGAGAAACAAAGAGACAGAGAGATAGGAAGAAGAGAGGTAAGAGAGAGTGGTAGGTGAATTTGTCCTTCTATATGGTTCTGGGTAGAGCTACGCCCCCAGGCAAGTAGGCAATGACATCACAGGTAGGCAGATTGTAGGGCCACGCCCCGTGGCAAATAGGCAATGACATCACAGGTAGGCAGCTTGAAGCAGAATCCTGAGACTGACCATGAATCAGTACCTCACTGAGTGGACTGAGCAATCACTGCATTTCTTTAGCCACAGCTGCAGCTTTCCTTTTGGCTTCCTGTGAGTGTCCTCAGCAAATTGTTTTTTCTCGCTGGGCAAGTCTTGCTGGGTGCTGTACAAAGTCTGTCTTTCCCAGAGCTAGATTTTCTCGGGGCTGTGGTTTGGCACAGGCAGCTGCCAACACTTGTGGGTATTTTCAACACATGTCAGCAAGATGTCACTTTCTGCTTGTAAAAGTGAGGTTGGATTTGTAACTGTGCAAATCACTTGCGTTTCTATGACTATTCATACACCTGGTTAAGGACTATGAAATTTATGTTACTCAAAGGAATAAAAGTTGCACAACCAAATTTTTGGTGCTGTTACAAGGACAAGATCCATGTTTTTCCAGACTTGGGGGCTGTCCACGTTAGTGGTAAATGATGCAAACATTTGTATATTCCTTGTGCTGGATCCTAACTTCAGTTTTAGGCAAATCTAGCTTTGGTTTGCTGGATTTCTTTTCTTCCCTTCATTGGTTACTAAGCCAATAGTATTAACTAAATTAGACTTTGTTTCTGCTCAGTCCTCAACCCCGATAAGGCCCTAGCAGGTAAGTAGCACTGTGGTCCTTGGTTTGCAAGCAGGGAAACTGAAGAGCATGCAGTCCGTTATCATGGGTACATAACTATGAGTCCCAGGGTACTACTGGAGCCCTCGCAATCCTCTCCACAGCTGCTCTTGACCACTGGACAGGGCTGCATAAACAAGGCAAGATGAACATGGCCTAGAAGTCAAGACCAGGCAAGGCTTCTTAAACTCCTTCCAAGGAGCAGAGAGTCCCCAGATAACCTTTTTGAAGTCTCTTTCATGGGCCAGTTTCTCCATTTCTGTGTCCTAGCCTAACACAGTGCCTGATGCAGTGGAGAGGTTTATCAGTCTGTGGTGTGAAACTGAGAAAAGGCTACAAGATGAGGGACTGGTATTTTGATCCAGCTGTTTCTAACCCTCTGTTCTACTGTAAGAGTCCCTTGGGATTCAAGTCTACCTGTGTAGTGGGCCACTGTGATTCAGTGGTTAAACCCAGGAAGTTCTGGTGGTTACAGTTCTGTCATCTCTGTCAACCATCCACTTTCTAAGCCACTAATATTTAGTAGGAGAAAAAAAGTGTCTGCTGTAAGATAATCCTCCAGCCCTTTCTCATTTGTAAGATCTCCTCAGGAAAACTGCCTCCTCCAGGCCCTCCCACATTGTGTGGTCCATATGATTGCGGATGAGTTGTCTGTCTTTCCTTAATCTCCGTTTTTGCATCTTGGAAGTGGGAATTTCAGCCAGGATGAAATAAAATCACTATGAAAAACACAACAGTAGCCAACTAACAATAAGCATGTGGTAGACACTATTCAATCTGGTTTCCTCATAAGGGAATAGACAAGATTCACACATTCTGATTAATACTTTACATCAATGACCATTGCAGATTTAATCCCAGGAAAGTTGTTTAGGCCTAAACTTTAGATATGCTCGCTTTTGCCACTATTCTAATGTAGCAATATTTATTATGAATCCTTCATCTTAAAAAGGGAAAAACAATTGCTGCATAATGTATTTTCATATATAAAAATTACCCAAGCATTCTAATTAACATTGGCTTTAATATTAAATGTTATTTACTATGGTAATAAAGTTTGACCTTAAGAAGTATTTAGGGAGCTGGTGAGGTCTGTGAGCAAAGTGTGTGCAGCAGAAACATGAGGACAAGAGTTCGGACCCTTAGCACCCACATGAAAATCTTGTCATGGTATGACTCCAGATCTGTGGAGAAAGAGGGGCAGACACATCTGAGGGCATCATCATTGGTCAGCTAGTCTGGTTTAAATCAGTGAACTCCAGGTTCAGTGAGAGACTCTTTTGCAAAAATAAGGTACAGAGTGATTGAGAAAGACACTGGGGGCCATGGGCACTCTCCTCCTCCAAAACAATAAAATAATACTATTTACCAGCACCAACTTTCACGAGAACTTCATAAACACCATGAAGAACATGTGGTTAAGGTCTAGAATGTGGCTCTATGGTGATTGCAATCATATCCATAAGGGCAGACATATCAAGAGATATTGATTTATCTTTCTTTTGACTGCACTTTTATCCTTCTGCTCCAAATATACTTGAGGTTCCTTGTTCTGGAGGCAGAGGTAATTGCCATGAGAGAAGAAGAAACATCCACTCTGAGTCAGCAACATTTCTGTGCTTCTGTACAAGTCTAAAGTCATCAGTACCAAGACTTACTTATCTTGGAGGACAAAAAAGGAAACAAGTTTCTCTTTCGCTGGCAGGAGAGAGAAGAAAGAGATTCTCTCCACAATGGGGAAGAGACGAAGTCTATTGGTTGCAATAGCCATCTATTGGTTATAGTAGCCCTCTATGCCCTCACTGCTCTGCTTTCCTTCATCACTTTGAGAAGGTAGCTGGCTATCTGGTATACCTCAGAAGACCACACAGTAGGCATCAGGTCAGGGTCTTAAAGTTTCTGTTAAAAAATTCATGGCAGACAGATTGCTGTTAGAATTCAAAGTACATTGGCTTGTAGATGGTTTGGGCTCAGTGGCTCAGTGGCTCAGTGTTTCTGCTGGCTTAGGTTATTAAGCCATTGGTGGACTTTTCTCTGATGAAAGAGGGATAGAGGTGGTCAGAGTGGCTACTATCTTAGGAATGACGTTCATAGTCAGATTGGAATTTATTTAGATTTACAAAGAAAGGGACAACTTGCAGACTAGACAATTCATAGACAAAACGTGCCCCTGCTATGCATGACTTAGCAGACACTTTCCACATTTTAAGTGCTTAGTAAATATTTTCTGAAAAGGTATGAAATTGCACCTGGAAATTTACAGAAATATTGCTAATTAAGGCTTATAGAGTCAGGCAGACACTCCCTCAACATATCTCAGAAACTACTATCTACCTACGAAGCCAGCACTTCAGTGGTTCACATGATGTTGGTGGGAGGCAAGAGGCAAGCATGTGTTACAGAACTTGTAGAAAGGGTAAATAAAATAGTGTGTCACTTGCTAGCTGAAAGGATGAGTTATGCCCTTGTTTAATTTGTCAGCATTTCAATTAGAACATCATTGGTGACCCTTCCTCCTGACACAGGCCATTTTGTTCTGGCAACTCACTTGGCCATTGGCCACATTTCCCATTATTGATGAGGCGAATTTATGGATTGTAGATATAAATGATTTAATTGCACATATAAATGATTTAATTGCAGATTAGATAAATATGATGTAGACATTCCCAATCACGTAATTATTCAAAAGATGATAATAATTTGATCCCATTTGTCAAATAATGTTATTGCATTTTTAATTTACATTTTAGGAAGATTTAATTAACCAAGTTCTAGGAACTTAGGCAGAATGGGCTGCCTGAAATAAGTCCTGAAACAAGGCAGGAAATAAATAAATGAGCAGACAGCAGCAGATGTCTCTTCACCAACATGATTTCTTTCCTCCAAATATTTTTTCCTCCTCCCAGAGAATGTGGCGTCCTTAAGGTGACCCATCAAAGTCAAAATTAATTAGAAAAAAAAAAAAAAAAAAACCAGGTGTATTCTGATGTGGGACTAACATTTAAAGATTCATTGTCTTTGAAAACTGTTGCTAGACATTAAATCAGACCAGACACACGTTCCTGAAGTGAGAGTCCTTCAGCGACGGGTGAGGAAAGAATTTCGTCTTCACTTAGCTTGACAAGGAAGCGCATGGGATCAGTGTCATGGAGCACGTCACTTGGCAAGACCCTGTTAGATTTTATCTTCATAAGTGGATTGGAGGAGGAGAGGTATGCATTTTTATACTGTAATGATATGTTCTTAATATTGGTCTGTTTCGCAGACCTATGTGTGTGACGTCACATATTTAAAAGCATTCAGAGAATGAGGCATGGGCAGCACTGAACTACCGAAAGGCTCTGTGGCAGAGAACATTAAATACTTGGTCAGGATGTGAGGCTTCTGGCTGCGAGTCCATGTCAGGGAGGGGCAGGGACCAGCCCACATAGCCTCGTATTCCCAAACATAGAATAAATCTTGCGCATAGCAAATGCTTATAGAATATATTGAACAAATATACATATGCATTTCAGTGTATGATGCAACAATGAAAATTAGACTTCCTGTCTCTCATTTTAAAAAAATATAAAATACTGTTTATTCTTTCTTTGAGAATTTCATACCATATAATGTATATTTTCATTATAATCCCCTTCCCTGTCTCACTCCTCCCAGAGTGCCTACCTCTTTCCCAACTTTAGGTCCTCTTTTGTTTATTTTCCTTTCTTTTCCTCTCTTAAATGAGTTCTAATTTGTTTGTTTGTTTGTTTTTTGACACAGGGTTTTGTGTGTGTGTGTGTGTGTGTGTGTGTGTGTGTGTGTGTGTGTGTGGCCTTGGCTGACCTGAATTCACTTTGTAGACCAGGCTATCCTTCAGCTCACAGACATCTGTATCTGCCTCCCTGAGTGCTGGGACTACAGATGTGTGCCACCATGCCTGGCTGAGTTCTAATTTCTTAAAGACACTGTGCATATTTTTTTTTTTCTGACCAGAGAAAAAATTCTTTAAATTTTATCTTTAAAAATTTATATTATGTGTATGCACATATCTTTGAGTGAGTATATGAACATGAGTGGAGGTGTCTTTGGCATCAGACTCCCTTAGACTGGAGTTATAGGTGGTTGTGCGCTGCCCACTGTGGGTGCTGGGGATTGCTGAGTTCTTTGCAAGAGCCGATATGTCCTACTAACTTTGCTCCTAACTGCTAAGCCATCTCTCCAGCCCTACACTTAATTTATCGTAACACCAATACACATACTGCAAGTTACAAACACTCCCAACAGATCAAATCATTTGTATAACATGAACCATAAGGAGTGAGAAATAAATAAATGACTCAAAAGTTCTTGGTAGAGATTTTCAGCTAGACCAATATCAATTTAAATATTTGCCACAGTTTTTGTGGGCCTGACCCATGCATTTGTCTCCCAGTGTTCAGGAAAGAGGGGAAGTTTTTAATAAGAGAGAACAAAGAAAACTTATTTAGAAACTTAGGAAGAGTCTCTATTGCTCTGGGAGACAAGTTCTTGCTGGGACATAGTACTTTTCCACCTTAGGTCAAAAGGCCTCGGTATCGAATGACCTTGAGAAATAAGTGCTCTCTGAGACTGAGATGTACCCTGGGCTAGGGAAGCCAACTCAGCAAGCAGGGCCCTCAAAGGCTAAGCAGTACACACTTGTGACCAGCTGTGCTATGGTGGAAATTCTTTCTGGGTTTGTCTGAGCTTTTTAACCTTGCTATAAAAAAAATGGCCACAACTTGGTGGCTTGAAACAACATGAATTTTCCATCTTAGTAGCTCTCTGTGTCAAAGCTCCCAGAGGTCTCCTTGGCTTGGAAATTAATGCACCAGGGTGGAGAGTGTAGCTCAGTGATGCTGGCCTGCCTGAGGACCTGAGCTTGATTCCAAGCCCTGCCCAAATAAACAAAAAGGTAAATAAATAAACACCAGTAGGACTTCATTCCTTTTTGAAGGGTCTAGGTTAGGTCTGTTTTCTTCTCTTTTCAAGGCCAGCAGCCGTTTGTTGCCCTGCTCCCCCCCCTCCACCCCACCATCTCGCTCCCCCCAGCCCCACCCCCCTGCTCCCCTTTCCACCAGGTATAAAACTCACCAGGGTAAATTGATTCACATCCCAGCACTCAGACCTCCTTTCCGCCTCTCTTGTGTTTGAGGAGATCCCTGGAATTTGCCAGGACAACCCAGGATGATCTCCTCATCAGATAACTTTTAACTTCTCACACTGGTAAAAGTTAGTTTTGTCTTTGTTTGTCACACTGAGTATTATAGGCACAGGTCTCCGTCAAGGACCTTGTTATGCCGATTGCCCCAGGGCTCACACATCAACGACCAAATCTCGGAAAGGCAGATGAAGCTGGGGGGAAAAAGTCACCCAGAAGTGAATTTGAATTTGGGTGCAGCAAGTAGACAGCCCCACACTTGCTTAATGGTTAGTGAGCCAAGGATTCAGAGGAGATGCTTGGGGAAAGGGGGCATGAGGTCAGGGAGGACATCTTTGAAGAGGTCAGGGAGGACATCTTTGAAGCTACCATGACCTGCAGGAGACAGCTGCACAGGGACAAGCAGGATAATGGCAGAAGAGTCGCAGACACGCGATCGTGGATAGCTAACGGAGAGCAAGTTCTGTACAATAAGACCTGGAACCCAACTGTGAGTCAGCCATTGTCACAGAGTCATTGATTCTCATGCCACCAGTGTGAAGGCAAAGTAAAGCACTAAAACAAAGAAATACACAAACAAAAAGCTCCCAAACCAACCAACCAACCAACCAACCAACCAACCAACCAACCAACCAACCAACTGACCAACAAAAAACAAAACCAAACAACAACAACAACCAGAGACTGTAGCCATAGACTCTCAACTTCAGGGAAGAAATACAACTGCTGGCTTTTTGGGAAGGACTTCCTATGTATTTCTAAGTAGATGGGAACTAATCATAATTTATATAATAATTAAGACTAATTAACAAATACTACTCCTGAAATGAAGGCCTTTCTTTCCCTGTGATGGCTTCAAGTAGACCCAACTGGACACCTGGCCACTCTCTTTTATAGCAGTACCAATCCACCGTAGGGCATAAACAGGCAACTCCCCGGCTGAGCTCTTTTGTGGGGGAATTCATACCGTAGCATGTACTCTGCAGCACCATGCCATCAGAAGCTGATCACACACACTCTTCTCTTAGTTGGAAAGACATTTTTATAGATGGTCAATTGGGTGCTGAAACTTTGATTTTGTGGTCCCACCTGTGTATTCTTGTGAACATCCATCCCCCAAGGAATGTTCCCTTTCATCAACAAACCTCAATACTAAATATAATAACGCACTGCAGAGTGGACAGTCTGTAGCCTATCTCTTGACCTTTGACCCTACTGGTGTGTGATATTGTCTGGAGGAGTCTGACAGAGCTCTTGCTCTCTTCACAGGAAAAGAGTCTCCATATTGATCACTGGACTAAAGATCCCATACAAGCAACGCTCATTGACTTGGATTTCTGTATTGACAAAACACTCTGATTTTAGAAGAGGGATGACAATGAATTCTGGGAGAATCTAGATTACTCTGGAAAGTAGCTCAGCAAGACAGAATGTGCACCAAGAACAGACATCAGCCAGAAAGTGATTTCTGAGAATAGATTTGATTCCTTAGAAGTAGTTAGTCTTTTAAAATTGGTAGGTTTTATTTCTGGTCTTAACAATAAAAATGTATTTTAATAATGCTGCTTAAAAAACAGGGGTGCTGTGGTTGATGTAAACTTTTAAGACATATTTAGCTGACTGACTAAGTGTGTGTGTGTGTGTGTGTGTGTGTGCGTGCACACGCGTGCGCGTGTATGAAGGTGAAGGTCAGAGGAAAACTATCACGAGTTGCCTTTTCCCTTTTACCATATGGGATCCAAGGATTGAACTTGGGTTTTTGGCCTCAGCACCCTTGTCTACTAAGCTATCTTGCCAGCCCAGAGTATATTCAGTATGAGAGAGAGAGAGAGAGAGAGAGAGAGAGAGAGAGAGAGAGAGAGAGAGAGAGAGAGAGAGAGAGAGAGGGAGTATGTGTGTCAAATGCCTTAAGTGTTCCAAGTGGCCTTGAACTCTTAATCCTCCTGCCTCTAACTCCCGAAGTGCTGGGTTTACAGGTATGCACCTTTACAGCCAACATTATAAACTTTGAAGGAGCATTCCCTCAGAAGGAGACTCAGGAGACAGTTTATCATTTGTCTCCAAAACTAAGTTTCAGAGTAAACAGAGGGGTATTTCTAGTTGCTAGGAGACCTGTCTTTTTAACGTTAGCATCTCTGGTAAATCAAAGCCTCACAATTTGAATTCTATTTTTTTTTAAACAATTATAATATGGTTACCCTTTTAACAGCATGTCTTCCATCCTGCTTACAATTTTAATATGTGTTATTCAAAAAATGATTAGGCCAATATATTTGCCCTGGCAGTTCTGAGTCTTAAGAGAAAATATAAGAACAGCAACTGAAAATTCACAAAATTACAGTACAATAGAATTGCTTGTAACTGTGCCAATATATGGGCCTTTTAAAAAAAAAGGGACTGTGAATTTCAGACTATTATATTATAAACAAAACATGTTTTCTATTGACCCTCAGATGTCTCTGCCTTTGATCACCATTGAAGAGAGCACGGCATCAGGCCTGCCACAGAATATCCAGAGACAACCTTTTAAAAGCATGCGAGTGCTGCTTTGTCACAGAAATCAAAGCCTAGCCAGCGGGTATCAATACATTGATCACGTCTCAAAGGGTGCCCCTGAACTGGCCACTAGAAGGTCCTGCTCTAACCAACCAGACATAAGAGCGAACTCACTTACGCTGCAGCTAAGGTGACTGCATGCGAAGAGCCTGGAGCTCTGGTGCTGTTTCAGCCGTGCAGGAGGAAGGAGGCCTCGGAGCAGGTCTCCATCCTCGTCTCTGAGAATCCCACTTCCTTTCTTTCCTGCCCAGTCCCACACACTGCCTTTCTTATTTTAAAAAATCCTCAGAGCCCGTAGGACACAATAGACAAAGAGAGCTCAGGCACGGTGTCCGTTCTGTGTCTCCTTCCTGGCTTCATCTTTGGTCCTGTCTGCCTGGGCATCACACGGACAGTGTGTTTGTGTTTATTTTGAGGTATTTATTCATCACTCGAAGCCCTTAGAGTCCAACGGCCACGTCAGGCTCCTTTTATGAGCGGAGGCAAAGTTCATAGAAACCACACACACTTCAAATCTGACTGAATCGTTTTTCTTATTTGCTTTCCTCTTGGGCTTTTATATGCTGTAACATCTCGGTAACACAGATGCTCCGCTAGTTCAAGGTTAATGAAACTAGAACACTACAGCTCCGTGGAGATTCCAGAAACAGTCAGATGATAGTTTGACACTACAGATTCAGAAAGGACACCCTTTTCAGACAGATGACATCAGCAGCATCCCTGTGTAAATACTACCAGCTATGCCCTAACTTTACAAGAGGGCAGGGCCCAGGTTTTTAAATGGTTTTTTTTTCTGCGCTTTTTTTTTTTTTTTTTTTTTTGTGTGTGTGTGTGTGTGTGTGTCATTTCCAGTGGTGTGCTTTAGGAGGACACAGCAACCCCGGCTTGTGTTCCTTCTTAGACATTTCCCTTACTAACTTCTGGTCCTTCTGGCAGACAACAGCGGCACAGCTGATCTTGTAAGTAACTCTCCCATGCTAAATTTACTTACGAAAGGCTGGACTATAGGAATCAGACAACAAACCATTAAGCTAACAAAACAAAAGGACGCTGTGAAAATGTTTCTTTTTCTTCTATTTAAAATTTGGGAAGACAAAGACAAATTGTATTTAACCTTTGAAGTTTTAAAAATAGGAATATATATATGTATATATATACATATATATATATATTAATTAGGAATCTTAACACATCCTAGTAACTCTACAAATTCTCTGCTGATAATTAAATGATTATTTTTTTAAAAATGTTTGGCTCCAAACAAATTTAAAGTAAAACCAAACATCAGATTGTGAACAGAGTGTTTTCTGTGACAAAAAACAAACAAACAAACAAAACCCTATTCAGAAATGAAGCGTTAGAGGACATGAGAGTGAGAGACGCCAAGCAGCCAAACACACTCGCTGCTGAGCGGGGCCAAAGATTGTTCAGCAGTGTGTAGGTGCTGAATGGAAGAAGCTAATGAGAAAAAGAGTGATTGTGACAAGCAATTATGTCACCTATGTGAACAGCTTAATTTTCTAAATTAGCCACTTTGATAATTATGACATCTCATTTGTCTTTTAATTCCATGAGCCCTGAAGTTTACCTTTGATTTTTTTTTTCAATCAGATAAGAGGCTTTGATAAGCCAATGGTCTATTGTGTGTCTGAAAAAACTCAGATTTCAGGCTGACTGGCTCTGCTGTTTGCTTCCATGAGAGCAAATGGCTCTCTACGAGAGCTCTCCAGACCTTGCATTCCTTCATTCTGTTTGCAATAGTGATGTGGGAGAAAAGATGGAGAGAGAGGGGCTGATAGGCTTCCAAAGCAAATTAACAGTGTCAACAGGACTGAAGAGAAAACTGTTCGGCCTATTTGGGCAGGGGGGTCAGGATGGGGGGTGCGTGATAGACTTGGGGAGGCCGCCTGGCTTTGAGTACGTTAGAAATCACTTTATCAGCGTCCGCTCTGCATGCATACCCCTAATCACTAAGTTCATCAAAACTTTCCCTTATCTGTTGGCTGATGTACTTTCAAGATCTCGGAGGGTTGTGCATTCAATTCTCGAAGCTGAGTTATAGTGGAAGTGAGGAGCAGCCCTGACCGCTTTTTTGATTCACGAGCACATCCGTGAGATCTTTCCTTCTTGACTAAGCTACACTAGCAGAACGGCACCCGGATGTGCCAAGCGAGGGGAGCCTGCAGTTTCTTTTAGAGGTGAGGACCAAGGACGGAAGCTCGGGGCGCAGTCTTGCTCCCCAAATACTTAGGAACGCCAGGAAGATTACCAAGAAGGACAGCATGCTGCTGTGTGTCAAAGCCTAGGGCATCACCTTAGGCAAGTGGCCTTGGGTGTTAACGGATGGACTGACTGCTGACGCACGGACACCGCCCCACCCCACACATACCATACACTTGTCACACTCATTTCCCACCAGTGCCAGTGAGTGGATGACACTTCTTCACCTTCCAGGAGATGGAGCCTTCCCTTCTAGTTCAGAGCTACCCCTAAGGTTTGCTTGAGCCCAATATCACCTGGAAAAAGAAAATTTCATGCGTGCACTGACCGTTCTGTATTTTAGAATTGGTGCTATGTTACGTTATTAGAGGCAGCGATTCCTAAACCTGAGTGGCTGTATGCACCTTTTTGGTAGTAGTATATTGAACATTTCAGCAATGGTGTACAATCCTCCTGTGTTTGAGGAATGGTGCTCAGATTTTTTTTCTTTTTTTAATTTATAAAGCGCTCTGTCCTTTGGTTACTAAGACTACAGAGTGTCTTAGTGGTTCAGCAGCCAACAGACTGTAGCAGGCTTTTCAGTGTCAGCACCAATGACATCAAAATGAAATATTCTGCCAGAGGAGAAGCCAGGTACCAAAGTACAAATGAAAATTTAAATATATATATATATATATATTCCCCCCTCATGGAGTTGAAGAGGTGACTCCTCAGTGCTCTTCCAGAAGACCCAGGTTCAATTCCCAGCAGCCACACTGCAGTGCACACCTGTCTTTATCCAGTTCCAGGGGATCTGACACCTTCACACAAGACACACAGGCAAGCAAAACACCAATGCACATAAAATAAAAGCAAATCTTAAATACAAAAAATATAAATAAAATTAAGTATCAACCATCCTTTAAAAAATTAGTCAACGTGTATAGATTCCTTATACATATATGTATTGAGCTTATTATCAGCCAATTTACTTATTTTTATTCTTACATTTATAAACATTTATGTATGTGAACGTGTTGTTCACATATCTGCAGGTTATTGCAGAGGCCAGAAGAGGGCGTGGCTTTTCCTGGAGTTACAGGCGTGGAAGCTGCTTGATGTAGGTGTCGGGAACTGAACCAGGTCCCCGCGAGAACAGCAAGTGCTCTTAACCACTGAGCCGTCTGGTCTGTCCACCTCACTTGTTGCTTTTTAATGAAATGAATTCTTAATGTTTTTAAAATTGAGGTAAAATTTACATATAACAAAATTCATCCTTGTTACTGTGTAGTTTTTCAAGATTTGGCAGACACAGTTATATAACCATGGCTGCAGTCTAAAGTTCTGTCGTCTCATAGAGCGCCATTTGCCTTCCCCTCCGACTTTTTATTCTTTGTGAATTTCATATCATGCACCCCAATCCCATTATCTTCTCTCTTCGTATCCACCCTCCCCCCTTGCAACCTCCTCCTCAAAAGAAAAGAAAATAAGAGAGAGAGAGAAAACCAAAACCTTATGGTGAAAGCTGTACTGCGTCACAGTGTGTGTCACACCCTTTCTGTCCACACATCTTTACCTGCAAATATTCACTGCAAACAGCAGTTGGTCTGGCTTGAGGCCTCTGGCTTGAACTACCAATACTGGATCCTCACTGGGACTCCTCTCAGATACCCCATTGTTGCCCTGTGTCATGGAGACCCTGCAGCTTTGGAGCTGCAAGACTGGTCCTTTCCCGTGCTCCAGCAGATCATTGATGTTGGGGTGGGCCAGCTCAAAGCTGTGGATCTGGGCCTGGGATGTAGCTGAGTTGCTCAGCGCGCCAGCTCGTCTGCTTCCACAACACCGGGGTGAGCTCTCCATCACTACCGCTGCTGGCTCACCCAATGCCAGTCTTGGCAAGGGTCAGGGTCAGCTCTCCTGCTGTCTTGTCTTTGGGGCCCAGTCACTTGCACTTTTGCCACTAGGGCCAGCTCTGCTGTGCCGCCCAGGCAGGGAGCAGGGCGTGGTCCACTGTGTCTTCTTGTAGTCAGCATCCACCTTCATTGATAAGCTCTAGTCTTTTTTTTTTTTTTTTCTGCCTTAGAGGTTTACAGAATTCCATATTAAAAAATACTCTTCATGTCCAGCCTTTCTGACCATTGTGTGCATAAACCATTCACTCTTTGTAGTTGATGAGTATTTTCCGTTGTGTAGGAGAAACACCGTTTAACTTTCTATGAACCAAAAAAAAACCATGTAGGTTGTTAGATGGTTGGGGAGATTGTTTCACAGAGCTCTGAACGTAGTTTTTGAGCAGTGGTCAGGACACAGCAGAGGTAGTGATATCCAGGGCGATTCCAGAAGCTGCTCTAGGCTTTGTACTGAACAAGTTCACACGTGCGTCCTCAGAGAGTGAGTCACCCCAGAGCTCCGCCTTTGTCTCCTTCCACACTGGTCCCCAAGGTCTCTTGGAGAGAATCCTTTTAGTCCTTGCACAAGTGTCCTACAATTCACACTATACACAGTCATGCCCTCTCTTATCTTTTTAATATTTACATTTGCTATATGTTAATTAATAAATGTGAGAATATATGTAATATCTTTGACTGCCTTAATTATGTTAATAAACTTCTTCCTAGCCAGGCATAATTGTGGACGCACACAGTCCTTATATCCAGGAGGCCTAGACAGGAAGATTGACTTCAAGGCCAGCGTGAGTCAAACATGAAGGAGAGGAGGGGGAGAAGAAAATATTAATGAAAGCAAGTCCTTGCTTACTGTGTGAAGATTTCTAAACCCGAAGCTTGTCTGTCTTCCTTTGCTTGGGTGCTAGAATGTGGGGTGTGCCCCTGACATTTGCATGGATGGCCACAAAGAGAGACATTTAGTCCTTTCTTTGGTTTAATATATTTTCAGTTTTTAGGTATGACAACAACTTTGCTGTTTCTGGCAGGCACATAAATGGCAGCAGAGAGTGCTCCTGGATGGCCTGAAAGCTTAGAGCCATACCTCTCGTACTCATGGGCGACTCCAACAGGAAGAAAGGCAGTGGGAGAGAAATCCCAATTAATACCATACATATTAGGCTGCCCACAGTCGCCCCACAGTCATTGCTCTCAGAAAGCTTTTACCACCGGCCTGCATTTGGAGAGAAGCCTTCTCACTCTCCTGGTGTGCTCCGTGCCCGTTCGCAGGCATACCGATTGCTTCTAAGCAGACACAGCCGGCTCTTATTTTTATGCTGCTTTTGTTTTATGTTCATCTTCTGTGTATATGGGAGAGATGCAGTGATAGGGTAGTGGAAAACGGTAAAGCCTGTTAATTTTTTCATAAGATCATTTTTCCCTTGACATGCAATTTGATGCTTAACAATTTTTCTGAAAGTCACAGCACTATAAATAGCCTACACAAAACATAATTGTATAAAAGAGATGACACCTCTTTATGGAAGAATTTCCACTGGAAAGATAAAAGGAGGTCAGAACTCTTATGTGAGGCATGTATTTTCAAGTATTCATAAAAATAGAAATCATCAGCGGTAGGAAAATTCTTCATGATAGGCAGTCTCACAGACGACACTGCAGCCAAAGCCATTTTCCTAGGCGCCAACTGTAGAGAGAATGGAACTCAGCCAAGAAGGGGCTGCTGGGCTCATGTGCCAATAAGAGGGAGGAGTGTGTGGGTACACACACACACACACACACACACATACACACACACACACATAAATACACACACACATACAAACACACACACATACATACAAATACACACAAACACATACACACACATACATACAAATACACACACAAACACACACAAGCACACATACAAATAAAGTACACACACACAAAAAGCCACACACACATACAAACACAAACACACACATATACAAACACACACATACACAAACACACACACACAAACACATACATACAAATACATACACATACACAAACACACACATACACAACACACACATACACAACACATGCATATACAAACACACACCCAAACCCATACATACAAATACATACACAAACACACAAAGAAACATACACAAACATACACAAACATACATACAAACACAACACATAATACAAAAACATACACATATACACATACACACACACACACAAAACATATACACACAAATACACACACAGACACAGACACACACACAGACACAGACACATACACGTAAGCACACTCTACTTCGGGAAGGTATTTGCCAGAAATGTTTTTCAGGCCTCTGCCATCTGGCCCTCCAGCTAACTCTAAGGTTCTGCAGTGACTCCAGTGCCCAGAGGTGAGAAAATTTGGGATGAAGGAGGAAGATCTCAGAGAGCCACCTGCATTGCTGGGAAACGGCAGCTACAGAGCCGTTAGGCGTTCAAGACCCCAACTAACATGGAGTGGTGTCCATGTGGTAAAGCTCCGTGGTAACTAGCCGGAGGCCATCACTGCGTTGGCCACTTATCAGCCACAGAAAATGTGTGTGTGTGTATCCAACATCTATAAAACATTTGAAAAGACCATGACTCTGTTCAGCTGCATTTATAGGCTTGCAGACACTGTAAGCAACTTGTGAGTTGCTTTTTATGTAATTATTTATATGCGTTGAGTGTTTTGCTTGCATGTATTTGTGTGCACAGCGGGTGTGCACACAGTCACCACGGAAGTCTGAAGAGGGTGTTGGATCCCCTGGAACTGGAGTTATATAGATGGTTGTGAGCCACCATGTATGTATCAGAAACTGAACCCGGGTCTTTGAAAGAGCAACAGACGCTCTTAACCACTGAGCCAACTCTCCAGTCCCATGTGGATGATTTTGAAAACCTCTTGTAGTCATGACATTGAATCAGTATACCTGGAGCCCTTCCTATGTGGCAGACACTGGGTTAAGGCTTTACGTCCCCGGAAACTCCTGATTTTAGATCTCACCACACCTCGGAAGGAAAACATTCGTAGGCAACCAGGTCATTTGTGGCCTTATTACACAAAGAAACAAAAGCTGACCTTAGAGAAACTAAGTGGCTTGCTCAGTCTCCAAGCTTGTGTGATGTGGACAGGATTCAACACTCATGTGTCTTCCTGCCTTTGCATGGGAGAGAGCACAGTTAGCCCTTCATGGCCTAAAAACAAATGCCTGTAACTTGCCAAAGACGTCTTGAATTTACAACAAGGGGCAGCTGGGGCTCTGATTCGCACTCCCTGTGCCAATGCATCTCCAGGACGCACCCATCCATCTGTCTCTAGGGTGCACAGAAGCATAGGTTCCTCCCTGGATGAGAATTTGCTTTCCTCCCCATCCCTTATCTGCAGGGCTTCCCGTGATGATGAGATCTTGGGCCCCCCAGTCCCTGCAGAGAGAGTAAAGCAAGGCAGTTTACTTCTTCCCAGCATCCCTAGGAGGACGAGTGTTAGGGCTGCAAATGAAAGCTGTGTGTTAAGATTACTTTCCTGGCAGCAAACTTTGCCCCCGACATTGCTTCCAGGCGCTGAGCATCTCTGTTGATTACTTCCTGCTGCACGCTCCTCCAGTTATTACATACAACAAAATGGAGGGAGGGAGGAAGAAAAACTCCGTAGGGTCAGGTTCTCGTTCACCTCATCACTTGGTTCATTTCTTCCACGCTCAGAACTCTCTTTGTCATGGGGGGGGGGGGGGGACCGGGTAGAAGTGAAAGAGAACTGGGCCCGTGGTAATTTATAACCCCCAGGCAACCAGATCATTTTATACCAAAATGGTACTTTCTCAAAATCTCATCATTCATACCACAAGTACTTCTTATGGAACGATATTCCTGAGCTTATGAAAACACTTCTGTGCAGTTGAACTCACTTAATCTGTGATCACGTTGCCTCTCCGAGGATTTGAGGGAAGGGTATTATGCCATTATGGTGTTAAAACGCATCACTGACTCCATCATTTGAAATGCTTTAATAAAAACGAATTCTGTTAGCCGAGTCTGATTATCCAGTGCCAGGTTTATAGGCTTTTAAGACATTTTCCAGTTGCTGGATATTTTCCTCTGAGATATTTAAATATTTAGGTTCCATTATTTCTGGGAATTTCAAATATGGGAAGAAGAGATCTTAATATCAGAAATATTAACGTCACTTCCTTGAGGACTGCCTTCCCTAATGGTTTTTTAAAGACTCGAATCATGTCCCTTGATTACGAATCAAATCTTTGCTTGAAGTAAAGTAAGGGGTGGAGACCTAGGACTCTGTCAGGTTAAGATGAGGTGCCGGTAAAAAAATAAAAATGATTATTATGGCCAATTAGAGAGAATAGAATGTGGCTTACAAGTCTTACCCAAAGATTTCTGTCACAGAGGTAGCTGTGAACAAAAACCATTCTGTGTGATGATAAAGTCCGTGTTCAAATGTGCAGTTTGCAAGTATTCCTTGCTGCCTTTCTCATCTGCCTACATGGATGCGCAAGGCACGTGGACCCCCCTCCTGCTCATGACGCCCTTGCTGGTGAAGTATTAGGGATCCCGCAGGCAGAAACAATAGTTTTACCTACTAAGCAATTATGTCTTTCCTTTGACAAGTATTTCCATCTCATCCTCCCGGGGGCTTTTCTCCCATTATAGCTATATTACTAAAAGTGTTTTCTTCAGAGGAGAAGCAGCACCACAGCAAATAAATAGGAGGTATGTGGATTCAACACACACACATTGTTAGGTACGTCCCCTATAGCCTCATGCTGACTCCAAGTATATATATGGTCTCCTGTGCCAGAGGAGGTATAGAGAAAATAAAAACCAGGTCAAGATAAACAGAACCCATACAAACTCCACTCCCCCGCCCCCACCCCACGCCCAAGCCTGGCAGCTTCAAGGGCTGTGACGAGTGTATTTACATGGCAATACCTTAGAATTACACCTTCCATACAACAGGTATGAAAGGTTTCTTCCTTCTTATAAAGAGCCTGCATTCTATCTGAGGGAATAAAATGAGCACTTCTGCACTAAGGAGACATGAAATCAGCCACGGCTTTCAGGGAGATAGCCTCTTGTCTTTTGCTGATGGCTATCTTGAAGGGACTACCGCAGGGACTACCTGTTTTGCACCCATATATAAGTAAAGGAACGCATCCCTGTTGTCACCAGGACGGTTTTGTGAGTTACCCCTTTTAGTGAAAAAGATCATCCCACTTTATAACTTAAAAAGGAAGAACTGTCCCACCCTGTTTCCTTGTACCTGGCAGCCTCCTGGAGGTAGCTGGGCCCAGTGATTTTGCTGTCTTTATTCTGGGTCTGAAACTGCTCCTCTCTGGGACTCATGTTTAAACACAGGTAGGATGAAAGTCTAACTGATTAGGAAGGCCTGCGAGCAGGGTCACTTCAGAGGTCTGTTTGTCTAGCCCATGAAGCCAGGTGTAGGGGAAAATGGCAGCATCCGAGGTGACCTAGAGGATGGAGACAATTCCTGTGAGCAACGTGGTAAAGAGGCAGAACTTCATGTTAACAGTGGTATAAATTCTGAATCACACTGAGACAAGGTGGACAACGTGAGAGACAGCTAAGTATCTGTGAGCTGAGATAGCTCAACCACCCCAGGCAAAGAGGACTTACAAACAAGATTTATTTATTTATCTGTTATGTGTATGAGTGACTGTTTTGCCTCCAAGTGAGTGTGTGTGTGTGTGTGTGTGTGTGTGTGTGTGTGTGTGTGTGTACCATTTTGTGCAATGCCCACAGTGGCCAGAAGAGGGCGCCATATCCTCTGGAACTGGAATTAGAGATGGTTGTGTGCCTCCTTTTAGGTCCTTTACAAGAGCCATTTCTCCAGTACCAAAAGGGACTTCAATACAGACAAGTCCTTTTATATAAACAACTCAGCTTAACTCACTCTTAAGTGCAAGATGTATGCAGTTTGATGCCATGCTTTAGGTCAGCAACAGCACTGCAAAGACTGTTATTTCCTTTTCTGGGGCACTACTGTCACTCAGGAGACTTGTCCCAGAACCTCTCTATAGTTGGTAGCTTCCACAAAAAAATCTCAGAATCTTTTAGAGGAAACTTATTTTCAAATACACCCCTTGCCTCAGGAAAGAACGGAAGAAAGACCCTGAAATAGCACGTCTTAGGAAAGGTAGTCTGCTCATGGTGAGCCATGCTGCATATAAAATGGACTTTAAGCAAATGTCTTCATCTTGGTTTATCTAAAGGAAAGCCAGCAGAAACAGAATCATCAACTCACATAGTACCTTCTGGAATTCTAAACCTTATACTGTGTGTGTTTTTGCCCAAATCTTTATCCACTAACTCTCTGAAAACATTTTCCTCCACCACAGATTAGAACTTACTCTTTATTTTTGCTCTTTTGATAACGACTAAGTACTATCTATGGGAAAAACAAACAAAAAACCTCACTGTGTTAATGTAATGGTAAGCATAGACCAAGCACATCTTCCTTCCAACTTACAGGCCAAGTATGGCTTTCTTATTGGACATCATTATCCTATCAAGCCTGTGAGATGTTAGGTGTAAGCAAAGCTTGATGCTTACACTTCAACCCTAAACACTCACCTTTCCACTTAGGAGTCTGTGGAATGATCTTTTCTGGGGTCAGTTGCTGAATCTAAGACTATTCTGGTCTTATTTTAAACCATGTGGTCTTCCCTCTCTGTCCTCCATGCTGTCTATGGGGGAATGGAATCAAGCACACCAATCTTTTTATTCGTGTTTTTTTTTTTTTTTCTTTTTCAGTTCATTGTTGTCTTCTTGAGATAAACCTCTCCCACTGTTATCAGCTCTAAAGACTGTTCTTGGCTAAAGATAATAGAGGTGTTTCTGAAACACTGAATGCAAATTGGATTTTTTATAAACTATATCACATTTATACTCAGACTATAATTTCAGAAGTGCAGCACAAAAGAATACACTTAACTTCATGAAATGGCCAAATAATTTCTGATATCTACTTTCAATTCTTAAATGGATATGATTTAATCACTTCAATTTATATAGGACATAGCAGAATAGAATCAATAAAAGGACTTCAAAAAAGTTCACCGTGTAATAGAGTAACGCTTCACCTGAATACTGAACACACTGTTTTGGAAACCCTGCCCGCATTCAAAACTTAGGGTGGTGAATTAGAATTTATTCTTTCTCTGATTTTCAATGATTTCACCCACAGAGGAAAAGATTGGAACAGAATTCTCTGCAATTTAAGATTTGCAGCTATATTTAGTCCATACCTGACCTCTCCTGACCTTTGTGAGAGCGTCAACTTCTTCCTTTCAACACAAGTAAATGTATTTCAGAGTAGAAATTCTGTTGGGAATGGAAACAGGAACTGACTCCAGACGGGGAATAGAGCTAAGTCTCTTCCATGTGTCAGGCTAAAGCCAGGCATGTACATGTTTAGTTGTCATGTCACCACACATAGCCAGGAAGACTGTCCATGGTGGTTTTGAGAAGCTGGGTAATTTGCCTGAGGACACGTTATTGATAACATGACTGGAGTGGTCTGGAGCTAGGAACAGGGATGTGGGTATCACTCAGACACGGGATTTAACGGCCTGGGCAACACTGAGAAAGATACTTAACTGCCCCTGAGCTCTTTCCAGATCCACCATGAAACCAAAACCACGGCCAACATCTTTCCATACCAGTTACAAGTCCATCCCAAGTCTCACCTGCCGCTCAGCCAGTGTTCTTCCTCCCCATCCTCTCCTACATGGGATGGGGACACGAGCAGGGAGGCCAGGAGCTTCAGAGCAATCCCTTAGACAGTGGGGTCTCAGAACTGAGATGTCTGTTTTTACCTCTGAGGTTCCCCTAACCCCAGACAGCCTCACTCAGCCAGGGGCTGTGTGACAAGGTAGACACGTGTCATCCTGCCAACACAAGTCCCCTCTTCTTCCTTTGAGTGGCGGTTCCAGAAGGCACATACAAGCTGCATGTTTCCAGCTCTGCAGGGGGCTGCGACATAGCCCAGGGCTGGAGAAATACATCCCAGCTCTGCTTTACACGGCTCCTTCTTAATAATTCTGTCAGGCAGAAACTGAGATAAAGAAGCAAATGGCCAGTTGGTCATTCTGAGTCCATTTCCCCATTCTCTGTTCCATTTATCAGGGATCTTGTCGTTGAGAAACACGCGTAAGCTGCAGCCAGGGCAGCTGTAATAGACCCACTTTCAGCCGAGACGGTGGAAATGCACCAAAGAAGTTGATGACAAGAGATAACTGCTGGTCTACATGTGTCACGGGCCATGCACCTCTCCACATCGAATTAAAACTTGAAAAGGCTCTTTGAGCAGGGAAAGTGGCTTTTTTTTTTTTTTGTACCTTCAGTATCTGCCATCAGGAAGCAAAATTAACCATCTGAAACTCTCTCAGTGGAGGCTCCGTTTTTGTTAGGTTGAGGTGGGAGCAAGGGTATGCTGGCGCACCCTGTACTCAGCCGCTGTGCTTGTTTGCTAAGCCCCAAAGTGAAAAGCTATCGTTTATTAAGCATTATCTTGGCACCTGACAAGTCCTCGGTTCTTATCAGTTTTCGTTTTAAAGTGATTGGAAATTATAAGTCAACAAATGTTAATCAACTATCTGAGATTGCCAGGGCCTAAGCTGAACCTTGTGAGATCAGGGAAAAGAAAAAGTGGATAAAACATAACGTTTGCCTTCAAGAAGCCCATGGGTGAATGATTTCCCAAACAGCATGATGTTTTGAGCTGTAAGAATTAGACAATCCAAACACACACACACACACACACACAATAAAAATCAAGAACCTGTTTGATGTTTTCTAAAAGCTTAAAATACACTTTCACTACAGATGGAGGAAGTCCAGCTTACTGGAAGAGATGCTGAGGGGTCTGAGGGGTCTCTATTGCCCCCCCATCTCTCACAATTGCTAGGTCTTACCACATTTTGGGTTTTCTGATCCCAACCACAGCGAGAGCAGAGCATGAGTGGATGAGGTGGACAGAGTCGGATGAGCCCGCCGAGCCCTCATCGTGAAGATGCTATGCAAACACACAGCCAGCAAGGAGCTCAGAGTGGATCTTTTGCCAAGATCAGGAGGTGGGTGTAGGAAGAGTGTGAAGGGTGTTTTTCTTGACACAGTGCTTAATTGTGAGTGAGAATTCCATGCTTGCCTCTTATGACCCGAGCTCAAGACTGAAATTTAACTTAAAAGCTGGTATTCTCTGATGTAAAGGTTCTCCGTCCAGTTTCTCTGTTCCTGAGTCATCAATACAGAGTCAGTGACCTGGATTAGATTTTAGATAGGCTCTGAAATTTTATTTTACTGGAGACGATTTTGTAACAGTTTCCCATGAAACGCAGTGAGGAAATACAAAGTTTGTATGAGTTTCCACAGGCAAGATACCTGAGAGTGGCTGGGGTATAACGTAATGCCCCCAAAATTAACCTGCCAGCTCCACCTGCCCAGGAATCAGGTAACTTCCTGGAATGTTGAGAACTGTAATCCTGGAAAATAACAAAGCTTCATGGGAAAGTACAATAGCTGATAGGTTTGTTCTTACAAGCCCCGGCAACATGTGGCTTGAGGCCATTCCAGTTGGGAAGATCTGGGAGAACAGTCCTGACTAAAGTCCATTTCTTCATCAGTATTTAATATTTAGTAAAGTTTGCTTTAAAGTTGGCCCAAAATGGTGGAGTTGATTTTCCAGCGAATCGCAGGATTAACAATAGATCAGTTAGCACATTGCCGACTCAGCATGGGACAGAGCTGGCTTGGTTCTGCCCTTAACCCTGCGTAAGCTGAGCCTATGGTTTATACTTCTAGTCACAGTATTGGGAGGGCGGTGCATGCAGGAAGATCACACAGGAAGGTCATTCTCAGCTACATCAGAGTTGGAAGTCAGGATGGGGTCCCCATCTGGCTCCACCTCTTTTTTCTCCTCACTCCTGGCACCCTAATTACCTTATGGCTTCTCTCATCTCTTCCTACTTTCCACTTTAATCCCTTCATCCCTCACTAGCCAGATTATTAGTCTTGGAATTACCTATTCTTTTTAAAAAAACCATTTTTAAGACTTTACAAATCTTATGATAAAAAAAAAATCTTCCAAGTAAAGATGAAACGTCACCAGGCCCAAGGTCTATACAACTCGATAAACTTCTATACAGATAGAATTAGCATTCAGAATGGAAATTGTGAATCTTCATATTAAAATTTTACACTTCTAGTGTTGAATATATTTTTTATGTACTTATCCGTCATCAAAGCAAACAAACAAAATAATCCCCCAAAACAAGCGAAACAAATCAATGGCAGAATTCGAACTAGATTACTAATTAGCTTTCTAAACACCCAACTTCCACACTGAAAGCTTTTAGGCTCTGCTGTACACGTTCAGCTTTTCTCTCATCAGGTCAATCTGGGATTCACCACAGAGCTTTTCTGGATGGAAATCTAGCCAAATATCTGTATTTGAGGCTCTGAAGAAGTGCCTCTTTAGAGCCTCAGAGAAAGCCACTATTATCTTTACTCTTCTTATAAAGATGAGGCAAGAACCATAGTGTCTGAATTCCTGTGTGCATGTGTGTAACAAGAGAGAGAACAAAAGTGCTAAATATAAGGGAAGGAGAGACCGTCTGACTCTTTGTCACACTTTTCCCATCCAGCCCTAAACCGATAGCCTTCACAGGTGACAGGCAGGCCAGAGCAAATGTGAGTGTTTCTTGAGCCGATGAAGCAGAAGAAGGGCAGTGCAGGTATACTCTGGAATAAAACGGAATATTATTTCAGTTTAACAAGGTATAATTTACTATAATGTGTGTGTTTATGTATGTATGTATGTATGTATGTATATATGTAAAGTCATAGTATGTTCTAACATTTTATTGACAGAGTTTTTAATAATAGATGACGTTAGAAATTTACACAGCAAACAAACTCAAAAAAAAAAGAAAAAAGAAATTTACACAGAAAAGTCACTTCTGTGCAAATATCCACACGTTTGGAGAGATAATGCTATTAGCAGTGAACAGTTTAGAAAACTTGCATAAACAATCAAACCCTTGCCTTCGTTCTGGGTAAATCTCTGAAAGCAACCGTTTAGCATCCCTAAACATGCTCAGTGGGAGCCAATGCACCGCGAGAGTCTGCAGTGCGCATGGCAGTCTGTGCTACCTGGGAGGAAAACCCTTGTCCTACCACGGAACCCTCAGGTTTTCTACCAGGAAGGCCCGTAGCTCTCCAGGACTCAGTCTTCCCATTTACAGGGCAATAGGAGAATTAATGAACGGGAAGAGTTAGCACAGCGCAAGCCTTGCCTAATGTGTGAGAAATGGCGCCCTCCTTTTGACAACGGGGCCTCCTGCCACCACTCTGTTATAGTGCACTGCTCTCCGCTTAAATCCAGAGGCCACAATCGGCTGGCATGCGACTTCAGAGGCTGGCCTTCCTTATTTTACAGAAAACAAAAATGGAAGGCTGGAGTTGCCAGCTGTCTGGTGTTCGCTGGGGAACATGTCCCCCCCCCCCCCCCGCCTCCTTCCCCACCATTTTTCCCATAGTTCACCTATCCTCGTGCGCAATTGCACGCCTCTCCCGCACGTGCTACTTGCCAACTCTATCTCCAGTAATTATTCTGTTTTGGTCCACGGTAATGTACCTGCCAGCAGTCTGAACGGTGCAGGTGGTGAGGCGCTGCTGGCGCCCCCATTTGCATGCACCCCGCGGTGGCTACCTAAAGCAAAGCTCTGACACCAGCACAAAGAGGACAATGACACAGGCCCCGCTTGTGCCAGCGCTGCTCAGTTTACCGCGCCCATGGTTCCCTTCCCTTTCTTTCCTTCCTGTTTGTATTTACTGTTTATTCATTTTTTTAAACACTCCTGCCCCGCCCCCCCCCCCCCTGCTTTTTTTCTTCAGGGAGGTAAGGTAAGAGCCACCACTGTGTGGGACACTGGGAAATTAAAGTGCTCTCGCTTTAGCAATGGACATCCCCTCTTTTCCCAGCATGCACCCGGAACAATCAAACAGCACAATCCTTTGATGGCTTCTTTGGGCTAAGGAAGAGTTTTTTTTTTGTTTGTTTGTTTGGTTGGTTTTTTTTTCCCTCTTGACTTTTGACAACAAATGTATCTTTTTAAGTGTATTCTGAATTCCTTTAGGGAGTGTGACAGATAACAGCTAAAAACGATGTATTTTACCTAACACACCATTTTTGCTCATCGATTATTTTTTTTTCCTTTATTTTTCCAAAGGGAGAAAAAAAGAAAGAAATACTTTGGGGATAGAATTTTCTAAGATTGGACTAGACTTAACCATTATCTTTTTTTAAACTTCATTATTTTAAAATTGGTGAGCTACATTCTTTCAATTATTTTTGAATTATGGAAAAAATACAGTTTTCCCACTCAGACAATGGCCTTCAGCCATTTACTGGTCTGACTCAAACACAGCGATCAGCTCCAATCTGAGCGACCTGGTGCTCTGTGGACAGTGAAAAAGACTCCAAACTCGAAGTGGTGTGTTCACAGCTCTCTACACCACGGCTTTCTGAAATTACAAGGCTTGGTGTGCAATTATTACATTTTTGTCTCAATGGTTTTTAGAGTGCTTCTGCTAAAACTCTCATTTTCGAGCAGCCAGATAAAGTATCACTGGTAAAAAGGCAAGAAGGCGCTTCTCTGTGGCTGCCCGCTAAGTGAGGTGGGGGTGCAAGGCTTGGGAGCCCAGTGGGTTTCCAGAGCACCATGTGACCACACTTGCTTTCTTCAGGCAGCATGCCTTCCTCCAGTGTGCTTGGTCCCTCCTTATGCCCTGTCTTGAGAGTCTTCTTGGCATTAATTTGTCCTGGGCATGTCAAGGGCAGAGGCCATGTTTGCATTTCCTCTTCTGCCTCAGATGCTCTCTGTCCTACTAAAGGTACTTAGCTACATTTTAGATGAGTACCCAGCATTCAAAATGACTGCCACAAAGCTGTGGTGAATTTTGCCTTATGGGCCTTAGGTATCCTGTGTGCAAAAGGCAAATGATAGACAATTTAGGAAACAGGGATTTATTGAGCTAATTTTTTTGTTGTTGTTTTGCAAATGAAACCGAGGACTAGGAAAAGAAGAGATAGTTGATTCCTTCATATATGGACAACATGCTTTATCGAGCACCAATTATGGACCAGTTACACAAATCAAGCTCTGAATACACAGAGCTGAGCAAAGCCCTCTCTCTACAAGTACACTTGTGAGGGACTCGGATAAACCATGGTATCGCACACGGTGTACACACCAAAGGACAATGTACGTGGGAAGTCACGAGATGGCAGGGAGTGGGTTGGAAGGCAGGCTGATGCGTGGTGCGGGCTGCAGAAAGAAAGCTGCTGTGTGTGTGACCGGCTGATGGTGGAAAAGTATCTGGGCGTCAGCTTCCCAAGACCTGTGCTTTGAGACAGACCCTTCTCCGTCTCCCCTGGAAGCCTGGTAGGAAAATTAAAGCTGTTCTTTGAGCTTGGATGTGCTTCCTTCTGGCTTCCTCTTGCCTCTTGGGGGTCAGTTCCAGATCACACCTGTACTGAATTGGATGCACATCTGCATGGTCCTGTCAGGGTGGTGGCACCAGCATTGTGCTGCTGTGCTGTGTTTGAAAGATGGCTGCTTTTACCATAGTAGTGCCAAGCAAAGAAGGTAAATAAAAATACAGCTATTCATGTCATAATAAATACACAGCTGAATTTCTGGTTTATTTATTTCTAGCCAGATTGATATTTAAAAAGACTTGAGGTGAAATACAAACATTTGCATGAGGCAGTGGGATTAACCAGACACCGCACTCACCACAAAGGGGGGAAACGAGATTATAAGCTCCAGAGTGTGTAGTTAGAAGACCAAGCGCATTGAACGTCTGTGGTCCACACAGCAATCAAGACAAGAAGAAGGTTAAGGATTAAAATGCAGTTCAGTTAGAGAGCTTGCCTAGCGCGCAGGAAACCCTGGGCTCAGACATGCACCCTCCTTCTCCTGGACTGGGTGTGTTGGCTGACACCTGTGAGCCCGCAATGAGGAGGTAGGGGTCGGGTGGTGGGTGGGTGCAGTGAGCAGCCATCCTTCATCTCTTTGTCGAATCACTACAAAACCCAATTTTTATTTGTTTATTTCTAAGAAGAAAATACCCTCGCTGTTTAAGCTGGTTATGAAAATGCCACCATCATTACTTAGCAGGTAGTCAGCAATACAGAGCAGGGTAAAGGGAAAACAGGGCACACCTTCTACAAAGTAGTGTCTCTCAACATGCTGGAGCCCCCACACACCAAGGTGGAAAGCTGCCCTTATAACCGCGCCCTGTTTGTGTTGCTTTCCTGTGATAAAAGGTGCATTTTTTTTTTTTTTTTTTTTAGGAGAAGGGACTTACCAATCACAGCCCATCATTGAGGGGAGCCGGAGAAGGAGCAGAAGCAGAAATTGGAAGGTGCTGATTATTATGGGATTGCTCCACTTGCTTTTTCTTAAAACCCAGACCCACCTGCCCAAAGGGTGTCTCCACCATTAGTGGGCTGGGCCCTCCCATGTGAGTCAATAATCAGGAAAATGTCCCATGGAGACACTCATCGGCTAGTCTGATGGAGGCACTTCCTCAACTGAAGCTCCTGCTTCACAAATGGCTCTAGTTTGTCAGTTGGACAAACCCTAACCAGCACACCCCATCGACTTGATGTTAGTAACACCATGCGGTCAAATGCTTAGCCTGAGAGTTCTTCATGGGCCACAGAGAACGTCAGGGCCGTGAAAGGAATGTCACACAACGCACTGGGGCTCACCACGCGTTTGCTGTCGTGCAACGTCACTTCCTGCTGTCTTGTGATGTCACTTCCTGTGCTCTTGATTACTTATTCTCCTCTTTATCTATCTACCTTCACAACTTTCTATGCAAAGTTGGAATCCAAGGATTCTGTTAGTAACTGGGAAGACCTTAGAAAAGATGTTAGTTTAAATTCCAGGCATCTTGCCCACAAATGAGGGAACAATGTTCGATTGGCAAGTGGGGTCTCTTGGACGCACAGTCCACCAACACTGGTGGGCTTCTGTGACTGACAAAGTCACCTGCTTCCTAGCCATCCTTGGAGCAGGTTGTTAGCTGTTAGACTATGTAAAAGGCAGCTGTAGGGAGATAGGGGTAGGAAGGAAGAGAGGCTGTGTTTGCTCACAGCCAGGGGACATCTTTGTCATCCACATGTGCAGATGGGGTGCTGATGCTTGTAAGGGCTGAAATGACTTCTGTAAACAAGGGAAGTTGGGAAATATAGTCTTTGAGTAGAGAACTACCACCCTTAACTCTGAGTGTGTGTGTGTGTGTGTGTGTGTGTGTGTGTATACACACACACAGTAGAGCCAGGCATGGTGACTCAGGCCTGTAATCCCAGCACTCAGGGAGGCAGAGGCAAGTGGATCTCTGTGAGTTGGAGGCCAGCCTGCTATACAAAATGAGTCCAGGTTAGCCAAGATTACATAAAAAAAACTCTGTCTTGAAAAACCAAAAAGCAAAAAGAAAGAAAAAACCCCAACCAACCAAAAAAGCAGAGTAGGGGTGTTATAGCTGTTTTCTTCTAAGGAAGATCTTTGTTGGAGGGGGGTCCTCTGTCATGGACCAGGAAAGTCTTAAACTGACCAGCTGTAATGAACTAGGAAATTGACGTTCTGTATTCCTCATGAGACTTAGAAAATAGTTACTAGAGAGCTGTGAACAGATGATTTGGTTAGAATTAAACAGAGATTTCCTGGGAAGGTTGAAGGAGAGGGAGAGGCAGAGGCAGGAGAGAAAGTGGGGGTCAGTGAGAGGAAGTGAGCATAGAGTTGATTCAGGGTGACAGTGACTGGACCCGTTGCCAGGACTGCTTCACCAAAACAAGCTAGGAGAAGTATCGGGGAGCTACAGAGCATCAAAGGAAGGGCACAGAGGGAAATAGAAGACTAATGTCAGAATTGTATCTGGTCTGGGGTGAAAGGCTTGAAGGGCCCTTTTGGCCACACATAACTCTCCGCAGCATCTAAAAGGTCTTGGCAGATGTGTCAGGAGCAAACAGAGCTGTCGGAGGGTGAAAGCTGTTGGGAGAGCTGGCATGGATCATATTTAGTTTGAGTGGACGGTCAAGTTCAGCAAGAAAGACATTTAAAAGACAGAGTGAAAACATAGGCGTGAGGATAACAAGGAGGAAAGAGTGATCAACAGGAGGAGCAAGGTGGGAGGGAACCGGAAATCCATAGACAGGAGGCGTGTGGTTCTTTTCTGGTCCCCGGTCTCCAGGCGAGGGAGCCCATCTCCCTATCCTGTGAGACAAGAGGATTTATCTTTATGTAAGGATGAGGTTTTATATTCTGGTTTTCTCTACCTCCCTGGGCTGGGCAGGCCTACGCAGCCAGAGCTGCTCAGGCCTACACAGCCAGAGCTGCTCAGGCCTACACAGCCAGAGCTGCTCAGGCCTACACAGCCAGAGCTGCTCAGGCCTACGCAGCCAGAGGCAGAAGCGGCAGACTTCGGACGCATCTTTGTGCTATAATGAGGCTGGCCTGCAGTTTATTCTGGTGGGATGGTCCTCCACCCAAGGGAACTACTGGAGGTTTCCTGCCAGGCAACTGCGTTGTAAACTTAACCCGTTTTACTAAAGCATTCAATTTTTATAGCCAATTTAAAAAATTTACCTGATTGAATATTAGAATGTATTAAACAAATTTAAGTTTACTTTAAACCTGTTTTGACTTACTTGTTTCAGGCTTAACTTTGCAGCATAGGCAGAAGGCTCTGCAATGAGAGATATAAACTGATCTCTCTCTCGCTCCAAATTTGTCTCTGTAAATAAATTACATTTGTACCTAGGATGACTTTCCATTATCTTGCATATCTTAGTTATCTTTAACAGTTTACAATCAATTATTAACTCCTTTAAAAAATTGGGATTTTATAATTTTTTCCTGTTAAGCTTGAGCCTTAAATATATAATTCTTAGCTTGTTGTGTGGCATAAACCTTTAACCCAGCACTCTGGAATCAGGACAGCTAGGGCTACAAAGAGAAACCCTGTCTAGGGCAAATATATATATATATATATACATATATATATATACTTATAATATTTATATATATTATATTAATATATATTTGGTTATACATATACAAAAATTTTAGTATTAAAATAAACTTTAAACAATAAGTAGAATCCACAGAGAGAATGGAAGCCTGGTGTTGTCTCCTTATTCTATTAAACCAGAGACACAATGATTACTAGAGGGCTTATTGGGTATAGATTTTTTTTTATAGGTACTGCTTCAATTGATTGGTACCATGTTAAAAAGATGATGGTGAAATCATGTTGCTTCCAAGATGGCAGCAAACCATGTTGTCATTCAGCGTCCAGCGAGGAGGGGGCTTGGGGGGTCGTGGGTGGCCTGTGTTCCAAGTCCCGTGAGCTGGTCCAGATGCTGCTTGCTTCCAGATCAGAATGGAAGGACCTTGTGATCAAAGGCCCCAAGGTCCAGTTTGTTGCTCAGGGGAAGCTTAGAGTGCTCAGGGTGAGGCTTGTCTCTCCGGAGGAGGTGGAAAATGAGTTTTCCACAGAGTGTTACAGTTTAGCTCTTTTAGAACAAGATGACTGGTACCAGAGGGCAGTGGAGGGAGCTCTGCAAGCTCGTGACAATACCAAGTGTCACAGCCCTTTGTGGTGCAAACAGAAGGCAGGTCCAATGAGCCTCAGGCCTGGTGGTTCTGAGCAGAAGCCAGCTGATCCCATGGCAGTTCCATCATCGCTGCCAGACCACTGGGCGTCCAGCAGCCATTTTTCTCTAGAATAAATGGAGTCTCAGACAGTCGTAGTGGAGGAGTGGTGAGTGCCTGAGAGAGCTACATGTCAGCCAGCCTTTATTTGTCAACCTTGGGCGGTGGGGAGGGGTTTGTGGCTGAATGCAGCTGATTCACTAGGGCTAAGGGTGGCAGGATACTTCATCTACACACAGTGGTACAATGCCTCATTGAGATGCAGTAAGAGGGTCCTAGCACAACAAGAAGAAAACAGCGCTTAATTATCCCATGGGTGTGGGAATGACTTAAGTACTTAATAACTTAAAGGTCATTTGTTTTTGAGGCTTAGGGTCTCCTCAGCATAGGGTCTGGTACTTCCAGAAATCCCCTGTGCTTGCTGAACAAATCCCTCATCAGGAAAGGGTCAGGCTATGGCAGATTAAAAGTATCCATACATAGAGTCTTAATGGGTAACCCTTTTTTATTATAGATTTTTCAAGCTAACTTTTTCTGCTTGGAATTTTTACAGCCTTTTACAACCACACTTACAGGTTTTAAGATAAAATTTATACTTTAGAAAGGAGTATTTAGAGAATTAAATAAAACCAAGAGGACTGTGAGATAAGCCACAGCAATCTCTATGGGAACAGTTTGCCTTTTAGCCCTTTTTAAGTTCATGGTATCTTTTCCTGGGCTTTTGGTTTTCCTCTCCTTCTTGTCAAAGAATCAGGTGGCCAGCTTGACTCAAGACAGAGACTACGAAGAAAACTTTCAAACAGACATGGTTGGGTCTGGAGCAGGCAGGCCAAACACCAAATCAAGAACCTGACTGCTCAGTAGAGTATAAACATGAAATATTTGACCACCTCCCCTGGATGGGGAGACCTGGTGGCACTCAGAGGAAGGACAGCAGGCTACCAAGAGAGACTTGATGCCCTATGAGCATGTAAAGGAGGAGGAGGTCCCCCTCAGTCACAGTCATAGGGGAGGGGAGTAAGGGAAAAATGGTAGGGAGGGAGGAATGGGAGGATACAAGGGATAGGATAAACATTGAGATGTAATAAGAATAAGTTAATAAAATAAAATAATTTTAAAAAAGAAATAAGTTTTCAATATCATCCAGACCCAAAAGACATTTGAACCTCTGTGACACTGATCCCAGAGATGAACATATTCATACCCGGTTTGTGCATGCCTGCGGTGGATAGGAGCAGACAACGTGAAACGCTTTTACCTCTTAGCTGTTAAAGATACAAGCAGGGCTTTTCCAGGCTTGGAGTGGCAGAGACAGAAAGAGGCCGAAGAAAAAGGAGAAAGAGCTCCGTGCCATCTCAGTTAGGAGTAATTGTCCACAGGGGCGGCAGAGATGTCGGCCAGCTGGCGTTCTGGCTCCGGGCTGTAAGCCAAAGTCTTGAGAAAGATTTAAGTCATCTGGGAGTTTTTTTTATGGGGACCATGCTGCCATTCTGTCATACCGAGTTACCTAAATCAGTTTTAGGTATTAGAAATCAATAATTACAAATTTGGGCCAGCAGTAGCTATTTGTTTAATGTATACCCAGGCCAGATGAAAAATGGATCTCGGTATGGATTAGCCTACAGCCCAGCTGAGGGTACATATTTTGGAATGGAGAGTTTGGACCCTGTCGCTGGGCCCAGGATCAAGGTAAATACAGAGGCTAGTATTCTGTTGTTTATAGTATCCTCTAAATTTCAGAAAAGCCAAATGTCCCTGGGACATAAGGAGGTATTCCTATGCTATATAGTTCTAGGACTAAGGAGTACAGGGCCAGCGGAAGGTTGTCAGAGCTGTCGGCTGGTAGAGCCAGTAGGGAATTCAGAATTCTCTGCCAAACTTTCTTCCAATCAATGGAAAGTTTTCAGCAGCTTCAATGGAATGGACCTTAAGAAAGATCCAGTGCACCGAGCTCCAGAGAGCCCATGATCCTAAGTAGGCCCCTTGACCCAGTGTTTTTCTGTGTTACACATGTGCTCTGGTTGGATGTAGCTTGGCCTCCCACCTAGGGCAGGCTATGTCAGGGGAGACAGGAAGGTGAGAGAGAAAGGGAGGATACAGAGAATGAGGGAAAAAAGGCTTCCCAAGAGAAATAGCTTTTTGGGCCAGGGAACCTATGAGAGCCAGGGAGCCTTGTCTATGGGAGGGCTTGAGCCAGTAGTAAGCTCAGACTTCTCCTTCCAGTTTCAGCACCATATGTTAAGATTATACAAAAGGCAGCTGTAGGGAGACAAAGGATGGAAAGAAAAACTCGGTCTGAATTTGTCATCCATCTGTGTGGATGGCCAGAATGCCTACAGAGGAAGCTGGGATGTGGTCCTTTATAGGAGCTGAAATGACTTCTGAAATATGCAAGGAAAACTGGGAAATATAGTCTTTTATCAAGAAATTGTCAGGGGGCTGGAGAGATGGGTCAGAGGTTAAGAGCACTGATTGCTCTTCCAAAGGTCCTGAGTTCACTTCCCACAACAACATGATGGCTCACAACCATCTATAATGAGACTTGGTGCCCTCTTCTGGTGTACATGCAGGCAAACCACTGTGTATATATGATAAATAAATAAATCTTTTTTTAAAAAAGAAAAGAAATGGTCATAAAGTAGCTTGGTAAAAAATGTAGATAGCAGAGTGGGCCACCACTTGGAATAATACATTATAAAAGCCAAAGGGGGAAAACTGCCAAGAGTGTGAGGGGCTCCAAGGAGAAATGCCTGGGTATTGTCCCATTGTGGCTTTTATGGATCTTACAGTGGAAGTTGGATGGAGACTAAGGTAATCTATATTGGGATTGGTGGTTTTTGAGGAGTCCACAGGCTTTACACATATTCCTTAGGCCCAACCTGAGAGTTGCTTACCCACTCGGGAGGAGGGTCATGTGTGTTCTCTGACTAGTCTGTGACTGACCATGGTCTAAGGGAGATATCTCAGTATTTATCATGCTCAACTGGGCTAACTTTTACTAAAAAAAAAAGTGCTACAATTTTGGATTAAACTAATTGTAGTATTATGGTGTCAAAAACCAGAGCCAGCACTGAGATGTTACAAGGGCCAAACTTACAGTCTCCCTTGGTAGGAAAATAAAGTGGCCTAGACCAAAAGCCTCTTTATGGCAAGTTAGACAGAAGTGGAATTTTTTTCAGTTATTTTTATGGTCATGGGATAGGTATACATGTTAGGGGTTTATGGTTAGACAGATCCTGGAACATAACACAGAACAAGAGAAACAATTTATTATGTGTAAATCATAAGATTGTAGAGGAAGGACAAGTCAACAAACAAACAAACGAACAAATTCATATTTAATTGAAGGTGCCATTAAAGAGACAAAAAACATGGTAAGAAACAATATAGAAATAAGTCAAATTCTAGCATTATATTTAAGTAGGAGAAGAAAAACTGGAGTCATCTGTCCCTTAAAACTAGTAGTGTGCCAGGAGTGGTGGCACACGCCTGTAATACCAGCACACGGTGAGGCAGAGGCAAGTAGATCTCTGCGAGTTCGAGGCCAGCCTGGTCTACAAATCGAGTCCAGGACAGCCAGGGCTACACAGAGAAACCCTGTCTCAAAAACCAAACAAAACTAATGGCATTATGTTTTTAATTAATTAATTTTCTACCATTTGTGTATGTATGTGTACAAACAGACACATGCGGTGTCATGTCTCTACGGTGGTCAGAGGACAATTTGTGGGCTTCATGTGGGTTCTGGGAATGAAACTTAGCACCTTTTCACCCACTGAGTCACCTCACTAGCCTGACCTTATGTTTTTCAGACATCTAAATATTAATCAATAAAATCATTTGTGTCTTCATTCAGGTTTCTGTTATTGCAATAAGACGCCATGACCCAAAAGCAAGTTGGGGAGGAAAAGGTTTATTTGGCTCACACTTTCACATCACTGCCCTTCACTGAAGGGAGTAAAGACAGGAACTCACTGCAGGGCAGGAACCTGGAGGCAGGAGCTGATGCACAGACCCTGGAGGGTGCAGCTTACTGGCTTCCTCCCCATGGTGTGCTCAGCCTGATTTCTTATAGCACCCAGGATCACCGGCCCAGGGAGGGCCATACCACAATTGGCTGCGCCCTTCTCCACAGATCACTAATCAAGAAAATGCCTTATGTGCCTACCTATAACTGAATCTATGAGGCAGTTTTTCTTTCTCTTTAATGACTTATTTATTTTTATTTTATGTGCATTGGTGTTTTGCATGCATGTATATCTGTGTGAGGGTGTCAGATCACTTGGAAGTAGATTGCAGACAGTTGTGAGTTGGGTGCTGGGAATTGAACCTGGGTCCTCTGGAAGAGCAGCCAGAGCTCTTGACTGCTGAGCCATCTCTGCAGCACCTGGAGCCAGTTTCTTAACTGAGATTTGCTTCCTGCTCTTAGATGATCCCAGCTGTGCCAAGCTGACATAAAACTATGTTGAGTTTATGTTACACACAATTTGTTCACATTTAAATACTTTTCTTCACAAGTCATACAAAGAGGAAAGAAAAACATTGCAGAGCTGTGGCTCAGAGCCACCATGACGTAACTACTGATGTCATCATGAAATTCTACAGAAACAGACACACGAATCCTCTGAGGCATTTCATACAGGACTAAACATCTTGTATGACGGTGGTGAAAGTTCTTTCTGTTCTATACATCCAAAAATTGTTTCCCAAACAAACTCACTTCCCTGCCTTTGAAGTGATAGACCGTATAACAATGTGTTAAAAAGTAAACCCTGTATTTATTGAATTAAAATTATGTGGTGAGATTAATGAAAGAAATACCTTTGAAAAGAGTGGGTTACAACTCCTTCCAGAGACAGCAGGAAAGGGCATCTAGGCCTTTGAGGACAGGGGTGCGCCAAGTCCTTCCAGCATGAAGAAACTGAATGACACTGTCGTCCCTGAGATGACACATCCTTCCTGTGCGTCATGGTGTGTTAAGAGCTTTGGGATACCTCTTAGGTGGAGTCATAAGACATTTTAGTAGTTAGCTTCTACTTTTTCATGCTAATGGTTTTAAATATTTCCAATTAAAAAAATTCATCTCAGAACAAGCTAGCACACAAGGGAGTTCACCGGATAGGTGCTATTTAAATACTTTAAAACAAAATTTTGCCTTACCATGGAGTAGCTTCCCTTTAATTTGAGCCCCATAAAGCTAAATCAGAATAAAACAATACACCTTTGTCAAAGAGGAAAGAAAACCCTACCTCTCCCTTTGTGGTGGATGGGAAGGAGTGTCCAAATTATTACTATTTTTTCCTGCAGTTAAGTTACAGTTGCTTAAGAAGGGGTTGTGGTTTCAAGTTTAAACGCAATTTCCTGGGGAAGCTCCGAATGTGTGGTTGGTTTCACGAAGATTATTTCCTTTGTCGCATCATTCCAGGGTTTCTAGTAGCAGTCGTCAGAGGTAGTTCTTCATAAGACCATGTCCTAGCGAGCCGACCAGCCTTCTTCATCAGAATTGGGAGGACACACACCCTGGGTGTTACTTCTCATTGCATAATTGTGACAAAAAGTCTGATATAAACAACTGAAGGGAGGAACAACTTATTTGGGCTTCTGACTTTAGAGGGGGCTTGGTCCATGGTTGCCTGGCTCCTGTTATCACAGAGGTGGAAGTGTGCGATAGAGATGTCACGGTGAGCAGGAAGCAAGGAGAAGTGAGGTGCTGACACAAAGCATTCTCCTTTCTGTCTGGTGCTCGGTCTGTGGCATGGTGCCGCCCACACTCCGCTGACCCCTCTGGAAATGCCGTCAAAGATCCACCCCGAGGTGTGCCTCTGTCTCCCAAGTGAGGCTGCATCTAGATAGAGTGACAGTGAAAAATGAGCCATCTCACGCAACTTCAAAGGAGCCACCCACTTTCTGAATGGAGTGGAAACAGTTTCCTTTCTCACCGCTGCAGAGGATACTTTTAGAGGATGCAACTGTCTAGAAACCCTAGGGCCTCAGTAGAGCTTGCTGAACGCTAGCCATCTCCAGTGGCTGTACTTAGGGTGATACCTCTATGATCTGGTGAAGCTGTGATGTCACTACAGCTGCTTCTCCACCACAGACATGTCATAGCTCGCCCCCACCACCACTGCCGCCACTCCCCCCCCCCCCCCCCCCGCCCTTCTCTCCTAACTCAATATGGGTTTTGCCCAGAGCCCTATGCTTAGGAGGTCAGTCATTACCACATGCACAAACTTTTCTCCAGGGTTGATTTTTGTTTTTTCATCATTCTTTTCTTCTTAATATGAGGCTTCCAACCTTGGCAACATTTCATTTGAATGCAGAAATGAACTCACTCGGCAGTTTCTAGTGAGTACGAAGAAACAGAAATGGATCGCTTCCGTGGCGTCCTTCTTGATTTCCCTTGCTGTCTTACACGCTTTGAATTCTCATACTGTGAAGAGCACAGGATCAAATCATATGGGGGCACACTTAGGTTCAAAGACAAAAAAAGTTCCAGAATGGTCTGTACTCTGAAGTACCCTGAGAAAATCCTGTCCCAAGGCTCCAGTGATCTTCATGAACAGACTCCTGCACGCACAAGATGTTAAGCACCAGTTACTGATACAGGTCTTGGTCTTCGTGAGGAACACGTATCTCTCTCCCTCTCTCCATGACGAGGGCATACAGCGGCCTCCAAGACACACGATCTCAGCTGGGAAGCGAGGTGCTGCCTCTGCCAGCTGTGCTTTTGGGGTCTGCTTTGATGGCGGGCATTTCTTTTTATCCTCTATGCACCCCAGTGCCACTGCGGTTAAAAATCAGAGGAGTAAAATTCACACTGTTAAGTTTCCATCAGGCTTGTAGTGGTCGTTGGGAAGGATGTGGTGGGAAGGATTGTGGGCAGCCCAGCAGATCCTGTGAGATTAACAAACTGGAGAGAGTGGCCATGGCTCTCTTGGGAAGCGGCTCCTGCCTCATTTAAATGGAAGTTGTTCAGCCTATGGGGATGGCATGCTAGTGGATTTGTTTCTCAAAATCCTCAGACAGAGCCCTAAAGCATATTACCAAACCAGTCCTACCTTGACTTAAAAGAGTATCACCATGTCACACAACCAAACTGAGCTCCTTTGTTCTACGGACATAGGTGGTAGGGAAAGTCCAAAACGCTTATGCTAGGGACTACACTGGTTCCCAAATGCACACTCCTTTGTACTAAGACGTCACTACTTCTTTTATTGTAGCTGAACACATATTTGTGATGTTATTTTCCTCTTGTGACTGACAGACTACTTGACTTGAGCAAAAGACCATTTGGCTGAGTGAATTTTCTTTTTCAAAGTATGTTGTCTTAGAATGCTAATGTCTACATATTGTTTTTTTTAATTTCTATTGTATCATGTAATTTTTATTGACCTTTGGTTTATCTCTGGCAGTAAGTAAAACATAAGATAATAAAAAGCATTTTATTTAGGAAGGTTTTCCTGTGTTTTTTTTTTTTCTCTAACAGTCTAAAATTTAATTGAGCACTGGTGCAGTTTGCTGAGAATGTAAATCACTGCAGCCATTTGCGAAACAGCAAGGTGATACCGCAAGAAATTTCACAATAGAATTCACCATACTCCACATGCGGATATTTGCGAAAATGATTTGCAAACAGAACTTATAGTCACATTCACAGCGTCAGTCAGAGTTCAAGGAAAATCTAAGTGTTCGTTGACAGATGAATAGACAAAAAAAAAAAAAAAAAAAAAAAAAAAAGCATTTCCATGCAGGGGAGTAGTACTTAGCCTCTCTAAAAAGAAAGACATTTTCAATCATGCTACAATAAAATTTGTGACAAAATATATATAACATAAAATTTGCCACTTTCACAATTTTTCAATTACAGTTTTACGGCATTTTAACTCTCATTACATTGTTGTTAATCACTAAATATCATCAATTTTTAATCCCTTCCCCTTCTATGTGACTGAACTTATGTGTTCTACATATTCTTAATGGTCCTCAGTGGCTCTTTTATAGGTTGATATTATCATTTGAATATTTATTTGATTTTTGAGACAGGGTTTCTCTGTGAAACCCTAGGTGTCCTGGAACTCGGTCTACAGACCAGGCTGACCTTGAACTCACAGAGATCTACCTGATTCAGCCTGCTGGAATTAAAGGCATACACCACTGCCTGGCTTTTATTTTATTTTATTTTAAAACATATTGTTGTTAAGTCAGACAATAGAGGAAAAGCAAATACACAGAAATTTCATGTAAAAAAAAGAACTCAAACAAACATAAATAATTCCCAACCTACTAAAACTCAAAATGAACAAAAAGTTAGTACATACAATGCTGCATGTTCAACCTTATTAATATTTGAATAAGTAAAGATTAAAATTATATTTTCCCTCTTAAGTAATATTCTATTCTGGAGAAGATTTACCAAATCTGCAACTTTTATTCTTTACTGTGCGCCCCTGTCACTGGAACAGGCCACTCACTAAATTTGGTCACCCAGGGCCACTGCTTGCTGTTAAGTTTATAACACAAACTGACAGGTGCAAGGAGTCAAGTTAGGTTGGATATTAAAGAATAATTCAAAGTATAATCATAACCACCTACTCCATCCTTGTATTAAAACAATGGCCCAGACACACCAAGCCACCATATTCCTGAAAGGCCTCCGTATTTCAGCCCTTCGGTTGCTAATTAGAACACGTTCCAGTCATTATTTATGTAGCACATATCCGGTGCGTGAGTACTATGTACCCAGCATTGCTCTAGGCCCTGGAGGTGCAGGTGGGAAGGTTGAAAACATTCTTTTTCCCATGAAGCACCATGCACTCATGTCAGAACTTCTTAGGGGAGAAAGAAATCCCTACTTCTCCACACAGTCCAGAATAGTATTTCAAAGGTCGACACTATTTGCTCAGTAATTATTATTATTTTTCAGTGTGGATATTTAAGCCAGGCATGGTAGAACATACTTGTCTCAGCACTTGGGAAGTGTAGGCAGAAAGCTCAGGGATTCAAGGTCACCTTTCCATATTACATAGTAAAATTGAGTCGAGTCTTAATTCCAACTCCTTATTTCTATGGGTTTAGAAAAGAAAACCAAACAAACTCCTCTTTTACCAGTGGCTCATTTGTGTGTGAGAGACATCAAGTCTGCTGATTTAGCAATTCTAGTTAGTGTGGTCAGTAAGGTTCTGACGGTGTGAAAAGAGAGACTTGACATCTGAAAATTGTCTTCTGTTGTCTACAGACAGACACACAAGCACACACTCACACACAGGCACACCCATACACAGACAAACAAACAAACAAACAAAAATTAATAGAATAGTACAAAAGCTAAACCCCCAGACACACCTTTGAGGGATTAGCCCTCTAGCACGCCTGTAAGGGATTGATTATCTTGGTTAGGCTAACTGAGATGGGAAAACATTCCAGAAAGACAGTGTGACCGGCTGGTTCAAGCTCTGCCATTGTTGTTTGTTTGCTTGCTTGTTTTAAGACAGACTGTAACTCAGACATGAGCACATTAACCCTTCCTTCCTTAAGCTGCTTTTGTCTAGTATTTTCTCCCGGCCATGCATAAGCAGCTAATGCATATAGGTGTATTTTCTCATTTATTCAAACGTCTGTTTACTTTGTGTGTGACTGTACGTGGTGTTCACGTGCCGCATTGCCACATCATGAGTGTGGAGGACAGAGGACAATTTTCAGGAGTCACTCTTCTCTTTCCCACCGTGTGAGTTGCTGGGATTGAATTTAGGGCGTCAGACTTGGTGGTGAAGCACGTTTACCTGCTAAGCCATATCCACGGCCCTAGGCATATCTGCTTTAGTAGGAAAATCTGCCCCATACATGTTTACCGACTGTTTAAGTACCCTAGCCTTTTGGGAAGGGAGCACAGCACCTCTTCTTGTCCTCACCCTGCCAAAAGAGCCTCTTTCCTGCTTCTCCGCCGTCTGCTCTTACTGCCCCACCAGTGCTGTGTGCTACGAGGCGTTCCACAGCCACCACTATAACCACAGCCCTACCGCCTGCCAGTTTGGTTTCTGCGTTGTGGTTCTCTAAGAACTAATTCCTATTCTTTTAAACACTGGCAGCCCCGTGTAGATGTTGAATCGCCTGCCAGCAAGCCATACCCTGGATGGCAGCACTGTGTTCTCTGTGAGAAAGAGGAGTTTATTCTCACATTCATGAGGCTCCTGTAACACAGGGACCTCCTATGTGCTCAGTCTGTGCAGTACAGGCAAGAGGAATAAATGGCTCCCAATGCCCATTTTTGCATTGGTTTTTCTTTTGTGCTGAGGATTGAGCCTGGAGCCTTACACACATTATGTAAGTGCTGTAGCCGCCCTACCTCCTATCTTACTCTTTAGATATTGGAAAAAACCCACACTCCATTTCCTTCACACATCCATTTGTTTCTTCAATGACATGTTATCAAGAGCCCATGATGTTTTAGGATCACCGGTTTGTGGTTCCTTTGTCATGCCCCGTCTTGTTTCTGATTCCCAGATGTTCCTGTCCCTGGGTCACACCTGTCACCCACAAGGAGATAGCCCTGGAACACCTGGAGGAGAATTCTAATCTGAACGTCAGTGGATGCACTTAGTGGAAACATGGTAAATCAAAGGCAGTTGGTGAAAGAGGTGGGCAACATGCTCAAAGAACCAATGTGTCCTAAACTCCCATCTCACTGTCTCCAATCACATGATTACACAAACAGCCTAATTCAACTAGATGGATGTCAGCTTCCTGACCCATCATCACTACTAAATTCTGAAGTGTGATTTCTATCAAGCTTTGTTGTTCTATTGTTATTAAATAATAATAATTTCTATTACTCAGAATTTGGAAGGCCTTAGTGCATGTTGTCCTTGATTCTGAGATGATAGTCACAGAACAAGGTGATAAGAATGTAATTAAAATTGGGGACAGACAAGAATGTAGCAAAATTGACAGAATGATTTCCTAGAAGGCACCGGCCCTAAGTTCAATCCCAAGCACTACATAAACTGGGTGTTGTGTGCAAGCCTATAATCGCAGCACTTCAAGGGTCATTTAGAAGGAGCTGAAATTTAAGTTCAACCTCAGCTACATACTGAATTTGAAGACAGCATGGACTATAAGCTTTACCTGTCTTTTTTTTTTTTAGTTCTGCCTTAAAAACATAATTAACTAAATTTTGTTTACGTAGACCATTTAAAAATTGATGTATAAAAGATGAAAACCTTGCAAGCTAAATTCTTATTCAGTGATGTAGCTAATTAGTGATAGCTAATTTTCTGTGTTAATTTAGCAGGGCTATGATGTCTGGATATTTCAAGGAATGTACTTCTTTAGATAAGATTTGAACCATTGGATTCTGCATAAACCAGATTCTCATTTTGTTTGTAACTTTTTATAGGTTCTTTGTGGTTTCCACATCATGCACCCAAATCCCACTCATCTTCCCATCTTTTCATACCTGCCTTCCACTCTAGCAACCACCCTTCCAAAAGAAAAAAAAAATCTCACTGTGGAAGCTGTAATGTGTCTGAGTATGTCCAGCACTATACCCCTTTCATCCACATTTCATGTGCAAATGTTCATTGCAATGAGTCATTGGTCTTGTTTGAGGCCTCCGGCTCCTGCTACGCTGTCGATACTGGATCCTCACCTGGGACTCATCTGGGGAGGAGACGCTGTCCTATTGCAATGCTGTCTCACGAAGATTCTGCAGCTCTGGATCTGTAGGCCAGCCCCTTCACGAATTCCAGCAGTTCATCGATGGGGTAGGTGTTGAGGTGGGCCAACTCAAAGCCTTGGATCTGAGCCTGGGTAGTAGCTGAGCTGATCATCCTGCCAGCTCTCCTGCACCCACACCACCGGGCGAGTTCTCCAGCACTGCTTGGGCTAGCTCATCCAATGCAGCAGCCACCAAGGGGGTAGAGCCAGATCTCCTACTCTCATGCCCTGGGGGTGGGCTCACTGGAAACCCCCCACATCTAAATCCAGCTCTATTGTGCTGCTCAGGCCCAGGTATGGGGGGGGAGGGGGGGGCTGCTCTCCTGAGTGATGCAGTCGGTGAGGGGCAGGGTCAGCTCTCCTGCTGTCATGACCCCTGGGGCCAGCTCTCCTGCTTGCCAGAGGTGGGGGTGGGGCATCTCTTTCTCACTCACACTACCAGATCGCCTGCTCTTATGCCTTTAGGGCCAGCTCTCCCATGATGCCCAGGGAAGGAGTTGGGCTAGCTCTGCACAACCCTCAGACATCAAGATGACCCCAGGTGACAACCCAGACCAGGGATATCCACTTGGCCTTCAGTGGGACCAAACTACCCCACTGTTACAAGGTCACAGACCCAGACACGGCCCCTGGTGGCAGCACAGGCAAGGGCCTCACCGTAGTCTTAAGTAGCATGTCCGGCTCTCCATGTCATGCTGTTCCTCGCTCCCTCGAGTTCCCAGGCCTCCCTCTCTTCATTGTGCCTACATTCTTTTGCTTCTCTTTCTCTTCCATCTCCCCACCACCGGCGCCTCATGTGGCACAGGGCAGGGGTTTGTCTCTGTTGTGGGCTGCCCACCTGGGTTCATGGCCCAGATTCACTTTAATAATCTGGGTGAGTCTTGTTTAATTCAAGGTGTCAAAAGAGTGGATTACCTCGAAGGAGAAACAAAAATTTTTTCCCCTCCAGATGGCAACAGGGGCATTCTGCCTGCTCTCAATGCTTCAGACTCGTGAATGTTACTCAATTGTTCACTTGGGGATCTGGATTCAACTAAGAGACATTCCCCGGAGTGAGTCTGTCAGGACATTTCCAGGAAGGATGTGTCACCTGTGCCAGGAAAGACCCACCCTTAGAGTAGGCTGCACTTTTCCACAGACCACTTCTAAAGAGATGAAAGAAAAATGAGGGCTGTTTGCCTGCCTGTCTTAGCTTCTTGCTGATGTCTGTATCTACCTCATTGCTGCTGCTGTGGCTGCTACCGTTGGCCTCTATAACTTTCCAACATGAACCGAAGGTCAGTGATTCACCAAGAATCTTGTAGTCTGTCAGCACTATGGTGGAACTTCGTATGTGTGCCGGGTGGTTTTATGTCTGCTTAACACAAGCTAGAATTTATCAGAGAGGAGGGAGCCTCAGTTCAGGAAATGTTTCCATAAGATTAGACTGTAAGCAGGCCTGTAGGAAATTTTCTTAATCTGTAGGAGATCAAACTTCAGGCTGAAAATGTGGTATGGAGAGAAGGCTGTGGTGGGCATTTTCTGGACAAACTCTCAACACCTGCGCATACCTGACGGCTCACATCCCTTTGAGCCTCACCCCGGAGGAAGTCTTTGCTGTTTTCCTATGGTCCTTCATTTCTCACATCGTCCATATCAGTTGGTAAATCCATTTTCGTTGTTGTTATTTCTGCCCTTTATTATTGTGGGGTGTGTGTGTGTGTGTGTGTGTGTGTGTGTGTGTGTGTGTGTGTGTGCATGCGCGCTTGCTTGAGCACGTGTAAGTGCAGGTGTCTGGCCAAGACCTGAGTGTCTCCAGTAGCTGGAGCTGCAGGCAGTTATGAGCGAGCTAAGATGGATGCTAGGAACTGAGCTGTGCTTAGTGCCCAGAGATGAAGTATGAGGCCTTAACCAGTGAGCCATCTTGCCAGACTTCCTCTATTTATTTTTCATATTGGTTTATGCAAAAAAAAATCCTCTCTCAGAAAATGTCAAAATACCTCCTCATGAAGATAAGTCAGATGAAGCCTTTTATCAGTAAGGTTCTGAGCAAAATGCCCACAGAGAGTCTGCGGTGCTGCAAGGGAGGGTGAGTAAAGACAGATGGCAGCCCTTCCAGTTTCAGTTAGCAACAGCTAACCCTGCCCCCAACTATCACACAAAACCTTCTAGAAACAGAATTCTTAAATTTCAAATTGTGACCCTGTCTGAAGAATCTCAAGGAATCTGTCTCCCCAATCCATCCCAGGACATGAATCATTCCTGGACTGGGCCTGCTCACCCATGCTGTATGTCACACACAGCCTTTAGTCACTTAGAAAGCCTTTAGTGGAGATGGAAGCCACATTCAATGTTTATAATCGTATATTGCCACAACTGTCCTCTTTTATTATCAATTATTGCTCTTTGCTGATTTAGAAATGAAGTCTTACCGTAGGTACATATTTGGTAAAGCCCTCAGGAGCTATAGGGTGTGGCACTACTGGAAATTTTAGGCAAACACTTGGGCCTTGGCATGGATTTTCCACGGATGAGTCAAGCTCCTGGGCTTGCTGATCTGAAAATACGTGCTCCAGGAAGTCCGTTTCCACTACAGGGCAATGGGCAAGGAATACTCTGGGCCAGCTTATCAAAGTAGCGGGATCAACCTATGTTTACTAGCAAAGTTTATCATAAGCCTAGGAATAGAGGATGATTCTAGAAGCTTCCACACTCAGGTTCTCTCTCTTCAGGCTCAGCCATTGCTGAGCCCTGGTGGAGGCTGTCAGCAGTATCCCTGTCCTAGCCTGCCAACGGCCTCACCTCATAAGAACAGTGCCCTGGAGCTCAGGACTTCGCCTGGGTATGGGGGAGGACACGAACGTTCAGCCTGTAGTGTGTCTTTCCTTCTTTTTGAGTATTTACTCAATGTTTTGTCTGCATGTATATCTGAATACCAGAAGAGGTTCTTGCATCCCATGTGACTACAGTTGTAGATGGTTGTGAGGTACCATGTAGGTGCTGGGAATTGAACTCAGGATCTCTGGAAGAGAAGTCAGTGCTCTTAAACGCTGAGGCATCTCTGCAGCTCAGTCTGCAGTATTTTTCAAACCCCATGACTCCACAAAATTAATGTCCTCTCAAATGGAAAACACAGGCATTCTATTACAATGGTCCCCAAAGTCTCAACTTGTGACCCGTATTAGCTCAAATGTCTAATGTGCAGTGTCTTCTAAAAATCACCTCAGTCATATTGGATGATAGGCAGAGCATGATTTATGCCAAGGCAAGTTTCTCTCTAGATATGTTCACAAAAACAAGCGTATTGCGTGCTTCCTAAGCCACAGTACAGACAATCCCACCTGAGCAGGGAGAAAGAACAAAGCAGCAGGCATCAGGTAGAGGATAGCATGAACCCTGAAGGCAAAAGAACAGTGCTATTTGGCTTCAAGGTCAGTCTTCCAGACCCTTCTGTGCTTCAGGCCTGAGTCGGAGCTGTCTCTGCAGCTCTTCCAGGTGGCTGCCTTGCTCTTGCTGGCTTTGGATGGTGTATATTACAGCCTGAGTGACAGGGACATCCTTGTGGCAGCAGCTTTCTCAGTTAGTAGGGAAGTGAATGCAGCATCATCTTGGGCCTCATGACTTGAACATCAACACGGCTCTGGGCACTGCCTTGAGCCCCAGTGTGGCACGAACGGCTGTTGATTCTGAGACTCGAGGACATGTGCACACAACTGGATTCCCGTCGCCAAGCAGCTACGCTAGGACAACGGTTACTGTGTGCTGATGTTATCTCTTCACAAAAACGGCATGGGTAAAGACAAAACCGGGAAGCACAGATTAGCCTCTGAAAAATCAACAGGCTTATTAAACTCACTACATATGCAAGTGGCTACCAGGTCTTGAGATACAAAAACGCATTTCAATAATAGGAACTACCTATGTGGAATTTAGCTTTAGAATTTAAAGATACAGCATCCAAAAGTTGAAAGACCTTAAAATAAGAACAACAATAGCTCTGTCACTCCCAGCAACATGTTTCTTAGGTTGATAACGTTTTTTTCCTCCTCCTCACAGACACCCCACCACCCAATAGCATCTTACTCTAAGAGCTGCTGATAGTTAAAAAGGAAACGCTGGTCAACCTCCCAAAAAGGCCTTCTCACCTCCTAGGGTGGTAAAACTCCTACTAGCCCTGTTTTCTCTTGCAGTGCCTTCAACAAGAGAAATGGCACAGCACCTCAAAGCCCAGCCAGCCTTTGAGGATAAATATTTCCTCGCAGGGTTTTGGGAATAACTGGAGCGTAGTCCCATACATGGAAACATATGAGTCCTCCTCACGGGCTTTCTGTATGCCTCTAGAAAGAATAAAGCTGACTTGGCAAATAACCATCTCTTGGCCCATCTCCTCATTTGCAAAAGCTTTGAAAAATCGAGACAAAAACCTTCAATGTGATGCAAATAGATATTTTCCAGAGTCATCTTCATACGAGAAACGCAGAGCACTGTTCGCTGCTGCAATACTAGAAAGATCCAAGAACAGGAGAAAGTGCAGATGTGGGCAGTTAACGTGCTCTGAGCACTCTGCTCTCGCCACTCTGTCGGGCCCGTGAAGTATAGCTGGGTGAATAACTAACAGATGATCACATTTATGAGGGAAGAGTACTCAGACCAGACAGCTACTTCCTATAGGTGACAAGCAATCTTCCGCCAGAGCCTCACCTGACGAGTCATTTTGGGATGTGATCACAAGGGTTGGAGACTGATGAAATTATCCTGTCCAACATCAAACACAAAGTGGTTGTAAATCAGCAGAGACTGCGGCAGAGGGAGGGCAGCTCATTCTTTGCTTTGCCAACAGTCTTCAACCCCGGGCGCTGCACGGAGCATCTTAACAATATCATTAAGTGACCCTATAAAGAGATTCAATTAAAACAACAAGGAAAAACATCTGCATGTCCAGGGGCCTCCAAATTCAACTGTCTTGAAGAAGAGATTTTTTTCAGGCAAGTTCTATGATTTAAAAACTTGACTGTGCAGTCTACAGAGCACAGTGACATGTATAAATAAATAGATGCCTGTCTGTTATAGCTCTCCCCTTGACCTTGCCAGACGATTGCATGCTGAAGTTAGACCATCATTGTGTTTTTTGAGGGTCATTTAGGGAAAGGCAAACCAACAGGGGGGAAAAAAAGCAAGCCGGCTCTACTTAAAGCTGATCAGGAGTCCTGTAAAATCAGACATTGATCTTGCAAATGAAGTCTATTAAAAGGGAAGAGGGGGTGAACTATAGATGATTTACACTTGGTGTGTACAGAATAGAACCTGATTTACACACAATCTGAAGAAAGCTGGAGAAGCCATTTTGAAGTTTGTCCGGTGGAAGGGATCATATTTTAAGAGTAAAAAATTGTCAGGTTTCATTGACCAGGGAAGGAGCCCTCTAAGGGCCCCATTTCCCCATCACCACTGAGCGGATTTATATGCTTTGTCTCCTTTAGCTGGGAAGTTCTGGTGTAAAACCAGCTACTCAAAGGTTTCCAGGACCCAATAATCTGCACAAAATTGTGGTGGTGGGGGCGGGGGGACAAAAAACCCAACAACAAAACAATGAATAAAACCCTTTTTAAATGGTTACCCTAGAATGGGACTGAGCTCACACAGGCCACTCTGCAACTTTATACAAGGCCAAAGGCTCTCTGGGCTGCTTGTGGAACCTGCCACGCAAGGGCATTTGAGCAGCTCTGCATTGAAAGGCCTGTGCGCATTCGAATAGGCTGCTTTGATAGGAACGTCAACCGGTGTAAAAATACCCCTGCCCTTTACTTCCTTCTTGGCTCTCTCCCTTTGTAACTGAAATCTGAACTTTCACAAAATCACATGTGTTTAACCCAGTAGTGGCACTGCTCAGGTGACGTCACAGGGCTGACAGACAAGGAGATTTGTTTTACTTTTTAAGTTTACAGCTTCTCAGAGAATATCCAGTAAGGAAGACAGAAGGAAAGGCTGTGTGTGAAAGGCAAGTGGATGTGTCCAGGGAGCCTGCTCTTTGGGGTTTTGTTGTTTTTGTGTGCATAGCTCTGCAGTGTCCTTTCCTCTCTGGGAGTTGCTCTTTAATTCTCTTGCACTTTGTTGGAGAAGGTTTGTATGGGCTCCCAGCCGGTGTGGGCAAGGACTCCTCTTGCCACCAGCGTGTCTAACGGCGCATCCAGAACACTGTCCCCAGTTAGATACTGAAGCGTCAGAACCAGGGCAGGCAGCGCACCTTTCTGAGGCGCTGATCAGCGAGAAGTTTCCGAAGCATGCGAAAGGTGAGCTTCGTTCACGTCTTTTAAGCGTCAGCTCAAGGAGTCTGCAACAGAGGCTGAAAATGTAATGAGAGATGTCAATATCTCTTTTGCTTATAGTTTTGTTTGTTCTTAGAAACAGCCCATAGATCAGACTGATGAACACACCATTTCCAAATAGCGTTCTTTCTGTTGCTGTTGCCATCCTAGGGGTGACTGTATGTCTGCGGAAAGAAAAGGAACTTTTCCTCTTCATCTTCTAGATGCGTGATGTTTCACAGCCAACTGAATGGCACTGGATAAATTAACATGGGGATGATTTAAGCAACCAAGAAACTTACATTCCTTTTCAGGCTAACTCTCCAGGCTGGAAGAGTTGAACTCTCTTCTCTCCATATGTCAGAGATGGTAAGAAGAAAAAAGTGTGTGGGGAAGCAAGCCAGCGCCTTTTATTCCTCTACCCTGTTGAGACAATAATTGTGTAAATGTCTGGAGGAAGTTAAAAGGCCCAAAGACAGCCTTTAATTTACACCCTGCAATGGGTTAAGAGTCCAGTCAGTCGTCTCTGTTTCCATCTGTCATTCCCTGTACAGCAATTGAGCTTAGTTATCTTAAACGGCAAAGTACTTAAATTCTCCTTACTGGCTTCACAATCAAACATCGCGTGGCTTACCGGCTCCAGCTTTTCAAACTGCTTTTCACAAGCTGGGGTGTGTGTGGGTAGGTGGTAAGGAGTAGAGTAGACAAGAGTCCCTGGAAAAACCAAATCTCCCCCAACACACACGCACATATCACATATACAATTAAACTTTCCTCCACAATTGTGATTTTGTCCAATCTTCCATCTGCTTAGCTTAAAAAATAAAGAACGAACTGTTTCTGCTTTCTACTGTTTATTCCATGATCATACATTCCTTCCTTTCAAATATACCCCACCAACACCCACTCAAAATTGAACCTACATATTTTTTCAGGGTATTGACTACATTAGAAGGAAGAAAAGCATGTCTAAGGCTCTAAGAAGGAGAGAGCTAGCTTAGGACCCTAAAGGAAGAGACTATTTCCCCCTTAGCAAGGAGTTCAACAGCCCCTCATGTTCCTCCTATCAGGGTAAGATCTAATTACCACAGCCATTTGGAGAGCTCAGATACCATCGTGTGATGTAAAGTTGCATTTTTTTTTTCTTTAAGAATCTTCTTTTACACAGTCTTCTTCTCCAAGCTAACTTGAATCCAAAAATTTTAATGGCCCTATCTGTGAACTCAAGTTTATATTTTAATCTGGATCCTAGAATAGACTATTTGGCTGAAAACATTGACTTATACAAAGGCGCACTTTTGGAAATAGAAGAAACCCAGTGTCTATTAGTGGCCTAAGAGCTCTAGGCTTTGAAGTCCTCCAGGAACCCTCAGAACTGATTTAACCTTGGTGGAAGTGGAGTAGAATTTACCGCCAGCCCCCAGAGTTGATCTCCAGGTTTCTCTCGCTGTAGGCGAAAGGATAATAAACGAACGAGATGGTATTAGGGGAATGCACAGAACAATTACTAACTTAGGCTAATCTTCAATAAATTCAATTGAGTGGCCAGGGCATCCATTTTCATATAAATATATTTGATTGATATGGCAGGGGTCAGAATTTGTCTCAAAACTTTCACTGTTCTCTAATGTCTTTTTAATGATCAGAAAGTTGAAGTGACAAGAGTCACTTGTGCAAGGCTTGCTTGTGCAAGGCTTCACAGTGAGAGGGGCAGGGGCGGGGGTGGTTTGAGCAGAGTCGGAATCCTAACCGTGCTCTCCAAGCACCACTCCCAGCACCGCAGCACATGACTCGGTCCTGCGTCTGGAAGATGCTCAGTTCTACCAGGTAGAACTGTCCTACCACACATGCACTTTTTTTTTCAGTATCTCTAACCAATTTAATATGCTGTTTCTTTTTTTTAAATTTTATTAATTTATTCAGATTATGACTCGTTATCCCATGACTTGTATCCTCCCATTTCTCTCTCCCTCCCGCTTTCACCTTATTCCCCTCCCCTAGGTCTAAGACCTATATATGGTCATAGGCTATCAAGTCTCATCTTGGTAGCCTGCTTATTCTTTCTTTGAGTGCCACCAGGCCTCCCCACCAAGGGGAGGTGGTCAAATATGGAGCACCAGAGTTCATGTTAAAGTCAGTCCCCACTCTCCACATAACTGCGGAGAATGTCCTGTCCATTAGGTAGATCAGAGTAAGGATTCGATGTTTACTATAGTATTGTCCTTGGTTACTGCAATAGTTTGAGCAGACCCTGTTGGGCCCCAATCTACCTATCATGATGTTCTTCTTGTAGGTTTATAGGACACTCTGGGTCCTTCTATTTCCCCATCTCCTAGATTTCTCTTGCCTAGAGTCTCAGTAGGATGTCCTCACATCTATCCCAATCTCCTGGTAAGTGAAGACTTTTGTGGGACATGCCCTTTGGGGCTAGTGCCCAATTATAACTGAGTATATACCATGTGAGTCTTTCTGCTTCTGGGTTAACTCACTCATTATGATCATTTCTAGTCCCATCCTTTTGTCCACTAATTTCGGGATTTTCTTGTTTTTAATAGCTGAGTAGTATTCCATGGTGTAAATGGATCACAGTTTCTTTATCTATTCTTCTACTGAGGGACATTTAGGCTGTTTCCAGGTTCTGGCTATTATGAATAAGGCCGCTATGAACATGGTTGAGCTTATGTCCTTGTTGTGTGCTAGAACATCTCTGGGTATATTCCAAAGAGTGGAATAGCTGGGTCTTGAGGAAGCCCTATTCTCAGTTTTCTGAGAAAGCACCAGATAGATTTCCAAAGTGGTTGTACAAGTTTGCATTCCCACCAACAATGAAGGAGTGTTCCTCTTTCTCCACATCCTCGCCAGCATGTGGTCTCACTTAAATTTTTTATCTTAGCCATTCTAATGGATGTAAAATGGAATCTCAGAATCGTTTTGATTTGCATTTCTCTGATGACTAAAGACGTTGAGCATTTCTTTAACACACATGCACTTTTTAAACACTTCCCTTTCCATTTATTGCAGAGGGCAGGGCCAGGCTGAGGAGCTGGGCTGGAGCAAAACCAAAAGAAAGCAGTTTAACAATATGGAGTCTAACTTTACTTCCACTTCTGATCACTGCTTCACCATGACGTTTCTGCAGTAATTATACTCTTCAAAATGGCGTTGGTTTGAGGAGGCAGTTCAGTGGGTAGAGTGCCAGAAACTCTGGATACCTCATAAGTCAACTTGGAGATACTCACCCATAATCTTAGCACTCAGAAGATCCGAAGCTTAACACCCTTCTGTATATTGAGAGCTTGGCCAGCCTGGGCTGCTTGAGACCATATCTTGAAAACAAAATTATTTACTATTTTGACTGCTGAGCTGAGAGTACTCTTCAACCACCTTAAATTATAATGTTCTAGCCAACTACCTTCTTACTTCCTTCTTTGCCCCTTGTCCCAATACATGTGACTAAAACAATCTGTAGCTTCTCCCAACCAAGTAGTTCAGAGAGCGAGGTTGTACTTGAGGGACAGAAGGGAAGTGGCACCCCTTGAGTCCAGCTATGTGTAGATTTCCACAGGAGGGGTGCCTGAACCAGCCCAGGAAGGACAAGACAAGATGGGAAACCACTGTCACCGAATTCCTTGAAATAGGCCTGGGACCAACCTGGGTCACAGGTTGGGAAGCCATTATCTTTCTGTCTCTCCTTTGTTTTCATCTTTGTGGTGTTTAAATTGAGTGTCCACTGGGGATATTTCACTCTACTGTGCCTTGTAGCATTAGCTGAAGCCGACGGGCTTCCACTACAGGTTGTATGAATAGATAGATGTACACTTGTATACTGGTACACACACACACACACACACACTCCTACATGGGAATATAACACTTGATCATGTATGTTTGGAAGGATATCATTTTCAGAAGCTAAAAACACATCTTACAGGTTTATTTTTTTGCCTAGACTGCTTATAGGGAAAAGAACTGCAAAGACAAATAACATAAAAAAGAAAATTTATGAATAACAACTGGAATTTTTAAAAAGTAGTGTCTATTCTCACCCATTTTGCCTCTTGCCTTCTCATTAGCATGTAGCAAAGGCAGCAAGACATTTTTTCTAAAAATTTATGTCAATGGCTTTTAAAAATTGTAATAAAATCTGAAACTAAAGTGTTAAAAATAAGGAAATTTAAACATTATATTTTATTGAGGTTTTTTCGGTTGTAGCTGGTGGTAGGTTTTACAGCGATGGCGATGGAAGCCTGGGCCTTGTGCCTGTGAGTCTAACACTGTCACTAAAGCCACATCCTGGTTCTTATCAAATTCTTCCACTCAGCCGTAAGTCCAATCGCAGTTAGTGCTACGAACTTCATGAAGATTGTTCCTGTGCTGTGTTTAGCCTGGCAATTAATGTGTATTTTTTTTTTTTCATGTGCCTGGGCTTGTTGCAAATGATAGGGGCCTCCATCACAGAGTAAGTGTGATAGGTTTGTCAAAAAGGACGAGGAGGCTCAGGGAGGGGGATTTGCCGTTCACTGGGCGCACACCGTTCTTTCTGCTAGCACATGCGCAGCAGGCAGGTCTGCTCTTCACTGGGCGCACACCGTTCTTTCTGCTACCACATGCGCGGCAGGCAGGTCTGCTCTTCTCTCAGCCTCTTACTTCCTGAGTATTTCCCTTAAAAAAAAAATCAAAACAGTCACATCTGCAGATGACATTTCGGAAGGAGAAAACGCTGGAGCTACCTGGGAAGAAGAAAGAATCGGATACCCTCGGTGTTCGGTGATCTCGAAGTGACGCCTGCTGTCGCGGCTTTTGATAACTCACGTTTTGCCAGGTTTTCATTTTACCTCAGCCAGTGGCCTGAACAGAAAACACAACGAGTAGGTTAAAAAAAAATAATAATCTGTGAGCCATAATAAATGGATTTCTGCCAATGACAGGTCATGATACTGGGGGGGGGGGGGGGAATCTGTGATGACCCTCTACACTCATTTACCTCTTCCTGGGTCCACTGATAGATTCTTGCTGTGTGATTTATTGCAGAAAAACGCCACCTAGAAATGGGCTTTTGATAAAATTGTTCAAGGATTCCTGGACAATAAATCCCAATCTTAACATGCAATGCTGCAGAATGTTTCACCTTTCTTCTGCTATAAATAAAATATGCCAAGTGCGATGATAAATCCATACGTTTAAGCACTGTCTATGTAGTTTAGGAAATAAAGTCATAGTGTGTATGCCTGCTGTTAATAGCAACTCCACGTCTGGGAATATTGATGGCAGGGCTTGTGCATTTGCCATCCAGATATTTAGCGCTCTGCGTGGTTATGAAATGCCATGGCTTTTCGTGCCTGGGGAGGCTGGTCTGTGAAGAGCCTGTGTGAATTAAGCATAATCACTTTCTGATAGCTTGAATCAAGGAATGCTTCCTGGACACAGACAGCTTGCTTTCTAGGCAGCTGAAATCCTAAGTAGTTCATGCAGAGACCTGGTTTTGTAATTAATCATGTTCCAGAGGGAGTGATGAGAGTCTCAGTCATCTTAGTGAGGCCCACTAGTGACACCAGGTGTGAAACCTGCAGTACCCTTTCTCATAAACTCAAAGGCAGGTATCTGCACCGGCCCCCCCCCATCCCCCCCACACACGGTAGAGGGCTAAGGGAGCCTCTGTCTTGCTTTGACCCATTTGCTTCTCTCTGTATGTAAAACTTAAAGGCTATTTTTAATTACCGAGCTTCAAAAGCTCCTAAACTAGTGCATGCATTTATTTAGCCAAAATCTCTGTACTACTAACCCTTGGGACTGAAGAATTACTCTCTTCCAGGGTACTCAGCAGATTCCTGGCATCAAAAACAAGTGTTAAGAGCCTTCTCTCTACAAAAGTACTTGAGCTAATGAAAAATATTTTAAAATGTCTCCTGCAAGGCAAAATCATCCCTGGTTGAAGATAGGGGGCAGGGTGTGGTAGAATAAGCCTGTTACCCCAGCTGGCGTAGGCCAAGCCAGGGGAAGATCTTTAGTTTTAGGCTGGTCTGGGCTACCAAACAAGAACCTGCTTCTACAAGAAAACACAATAAAATGACAACAATGTCATCAACAACAACAACAACAAAGCAAGCGAGTGAGCAGAGGCTCATTGAAAGAGCACATACTTAGCATTTTAAGGCCTGGATTACAATCCTCGGGACCACTACTAAAAAGTTAATAAACATCCATGACACTAAACGAAGCAGAAGTTCTTTCGTTTTTGGAAAAATAAAACAGGAAAAACATGAGCTGAAAAGCAAAAGATCCCGAGTTTAGGAAACTGAAAGTTAGCTTTAAAGAAGGCCGAGTTTTCAGAATGATGTCCCCAACTGTCACAGGCTAAAAGGAAATCCCCATGAAATGTTGGTGCCCTGCCTGGCAGGTAAGAAATCTTACGTTAAATCCCTCAGTCATATAGTCAGTTATACTGAGCCTGACAGAATTAGGATATGGACACAGAAATCGTGTGTTCTTGAAAAGGGTATTCACCCTGGAAAGAAAGAAGTGAAAATGAGAATTAAAAACAAAACAAAACAAAACAAAAAACAGAAACAAAAAAAACCTAAGGCAACTTTTTTTTTTTCCTTCAACAAATTGAAAGTGGAGGACTCCATTATATCACGTGTAGTTTTTTGTGTCCTCAGATATTTACTGAAGGTCAGAGACAGAGATGCCTAATGGGTTATGATTATGTGAAATGAAGTGAGAAACAATGTTTCCTAACACAAACACTTTCTCCAGTGACAGTGCATTATGCTCACTAAAATGCCTTGCGGTTGCCTTTCCTCCAGTATCCATGGCTCAAAGCAAGAAAATAATATGTTATTCCAGATACATAGAAATTGGGGGTGTGACTTGCTCAGAGCCAGGGCTCTTGTCTCAAGACCCAGAAAAATTTCTCACTGTGCTCCATCCAACTTGAATAACCGTTTACTTAAAAATATCATATTGCTTCCTTCACATCATGTTTTTTTCTTCTCCGTTCTTGAATAGATATATTTTAGTAATAAAAATTTTATGAAGATTTATGTCAGAGCTCTCATATTTTTGAGCTTAAAGATATCTTTAAAATCCCAGGGAGGGATGGAGGGAGGGAGGGAGGGAGGGAGGGAGAGAGGGAGAGAGAGAGAGAGAGAGAGAGAGAGAGAGAGAGAGAGAGAGAGAGAGAGAGAGAGAGATATTACAGTCTTGGAAATGAAAATGATTCTGTGTTAATAATCAATAACGTTTTTGAAAGGATCTTGTGTTTTACCTGCTACAAAGACATCTACACGGATGGACATAAAGAATACCTCTGGGTTAGTAAAGTGCCTATTGTGAGCTCACTCACCAGACCACACGTGGAAAAGCCTGGTGTGGTAGCCCCCCTGATTAATCCCAGAACTGGGAACTCAGGGACAGAGGCCCCTGAGGCTGGCTGTCCAGCCAATCTGGCCTCACTAGGTAAGCTTAGAGGCCAGAGAGAGCACCTCTCCTGAAAACAAGGTGGGTTGTTTTCCTGAGGAAACACTCAAGCCTCCACATGTACACAGCTGCACAGACATCTGCACACACATGTGAGGCAGCCTACACATAAATGTGCACATTACCAAAGAATCCAATAAATAAATGGAGCAAATGTTGGGCATCCATGTTTTTTGTTTGTTTGTTTTGATCCCAAGTGTGGGATGTGAAACAGACTTGTGAGAGAGGATGCATGGTGTTTGTTTGTTGGAAACTGCCTCATCAGAGCCACGGTCCAGTTGTAAAACTGTATGGACTATGAGAGAGTGTAAATAGTCTTAAAAGCAAAGATCAATTGCTTTTGCATCACTTCACATCGCTTGGCTGTTCAATGCACCGTTCTGAGATGCTCCCAGAGAGAAACGCTCCAGAGAATGCTTTGAGGTTGTGCTGCCGCAGCTGTGGTAGCTTTTGCCGAATTGTCGAGGTGCTACTGAACGGGTCTGCGGGAGTCCTGACGACGAAGAGTGGAATCACCCCAAGGAACTGAGTCTAAAATGTTCTGCTTCCAGTGTCCCTATTAACATCATTTCTTTCCTATCTAGGCTAGGTGGGTTGGAAGGGAGGTAGAGCCACAAAAGAACCACAAAATAAAGTAGGTTTTTTTTTTTTTTTTTTTAAAGATCAAAGCCTACAAGGTATGTGTGTACCACTGTGGTTCCACTCCTCCCTACGATGATCTGGATACTCCCACTGTGCTCTGGGATGCTGGTTTTGCTCCTCCCAGGAACAGGCACGACCTGGAAGCTCTTGCTCCTCAGCTGGGAGCGTCATTGGTCTCCAGACAGGAAAGAACAGAGCGCAGAGTCCCAGGTTCTGCTTCCTTCAGGAACGGCTGGAGCAAGAAACGAGGTTCATGAGTCAGGACTTATGGTCTCGCTCCACAGAGTGTTACACTTAACTCTTTTAATGAGATTGCTGGTACCAGATGACAACGAAAACTCGGAGGTCTGACGCAGTGGCAGCAGCGGGAGAGCCCCGTTTAGTTTGGGCGGACAGAATGGCTACTTCAAGAACAGTTCTCGATGGCTCAGTGGTTAAGAGCACTGCCTGCTCTTCCAAATGACCCGGGTTCAATTCCCAGCACCCACGTGGCAGCTCACAACTGTCTGTAACTCCAAAATTTGACACCCACACACCAACGCACATAAATTAAAATTAAATAAAATATTTAAAAAAAAACAGTGCTTACTCTTGCAGATGAGCACTGCAGGAGGCAGAATGGCACAAAAGGCTGCTGTGGGTGACATGCCAACATATCGGTGAACAGTAGAAATTCTCAGAGGCCAGGTGAGCTCTAGCTGTGACCTTGGCGATTCCACTGGTCCTGTAGCAACTGCCTGGCTCGCAGTAAAGTCCAGAGATCCGGAGAGGCCGTTCTTTCCCCTAGTGTTACAGCTCTGAGTAAATATCCAGCCTAAGTAAATGACGCCGCCCGTTTATTTTGTGTGAAACACGGATTTATAAACCTTGGGCAGTGGGGAAGGGCTTTGAATCAATGTGTTTGATTGGTTGGGCCTAGGATGCTGGTGTTGCTCTCTATCTATGGGGAAAGATAACAGGTGAAAGCTTACGTGACCACCTGTAATCACCTGTGGCACATGCTCCTGAGGCAGGACACAGGCTTGTCCCATGCCTTCTCTTCTCAGGATGAGATTTTTAAGTCTCAAATTTGAGTTTTCTGGGGTTTGAACATGCTCCATCTCTGTCCCAAGCCAGTTCCTCTGGAGGCGTGGTCTAAGAGCCTGGCACACTGTCACCTCCTGGCTGATGAAATTTAAGAAGATTTCTCCCTCATTTTCTGAAATCTCAAAGAACTATTTGATGATTACAGCAGAATTATTATATTAATGTGAAGTTGGCACTTCATAAATATCAAATTATTATTCCGTTTGTAAATAATCCATTTTCTTTAAACATATATTCTTAGTGTTCATCTTATCATTCAATAATTATAAATAGAATTCGATGTAAAAATTAGACAAATGAACATCTGAATATAAGGAAGAATATTTAGGAAAAAATGAAAAATTAATGAGTCGTACATATTTTTCTAGGGGGACTCTGGTCTGGTTCTCTGAAGATTAGTAGAAAATATTTTGAATGACCAGGACAATTTCCTTGGTGCTATGCAAATACCCACCTTTTGAAGAAAGCTCACCTGTCTGCCTGCAAAAGAACCACAGGAAGGTTTTTTTCTCCAGTCTCTTATTTTTTTAATGGGCCACCAACTTTACAACTCACACTGTGAGTAAAGCGGAGCTAATCTATTATGGTGTGAACATTCTCCGCTTGGCATCTCCAGCCGAACCGGCCACTGGACTAAGCTGATACACAAGGAAAATCAGTCCATTCGCTTAACAAGCTTGCTGCTTCTGGATCCCGGGGGCCAGAAGTGAGTGTGACATCGAAGGAAAGATCAGGAGAAACACTGAACAAGTCAGGAGGAGACAACTTCCAAGAAGGCTGGGGAGAGGGGAATGCTGGGGTTTAGGGCTGTGAGTGGCAAAGAAACTCCTGTGCCGGCTCCGCGCGGGCAGCTGGTGAGACAAAGTCGGCGAAAACTAAGGAAGTAACTTGGGCAAAGCCGTTTGGCGGTAAGTGGCTCCATCCCAGTGAAAGCACCATTCTTTACGTCCCGCAGACTTTAGTCTTCCACCAAAGCACATGTCTAGGTGAAATGAAAACGCCCTACTTAATGGTTCACCCAAGTTCATACCACAGTAAGTGTTGGAGAAAAGTTTTTAAAGAACGATTTACAGCTTTAAAGCTAAGGGTGTGTTTCGTTGATGCTACCGATAAAGCAAGAAAATAACAACCATGCAACAATACCCATCTTCTGACTGCTAGATTCTGTTTTAGTTTACACGGTAAAGGAGACGTTATAGATTTGAGGAAATAAACGTTCCTGTGAGATGTGACCATCCTGGGTTGTCTGAGTAGGTCCAAGGTAACAGGACCTTACAAGGAAAAGAAAAAGAAGTTGGCAGAACAGTCAGAAAAGAAGGCATGGAAAGGGCACCATAAGCGCAACACTGTGCTACCGGCTTTTAATTAAGAAGGCATCTGGAGTGTGAGCCGATGGGCACAGACATCCAGGACTAGAAGGGACCAGTATGGGTTCTACACTAGGCTCTCTGAGGTGCTAGGACCATGCTGGCCCCTTGCTTTGTGTCCGGCGACCTGTTTTGTATTCTGGTTTCTAAAGCTATATTATCGTAAATGTGTCTTGTTTTAAACTAGGGCTTTTTAATGTTTTTACTTGTTTGTTTGTTTGCTTGTTTGTTTAAGTTGGCTTCCCTTTTTGCTTGAGAAATTTTTATGTGACCCTGAATATATAGTCCATAAAATGAGTACTCAATAAAACACTTACTGATAGTAAATTACAAAGACCATAATTTATAATTCTTTAGTGATTTTTAGAATTTATTAAAGACAAAAGTAAATCTGCATGCTAGTGAAATGAATGTGCTTGTTTATTTTGCATGAAAATTTAATTAATTAACTTATTTTTTTCGGAAACATACAATGATTTCACGTTTTTTTTTTGAAAAGATAAAGTAACAAATGCCTTCTAAAATTATAACAGCATCTTATGATGGATAAAGATTCAAAACTGAAATTTAACATTCTAAATTATAAAACATTTTGTTGATGTTTTAAGTTGATAATGACAAGATATGATAGGTATTCATTTACATTCAGAATTTGATTTTTTTCTTCTTGTTGCTTTTCTTTTATTTATTTCTTTCAAAGGAAGATTCATGCTTACCCGTCTGAAATGCTTCAAACATATCCATATTTTAGCTAACATCATCTCAGAGTCTTCATGGTGCCTCTTTTAATTTTTTTAATTAATTTTTAAATTTTTTACACAGACATTTATATTATTACACATACATACAATAAACTACCTACAGCAAGAAGAACCATGACACAATCAGGAATTATATAAATGTTACGTTCTTAGTGTTTTGGCTATTTGTATTTGACAGCCTTGAAGAAAACATCTTTCCTATCTTGGCCCATCTAAAATTCTGGATGTAAATCAGTATCTGTCATATCTCATTATTATCAACTTAAAACATCTATCTAGACCTAAAAACATCTTAACCCCTAAACAACTAAGCTTAATTGTAAAACTAAACTATCTGGTCTTCAACCCTATCAGAGACTTGAGAAGGAATAAAATTAATTATCTGACTATGCTGGAAGTGCAGGTTAGCAGCTTCCCAAATGAGAAGATGACAGAGACACTTTGTTACCTGAGTCGTCACCCAAAACTCTCTATAACATCTTCAGCCTTCTGGCCCAGTGTATCTGACGGACATATTTGCGAGGCAGGAACTATTGAGGACTTGCTTACCCTGTCTTGGCAGGGCTTGGCCCTCAACTCTGCCTGCATCCAAGCTTGCCCTTTTTTAGGCCAAATTCTATCTGTGGTAGAAATGAGGACATTTTGCCCAGCGTCTGTGTAAAATTTTAAATCTTGACAAAAGATTCAATAATGCAGGACATAGAGAACCTTGCATGCCTTTTCAGAGTTGATCAATATTCTGATTTTATGATCTAATCATTAATGCTGAGAATGTTGCTCATCATAAATACGTAAGATGAAATGGCAGAAGCTATGTTTAAGTCCATTTCAGAGCCAAAATTGATTAAATAATTAAAAAAAATTAAACTCAAGTCAGTGACTCAACTAGTAATTTTTAAAATAAAAATTCTGGCAAAACACAGCCCTACCATAAACTAGCGTGATACGTACTGAGATATGTCAGTAGGAGCATATTGCAAGGTTTTGTTTTCACAGTTAAATCACTATGGTTTTTTTTTTTAAGAACAGAAACCTTTCACGCGCATTAAAAACACTGCAGTTCATAACATGTCATAGTACTGAATGTGAGCGGAGCTGTTTCAGGCATTGCCTTTTAGTGTTACACACCACGAAAGCATGTGCCGTGGGAAAGCCCCCGTGCGCATGTCCAGGGCCAGCTGTCGGGAGACTCTGTGCTTCAACACAAGTGATCACTGGAAATAATACCTGGAGTAAGTGCACTTCGAGTTGGAGTTAGTTTTCGGTCATTGCACATTCAAAATGCCGCCAGATTTCCTAAACACACACATACACACACACACATTAAGTTACCTGACTCCATGTATGATCGTATCCCACAACTTAAGAAGCTTGGTTGTAAGCAATTCTGTTGGTGATGACCTGCAGCCACTGCACTAAGAAAACAATCCAGCCACAGAACTGTGTGTGGTTGTTTTTCATAGTAAATATAAGACGCTGGGGAACTGAGGTCTGCAACATCCCCACGAGGGTACCACAGAGCGCTTTGCCGGGTTGAAACTGTTTAGGTGCAGGCTCAGCTGAGCTGCGGTGGAGGCCTTAGAGTAGAGGCCACATCTGTCTGAGTAGCAGGCCAATCTAACACACAGTGGCAAGCACACAACTTCAAGTTTGTAGCTTCAACCCCTGTTAGTGAGTACGAGGCAGGCAAGCTTAGGGAAGGCTTAGAGACTTGGACTCTATGGCCTCTACACACACTCCTCTCTTAACAAAACGCCCTGCAAGCTAGGACTCCCACCTGCATAAAAATAAATGTACTATACACACACACACACACACACACACACACACACACACACACACACACACACACCTCTTCTAACAATGGACTAGCAAGCTAGAACCCCTGCATGCATAGGGCTGTTCATATGTCCACTTCACACAAGGGATTACAATACTCCTCCCTAGCAAGCTTTTGTAATCCCCCCTTTTCCACCAGCTTCTGCTCAAATATATTCCAGAACACATTTGGTTTACCACGGCTAGGGGAACCAATCTGGCATGAACTAGTTCTAAATACGTGCACAGCAGACAAACTGTGTCCTCTTACTGAACCTTTAGGGGAAATCCCCTATTTTCAACTTATGATAAACCATAATTGGGTGTACGTAGGATTAAAATCAGGTGCATCATGGGAAAGTAGATTCAAAGTAACAAAGTCATAATCAAAGTCTGTTAATCTAAACAGAGTGGCACGCACACGTCTCCCTTACCAGTCAAGGCCTCCTCTAAGTAGACTTAATAAAGTAAAGTCCCAGATACTGGCTTGGAGCTCTTGAATCCTCTTAACTCACATTGCCCACTCCCAGTTTGCTCTGTTTTACTTGTAAGTTTGCAATCTCTATGCACCCTGCTCTTTCAGTTCTTAGGATAAGACACCAAGAACCCAGAAACACGTGGTCCAAGCAGGGACCTCATTATGGCTGAGATATAAAAAGCACTGCGTGTATATGTCATAGAGGCACGCATGTGCTGTGGAGATGGCTTCATGAAAGCTCTACATGCAGTGAGTCCGGACTGTATCGGTGGCTTGAGTGCGAGTCACCTTACACTCACCCAACCTCCCGGTCAACAGACTCCTAAAGAAGACCTAATCAACCATCCATTTCAGTTTCTATATTTTCCTGCCATTAGTAAAATTCATAGGGGTTCTGAGACCTCCAGCTTTGATTAGCCAGACTCCAGAAAGTGTTGCATGAAGTCTCACTTTGCAGAAGGCTCGAGAAGCTGTAAAACCAAACATCCAGGAGTGAGCACTTGGAGGGTAAAACAGGACAGTTGTGAGTTTGAGGCCAGCCCATGCCACACAAAGACTTTATCCCTAACAAACAATAAGAAACACAACCAGGTAAATATAACAGAACTACACTTGTGTCTATATGAACTGGGGAAGACGTGGGGTTTTGTTTGTTTTTGTTGATCACTGGGCTGAAACCACGGCAAAAGTTGTAGAGGGAGAAACACATCCCTTGTGTCTGGAAGGAATGTGAGGCACCCACTCGAGAAACGCGTGGAGACCTGGTCCCAGCCCAGCTTGTGTCTACCGCCATGGGCCAGATTTCTAGATTTCCGTTAACTGAAAACTGAACAGGAAATGATATGTTGAATGAGACAGGCAGGGCCAGGAGAACTTCTCGAGGCACGTCTCAGGGATTTCAGCCCATGAGATAAGTCCAGACTGACGTTGGTTCTGGAGACGCTAACCCTGAGACGCACCATTATTTATGGCTGCAGCAAGCACACTCATACCATCTGCCCGATCCATCCAATACTTTGAAACTTATTAACTTCTATTTGTTTTTAAACGTGTCCTTTAAACCAAATACCTCTACAATGAAATTGTCTTAGTTGGTGTTTCTATTGCTGTGATTTAAAAACAAAAAACAAAAAAACAAACAAACAAACAAACAAACAAAAACATTCACCAAGCTGGGCATGGTAGCTCACGCCTTTAATCCCAGCACTCAGGAGGCAGAGGCAGGTGGATTGCTGTGAGTTCAAGGCCAGCCTGGTCTACAAAGTGAGTCCAGGACAGCCCAGGGTACACAGAGAAACCCTGTCTCGAAAAACAACAAAAAACCAAAAACAAACCAAGAAAACAAAAAACAAAAACAAACAAACATTGACCAAAAGCGACTTTGGGAGAAAGGGGTTTGTTCCATCTTACAAGTTTTAACCCATCATTTAGGGAAGTCAGGGCAAGAACTCAGTACTGGAGTCTGGACATAGGAACCAAAGCAGAAGCCATGGAGGAGTGCGGCTTACTGGCTTGCTTCTCATGGCTTACCCAGCCTCTTTCTTACAGCACCCAGGACCATCTGTTCTGGGGTAGTACTGCTCACAGTGAGCTGAGATCTGCCATGTCAATCACCAATCAAAAAAACATTCCACAAGCTTGCCCACAGGCCAGTCTGTTGGAGGAGGGTCTTGTGCACTGTGTTTTCAGATGCTGATTCCGGCGCCCTGAGATCTGGTTACCACTCTGCCATGGGCATTGTTATGAGTGTCGAACCATCTCCTGTGCCCATGTGATTGATGTGAGGAATGTTCCCCTGTTATCCCTGATTGGCTAATAAAGATGCTGAAGACTATGACTGGGCAGAAGAGAGGTAGGTGGAGTGTAGGTTCCTGGGCTTGCGGTTGAGAGACCACGAGGACAGGAAGAGAGAGGCAGAAAAGGTGGTAGGAGGAGAGGAAATGGAGAGAAAGACATTGCCATGGGGCAAGATGGACAGTGAGCACATGGCCAGGAGGGCAGACAAAAGCTGCCCGGAAGTCATCAGATTGGCAAGTGATTGGCCATTATGTGGGTTATAAGGCTAGTGGATTAGAATAGCTCAGAATCTTCCCAGCATAGTACCTATAGCTTAATAATAAATTATAGTCTCACTGTGTCAATTATTTTGGAAGCTGGCAAGGTTAAAGGAAACTGTTGCTTCATTCGTTAGTCTCTTACACCAGTCTCGTGAGGGTGTGTTCTTAATTGAGGCTGCCTTTTCTCAAATGACTCTAGCTGTGTCAAGTTGACATCAAACTAGCTAGCACGGAATGTATGGGAAGCTTTGCTTGAGACTGACTCTCATCCTGTAGCCCAGGCTGCAGCTGAACACCAGAGTCTTCACGTAACGTTTCACACACCATCACAAGATACTGATTTTTATGTCCTTTTGTCAACAGGGTGATCCGTAACACCAGTTAAGTGAGGAGACATAGGACAAAGCAGTGTGTTTGGTAGTATGATTTCCCTCCAGGGTGCTAAACATCAACACGTAAGGCCCCCAAACGAGACATACCAAGTTGATGGTTCCGACTTGGAGCCTCTACTTTTCATTCTGTTTTGAAACAAACTGATTCAAAGGAGGTTGGGAACTCAGTGCTGAAGGGTTGCAGATGTCTTTTACTCGGTTGTAACAAAGTATCTGTGGTATAATTTTAGACGATTCTGGCAACCTCACTGAAACTTAACTAATTTTATACATGCTCAGTTGAATGAGCCCCTGCACAATTTTATGCTGTTTTGGAACTGTGTACATTCATATAAAGCCATCCCACAGAGATCCTTCCGGCTTCACCTCAGCCCTTCCTTCACTCTGGCCCAGCTCACACCCTCCACCCCTCCACACAGGTGCTTAGACCATGAATCCTGGCTATGCTGGCCAGAGTCATCATTGAGCCTGGAACTTGCATGGAGATCCTGATTCAGTGGGTCTGGTATACCCCACCCATTCTTCCATATATACAATTAGATTTTCCCGAGGGTTTCTACTAATTCCTGTGGACAGTTTCAGCAACTCTCGTGTCGTCTAGCCTGCCACCTCTAGTCCTCTTTGAACTGCTCCAGACTTCAGTCTCCCAAGAAGGTTTATAAGACATGTCTGCTCCCATGACTCACTACTTACAGGACTATAGTGGCCCTACTGTTCTTTTGAATCATGGGGCGGGGGGACATGTAATGAGGAGCCTGGCAGATGGGTTGGGGGCATCAGGGACCCCACAAACTTTGACATTGTCTATCTTTTCCTTGCTAAAGAGACACAGTGTTTCTGCACCTTTGTGTCTATGTGACCCTGCCCATCTGCCCGTTCAGATAGCCCTGTCGGTCCCGTTCATACAGAAATCCCTGGGCTACCTCTGTCCACTGTTCAGTGATACATCTCTGTCATCACAGGATTTCAGAAACAGGTAAACAGCAAAAACCTTCAATTCTAGAAGATATCAAAACTTTGTTGCAAGGAGCTTGTCATGCTTAAAAAAAGACAGGGAGCTCTGATGGATTAAAAAACACACACATACACTAATCGTATATACCTCTAACAGCGGCTGCTTCCCCGGCTGGCGTGACAGGCAGAAGCAGGGCAAATGTCAAACTACCAACCAGAGTGACAATCCAGTGGGGCCTCCATTCAGCAACTACTTAAAATTCTTTTGCATAATTACGAACATCTCTCTTTAAAAACATGTACATATTAGTTTTAGCACAAGTAATGATAGCTTTTCTGACATAGGATGTCTTCGGTTTTTCTCAATAAATTGCTATTTTTTTATTTTTTTATTACAGGTTTTGGAATGAAGATTGATTTTTGAACCATTTTGGGGGGATAATAGCTGACTTTTGTGCTACTGTGCCACTGCACAGCTCCCATTTTGATAATTAAATATAAACACGCTCCCTCCGAAGAACACAGTCGCTTAAAATACAGCTTCATTAATAATCGATTTACATTGCAGAGTCTCCATGCGTTGAAACGACAGCCTCCCAAGGCTGTCATGACATTGTCAGTCCTGTAAAGCAGGTAAGAATTACCTCCGAGCTTGAGAATCACAAATAGCAGTGGTTTCCTTGGAGACTCAGCTGCAAAGCTGTTCACAGTGCCTGCAGGACTGGCCTCCCCAAACCTGGGGGTAGCAGCAAATTGGGCTTCCTAAGCACTGGGCTCAGTTCTAATGAGGATACTGTACATCACTGGTGCCAGGGAACTGTGTGGCACAGGATGCATGCTCTCAGCAGGGCAGAGGTGCCTAGTGTTCAGGCTGTGGGGTTCTGTGGCAGACAGAGCCAGGGCCATGGGCAGCTTGGTTTGTAGCGTTAAGCAGACAGAGAACAGCAAGCCTGGTCATGAATGTGTCACCTCATAAGAAAAGCCTCTAGTATGGTTTTTTTTTTTTTTTTTTGAGAGACAATTGCCAAGGGATATTCTGGTAAGGGACATAAGAACAACACAAGCCATTTTTTTTTTAATGGGCATCTAATGACTCTGGTCTTTGCTTTTCTTCTGTACTGTTCTATTTGTGGAACTAACCAAGCTTTTAGTAATTTGAATGTTCTGCATGCTATCTCTGGGTGTGGTAACTGTAATGGCATGCCTCCCGACTTCACCCATACCCTTCATATCATCCTTGGCAGGGAAGGTATAGGCTTATAGATCGAAAGGAGACTCTGATACAGGGTGTTTACTGCTGGGCCCTGCTGCCTATTCCCCAGGGGATCAGACAGATGCCAGAGTTCAAGAGGAGACAGAGACTCAAGACTGGATCCAGACACTGCGGGGACAAGGAGCACTATAACTTCTGCATAAAATAAATGCATTTTTTAAAAAGTGTCACCAGAAAAATGGGTAGTTCAAAAATCTTTTGTCTTTTAGACGCCAACTCCTCAAACTATTATATTACTGAACGAGGGCAGGGTCATGAAAAAAATCTAGCAACAGTGAAAATTTTCTGAATATGAAACAACCAAAAATCAAATTGAAGTCCAAGAACTGAACCCCCGAGGCGGTTCCGGCCGCGCTGGCCCATGCTCCGTCACACAACTTGGTTCTGAATACACAGTATGTATATCTGGGAAACACTAAGGGCCAATTATACCTCAGCTCAAAATGTAGGCCTATGGAATGCAATTAGTTTCATGTTTTACTCCTACAGAAACACGATGGTTTAATTGTGAAGAAGAAAACATTTTAAAATTTTCTACTATCATTCCTTAGCATGTCAGTATCAAGTTGTATCTCTGGATTGTACTCTGTTAAAATATTCAGTTTTAAAACCTACTGTTTGAGTTGCTGATTTGAATTTCCAACGACTGCTAAATAAACGTCAGTTTGGGATTAGGATGAAATTTCCAGCAGCTTCTGATACAGTGCTAAACATACTTCTGCCAGTTTGTGATACGAGCTCCACATCGACAATTATAAAATCAAAATATTGGTTGACTCTGAAAAGTCTTGTAGATACTCTCTGTCCTGCAGTATCAACTATTCAGTTAAGATTTTATTCTTTATGTAAAAATAAACAAGTGCATCTATCTCATTAATAAGCAGAATTGCTTTAATTGGTAATAAAATGTAAAATTATATGCATCCCAAAGAATCATCTTAAAATACAAGTCTTTATAATTTATTGTCGGTAAAGATTTCATCCAAATACTTATTTTATTTCCCTGTATATCCAAAGTCATGTGACAGTTCTCAGATGAGAAGGCATAGGAATGGAAAGGGTTTAAGAAACCTGATAAATGCAACTGCTTATGAGGCAGATCAGCTACAAGGTCGCTGGTTGTTCTTCTATTAAAGCTAACAGTCAACTTAGCCTACTTCCCAGCAAACCATTTTGGAGGGATAATGGCTGGCGTTTGGATTTGTACAAACTGCCCTTTGTGCGTCTGTTGCGCCCAGAACTAGCTGTAAGATGTAACCTCTTCCCCGAAAGATGGGTTTTCATTCACCAGCCAGGAAAGCTGTCATGAGAGGTATTTTTTATATTATATTTTTCTTTAGATTTTATTCAAGTCCTTAGGAAAGATGATCCTAATGGACATGATATCTACTCCTTGGAATATGTATTTTATATATATGAAAAATATGTGAAATATATATGCAGATTATATATGTATGTATACACACACACACACACACACACACACACACACACACACACATATATCACTATACAAATCTCTGTCTCATTGATTTGTGTTGGTGCTTGCCCCAGCTTGTTTTCTAGTGATGTAATAAAACACGGACCAAAACAACTTGGGGAGAATTAGGTATATTTAGCTTACATATAGTGATCAGTCAGGGTAGGAAATCAAGGCAGGAACCTGGAGGCAGGAACTGAAGGCAGAGCTGAGAGACATGGAGGAGTGCTCCTTTTCTTGCTCCCCGTGGCTTGCTCAGTCTGGTTTCTTATATAATCCAGGACCACTTTGTAAGTGAGTAGCACCATCCACAGTGCACTGGGACCTCCGACATGAATCGTCAATTGAGAAGATGCCCCAATGCTTTCTTAAAGGCTAGTCTTACAGAGACATTTTCTCAGTTGAGGTGCCCCTTTTCCAAATGATGCTTGCTTGTGTCCAGTCAACAAAAGCTAACCAGAACAGTGCTTTTGAAAAACTCATCTTTGGGCATGGTGGTCAGGATCATGTGCCTTGATGACAGATGGGTTAGACTTCAAACGGTGATTTGAGTTGTGTGGCTGGAGGTAATTCCTTCTGTTAGACGCAGTTTTCTTATTTAAAACTGAGCTTTTATGGGCTTCGCTTACTTTAAAGGCTCTTTATTGGAATTGATTGAAAATAATACCCGAGAATAAAGATCTTAGTATATATACAGTTCATAACAACAGCCATTCATTGTAAGGCCAGTAGAATATTACATTTGTGACTTGCCTGTATTTAGACTCAGTACATATATCAAGCCAGGCATGGTTTGGTAGGGCATGTGTTTTTCCTCCTAGCCCAAAGATCCTGGAGTAATGACTCATGAGACTCAAAATATATTTATGAATACCCAGGCCGCATAACTAGGCTCTTCTATGACTAGCTTAGTAACTTAAAATAACCCATTTATACTAATTTACATTCTGCCACACCACTGGTTACCTGTGCTCAGGTACCATGTATCTGTCCTCCTCACATTTTTCTGGGTGAATCTCCAGCTCCTGGCTCTATCCCAGAATCCTCTCTGTCTCTCTGATGTCCCACCTTCTATTCTACCCTTTCCTATAGGCCATAGGCTTTGAAAAATTGATAGGTAACATATCCATACAATACACAAGATATTCTCTCTACAACACAATGGTGCACATCTTTAATCCCAGCACTTTTGAGGCAGAAACAAGTGGATCTCTGTGAATTTGAGGCCAGCCTCGTCTACAGAGTGAGTTCCATAACAGCCAGAGCTACACCGTTAGACCTTGCTTCAAACACCACCACCACCACCACCACCAACAACAACAACAAAATTATATAAGCATTTAATCAATTCTTTGTGTGTTTTTAAAAATGTCTATGGACAATGTATTTATTCATGTAGTTTATTTTGAAGCCAAATTTTGACTAAATTGTAGTACTTTGTCTCTGTTTAACTTTAAAAGTTATGAAATATAGGGGCTGGTGAGATAGCTCAGTGGTTGAGAATATTTGCTGTTTTTTCAGAGGACCTGGGTTTAGCTCTCACATGGTTACTCACAACCATCTTTAACTCCAGTTCCAGGCACTGAACTTTTCTGGCCTCTATGGGCACCACACACACATATAACACACATACACACTCACACACAGGCAAAATACTCATACACATAAAACAAAGTAAATATTTTCTTTAAAGGTGTAAATATCTTTGTAAACAGCCCTGCACAATCAGTCCATTCTAGGGCTCAGTCTGCTAATCGTACCAATATGTAATTTATTAGATGCCAAGTGAATTAAATGGCCCTTACAGCTGATACTCTCAATTATTTTCTTTGTTAAGACAATACTTACTGATTGCTATGTTGCAGGAACAGTAATGCTGGCTCTTCTGGCTCTTTCTGGTTTTTTGGTTTGTTTTGTTATTTTCCTTGCTTGAACTTTTTTTTTTTTTTTTTTTTTTTTTTGAGATTTTGCTTAATTATTTTTCCCATTTATTTACTTGATCACTTTAAAGCCTGATTCCAGCCCCCAGTTCATCCCCGACCCCTCTTCCCATTCCGTCTCCTTCCTCCCAGAGAAGAGGACCCCCCCCCAATTGGTACCAATCCGCCCTGGTATTTCAGGTCACTGCAGGACTAAGCACATCCTCTCCCACCGGGGAGTGACAAAGCAGCCCAGCTAGGGGAAAGCAGGTAGGTAGCAGATTCAGAGACCACCTCACATGATGACCAAGCTGCACATCTGCTACGTATCTATAGGGGTCTAGGTTCTGTCTATGCAAGCTCTTTTTAGTTGGTGGTTCCGTCTCTGTGAGTCCCTGTGGGCCCAGGTTTGATTACTCCCTAAGTCTTCTTGTGGTGTCCTTGATCCCTCCAGCTCCCTCTAGCCTTCCTCCCATTTTCCCTCATCACTCTCTGAGCTCAGCTCATTGCTTGGCCTTGGGTCTCTGCATCTGTCTCCATCAGCTGCCAGACAGGATACCCATAGTACAATCCATAGACCCAAAGAAACCATGGAGAGTCCAAGGAATGATGCTCGAGTCTCACTCAGAACAGGAAATACAATAGACATCCGAAGTAGATGGGGGCAGGGAACTGGGTGGGAGAGGGGGTGTCAAGGACAATGGGAGTGGGGATCAGGTGGTCAAAGGGAAGAGGAGAGCGGGTGAGGAGAAGAACTCGGAGAGGGGACAGAAATCGGAGGTAGGGGGAGGGCATCTCTGGAACAGGGGAGGCTCCTGGGAGTCTAAGGGGTGACCCTAGCTGAGACTCCAAGCAACAGGTGTTAAGGATCATGAGGATGGCACCTCCTGTAGCCAGGCAGGACTCCCAGTGGAGGGAGGGGGACACCAACCCACACATATACAAGAAGTGTAGGGACAAAGATGGAGCAGAGACTGAGAGAATGGCAAACGGGTGACTGGCCCAGCTTGACACTGACCCCACAGCAGAGGGCAGGCCACTGTCACTGTTAGTGACACTCTGCTATGCTTGCAGACAGGAGTCTAGCATGACTGGATCTGTCTTTCTTTATTTTTTTTTTTCTACTGGAATTTTTATTTATTGAGGTCTATATCCCAAACAGTTGTTTAAAACTCAAGTACCATGGCCTTTAATCACAGTGCTCGGGAGGCAGACAGAGGCAAGTGGGTCACTGTGAGTTCGAGGCCATCCTGGTCTACAAGGCGAGTCCAGGATAGCCAAGGCTACACAGAGAAACCTTGTCTCGAAAAAAAACAAAAACAAAAACAAAATCAGAATAGCCTAGCCAACACTGTGCAGAGAGAGAGACCCTGTCTCTAAAAACAAAACAAAACAAAACAAAAAGGAAAGAAAGAAAGTACCACAGACCCGAGGAGTAGGAGGTAGGAACTGTTCCTCCTCACCACATGAACAGCAGTCGGGAAAGAAGATGGAAGGGTAGCAGAGGTAGAGAAGGCGAGAACGCAATTCAGCAGCAATGGCACACCTGTGTCACAAAGACAGAGCAACTCCGTCCTCTCCCAATCCCTAGCTAGAGCCCCTATGGCTTGAGGTGGAAGGGGTAAACCCCAGCCCACTTCCCTCATCTCAGATAGCCTCCTCAGATGGGGCTCAACCCATTTCTTGAGTCGGGAGACTCAGGAACGCGGGAGAGGAGACTGTAGCAAGGCAGGATGCTGGTAGGAATAAAGGCAGAAGAAGGAGAGTGAGCAAGGTCTAGGCCTGCCTTGCCCACCAGGGAAGAGGTGAGGAAGCCACACCATCGCACAGTATGTCAGGGAGCAGGTGGAATTTAGGGCACAGGCAGGCGCGGCCCCAGGTCTCCATCAAAGCTGCACCAGTCGCTGAGTTCTGAGTTGTACTCCAGCTCGGTGCCCACAGCCTTGGCACCGCCCAGGAGCACTGATGTATTGTGATGCCTGTCCATGCTCCGGGAGTGCGCCACCACACACACATAGAGGTGCCTGTGTCACCCTCACAGGCCAGTGACAGCTCCTCGTTGAGGGCGCCTTCTCTGTGTGCCGGGTACTCACGCTTGGTAGTGTAACCTGCATCAGGGATGGGCGTGACATTGAGAGGCTTGAGGTGCAAGCTATGGACCGGGGCCTTCTGAACGCCCTTGCTCAACCTGCGGCCTGGAGACAGGGTAAAGGTAATCTCATGTCTGTGCAGGAAGCCAACCTTGACTATTCCGACTCTGGGCTTATAGCCTCTGTTGGCTAGGGCCATGGGTACTCTCCCTGCCACTGGACAAGACACACAGTTCCTGCTTGGCACTGCCACTCAAGCTCAGCAGCCTGCCATGCTCCAGAGGCAGCAGCAGGAATGATGGCAGAGGTGTTCGGGCCGCAGCTGAATCTTTCTTAACACACATTTGTTGTGCCGTCATCCTCATCATCACCACGGAATTATTTTTAAATAAAATGAAGATCATACGTTTTCCACTTGTAGAGTCTATATTAGAGTCTGAGAGGGAAATTTAAATCATATTATCCATCTGAATAAATTAATAAATTTAAATTTAAAAAATCATATCACTGGATTGTTTAGACTATTATGGCGTGCTGGGATATGCTAATTTTCCAAACATATGCATATTTGCCTTCTTAGATCCGTGTACATTTATATATTACCTGTGTGCTTCAGAGCCATACTCTTCTGAGACTTGGGGAGTGCATTAGTGACTTTTCTAATGCTATGATAAAATGCCATGATCAAGACAACTTACAGAAAAGGGATTTATTTTGGCTTCTGATTCCAGAGGGCTGGAGTCCAGGATGCCACAGCGGAGGCCTGGTGTTAGGAACAGGAAGCTGAGGGCTCCTGTTAAACTGCAAACAGGAAACAGAGAAAGCAAGTCAGAAATGGTACAAATCTTTAAACTCTCAAAGCCTGCCGCAATGACACACTTCCTCCAGCAAGGCCTCAGTTCCTATGACTCTTCCAAGTAACACACTGAGGTTCAAGCAAACACCTGAGATTATGAGCAAGATCTCACGCAGACCACACACAGGGGCCACCCCTAGCCCCATAAACTTTGGTATAGCTAATGTCAATGGTTATCTTTTCAAATCAGCTTTTCCTCTTAGATTATTTATACTTTCTTCTTCTTCTTCATCATCATCATCATCATCATCATCATCACCATCATCAGTAGTAGTAATATTACTATTAATCACTATGTAGCTCTGGGTGTCCTGGAACTCACTGTGTAGACCGGGCTGATCTTGAACTCACAGTGATCCACTTGCCTCTGCCTCCCAAGTCTCGGGATTAAAAGCATGTACCAGTGTGTCCTAGGATCTGAGCTGCATGTTGAGAGACCAAGGGACAGTTCAGTGCTGGCCTTTGCCCTTAGGGTAAACTGTGATAGCAGACAGGAACACATAGCACTTCTCTCACAGGGAGTGGTTCTAGGCCAGGCCAAGAAGAGGGATTGTGCTAGGAAAGGTCATGGTATAATGGTCAAGATCTCAACTCTCAAAAACCACACAGTAGTCATTCTAGGTGAGAATAGTCATTTTTCAGTGAGATTTGGTGACTGACTCAAGCACACCAGTGCTAAGTGCCCAGGCCCCAAGTGATCAAGCTCCTGTGCAGTTTTACTTTTCATTCAATCCATGTGGCTACAGAGAGAACAAACAAACAAACAAACAAAACGATTGAGCTCCTCTGACAGTAAGGCGCTCATCTCACTGCCCTTCACTGTCCGTCCCTTCCTCATCTCCACCCACAATTCCTGGCGAGCAATGGGCTTGGTACTTGCTGCTGAAAGGGTTGCAATTAGCAATCTAAATCCCTGATACCCAGGACTTTGTTTTGTTTTATTTATTCACAACCCATTCTCCACTCTTTCTACGTCCTGTAGAGTTCCTAGGGTTGGCAGGTGTTGTACAGATGCCCATCAGAACCCAAGGTATGTTCCACAGAGCACTGGAAATGACGTGTTGCAGTGCAAACCTTCACCAGCAGCAACACGAGGTCTTGGGCGCCAGGATCCGTGTTCCTTAATTTTGCCTGAGATGTATACACACTTTATAACTATTTATTAATGTGCCGGTACAGCCTGGAAATCATATTCTTCCATGTTAAAAAAAATGTATCTGAATTTCAATGACGACTTGACAGATACGTCCTGGGAACTGAAACTGGGTATTGCCTACACTAAAAGGGAAAAGGGAAGAAATATTAATGGAAGCTGGTTGGGGATTTATTTCTCTTCAGTACACACAGAGATTTTTCTACATGGAAATCTCCCTGTCTCACACATACCCCAGTTACTTTCATGTTCCCCTCTTAGTGGTTTGGAAAGTGTAGGCCCTGGGACAGCGTCATCAGGGTTGGTTAGCTCGTTCAGTGATCCAAGAGCCTAGCCCTCTACAACCTGAGGGGAAAGTCAGCAGGTGGGGCCCAGCAATATGTTTTTGAACAGCCTTCCAGATGATTCCAATTCAGATTTAAGGTCAGGACCCACTGCCCTGTCTGAAAGCAACAGCATGCCCTTTGATGCGTTAACCAGCCCATCGTGGTCTGAAACAATGCACACACTTGTCTAGGTCAAGAGGCCACAAAGACGGTGGCTGAGGAACAGCAGCCATTTAACTTACTGTGCCATAAAATTAAATTTAAAGTACTGCATTAACAGCAAGGATTATGTCTTCTGAATGAAACACTGCTGAACTGTGGGAATTCTCAGTCACATAAATGTCAGGTAACAGCCATAAAGGCAGCGGCGTTTAGTCCATTCGTACCGACTTTCTCACTAGGTAAACGCCATGGTTTCATTTTGCCTCCTCTGTTTAGTTTCCTTACTCTATTCTTCCACAAGTTCTTACAGAGTCACTTGGCTAAAAGTGTGTCTAGATCTTTCATGGCCATTGTGTGGAATGATCTGGTGGGTGGTTTTCTGCCCCTTAGTGAGGTCATCTTGGGAAATACCGAAAACTTCGGTAGATCACCAGTTAAACTCTATGGCGGACTCATTTCTCACAGAGGACTGCCAAGGTAACTCTACATGTTATTTCATTCATTAAAAAAAAAAAATTCTTTCAATGCTTTATAAAATGGCTAATGCTGTATGTAGTGCGAGGGAGGTGAAATCCCCAAATCGGATAAAAGTTAATCAAAACAGAGGAGTGTGACTCATTCACAGGACAAAGCATGCCTATTAAAATGTTCCCAGGGAAGACACGTGGCTGGAGCTGCTGGAGGCCACTCTACCTCGTGTTGTGATCATCTAAAAGGGATTTAAATGACTGTTTGCATCACTGTTCAATCAAAGACACCTTCTCTGACAGCCTCGAATTAGACAGAATATTTATCTTGTGCCTGAAGCGTAGGCACCTCCTGGCTTTCCGGCCAGCCCACCGCTGCATTGAGTTTGACCTTTTCTTTAATGGCAAGTCTATAATCATATTTTGTCACTTTTCTTTTTCCTTACAAACTATTTGGGGAAAGAAATAGGATGTGAGACAACAAGCCATAAGTCCTATATAAGGAATCACAGAGCTACGGAAAAACATTTGCTATGGGCCTCTTGGTATCATCCTTCCTTCCCCTCCCCCCCATAATGAAGCAGAATTGGGCTTATGAACATTTAATCTGCATTTTAAACATACACCTTAAAAAAAACCATGTCGCGGTTATATTATCAATATGGCTAATATTTGAAAAATAGCCTTTTGTCATTTGTATAGCTACCTTCCTATTCGCTAAGAGCTTGTTTGACACGAAGTATATCCAAACAAGTGATAATCCCACAGCTGTGAGCACATGCAGACTTGAAAGAGCTTCCTCAAGTGTTGCTGGGAAGGTCCCTTCTCAGGCAGTGTTGGCTAATGTATGAGAGGAGGGGAAAGGCTTCCACTCACTGCCTCCAGCGCTTGAAGCCAGCTATGGCACGCCGCCAGCCATTACCTCCAGCAGCAACTCATACTGTTTCCATAGCCCTCCCCATGCATCCCGCTAACGGGTTGCTGTCAGACATTTTTCATGCTCACTGATGATTCACCATAGATGTCTTTTTTTTTTTTTTTTTTTTTCTTTTTTAAACCAGTCCTGTCAAATTTGGTCTGAAAATGGTAAACTTTTTTCTTTTTGTTTCAAGTCAGAAGAGGTCTCTGAAGAAATTCATGTCCTGTCTCAGATGTGTATGTTCTGGGCAGTGCTGTCCAGATGGGACAGGACTGAGTCCACCTTGGCTTCCCTTTCCCGCCTCTCTTATTGCTGACTCCTCTCTCAGGGCCAGAGACAACTGTCTAGTGAAGCTAACCTGGGCAGGAGAAATGTCAAAATCGTACTTTCTGGTGTCGGTAATCACTTAGTTACCAAGTGAAACAAGTGCATCGCGTGAACTTTTTGGTGAAAACTCATCTTACGTCTCCTCGACCCTCATAATTCTTGCTTACAATCTGTCAAAACAAACACAGAGGGCATGATCTTCCTCCTCCATTTAAAAATGGGTGTGGTGCTGAGTGCCTGTAATTCCAGCACTTGGGAGGTAGAGGCAGGAGGGTAGGGAGTTAAAGACTCAGCTCAGCTAAATAGTAAATTCAAGGTCAGTCTGGGCTATCGTAGACCCTGCCTATAAACAAATATTTTAAAACAGTAAAAATAAAATGGGTGGTGGGTGGGCATAGACAGTCATAATTGCATTAAAATTAGGTAAGGCGTTCCCTCCTGGTTTGTGGAGTGCCTCATTAGTCAGTCAGCACTGATCACCTGGGTACAAGAATGAATTCACGAGTGTGCATGGTGCAACCTGATTTGGTGGAGAACGGGTTAAGGTAACTGTACATTAATGCCCTGCCTTGGAGCACTGGGTTGGGAAGGCCCAAGAAACACAACTATGAAAACATGAGCACCTATCTTGAACGCCCTTGTGCAGGAAGACCGAGAGCCATGTTCATTTAGTCTGTTGCAGCAGAGTAGAAATGGGCGCTGTCATCCCTGTAATCAGCTGTGTGGCGCACAAGGGCACTGGTCTCTCGTGCCTCATCTGAGGGCTAATCTTTCATTTCATAGCAGATCTTTCCATATCAAACAACACAAATGACTTAATTTGCATGACAGGATTTGTAACGGGGCAAATCTAGTGTCAAAGTCGATTAAAGATTACACCAGAGAGCTATCATAATCAGTCCTCTAATGAGCCTAAATAGTGCACAGAAAGTCTCCTCTTTACCATTCCGGTCATGTAGAGAAGGGAGTGCGTTTCTTTTCACCGATGAGCCAATCCTTTGGTGTGCACAGTGCACCCTATGTAGAGCTAAAGTCATGTCAGTCTGGTTTCAGAGGGAGAGAAAAGGGAAATAATAAAGCAAACATCACTTCACAAATGACATTGCTTGGTATAAGCCAACGTCTGCAGCCCTTAATTCCTCTAATCTGCGGAATAGTCAATGCTAATGGGTTTTTGCCATTGTGAAAGCTGATGCATGAAAAGAAAAACTTTAATGAGCTGCCTGGGCCGTGTGCTTACAGATACCTGTCAAATGTCTGTCATCTTAGCTATCGCTGAGGCATTATAAAGAAAGTAAGAAGGAAGGAGCGACAGTATTTGTACAAGCATTTTCATGCTAAAATGGCACAATTTTCTTCCTGTCATAATTTCATTGTATCTGAAAGTCAGGAAAGCTTAACCCTTTCCCCGTCGTGTCCTGGGTAGTTGCATCATGCCATATTGGAGCAATTGGCTTAAAAACAGCCCTGTCATTTTGTAAACAGTGTTTCCTGCTACATTTGTTTTTGGAAAATGGACTTGCCTGATTTTTCTTTTTTTTTAAAAAAGACAACAAACTCTTGAGTGAATTGCTTCAAATTCATTGTACCCAGAGAGGTTAGGAGTTTGTTATTGTGTGAGGCTGTTATTTGCTTCAGTTCTTTATGAGTTGTTAATTTAAATGTGTGTGTGTGTGTGTGTGTGTGTGTGTGTGTGTGTGTGCCTAACACATAGTCCAGGGCAATAAACTCACTAAGTCTCACCTTCTTCTTTACTGGAAAACACAGGGGGTGTACGTGACTGCCTTACTTCCCTGAGAGACCTGCTATCAGAACGCAGTGTTCTCTTCATTTTCTCACATTTACTAAAACAGCATAAATGTGCAACGTGAGTGGAATCCTGAGGAGAATAAAAAGTCCCCATCCAGGTGTGGTTTGCTTTTGTAAAGGAAAAGAATAACTGTGCAGACATTTGTGCACCCGAGTGCGTACATGCACCCAGAGAGTGGAGATTCCAGGGTTTAGGTCAAACAGTCTTAGGCTGTAAAGAAAGAAACTGGCTTTCAGATTCTGCATTGTATTCCAGTGATCATGGAAGGGGACCAGTCTCTGATCCTTTCTGTTTGCCACACCCACCAGCCTAAATAAAGCAAGATGCAGAGAAAGGGGGAGGAAGTGCTTTCTAAGGAGGGAGGGAGGAGCCTTTCCCACCCTGCAGGATGGCCAAGTTCAGGAAGGCACCTCTGTCTTCCCGGGACTTTCTGACTGTGCAGACTAGAAAGGCTTTCCTCTGTGCATTCACAAAAATTACTAAATTACCTTAAAGGCCACACATTGGGAAAATCCTCCAAGCTTACAATGAAACCGTGAGAATAAAAGGAATATTTGTGAATATAATAAAACCACGTGTGGGTTTTGCACCTGCGAGTTTTGTAAATAACACCAACCCAGTCAAATCACTTCCCTGCGGAAGCAGATTCGGGTACATTACAACGGTCACGTTACTGTTACATTAGCCTGCCACGTAAACTCAACTACTTCAACACAATGCCATTCATTATGTCTCCTAAGAGGCTCTAGGCATAAAGTTGTGAGCCGTGATAAGATGGTCAGTTTGCTCTCTGTTCCCAAGAAGGGGTCTCTAAGAAGCACTACACACGGACAGCAATCCCTCCAGAAAGGCTTTGTTTGTTTGTTTGTTTGGTTTTGTTGTTGTTTTTGTTGTTTTGGGGGTTTTGTTTGTTTGTTTGTTTGTTTGTTTGTTTTTCAAGACAGGGTTTCTCTGTGTAGCATTGACTGTCCTGGACTTGCTTTGTAGACCAGGCTGGCCTTGAACTCACAGCGATCCAACTGCCTCTGCCTCCCTCCTGCTGGGATTAAAGGCGTGCACCACCACGCCCTCCAGAAAGAAATGGAGCAGCCAAGAGCACTTTCTACAGCTGGTATCCAGCATTGGTCAACCTCATCCCCTTTGACTCCTTCGCTTGGCCCTACCCATTATGACCGACCCAAAGAGAACAGCTTTAATTAGCTCATTGGGCTGTATTGTTTCCACGTCCCCCAGCCCCCCACACCCTCCCACCCCCCCTCCCCTCTGCCCCCCCCTTCCCGTCCCTCCAAACTAAAGAGGAAGTATTAAATGTTTATGCTGCAGGTAAAATCCCGAGGGGGCAGGGGGGTGCCCTAATTTGTTCTCTTTCCCTGTTTCCTTTTCCCAGAGTGATAAGTCAAAACAAACTAAAAAAAAGGGCAAATTTTAGTCAAGTGGCATTAAAATTTCAAATCAGATAAACCAAGCCAAAAACATTAGAATAAGGATGCCTCTAGCGTTCACTGCCTCCATGTGGCCCAAGCCAGTCCCCAATTAGCTCTTAAGGTTGGGTTTATAGAGAAGAAACGAGGCCAAGTTTAACTGGAAGGCATTGCTTTAGCAGTCTTTGGTAGGAGATGCTCAGCTGTTCAGAAAGGAAAAAAGTTCATTTCTCCAGAACAAAGAACATTCTCCTTGGTGCTTACTGTGCTTTCTAAACAAGGGGACCTTTTAGGTTAAAAATGAACAGCCAAGCCAACCTCTGTGACTGTGGGGATCTTTATTTATTTAATTAGTATTTACCAAGGTTCCTCAGTTTGCCAAGCCCTGCTCCTGCATAGGGTTATGCTCTGTGACAGAGCCCACCTCCACAACACAGGATCCTCAGAGCTTCAAGCTTGCTTTCTTCAAGAATCTTTGTCTCAGGGCTGGAGAGAGGATGGCTCAGAGGTTAAGAACACTTACTGCTCTTCCAGAGGACCCGAGTTCAATTCTCAACACCCATGTGGCAGCTCACAACTGTTTGAAGCTCCGAGATCTGACACTGATAGACACACATGCAGGCAAAACCACCAATGCACATAAAATAAAAATAAATACTTTTTTTTTTTAATCTTAAAAAAAAATAAAGAATCTTTGTCTCTCTGCAAAATACATTTTGCTTATAAAGCCCCAGTTACTGAGTTCAGTGTAAAAGTCTGTTAAGCTGAGCATGGTGACTCAGATCTGTAGTCCCAGAGTTCAGGAAGAAGAGACCGAGGGAAATAGATTGCCAGGACTTTGAGGCCAGCCTGAGCTATAGACTACATTTGTGGCCATGCAGGGATGTCTAATGAGACCCTTATCTGGCGGGGATGAGGAGAGAGAGAGAGAGAAAAAAATCACTAAAGAAATTTAATGTCTGCAATAGGCCCAACATAGCTGTTATTGGGTTTTTTGTTTTGTTTTAAAAATCAAAAGATAAATTAGAAGCCCGAGTTGATATCCGTGTTGGTCCCATCCCATGGCGCCTGGAAAGCCCGCCTACTTCATTTAGACAGGAACTCATATAAATCACTCTGTACTTATATCTCAATGTCTATTTATCAGGAGGCCCCGAGATCTCCCCCAGGGCTATTGTGTCACAGCTCCGGAGCCTTTATTCCCCAACCACCAGTGCTCAGACTTGAATAACACACACCAGCCATATACGCACAGTGTTCCGGCAGAATGGAGTTGCTTTTCAATGCGAGCAACTCATTGCTCATGTCTGGCTACAATATGAATGAAAGGGTTATGAGCCACCGTCATCCTGTAGCCCTTGTGAGCAGAGACACTTTCTGGCTGTCCCAAACCCTCCTCCCAGGAACACTGCCTCTGTGACCCAGTTGCTACACTTCTGATCCTCTGCACCCCAGAGGCTGTCACAAGTCGGCCTCCTTCCCAGGAGTTGTACACACAATAGAGAAAGGGCCCTGGCTGGGAGGTTCAGCTGCCATTAACCCCTACCAGCTGTGCCTGTGGGGAGCCTTCTGGCCTGAATGTCCTCTCTCTGCGGCCGCCTTCATGCCACTAATCTAAGCATTGTTGGGGAGGAATGCTGACAGGAGAAAAGAAATTTTTCTTGTGTCCATGCAAGTGTGTGTATCCATGTGTAAGTGAGGGAAGAGTGAAGGCTAATTTCTATAGTTGGCGTGAATGGAAGGATTGGAAAAAACCTAGTTAAAATGTGTTTACTTGCTTAAAAGGCTCAGTCAATTTAAATAATTTCAGTGTGTGCTCTATTTTTTTATTTAAGGGAAAGGGAGAAACTAGTTACTATTATAATTTTCTTTAAGTCCTTTGAGATGTTTGGGCATGTTTAAGACTTTTAAAACTTGCTGCCAACAGACAAAAAAAGTGAATTAAATTTTGTAAAAATACTGGCATAAAGTTACAGACATAAGAATTACTCAGTTCTAATGGGCCTGGAAAAAGTTAGAGAAAAAGAACTGGTTATACGGGCCACACTTCCTTCTGGAAATCTCCTCATTAAATGCTTGGACAAGTAGGGGATTTGCTTTGTTTTGTTTTTTTCTCTTAGAATCGAGATGTAGAGTCTGATTTTATCAGCACTTATAATGACTCTGTAAGAGAACAACTACATTCAAAAGAAGGGAAAAGAAACCTACCAAATTTTGTTTTTAGGGAATCAGAATATTTTTAATAAAAGAATTTGATTTTTCTCTTCAGCCTTAAAGGGATTCAGGTGAAGACCTGAAGTGGGAATTTAGAAAGCCAGGTGAGGGGTGGCGACAGCCAGAGAGGTGATTGTGTAGCTAAGCAGGCATCCTCCTGATGCTCCATTGGTGGGGGTGGCTTCATTGGCTTCTCCAAGGGTCCTTACTGCCATTGAAACGAAACAAAACTTCAATTTAGCCCCCTTGCATTGTCATTTGAGGCAACAGTTGGCCTGCTTCAAATCAAATTAAGAATAATTCACGTAGAAATCTCTGTGCTGGACAATTAAATGTGTCATAGTAGGGTAACTGCCTTATACAATAAAGCGCCACTCCGCAGCCGTCTCCACGTCTAGCCGGCTGTGACCACCGGTTCCTCTGACAGCCACTACCCCTCACCGGCTCCTTCCATCCTCTAAATTCAGTAGGATCTTCACGTTGACTACCCCAACCACACAAGTATGGCAAAGTAGACCTAACTAATGGAATCATAGTCTTCTGAATCTGTGTGCTCGGATGCGTTGACAGAAGCAGCAGCACCAGGGCCATTCTTCTCCAATTTTAGACCGACTACCCCGGTTCTCATTTGATAAGGGGCAATCAGCTGATCAAATAAAACAATAATAATAATAATAATAAAAAACTGTAGCCACTTAGGTCTGTGAGTTTCCAAATAAGACAATTATCCTGGAAAAGAAAAGCAAGCACACATGGGATAGGTTAAAAAAAAAAAGGTAATGAAGTTTTAATTCTGATCATTGGTTCATTTACTCATTCATCCATTAGGTTAGTGAACGCCTCTAATATGGGAGCCACTGTGGCAGACTGTTTGGCAAACACAGCTTGCATTCAAGAAGTTTTCCATCTCATCTAAGAAATCCTCTGCTATAGGAATACAGCGTTAAGAAGAAAATAAAACACTCTCTGCCGGTTAAGTGTTCGGTTAAGTTCTTGCCGAGGAGTCTTAGGGGTAGCACTTCCCGCTGCAGTCGCCGTGGTACCCTGGTGATTACCTTCCACTCTGTCCTGCTTGTATCAGGACATAAGAATTACTCAGTTCTCTTATGAGTAGTTCTCATAAGCAGAGTAACGCAGTGTAAGAACTGGGGATGTAGCTCAGTTGATAGGGTGCTTGCCTAACATAAGCAGACCTGGGTTTGGTCCTCAGCATCACTTAAACCGGGTGTGGTGGCACATGTCTTCAACCACAGCGCCACTTAAACCGGGTGTGGTGGCACATGTCTTCAACCACAGCGCCTGGAAAGCAAGAAAGTAAAATTGCTTTAACTTTACTAGTACACAAGGCTACATTAGTTTTTACAATCTCTGGCTAATTTTAAAACTGTTCCCAATTCATGTATTGGATGGGTAACAGATATTAAAAATGGAGAAAAAGAACATTTCAAAGTCAGTGTGATGACCAGCAGAGAGCGGACTAACGCTTATGGTACCCGCACCTCCTGGCCAGAAGTAAAGAGGAGAATTCACTGATGATGCTGGCTACGGTAGGCAATGCTTTACAAGTGCCGCTGTAGACTCATGAGCTAAATGTCCCTTCAAACTCACTTCCCTCAACCGCACATGGTGAGTTCAAAGCTTGGCTCTGGAATACATGATACCCTGTGCTAAAAAATGAGAAGTCAGGGAGGGAATTGAGTATGGGGAAAAAATTAAAGTTAAAAATAAGTAGAACATTTGTCCTAAAAATCAACCTGAGACAGCAGTCACAAAAATTTAAGAATATAACACATCTAAACGGTTCCTCAAATCAATAAGCAATGGTTTAACAGCAGCTCCTGCTCAGCTGCCATCTCACTACAATTTCAGCTATCTGTGGTCTAGGAAAGTTTGAATATAACAAATAAAAATTTTGAGAACCAACTTAGAGATACCGTTTTGTTTGCTAATCTTTTGCTGTGTATTAACCTTTATTGTATGTTGGTGGGGGGGGGGGGTAAAACATAGTCTGGGGATGGGTAGCGGTTGCTCAGGGGCAGAACATACTTGCCTAATAGGAAGCTCAAACCCCAACACCAGAAAAACTACCAGTGAGTGAACACATTAACACAGCATATACGTTAATGAGCTAAGGACTGGATGCCCTGTGTAAGACAATGGATAAAGCCAGTGTTATCTCCTGGAGGTGTGCGGGTGCCTTCCCATCTCTTCCCATTGTCCCTTCAACAACTGTCCTGCCTCACCACCAGTGCCCACCCCACCCACTCCTCCATTTCAAAGCCCAAAGAAGGGGCACATGGTGTGGAGGGAGCCCAGGCACCTGCACAACCTTGTTGGTCCAGAAAAAACTCACACTCAGCAACTGGGCTCAGGTTGGGTGGTCATCGTGCTGATTTTGATGGAAAATACTTCTCTTTCTTTGAAAATGATACAAAACAAAACAAAAATCTGAGGAGTATTTTCATTATAAAACTTTTAAGAATGTATATTTGTGTGTGTGTGTGTGTGTGTGTGTGTGTGTGTGTGAGAGAGAGAGAGAGAGAGAGAGAGAGAGAGAGAGAGAGAGAGAGAGAGAGGGAGAGAGAGAGAGAGAATAAGCCATGGTGTGTGTCAGAGGACAACTTTGTGACTTTGGTTTCCTTCACCTACCAGGACTCAAACTCCGGTTACCAGGTTTGCATAGCCAGGACCTTTACCAACCAAGCCATCTCACTAGCACCGGTTTCAATCATTAAACTTTATTAATTCAGGATAGAAAAACTGTAGTCTTTAGGGGTGGCAAGATGGCTAGGCCATCTCTCAGCCAGCCTGGGAACGTGATCCAGGCAAGCTTGGGAAAATGACCCAAGAATTGAAGGCCAGCTCAGCTTCAGTTTCTGAGATCAAGGTGGCCAACCGAGATAAACAATTTCAACTAAGGTAAACAATTACCATCTGGAGATTCTCTGAAAACTCCCCAACACCCCTCCCTGCAATAGCCAATAACATTTAGACGAGCACCCTTAGCGACCACCAGAGCCAATCCTAACACAGGGCACGCAGCCCCTCCTAGCCTTTGCGGTTTTAGCCTTTAAAAAGTCTGTAACAGTGACTCGGGGTGCCTCCCTCGCTCCCGAGTGACTGCCGAGGCCCCCTGACGGGCGACAGCAATAAACCTTGTGCCTTTGCATCCACACTGTGGTTTTCGGGTGGCCTCTCATGACGACCCCCCCTCCACCTGAGTGGATTCAAGGGTCCAACACTTGCAGCCATGGCTGATGGCATGGATCCAATCCCTCGGACCCGTGTGGCAGGAGAGCACCTACGCTTGTAAGTTGTCCAGAATTTGCTCGGCTTGGGACTGGCTATGTAGACCAGGCTGGCCTCCAACTCACAGAGATCCACCTGTCCCTGCCTCTCAAGGGCTGGGTTTAAAGGGGTAGTCACTGCTTCCAGCTTAAATAAATATACTTTTTAAAATGTAATGTTTAAAAACTTCTTTAAGTTAGAATTTTCATGGCCTTGGGAATGTGGCTCAGTTAGTAGCTAGTATTCATGAGATCTTTATTCAGTCCCAAGCACTTATAACCCAGGGACAGTGGCACATGTCTATAATCTCAAACTGGAGAGGTGAACCCAGGACTTCAAAGTCATTCTTCAGATACCTGGGGAGTTTGAGGAGTTCTAGAACTCACTCTGTAAACCTGGCATTCGCTGTTCTTCCAGGAGACCTGGGTTCAATTTCTCAGCACCTATGTGGTGGCTCACCACCACTTATAACATCAGTTCCAGGGGAGCCGACAACTTCTGCAGGCACCAGGCACAGAACCGGTGTGCATACATGCGGGTGAAAACACCCACACATATAACATAACGATTAAAACAAATACATACATGCAAAAGCAGAGTTTAGAACCAAACTCAAATTTGGGGAGCTGAAAGTGGCGTGTCTACATCATCTCTCAGGAGGCAGAAGTCAGAGGACCGTGAACTTGAGAGACCAACAAGGCTACATAGTGGGGCCGTGGCTCTAGATAAACAAATGAGACACACTTGAGAATAGTAGTCCTCGTAGAGTGCAAAAGACCTGACATGAGAAGCAGAGTACAAACAGGACAGGGACCAGAAAACCATGCAGGAAAAGGGAAAATACATTCTGTGGGTTAGTGTGCATCCTGCTTCTGGAATGCCAGAAATCAGGTGTGGAAATACAATGGGTCTCTGTCCCTAGTGAATTCAAATAGTTATCAGTTCTTCTCTTACAGGTCAAGTGTTAGAAGAGATTGTAAGGAAAATGCAGCCGCCCCCCGCCCCCCGAAACTGTTATGTAGGCAGCTGGATCTGGAACTCAGTATGTGTAGTCCAGAGGAGACTTCATCATGCCATCCTCCTGCCTTGTCCTCCTTCAGGCAGGGATGACCGGTATATGCCACCACAGCCCTCCTACAGGGGCTTGGTAAGGACATTGATGCAGGACCCTTCCTGTTACACCTGCTAGCACAGATGTGAGGTGAGTGTGAGCCTACAGCAACCCTTTCCAAACCTAACTCTATCATTTGAAAACTGCCTGGCTGGGTTCCCTTGCTCCAGAACACCGAGCGTGGAAAGCCAGGTGATGGAGTTTGAATTCTTTCTTGAAGTGCTCTGGCTTGCACTTTGCTGTGGTGGACATTTATAACCCACCAAGGCAAAGCAAGTATTCAATTGCCAACGTTCCAGAAAATGTTGACACAATAGCTACGTTTTGAGATACCAAGAGCTTGCTTCTGAGAAAACATATGGTGGGACAAATTCAAAAGCGAAGTGGCCAGCCCTTTCCACACTGCTTTGCTTTCTAGGTCAATCTTAATTCAGGAAACCGAGCATAGGGACATTGTACACCAAAAGTGACATCAGACATTCCATATTCATTTTTTTCCAAAGGCCATGGATGGTTCAATGCATTCTGTCCTCCGTGACTTGGGAGAACTTATTTCTTTCTTAAGAAGAAAAATATTCTGTAACTAGACAGGTTTCCTAAGTGTACTAGAAAAAGTGCTCAAAGATAGTCAATATACAGACCCCTTAAGATATTCAGTCTGCGGAGGATTTCTCATGGAGTGTAATAAGTGTATGGATTTCAAAGGGTGACGCGAAACACCATGGAATACCGTCCACCTCGGGAGGAGTCTGTGTTTTCTCAAAGTAGCATGTAAACTCCCAGATGGGCTTCTCTGGACAAAGAACCAATGAATGTATAATTAAATCAAGTAAATGTTTCATAAATTCCTTTAGAAAAGAGAAGAGGCAAGTGCCAACAAAGTGACAGTGCTCCCTGTGATATGGCACCGACAGGCGGTGGAAACATGACTGGGGACCACTCTCCCGCTCAGTGTAGAACCCCTGCACTGTGCTCGCTAATTAGGTTTCCTTCTTCAGAGACCTGGTGAAATCTCTCCTATAGAGACCCCAGTCAGCCTGCTGCTGAGGCAGAGCTTCCAAAACTTTTATCCCTTCCCCCCAATACCTTCTTTTACTCTCTCTAACTCTGCGGACACACACACACACACACACACACACACACAGAGAGAGAGAGAGAGAGAGAGAGAGAGAGAAAAGGACACAGTCTAAAAATGTGTAACATCACCACAGTCGCTTCTTGATGGAGTTGAACAGTTTGTGCTGTGCTGTTAGGACACTCCAGGACACAAACCATTACTCAGATGTTCATTTCGTAATTAAACAGTTTGGATTGCCACCTGTGTGATCATTGTATGGGATATTTTATATTGTACATCCACGCTGGGTACTGTAGAGAAATAACACAGGTTTTTTGTTTTGTTTTGTTTTGTTTTTAAGGTAAAGCTGGCTAACAGTTTCAAAGAGGATGATTCTTAAACTGTTTGCTTCAGAGAAAAGTGCAAACCTTTGGGAGACTAGTACCTTTTAGAAACCACAAAGTGGAGGGGAAGAAAAAAAAAACTACAACTATTAAAATGCACATGCACTGCTGGCTGGCACTGTTGTGACAGCCAGCAGTATCGCCGTCAGTCAATTATCTTCACAATTGCCTCTTGTGCTAATGAGCACTCACAAAAATCAGCAGACTTTTCTGGCAAGGAGAAAAGATCAGTTTCATTGCTTGCAGAACTAATTCAGGGTACAAAAGTGAAGGCTCCGCCATCGCTGTCTCTTTTACTGCTCCTTTTGTGAAGGCTTTTGATGTGCACTGAAGGGCTGGGCCTGTTTGGGCCCTCCATCTCCAGGCCACTGCCTGCCATTAACATACATATCCATATGAAAAGTTCGCTAAGTCACGAACAGCTGTCCAGAAAGGAGTTTGAGAAGGAAGAGAGAAAAAAGAACCTATGCCTTCTCAAAATGCTGACAATACTATTTAGCTCCTTTTTGGCAATGATATACCTAACTTTTTAAAGGCGCCTTTCACTCCAAATGGAACGAAGTATAAAGCAACATTCAAGCACATAGTGGCTTCATTTTGAAACAGTCATTTGCTGTATTCAGAGGGAAAACATCTATAGTTACCAGATGCAAAGAAAATCCATCATTCATGATACATACGTGTAGGTTGGACAACACACACACACACACACACACACACACACACTTTACATTGCTTTTGCAGAACACTAAATAACCTCAAACTTTCCACTTAGCCCAGAGAAAACCCCCTACAGCAGATGCTCCTGAGCGGTTTCAAGGCCACTCCTTTCCTCAGAGTACAAGACTGACAGTTATCTATGGTCAATTTGTTATCAATGGCCTCTATGTTAGCAAAAGAAAATACCATCCAAATTGCACCATAAATTTTTTTTTTTTTACAATTAAGTAATTTCCTTCTAGATATCCTGATGGAAAATGCCTGTTAAGGATTTTTTAAAAAGACATTTTAGAAATATGCAGTCATGGCTTTGAAATGAAGAATTTGTTTTTACACATCTTCAAGTCCCATGAGCCCTTCAAGGCACCCTCTTAATTAAATGACTGCCATTATGTTCCTGGCCAACTTGTTCTAAAGGCAAGAAGGAAACATTTTCCTTTAGAAAAGGCCCTGAGGGCAGAGTAGGAAGAAATAGATTTTAAATTAATGATGAAAAAGAGTGCTTCCTTATTACTTGACTGGGGCTTGGTTTTGTCAAGCTCCGAAAGAAAGGATGGGACAGATACATACTGCGTCCTTTTGCTCCCAACCCAGAGTTCGTGACCCTGAGGCCATCTACAGGGGCACTGCACCGGACATTTTCCCCTTCTTGAGCTTGAAACTTGGGGTAGCCAATCGGTCAATTAAAAGATTTACCTTTATTTACATCAAGGACATCTCTCTTTCTCTCTCTCTCTCTCTCTCTCTCTCTCTACCTTCTCACCTCACTCCTCTCATCTCCCTCTCTCTCCCCCTCTCTCCCCTCTCTCTCTCTCTCTCTCTCTCTCTCTCTCTCTCTCTCTTCCCTTCCTTTCTCCTTCCTAAAGCAGAATCACATTGCAAAGAACCAACAGTCCCCCCACCCCCCATTTTGTGAAGATTTTAGTCCTGTAAGGACCCTCCCACCATGCCAAAACAGCTTGTGCCATATAAAACCAAGACTTTAATCCCACTTGTTGCTCCCCCCCCCCCCGCCCGCCCCCACTTTGGAATCTCTTTACAGCCCCATCTCTCCCAGTCAGTCGCTAAAAACTTTTATCTCTGCCTATGTTGATCTGAAAATTAAATCTTATTTATTATGCATCTGTTTGTTGTCCTTGGAGAACCCCAACATTTCATTTCAAGGGGTCCAGAATGACTTCTTAAACACATTTCTCTCTTTGCTGCAATTAAACAAAGTGGGGCTGTGATTAGCCCTCCATAGGGGGGGAAAGAAAAAGACACCGTTGAATCAAAACGAGGGGACCTGGCTGGGCATTATTTCCTCACAATGCCGGAGTTTATTGCTGAAACCTGCTTATCCCCCAGCTCTGAACGCCATGGGAACTTCAGTCAGCTGGAAAGCGATTCTCTTCCCTGCAGCTTGAAGTGTCGTTAAAACCCGCTGAAGGTCCTGACGCTGTTTCTAGCAACTGAGACACTTAGGAGAATCCTTTATAGAGTTTTGCAGGAGCGTTTGCTTTTGGTTGATCTTAGGAGGAGAGTTAATGATGAGCTTTCCCTGACTCTCTTTTTATTTATTTATTTCTTTTCTTTTTCTTTAAGTCTAAGCCAAAAGGCGCCTGTTTAAGTTAAGTGCCACCTCCCTCTAGCTCTTTGGGAATCCACTCAAGAGGGCTTTGCTTGGCTCTGTGTTCATGACACATAATGAAAACAATTTTACGCTGTGGAGGGGAGTAGTGGGCAATTACGGATGTGCCAGCCACCTGCAGTAGGGAGCCCTGGCTGCAGCGTCGTGTGGCTCATGAATATTTTATGGTGTGATGTTATTTTGAATGGCTGGGGCAGGTGAAGGGGGCCGAGGGTGTAATAAGCGACTCTGCTGGAGGCTGTGTCCCTACCCTGTTTCCCGGCAGGGCCCACAGTGTAACACCAAGGAAGCATCGTGACCCCCGCCTGGAGGGAGGCAGAGCGGCTGAGGCTGAGGGGAGACGCCATGGCAGGTCATGGTGGGCACTCTTTGCAGTCCCTTGTCTGCCAATTTTACACACGTTGTCCGGCGTGAAAAGCCGCAGCATCAATCTTGTCTGATTTAATTTGATAAATTAAGTGTGGATAAGGATTAAATGAGAATTTTGTAATGGAGGAAACTTGTCTTTGCTCTTTAATCCAGTTGTAAGCGAGAAACCCCATAAAATATAACTCAATGCAAGATAGAAAGCGTGCAACTTTAATAGCACCATGGACAGATGCTGGGTTAGACCGCTCCCTGCTTTCTGGTGTTTGTGTGTAGAATGCACTCAGCCTGTATGCAAGCGTGTCTACTACCGTTCACAAGTATGACGGAGGGCCTAGAAGCACACGAAGGGAGCAGGGATTTCCACATGTTTATCTGCAGTGAAGTGCAACCTCTGAAAACTGCTCATGAACAGTGGATTGCTTTGAGTATCATTCCATTTTTCAAGTGTTATTTTCCAAACATGAAATGTCAAGATCTACACTGAATCTCGTAGCTCTAAGAACACCCTTCCGCCACCCTCAGAACTTGGCGAGTCCTCCCTTTCCGGCATATTTAAGGTATCAAACTTCGTGCTGTGTGTAACCACAATGAAAACGTGGTACAAGTGGTTTTTTGCGTTACAGATGTTTCCATAGGCTGGGGCACTGTGAACACACACACAGGGCGCCTGGAGGTGTTGATAGGAATTCAAAAATAATTCTTTGTGAGATTGTTAAAATTTGTTCTAAACTTTGTGTGTGTGCTGAGGCTGATGGAGTGTGATTTTTGAAGAATTGTCTGAAAGGGTTGTACCTTAGAAGTCAGGCCTTCCAGAGAGCACAAGCTTCGTAAAGGCTACAGATCCACGGACACAGCTGGTATAGAGAACAGAAGTTCTTAGCAGCCACAGGAGGCAAATGTAGCTCACTCGAAGACCCGAGGGAAATGTAGGGCAACCGAAGAATCGCCACAGCGACAGTCTGAAGACTCCAGAAGGTACTCCCTAAATGTTTTCTAAGTGGTAGCTTCATAGGCACAGTCACAACATTTCATAGCACTAATTTATACCTGAATGAAACGATGTGTTGATATATTAAATCTTCCACTTTCTCATTCGCCTCCTGTTCCTCCGGTGCAGTCACACGGCCCGAGTTGCTGACAATCCTTCGAAAATTATCAACTCAAAATGACAAAGATGATGGATGTCTGCACCGCATGGACTTGAGTTGCTTCATTAAAGGGCAGCACACTGCCTAAATTCTCATCTTGTTTAGTATTGGCATTGCTCTCTGATGTGGCAATACAGAGAATTACCTCAGCTTGTTCAAGTATACTCAAGTCTTTTTTTTTTTTTTCTGTGTATCAAGAATAAGGGCAGCTTTAAAAAATATTGGTGTTTTCCATTAAGCAAGAGGAAATTATGACATCAGATGATCTTGATAAATCATGTCATGATAATCTACCTCTTTCCACGAACAGGTTGAATCAAGAAAAATACACTCAAATATCAGTGTTAATGTGCCAACATTAATAGAAATTGACATATATTCAAGAAACCCCAAAATATTTCATTTTAACTCACTGTATATTTTTTCTGCTTCATAATATATGTTAAAGGGGCCCCGATTAGCAATTTTAAAAAGATCAAATTATTAGCATGCAGTAAATTTCAGATTCTTATAATTGAATTTTTTCACATAAGAGATGTTAAACCCTGTATGCAAACGGCATTATTGAAAAGCCTGTCTTCTGGAAGAAAATTGCTGTTTGACAATTCTATAGAATATTTAAGAAAGGTAATTACACTGCTCCAGTAGTTAAAGATGCAGGTGTTGAACAAAGTCTCTGCTTTTGATTTTGCAGAAAACTCCAGGAGGGTAAAACAGAGACCTGACTCCACAGCCAAAGCTCCACCCTGGGTACCCCATCTGTGTGGCCCGACCAGAGGGAACACTCAGCCAATGGCCCCATCGCAAAGAACCTGCGACAAAGAGAACAGGCATCACTGTAAAACCCATGGTGGCATTGCTGCTTTCAAATCAGATACTAAGGGAAAGCACCAACAACTAGACCCAAGGCCATGAAAAACAAAACACAGGCCTTGTCAAAAAAGACCACAGGAAAACAAACTTTGTCTTGACCAACTGAGTTTGAGAGAAATACTTAACTCAGTTATTACTTCAGCCCAAGGGATAGTATTGAAGAAAGAATTAACATTTAATTAAAAAATAAATATATTATTGAATTCAACTTTGTTTTCCATCAGTATTTAGTGCTTATGCGTGGGTAATGCTTCTGTAGTTAGGGACCAGAGATTGTCGGGTGCCAGCTTGTGCTTTTTCCCCCTTCTTTCATTTGTCTGCTTTTTGTTTTGTTTTATTTTTGTTGTTCTTGTTTTGAGGCACAGTCTCAAATAAATACGTCTGGCTATCTTAGAACTCAATATGTAGACCAGGCTGGCATTGAACTCAACTCATAAAGATCTACCTTCCTCTGTCTCCCTTGTGGTGGGATTAAAGGCAAGTCCTGTCAGGACTAAATTCCATTTTCTCCTCTGAGGCTGGATCTCTCCCTGAGCCTTGAGCTCGCTGAGTGGCTAGCCTCGAGCTCGCTGAGTGGCTAGCCTCGAGCACGCTGAGTGGCTAGCCTCGAGGCCCAGGGGCCAGGCTTCTCTTACTTCTTCAGCCCTTGGATTACAGGCAGGAGCCACCATGCCTGGATTTTGATGTGGGTACTGGGTTATAAACTGATGCTTGGATGGCAAACGCCGACAGAATCTTCTCCCTAGCCCTTATAGTTTCTAACATCAAAAAATGTTGAAGCCTGGCAACCTGATGCATCACATCTTTAATCCCCGCACTAGGGAGGTAGAGGCAGGCAGAGCTCAGTAAGTCTGAGGCCACCCTGATCCTGTTCCAGGACAGCCAGAGCTACACAGACAGACCCTGTCTCAAGACAAACGAACGAAGGAATGAAATGTTGCGTTTAGGGAAGCCTTAAATGACCTAGTTTTGTTAAAGAGTAACGGTTTTTGTGAATTGTAGTATGTTTTTTGAAAGAACGTGAATGCTGGCACTCACCCACGCGCACGCACACACTCATGTACGCATGCACATGGACGACAGGGTGGGCATGGTGTTATCAGAATGCTGCTATATGGAGCAGTGAGTCCCTTAGGTCAACAGCAGCAGCTACAGCCTATGTGTCTGTCTCTGGATCTGAGCATTCCGGAAAGCTCTCACAAACAGAAGTGAACAGGGCACGCATGAGTACAAGTCAAAGCTGCAGAAACATTAAGAAGAGCACACAGATCCCAGCCACTCTGCTCTTCGTTCTCCTTCGGTCTTTCCTGGGGTTTGGAACAGAAGAAAAGGCAAGTGCCAGAATCTTTTTTTTTTTAATCTCCAAACTCTACCTCCCCCACCCCCACCTTTTCTTCTTTTTAAAAGCACGCCTAAGAAAAGAACAAGCAAGTTACTTTCACATTTGTCCTTAATTAAGAACAAAAAGGGACTGGGTGGCTGGAGAGATGTCTCCACCACCAAAGGCTAGGCTCCCAACCAAAAATACAAGAGAAAAAATAGTTATGTATTTCTATGTAGATGTACATACACATGTACATTGGGATGTTTGTTTGGTTTTGGGTTTTTGGGTTTTCGAGACAGGTTTTCTCCGTGTAGCCCTGGCTGTCCTGGAACTTACTCTATAGATGAGGCTGGTCTCAAATTCAGAGATCCACCTGCCTCTGCCTCCTAAGTGCAGAGATTAAAGGTGTGTACCATCACCTGTGTTTTACTATTATTATTTCATTTATGCATATGGGTGTTTTGCCTGCATGTCTGTCTGTCTACCGTGTGTGTGCCTGGTGCCTTCAGAGTCCAAAAGAGAGCATCAGGCCCCCTGCAACAGGAGTTACAGGTTGTTGTGAGCCAACATGTGGGCCTTGGGAATTGAACCCAGGTCCTTGGAAGAACAGCTAGTGTTTTTAATTGCCCAGTCATCTCTCCAGCCCACACATGTACATTGGATCCCCTGAAGATGAAGTTACTGGTGTCATAGGTGGCCTGACTTGGCTTAGAATCAATCAACTCCAGTCCTCTAGAAGAGCAGCCCAGAACACAAGTCCTGCTCTGGAGCATATATAGCTTAGCTTACTGGCAACCAGTACATTTTCACAGTCCACTCTCTGCTATGCTTTGTTTCTCCCTTGACTTTTCTCCCTTGCCTGATAGTTAATGAAGCTCATTAATTTCAGCACTCCTTCTGTTTGCTTTGCAGACTGTTGCCACAGCACTTTCCATGGTTTCTTAACTTTCTTCCACGGCTACTTAATCTTCACCAAAGCCTGCTCAGAACAGCAGGCAAATACTTCACTCGGTGGTACCAGAAAAGTGGACAGCATTTAAAATCGAGTCTGCTCTCTGTGTGAGCACCTCTTCACATTGCTTCTGGTCTCTGAGACTCGTCTCCAACCAGTTGGACAATCAAAATTGAATAATCAACTTACAGGGATGAGAAGGAGCCTTGTGTGGGCCACGGCTGCGTACTACTTCTCTCGGGCAAGGCAAAGGCAGATACAGCTTTTGTTGCTGTTTGCTGCCTGAAATCATCACTGGGTAAGGACAGAAGGGGGGGGGGGTAGGGAAAGCATGTGGGTGATGGAATCAATAGCCCCAGAATTCTTTTGATGCTTGCAGGTCTCTTCCTGAGACCTGTGGTGGAAGGAAAGAACAAGACGTGGGAGCTCAGACAGAACGGTGACCGCTACCTCCTCATGAATGGAAATCCCATCCGAGAAACTCACCCACAGAAAACCCGGAAGCTGCTTCCATGAAACTTCACACGGGAGACTGGCTTTCATCTCCAGGAGGAAACATGCCGTTATGATTTCTCCTTTGAAGTCCAATTTCCCCCCAAACAAGACTTCAGGGGTTAGCATGTAGGTGTCATAGGGTTTTTTATTAACCTGTGTAGACCAATTGGACCCTAGGAATCACTCTAATTCTTTTGAGGACACAGCAGCTGCACTGGTTCGTGTGAATAACAATTCTTAACACAACACTAAAATTCTGGAACATTCTGGATAGGGGATGTAAATCCTGTTTTACTGAAGTCATCTTGTCCTACCTTTGCTTTTACTCAATACACAACAGCCACATTGACTGTTTATGTCCCTGTGGGAATGTCCCTGCTCTAGGTCCCTGTCCTTGGCCCCTTAGAGGAAAGCACTCTTCCTAAGCTATCCTGGCTGGCATCACCATTTTATCCATGCAGGAGACTGAAATTGTTCCACAGGGGGAGGGCCAGCCACAGTTCTTCCTCAGTTGCCATGGGTTTTTCCTTCTTTCTTTTCTTTCTTCCATAGTAATAAAGTTACTACCTGAAATCATTCTAACCTTTTGGTGTCTTTCTTCCTTTGTCCACTGGTTCCAAAAGCTTAGGAGAACATCTAACACATACTAGGCCCTCAAGAAGTATTTGCCTGGCTGGAGAGATGGCTCAGAGGTTAAGAGCACTGACTGCTGCTCTTCCAAAGGTCATGAGTTCAATTCCCAGCAACCACATGGTGGCTCATAGCCATCTGTAACGAAATCTGGTACTCTCTTCTAGCCTGCAGGCAGAATGCTGTATATATAATAAATAAATAAATCTTTTTTAAAAAACTTAAAAAAAAAAAAAAAGAAGTATTTGCCAAGTGTATGTTAATGAATGACCAGAGCCGGTGAAGCCACACACAATGTCACCTTACACTGACTCTGAACTTCACAATGTAGGAGCTGTCCTCTCATCGATTCCCCCGTTGGTTCTGTGAGGTGGACTGCAGGGAACCTATGAGACCCCATGAGAACTAGGGCTTCCCAAAATGTCAGTGGATGATGTTTGAAGTCTAGGAATATGCCAGAAGTGAAGTTACAGGCTCCCCCACAGCCCACTTTTTTTTTTTTTTAACCACCTCAGGGGAAATGAATGACTCAGAAAGAAAGTAACAGTCGAGTAAATTTAACCTCTGTTGTGAGTAAATCAAACACAAAAATCTTCCACAATTTTCACTGAAAAATTGTGGAACTGTATTTTTAGATAGATGTACAGATAGATGGGCAGATTTGCACTTTAGTTTATAATTAAGTCAAACTGACTACACAGATATGCTCCAATAAACAGCCCAATGTACATTTGTTGGGTGATTCTCAACTGTATTAGACAGAATTTTTTTTTAAAGAGACACAATAATAGCGTTGCTGTAGGAGAGTAGGACATTTACAGAATGTTAGCTACAGATTATTTCATTTCTGGGGTTATAAAACAACTTTTAGTTCTAAGGTTTCATGGGGATCACATATTTGTAATAAATACTGGTGTGGGCTCCTCCTATCTAGCTAGAAGGATTTCCACCGTTTAAGTCTCTTAACTTACAAATGCTGATGCAGGTGCTGAAGCAGGAGAGGACCGTATCCAGGTCAATACCAAGCCAATGGTTAAGCAGAGGGTTTCAGAAGGAGAGAGATGGCCCAGCAGCTAAGAGCACTCTCTACTCCCCCAGGGGCCTTTAGTTTGATCCCAGCACCCATGTCAGGCAGCTTACAGTCACCTTTGACTCCTGCTCCAGCAGATCTGACTCCTCCGATCTCCAAGGGTGCCTGTACTCAATGTGTACACAAACACACACACACACACACACACACACACACACACACACACACACACACACACACTCACCTACGCATAAAATTGAAAAAAGAAATGAGTTCCATTTCAGGTATTTTCGCTTCCATGCCAGTGTCCTTAGGTGTCACACAGGTTGCATTTCTGACACTTTAACCAAAGTGGTTTGGAAATCACTATCCCCAAATAATAAAACTTTTCTTAGTATCAACATATGATTATATATATTGTATATCATATATAAATATAATATACTTTTCTTTTATGTAAATATAACTGCTTGATTCCTTTGATTTGTTTCAAAGAGCTTAAAGCAAATCAAACAAAATCCACGTTAAGGTTTTACACTATGTATTATAAATTATTATTATCATTATCATTATTGTTGTTGTTATTGGTGAGGAGGGTATCATATAGCCCAGGCTGGCTTCCAATGTTCTATGTAGCCAAAAGTAAACTTGAACTCCTGGTCTTCCTGCCTCCATTTCTGAAGGGCTGGGATTACAGACCTGAAGCGCCGCAGCTGTCTTAAGACAAGATATTACTAAGATAGATCAAGGACTCTGAATAAATGAAAGCGCACACTACGCTGAAGAGCTGGAATATGGAACAGTATAAATACATCAACTCTCTAGTTAATGCCCCCTTAATCACTATCCCAGCATGTGTGTGTGCTGTCTGTATGTGTGCCACTTGAAAAAAATCTGATCCTAAAATGTATACAAAGTATAAAGGGTTAAAAACATTCAGGGCAACTTGGATGGAGCCCATAACTTGAGGGCATAAGCTGCCAGACTTAATAATGGCTAATGGATTGGTATTGGTACAAGGGTAGGCGATGAGCCGTTGGGACAGATTAGAATTCAGAAACAGATCAGGGCACATGGTGGCACCTTATGTCTGACAGAGCTGACACTGTAGTTCAGTGGGGAAAGATAACAATTATTTTTTTTCAATAAATGGTACAGGGTCAATTGGATATCCATTTGGAAACAAATAAATGGTGAACCTTTTGTCTCACACCATCTGCAAAATTCAATTCTAGTCGAATTGTAGATCTAGATGTGAACAGTAAAACAAAAAAATTAAAGCTTTCAGAAGAAAACTTAGGAGCACGTGTCATGACCTTGGAATAGGGAAGATTTTGAAAAAGGGTACAAGATACCATGAACTATGAAGGAAATGAAAGATAAATTAGATTACATTAAAATTAAGAACTCTATTCATGAAAAGATACAATTTATAAGAACGAAGAGACAAGTTGTGAAGTAGGAAAAAATCATTTATATTCCTTACCTCAGACCCAAAAAAATAATATGCATAATATACCATACAGTATGCAATGACACTTAAAAATAAGACACTGCCTGGGTGGCAGCACACACCTGGAGAAAAAGTATGCACGTGAGGCCAGCCTAAGTCTTGTCTAAAGGAGAAGAAGAAGGAGAAGAAGAAGAAGAAGAAGAAGAAGGAGGAGGAGGAGGAGGAGGAGGAGAGAGGAGGAGGAGGAGGAGGAGGAGGAGGAACTGTACAACCTAACTTTAAAATGGATAAGACTAAATGACACCAGGCGATAGATGACCCTGCGGCCATGGGGAATGACACAGTGTGCTACGGTGAGATGGGGTTAGACGGCCCTTGTCACGGCTGCCTTTGTAATACAGGCAGGTGCCAAAGCAGCTGCCGCCGCGTCACACACCTCTGCAGGAAGTAAGTGTGAACACACCTCTGCAGGAAGTGTGAACTGACCTTGTCACCCTGAAGCCCCTGGCAGTATCAACCGAACGTCATATATACATTTGGACAGGAACATAAGTAGCCCTTTGTCTTTCTACTGCCTTGGTGAGGGTGTGCATACCCACCAGCGTGCACTGAAAAGGACACACTGAAGTACACTGCCTATAGCTCACCCGTGTAGCTCCAGGCCTCAACAGAAACAATGCCTTGACTATTCTTATAATGCTGGCCTAGCCTGGAAAAATAAAACAAAATTGTTGCTGCTATCTAAAGACAGCCTGCCCCTTGAGGATGGGATAACCCTGAGGAAGCTGCCCTTTTCCCACTATAAGAAGATTAATTAATTAGTTAATTAACTAATGCAACCTTGAAAAATCTGTGTGCTAGCTAGGGTTACCACTGTTATGATGAAACATAAAAAGCAAGCTGAGGAGGAAAGGTCTTGTTTGGCTTGCACTTTTATATCTTAGTCCATCACTAAAGGAAGTCAGCGGGGCAAGATCCTAAAGCCAGGAGCTGTGCAGAAGGCCTGGAGGGGGCGCTGCTTACTGGCTTGCTCCCCCTGGCTCGCTCAGCCTGCTTTCCCTGATCCTGATCCAGGACCGCCTACCCAGAGATGGCCTCATAAATATGGCAGTCAGCTCTACCACGTAAGCACAGGCATCCCAGTGGCCCCTTAGCACCCTCCCAGCTGGTCATGAGGATAACTCAGTCCGTCTCATGATGAGAACAGACCTGGGCATGGAAGAAAAATAAATGGGCAGGTTTCTGAGAGTCCTGAGCAAACAGCTCACCTAAGAAGACTTTATTTGGGGATGGCGAGGTTGGTGGTGTGGTTGGTAGTGGTGAGAAATGGAGGACAGGAAGAACGGATCTTCAAGCTGCGGTGACAGCAAGAAGACACTTGAGCGGGCAGTTAAGAGGAAGGCAGAGGGGAGTCAACCTGTTCAGACAAGGCTCTCATCTTCCCTGCATTGATGAGTGGTAACGCTTTCAGCTGCGCTCTTGTCATTCCTGGTTCGCCCCGTGATTAAATAGATTAGCTCAGCACATGTCGCAAATATGTCACATATGTAAAGTCCTTCAGTGGTGAAAGAGAATAGCTGAAGTAGGTCATACAACTGGAGGTTTGTGTGGCTTGGGCTTTTTTTTTTTTTTTTTTAAACCATGAATGACTTATCAAGTGGTGTTCAGTAATTAAATAACCAGTTCATATATACACAGCTGTAAACAGCAGGATGTGGGCCTGGAGAAACAGCTTAGCAGTTAAGAGAGCTCATTGCTTTTCCAGAGGAGTTGAGGTTAGCTCCTAGCATCCCATTCAGGTGGCCCACAAAGCAAGGGGATCTGACCCCTTCTTCTGGTCTGTACAGGCATATCACACACACACACACACACACACACACACATTAAGATAGCAATAAATTAATCTTTAAAATTAATATAATGTGGTACCTGTGTTAAAAAGAGCTAACAATATATTCAAAAGAAGCAACACTACCCTATATATAAAACCACCCATGAGGGCTGAGCATGGCGGTGCGTGCTTTTAATCCCATGTGAGTGAGTTCCAGGATAGCCTGGTCTACATAGCAAGTTACAGGACAGCCAGGGCTACATAGTAAAACCCTATCCCAAACAAACAAAGAACAAACACCCCACTGAGTGTATGTAATAAGAATGCTACTTTAGGGGGCTGGAGAGATGGCTCAGAGGTTAAGGGTACCGACTTGCTCTTCCAGAGGTCCCGAGTTCAATTCCCAGCAACCACATGGTGGCTCACAACCATCTATAATGTGATCTGATGCCCTCTTCTGGCCTGCAGGTGTACATGCAGGTTGAGCACTGTATACAAAATAAATATTTTTAAAATGCTATTCTGGAGTCTGCTCTTTGGGACAAGTTAATATCAAGAGTCAACTAAACAAAAGTCTGGCTAGTTCACAGGCTGAAGAATCTGGGGACATGTGGATGAAGCTTCCGGACACTGTCATAGCTGCTCATGTCCCTACATCGTAGTAACACTTAGTACATACGCGTTTTCTGCATTGCTTGGGGTTACTTGTTAGGGTTTTTTTGTTTTGTTTTGTTTTGTTTTGTTTTGTTTGAGACAGGGTTTCTCTATGTAGCCTTGGCTATCCTGGACCCACTCTGTAGTCCAGGGTGGCCTCGAACTCACAGCAATCCACCTACCTCTGCCTCCGCATGTACTGGGATTAAAGGCGTGTGTGCTACCATGCCTGGCCTACTTGTTAGTTTTATTATTAGACTCAAGTGGGAGGCTAACTTGGCACCACCGCCTTGATTTGATTAGACTGCAGTGTTCCTCACAGGATCTTGGGTTTGGACATTTGATCCTTGACTGTGTGAGGGCAGTTGCACATGGAGCTAATTTCAGTTCCAAAGATGAAAGGATAGAGATTGAAAGTTGTGGCCTCATTTTCTGTCTGTCTGTCTCTCTGCCTCTCTCCCTCTGTCTCTCTCTTTCTCTCTATCTCCGTCTCTGTCTCTCTCTTCCTGTCTCTGTCTCTCTCCCCCTGCCCCATGTGGTCACCCTTCTAGGTTGCTTCTGTGTGACATTTGATGACAATGGTGAGAAAAATAACCAATACGACCATATTAATCACGACGATCTTAATCAACAAAGCTTGTTAAGCATGGAATGTGGATGGCCCTAGATATTGGAGATCAGCATATTCTGGTGACTTTTATATGAAAGGAAAAGTCAGAAACACTTTGTAGCCCTGTCTGTTTTGTGGTGGGGCCACCTTCCCTTTGCGGAGCACGGCGTAGGATGGGGCGTGGGCTCTCTCACTTGCAGGTGTTGCACCACCACTGCCCATCAAGAAGTGCTAGGGACTGAACTCAGAGCTTTACCTGTGCAATGCAGAGACGCTATCAGTTGAGCTAACATCTCCAATCAAAAACCAAAAGGACTGGTAAGAATATACCGCCTCCCTTCACTCAGCAGATGCTATTTACAGCCCAGTCTCTTTAAGGCAGGATTGTCGTGTCTGGGGAGGAGACAACCTGCTTTCAATGAGGTTCTAGTTTAGGCAGAGTCAGGAGGAGAAAGGCAAGAAGAGGGAGAATATAAACTTGAGGATTAAAGCAAACAGGAAATTACAGAAAAGATCAAAGCTTCTAAGGAATGAGTGAAATGGCATTGACATGAGGAAGCCTGAACTGAGGAGCCCCCTCGGCCAGGCTGGTGCATAGGAATGGTCGGGACAGGTTCAGGGAGCAGGGGTACACCCGCGCGTGTCAGCAGAGCAGCAACTGGCAATTTGAATCCCAGGTCACTACTGCTGGCACCAAAGCTTTTTGGGGATGTTCTGTGGACTCTGGGGTATGCTAATGGGTGTACAGGACTTCTAGGAGAAAGACAATTATGAGGACTATACGTCAGACAGAGCCCTGGGAGACAGGCGGAGAGGGCGGCCAGGCTCCTGGTGGGTTTTCCCCTCCCCCAACTATCCCACCCACTTCCTTGGCTTTAGACAGAGAGCACCAATCAAGTTCCATCTGTGAGTTATCCAACCCCTTTGATAGCCCCAAACCAGACAACTTCCTGTGTGTGTGTGTGTGTGTGTGTGTGTGTGTGTGTGTGTGTGTGTGTTCGATTTCAACAAAACTTGGCTGAGTGCTGAGGCCCTACTTTTTCTGCCCTGTTTATTCTTTAAATTGGTAACAAAAGAAATTTATCTGTTCACGCACCCCTTGGACAACACTACCCGGAAAGCATCCTTTAGCTGGAACTGTGAAGTCAGCCTCGAATGTGAGCCTGGCCGCCCGTGGGAAGACACTTCCAAGCTGTTGCGTCCTGCACAGCTGCAGCTGTATAACAACGCACTCGGAGGCCGGTGCAGCATGAACATGTTTATATTGCCATGGACGCTTCATCAAAGTGCCCCAAGTTCGAGACCCGAATTCAGCTCTGGGCTGTAGCCCCTGACACAAAGAGCTCTTAGACACCAGTCTTCTCAGTCCCAATTTCTTCCTTAGCACAGTAGGATGGGAATACCTGAGTCATCAAAACGCTGCAGGGGTAAAACACGCAGTCAACGCCTATGAGATATTTTGCTCATTCCAGACAGAATACTAATGTTTGCTACCAAAATGTATTCAACCCGAACCAAATACAGAAGCTGAGTTCACTGTTCTCTCCAAGACCTATGACAAAACCAGGAATGGAGGTGCACACCTTTCATTCCAGCACTCAAAAGGCAGAGGCAGGAAGATCTCTGTCTGAGGTGAGCCTGGTCTACATAGGGAGGCCAGGCCAGGCACAGTTGCACATGGTTTAGACTGTGTCTTAAAATAAAAAATAAAAACAGAACTATGACAACATGTAAAGACACATCTTTCCTTTGTTTTCTTTTCTTTCTTTCTTTTTTTTTTTTTTTTTTTTTTTGACACATCTTTCTTTATGAGCTGCTGACCAAGAAAGTTGGGCAGCTTCTGACTCTGCCTTCAACTGCCAGCTTCCAGCTCTGCTCACAGGAAGCATTGCCAGAGTTCTGAGCAAGAACCTATTTAACCTCAAGCAACTCAGATTCTAAGCACATGAGCCAAACCTGTGCTTACTCACCTGGCTTCCAGCATGGCCACTCTATTTGTCGTTCAGGGTTTTCAAGGGAGAGGGAGGAAGCTACCTCAGGAAGGTTCCAAGTTGGACAGTAGCTAATGATCACAGAAATTCCTATCTGCTCAGGAACAAGCCAGCAGTGACTCACATTTTTTGGTTCATCGTCTTCCTTTAAGGTTTGGTTTTCTGTTTGATTTGCTTGGGTTGGGTGGGCCTTTTTTTGCGGAAGGGGGGGCTTTGTTTTTATTTTTATATCAACTATTACTTTCCAAAATGGAAATCACTGGTCCACCCACCTTACAAGCCAGTTGCAGGTAGACAGAGGACGCTCTTTTTTGCCACCAAATGACTGGAATAAAAACAAGAAGTAAACTCCACAGATGACTGAAGCCTTTGATGCCTAGTGACTGACAGGCAGCCTGTGGTCTGCTCACCTTTCTGTAGGACTTACGGTCTAACTTCAGGACCAACAGAATCAGGACTGAAAAGGCTTCGGGCGGCAGTCCATATAATTTATAAAAACAACTAGATTTGTGCCTTCTCCTTGGGTAAAGCCTGAGTCCCCACCAAGCACAGACTCTGAGTCCTGGCACCCAGCTCTTCTGAGAAGTCAGCACATCTGTTACCTTGTGACTGGTTCACTGCTGCTGCTGTAACTAGTCACTGCACACATCACCTGAACGCAACTCGAATGTAAGGTCACACAGTGCTCTCAAAATTCTTACATAAGCACAGCTGATAAGTTCCTCTTTTTTTTCTTTCTTTCTTTCTTTTCTTTTTTTGCCATATAAGGCACTATTCATACATAACTTCTTGGGGACCTGAATATGGTCAATTGGGCGTCATTATCCAGTCAGTTATACCTGAGGGACCAGGTTCAAAACACATGTCTAGCCTGGCTTAACTCAGGGGACAACCACGTGTTCTTCCTTCCTCTGTTCCAATGCCTTCGCTAATTCCGGACACACAAGCACTGAACGTGGCATCTGCCAACATGCCTCTGACATTTTGTTCTCTGTTACAGCTCCTCCAGGTAGGTTAGCTGAGTAGAAGGCGCCTGCCATTAGCCATTCTCAGGTCCTTGCCTGACGAGACCGGATAAGATGTGTGCAAGTGCTGAAAGAGCTACTAGCAGGATGGATGGAGACAGCTCTGTGTTCCTTTCTCCTACCGCTTCCTACTAGCTGGAATTAACTTGTGAGCTTGAGAACTAAGCCCACTGAGTTAATCCGTGAGGCACAAGCCCTGAGCTGAAGATCAAGGACTGATCTTGGGCCATCCACTCGGCTGAACTGGCGTAGCAGGCCAAGCTTGTTCATGAGCCTTCTTCTGGTTTACAGACAGCTGAGTTAGTATCTCCTGCAGTTTGGGCAGGATGATGCAGTTCTTAGGATGAAGTCAGCAGTGGAGCAGACTGACTCCACCCAAGGATCCATTGGGCTCTCTGAGCCTTGTCTCCTTTAAGTGTAAAATGGAAATGTTAATCGCATGCAATGCAGATATTGAAAATATGAGACAAGAGAGGACACGGGGACCTTATCCGTGAACTCTAAGGCACTTCACAAAGAAACGGTTGAAAGATTAACGTGTCGCTTCTAATTTCTCCTCAAGTATGCTCGGCCTTTTAACATCATATTGTCCAAAGACTCCTCTCATTTTCTCATTGACTTTCACTTATTGAATAAGGGTGTAAATATACTTTTTTTTTTTTTAAAGATGTAAGTAAGCTTTTTTTTCCTTTAAGGAATGAGTAAGGCTGTACTTATTTCAATTGGAAAGGGAGCTCGTTAATTTTTACTTTTCTTAAGTTAGGTTTTGCGAAAGCACTTGCTAATGACAGGCTTGACAAAATGGTTCTTCTTCTGGTTAATGACTCGGGATAAGAGAATACAGGCATCTCTCTGTGGACATGGGACTCCCGGAAAGGGGTAGTATCTGATCGAAAGTGACAGAAATTCAGATTTTCTGCCTACAGAGGACAGAGGTGGTAAATCATCAGCACTCCCACAGCAGGAGACATCTGGACAGCCCAGGAAGCAGAGTATTGCCTCCAGCATTCTCTGGGATGCACTTTGGCTCCTCGCCAGGGGTCTTTGAGCTCTGGGTTAGGCCACAGAGTCTGTTCCAACTTTTTAAAGGGCTTACAGTGAGATTTGAAGATTGTACACAAATAGGGCTGGACAGCTTTCCAGGGGCTCGGTGGCCTTCTGGGTCTGCGTCAAAGACCGCGCTGGCTTCCTGGGCCTCCCAAGCCCTCCCTGCTTACTTCTTACCTTTTTCTTTTCATTCTTTTTCACTGGGCATGTGTGTGTGTGTGTGTGTGTGTGTGTGTGTGTGTGTGTGTGTGTGGGGGGGGTGTGTGTTGGTGTGTGTTGTGTGCGTGTGTGTGTGTTGGGGTGTGTGTGTGTGGGTGTGTGTGTGTGTGTGTGTGTGTGTGTGTGCGTGTGTGTGTGTGTTGGGATCTGTGTGTGGGGGGGAACCAGAGATGTGGCAGAATCGAAGGGAACATCCAGAAATCGAAGGGAACTATATGGAACTCTCACATCTCGGCATCAGCTGGTTCTAAGTAAAAGCCGGGTATAGTTTGTATAATGACAGCGTGGAGTGAAAAGATGGCTCCTCTGGTGATTGCTCCCAGCCTTCTGTACACGTCAGATCCAAGCTTTAAAACAGCAGGTCATCCCTGAGCAGTTTTGCCATGCGTGAATGCAAAGACAACCATTAGTAAACAGTTGTATTTCAGCTCAATAGTGCAACGGTCACACAGGACTTTTCTTCTGCTGCCTTTGTGCTTGGCATAGGCCGGGCATCTTCACGGAGCTATTCCGGGTGTCAAGGGTTGTTCTCCTAGATGAATAACACCTGGTACATTCGAAGCCACCCAGAACACTGTAATTACAAACTGGAAGCTCATAATTGTGCATGAACCACTTCCTTTATGAGTTACTCGGCTTTATTCACAGTTTTTCTCACTGCAAGGGCTGTGTCTCCTGGCTGTACCTTTGATAATGGTGACAGTCATAATAAGTTTAATAATGCAGCATTACTTTCTAATTACAAAGAGAATCTCCTCTCGGGAGCTCAAGGCGCTCTGCAGACATTATCTCATTCCCGGTTCTCACCTCTGGGGCCGCTTGGCGGTCACCAACATGACTGGAGAACCCAGGCGGCTACTGTCCACTTCTCACTTCCTATGGAAGGCGAAGGAGGCAGGAGCAAGCTTTAGGCTTCAAAGCATGATATGCTCACTAACTATATCTTGCTGAGGATGAGAGAAAATAAACGAGCTTTCTGTTTAGTTTTAGCAAAGCCTTGGAAGGAACTTCATGATCCAGCTCCTCAGAGGACAAAATGTTTTGTATTCTGCATCATTGAGAACTCCCACATGCAAAACATCTGCCCTAACTGAACATGCTACCGGTATTTAGCCTTGTGGACCCTCAGGTGTACATCAGTCATCAGAAATAGAGGTCAGGAAATTATGGCTCATGGGCCAAAATCAGGCTAAGAGCAGATTCCTTTAGACAGGGTGCCATGTATCCCTGGCCTTGAGGTTGATATGCAGCACAGAATGACTTTGAACCTTGGATCCAACTGTCTCCATGTACAGAGTGCTGGGATCAGTACACCACTAACCTCATTTTATTTGGTGCTGGGACTGAACCCAGAGCTCCGTGTATGCTAGGCAAGCATTCTGCTAGGCAAGCATTCTGCCAACACCACCATCATCACAGCTTTCTACTTCTACCCTTGTTAACACACAACCTTATACAAATCACAGCACAGAATCTTAGGTTTAGGCTTCCTGAATCACAACCACAAACATATTATCATATGGTTCTTTATTTAAAGGTTTGCTGACTTCAATTCTATAGAATAAGACCAGTGTGCAAGGGTCTATAGAGTGGGAGGTGAAGGGGGTGAGACTGCATGGGGGGGTGGTAGGAAAGACCCGACTATGATACAGACCTCAGGTACTAACCCTCTGAGAAAGTGAAGACCTCTCCATGACTTGCTGGTTCTTTATGGCTCCTCTGATTTGCCGGTGAGCTTTCTTACTAGCGATTTATTAGACTCTTTCCAGAAAAGCCTCTTCTGTCTAATTTGACTACACTGAGTGCTGCATTTCTATTTCCTCTTGAAGTTCAGATGAGATAGTCACACTTCTTGCTTGTGTCTGAGCTCTGCTTTGTGTTTGTTGGAAAATGGATCAAGTGCAGAGTCCCGACATAGCTTGAAAGTGTTTACTGCTCCCGTAGTTGGTGATGAGCAGTGGGTATGACTCTCTTGGTTTGATATTCAGAGGATGTACTGCTGTTTCTGGTCTCTTGGGGTTTTTTGTTTTTGTTTTGAATTAAGCCACATCCTAAGATCCAAAGCTTTGGTATACACATTCTGCTTTGAGAGAGTGTTTGATTTGCACACAGGATCAGGTGGGTTTTCAATGTCATGAAGCAGTTTCTGACTGTAGTGTTTCTGAGGCTGGCACTGGCTTTTCTGGGCTCCTAGGTCCCCATGAGCACATCTCAGGCTGGCATCTTAAATGACTGTTTTCCTTCCCGAGTTTTCTTCTACACTTTTAATCCCATTGAATGAAAATTTGACAAAATAAAACAAGACCTGGGGAACAAAGGTCTGAGACTTGATGGTAGACTGCACACTCAGTATGCATGAAGTCCTGGGAGGGTTAGCACCAACAAGTAAAAATGTAAAAGACAAAAGAAGAAGAAGAAGAAGAAGAAGAAGAAGAAGAAGAAGAAGAAGAAGAAGAAGAAGAAGAAGAAGAAGAAGAAGAAGAAGAAGAAGAAGAAGAAGAAGAAAAGAGAAAATAATTTAGGAGTCCTGCAGAATTGACTACTTTTATATTTTAATGAAGATTTCCCAAATAGTGCAGCAGGAAAGGCTACTTTTCCTATTTTAATGAAGATTTCCCAAATAGCGCAGCAGGAAAGGCTACATTTCCAGCACCGACGACTACGAGGTTGTTGCTTTTGTTAATTGCATCCAGAGTGACAGAGAGATGATCTCCAAAAGTGAATGAAAAAAGACTAGGAGGTTCTCAGACCATGAATGCAACACAAAACCCTTGTCTTTTCTTTCACAGAGAGAAAAAGGATGAGGTGGCATGCGTTTTTTTTTTTTTTTTTTTTTGGGGGGGGGGGGAAGATGTGCAGCACACAATATTTTATGTGACTCTGAGCATCATGTGGGCTGTAAAACAGATTAGTCACTAGTCACATAACCCTGTAAAGCAAGACACGGTTGATGGTAAGAGATGATACCAGAAGACAGAGGCAAATCGCAACAATAATTATCACAAGTAAAACTTAAGATTGTATTTAAAATGTTCAGACATGACCTGTGTTATGACATCAAAGCACAGGTGACAAGTTCATCTTCATCAAAACTAAGGACCTTTGAACACCAAAGGAAGCTCTCAAGGAAGGGAAAAAAATGGCTCAGTGAATAAAAGTGTTTGGCAGGGAAGCCTCATGACCTCGGTTGAACCCCAAATAAAGATGGAAGGAGACAATCAATTCCACAAAGTTTGTTCTCTGACCTCCTCACACTCAAACACACAATAACAATAAATAAAATAAAAATTAAAAAGACAATTTACACAATGGAAAAGACAGGCCTGTATTGGGTTAATTTTCAGAATATATTCGTAGAATATCAATGCAACCCAACAACTACAAAAATGCAAACCAGCTCAAGACTTGACTAAAAGCCAGGCATGGTGGTAGACACCAGCAGTCCCAATTCTTGAAGGTAGGGGTGGGTTGGAGGCAGGAGGATGAAAATCTTGAAGCCAGTCTGGATTGCATGGGAGGATCCGATCTCGGGAAACAAACAAACAAAAAGATGACGACACAATGAACAAATGCCTGAAGCAGACATTTCTCAAAAAATACACAAATGGTTAAAGAGCACATGACCAAACAATAAAAGTGGTTCTCAGAACACAAAGCATACAACCGCCATGCCACCCAAAAATAGCCCAAAGCAGAGACTTAAACAGATTATGTGATACCATTGTTTATAGCAGCATTATTTAGAGTAATCAAAACAACCCAAGTGTCCATGGGCAGGTGAAAAAAATGTGCAATACTATTCAGCCATAAAAATGAACAAAAGAACCAGCATAGCGGCACATGCCTGTAATCCCAGCCCTCGAGGAGGCAGAGGCAAGTGGATCTCTGTGAGGTCAAGGCCAGTCTACAAAGCAAGCCCAGGATAGGCAAGGCTATACAGAGAAACCCGGCCTCCAAAAACAAAACAAAACACAACAAAAAGAAAATGAACAAAATTTCATCAGATAGCAATGATGTGTGGGTAGGGTTTTTGTTTAATAGAAAAAAAAAAGAACCCCAAAAACCAAAAAACTAAACAAACCCAGACACAGAATAATAAATATTATATGATTTCATTTATGTGTACACGGAGTGGATGAATTCAGAGACAGCACGTAGAATGGAACATTGCCTTAGTCACCATGACCAAGGCAACTCACATAAGAAAAGCATTTAATGGGAGGTTTGCTTACAGTTTCAGAGGTTTAGCCTGTTATTATCATGGGGTGGGGGGAAGGGGTCCAGGGAGAGCATGGCAGGGTGTAGAGAGGTACCGGAGCAGTAGCTAAGAGCTTTATCCTTATCCATAGACAGAGAGCAAGAGACTAGGCCTGGCTTGACATCCAAGACACTCCTGAAGACATACTTTCTCCAACAAGGTTTATGGTGGTTTGAATAAGAATGGCCCCCTTAGGCTTGTGTATTTGAATGTTTAAACACCCCGGGGAGTGGTACAATTTGAAGGGATTAGGAGGTGTGGCTTGAGGGTAGGGATTTGAGGTTTCAAAAGCCCATACCAAGGCCAGACTCAGAGTCAGCCTCTCTCTCTCTCTCTCTCTCTCTCTCTCTCTCTCTCTCTCTCTCTCTCTCTCTCTCTCTCTCTGCCTCCAAATCATGATATAGCTCTCAGCTACTACCCCAGCACCTATCTGTGTGCCACCATGCTCCCCACCATGGTGATAACGGAATGGACTTCTGAAACTTCAAGCAAGCCCCCAGTTAAATGCTTTCTCTCATAGAGTGTAGCATTGGTCATGGTGTCTCTTCGTAGCAATAAAATAGTTTCTAAGACAAGGCTGCATCTTTTAATCCTTCTAAATCCACCAAACAGCTCCACTCCCCGTGGTTATCCCTCATTGAGTCTAGGGTGCTTATCTTAACCAAACCGGCATGCCCAGCTGCTAGGGGAGAATGGAATGTATTGATTAGAAGGGTAAAGTAAGATTGGAAATGAGATGATGGTTACCCAACACTGTACAGGTGGATACAAATGCTTGACAGATAAATACTTGCATACATTTTATTACAATTTGAAAACAAACAAACAAACAAAACCCCTTACTTTTAAACATCTATTTTAGTGCTTCGTATCTAATTCTTACTTTCAGTTTGTGTTTCTTCCTTGAAGCCAAGAGCAAACCTGCTGACCCAGCATGCCTTTCTCCAGGAAGTGGAGTTTGTTTGCACCCGTGATTTTGGCACATGTGGACTGAGCCTATAATATCTCTGTTACAGAGAAGAGCTACAATTCATCTTAATGATGGCATATGAATGAACACCTCAGCAGGGCACCTTAATGAAATGACAATTGGTTGAAGACTTCAAAGATTAAAAATACTCAAGACTCTCAGAAGCCCTATCTTTTCTTATTTAGATCCTTTTAGGAAAGCATGTAAAATAATGTTCTTTGCCAAACAACATGAATACTTATAGAATATAGAGTAAAAATCCTTTTAATGTGTTTTTAGGACAAAGCCATTAGGAATGTCTAATCAGAAAAGCTGAAAATAGCAACCACATTCTCAAGTGTAAGTAGGTAGAATAAACTGAATTATTACCCCCAAATACTTACACTTTTTAAAAGAAAATGGCTGTAATTCTATCTGTGGAACACAGACTCTTTCTTGACCAAGCTTCATTCTGGATATAATACATATGTTCTTTTCTATAATTCCAGGAACAACTTATGAGGCAGGTGGTAGTGAACCCAGTTTGCTGACGGGAAACCAAGAGATGGTAAGCGAAGTGATTGGAGTTCGCAGTACAGCACTTCACTGTTTTTAAGACATGGCTAGCACTTAATAGCAAATAGCAAACCCAGCATGACTCCTGGGTGTGGAGCACCATCGAGAAACACGCCTAGCACCAGCTATGGCCTGCACATGTTCCTGGTACAGGTAAGAGCTGCCCTCCAAGCAGAATGGTCAGTATGATGTCAATCCTAAAGTCAACGGCATGAGCAGAACAACTTAGTTCAAACCAGGTACCAAGTCAGTCTCCAGAGAGCAAGTCTGTGACCCGGTCATGCATTCCATCCTGTAATCATCATAATCCAGTGAAGTTTGAATTTCTTAGCCCAACATCCCAAATAAAATGCAACACATTTAATGAAAGGAATCCCAACTCTTTCTAATTGGCTCCAATCCAATCAAATTGCTTGAGACAACATGCCCTGCCTCTATTTCCCCAAGAAAAATATCATTGAGGTCCTACTTATTTCATCCTTACGCCACCCTTTCTCACACAAATGATCTCTGTTGGAAAATTCATTCTACTTATTATTATTTTCTATATCACGTTTGACAAACATCAAATGTGTGGCGATGCCCTGTGGAAACAGCCATGTGCCAGTGCTTGTCAATCACATTACAAACTGTTATAGTTCGTAATTAACAGCATTCCTCATTTCCCCCCTATGTTAGATATAGTTACCAACATTTTGCAAATTAAACTAAGGCTGGGAGGGAGATGACTCGTTGTGTAAAAGAGTTGCTGTGCAAATGAGAGGACCTGACTGAATTCAGAAGCCCAGAACCCACATTAAAACCAAGGCGTGGCAATGCTTGTGTGTAACCCCAGCACTGGGAAGTGGTGACAAGCAGATTCTGGGGGCCACTGGCTAGCCAGCCTCGCATGACCCCTGGCCCCAGGTCCAGTGAGAGACCTGTCTTAAAAATGAATGTGGAGAACCCTCAAGAAACATGCCTAGCACCAGCTATGGCCTGCACATGTTCCTGGTACAGGTAAGAGCATGCACATGAACTTGTCCACACATGTATACAGCACACGCATACTTGAGCACACACATGCACACATACTTGCATGTGCGCACAGCACATACATGTTCATACAAGGCACACATACACATATTTAAACTAATTTATTTCAGAATTAGCAAGTTATTTTTTAATTATCATCCTCTCTGCCTTTCCTGCTTCAAGCTTCTGCTACCTTCTTTGCCTCAACTTGGGGTTCCCCTGACAAGTCAATCTTCAATCTTTTTTCACTTTACATGGTTAGCTGTTGGCCATGGAATCATGCTTTGGTGTTCTCCTAAATAAACACAGGACTGCTTCTGGGTTGGCACTGCCTTCCAAGCAAAAGACGGTCAGTATGATGTCAATCCTAAAGTCAAGAACATGAACAAAACAACTTAGTTCAAACCAGGTACCGAGTCAATCTCCAAAGGAGAAATAATCACTTATTTGGTCAATGCAACACACACACACACACACACACACACACACACACACACACACACAAATTGTTAGAGCAAGTAGAAAATTGGAGTTTAATCACCACTGTATCATCTGGGAGACCAGCTGAAAAGTCATGGATCATTGTGGTCAAAGGACAGGGCATAGGTTTGTACTCGGTGTCCTGTGTGGTTGAAAGAGCCTCTGTTTCCACCATTCGTGATTCGTGTGCCTAATGTTCACAGTCCTGCATCGTCACCATGGCTAAGTGTAATTATCAACTGTTGGGAGTTAAAGAGTCATCGTATTCATCAAGACCTAAAGAGGTAAAAAGGACACTGCCCCTGCAGCTTCTACCTAGGAACTCAAAAGCCAACTTCAGCAATGAGAAGAATCCAGGTGAGTCTGGATTAGGCCTCCTTATGGTGGCAGCACAGCCACCCAGGAGACAGGGAAGCCTGGATGCAATTCTAGTTTCCAGCAAACAGGAAAGGAGTGAAGCTACTCACAACTACTCTCGTGGTAACCAGAGACGCAGCTGAACACTCTCCAGGGAACAGGACATCTGCCTGAGACAAAGCTTTGTTCAGGCCAAAGGCCAGCAGTAAGGCCAAGGCTAAGGAAACTGAACCCAGAGCACATTCTGAAAACAGCTGCTGACAAGGGATCCCCGTCCAAAGCCTTTCTGTTTCTGACCACGCCTTCCAGGTACTGCCTTTGCCCCTGCTGTGTCAGCTTTCTCTGATATTCAGGAAATGAATCATAATATTTTTTATTCACTTTTTTTTTGGGGGGGGAGGGTCAAAATCTTAAAGTTTCTTTAAAGCAACAACAACTTCTCCAAAAATCATTAGTGCCCACAACACAAGGTGGGTACTGTCTCATGATCATTAATTCCTATATGCGGAGATATTTTTATAAAGTGTAAAGTATTAAGACAAAAAATTGAATCACTAGTTCTGAAATCTAAGCCTAGAAAGCTTTAGTATGGGACTGTTTTTTTTTTGTTTTTTTTTATTTGAGGTATTTGTTTGGGAAGCTTAGAGGTGACACCTCACCCAGGTAACTGACACTGCTGCTCCTGGATTACTAACAGGGAGCCGTTGCTCATGATCCCACTGGGCAACTACCAGCAAAGGGGAGACCTATAAGCCACAGTCATCACCACATAACGAACAGTCTTGGACTAACTTGCTTTTAAACAACAGATGCCCCATGAAGATGACAACTATATAATTTTTTTTCTTGTAAGTATTTAAAACTGTCATTAGAAAATGCTATTTACTTTCAATATTTCTATCAAAATGAAAACATTGCATGACACATTTGTTGAATGAACTCTTCGTAAAGCAAATTGTATTGAACTGCCGGGGTCTTGTGCCTCAAAATCCCATTCTATATTTTGATTTTCACAGGAGGCAACAGTTGAGAAATGTCAGGCTTTAAAAGAACTTTTGGATATTATAAAGAGTATTTGGACTTTTAAGTGTTTGAGTTTTTAAAGACTATGATAGTTTCTTATAGTTGAAATGTTTTACATTTTGATATTTGTATTCATGTGTAATTTGGGGGGATCAACAAGAAAAGAAAGGTTATGGTTCCACAGTGATATGTCTGTGTATCAACTTGACAAGGGGATCAGTGTGTTTTATATTCAACTCCTTAAGAATTCATTTTTGATTTTTGAATACATAAAAGCAGCTCAGTGTAAGAATTTTAGCTATTTATTTCAACTAAGTATGTGTGCATGGGCAGCTCAGGATAAGATTCCAGTTTTATTTTAAACATGTATATCTAAATGTCTTTAAATGTATAAGAAAATGGTAAGAAGTAAATATACAAAAAGAAAACATGGATTTTTTTTTCACCATAGCAGAACAGGTCATTTTAATTTCTTCTCAGTGTTTTCAACAATACTATTTATAATTTTCATAAGCAGAATGTGTACCAGAGCTCAGACTTTACATTGCTCTTTAGTATTTGGATGATTTGGAGGAAGGTGCATTTTATAAAACAGGACAAGGTGATTCTAAGGCATGAGCCACAACTATAATTTGAGAAACATTTTCCAGCCAATTTTAAGAGCTCCAACAGTACAAGGCAGAATCCAGTTTAATTTTTTTTTTCAATGTGGACAAAATGTACATATACAGCTATGCTTCTAACCCTGGGAGCCAGAATCACAGCACCTTAAACACTCAGAGCCATCACTTCTCTTAACAAAGAGTAAAAATGTTCATTACTGCAGACTGGCTGTGATCCCTTCAAATCTATGGAAGGGAGCTCCAAGGCCCTGTGTGACTGTTTTGGACACTGGTCACAAGTCAGGTTCAGGTTAAATGGAGTCCTAGGTTTGAGGCCTAAGCAGACAGAAGCTTTGTCTTTGCCAGGACAGCAAGAGGTCACGGGAAGACGCTACAAGAAGAAAAGATTGCAAAGAGACATGACCAGAAGCCAACCCTGTAGGCATCTTGGCTTTGTGAGGTGAGAAAACTCATCTCTGTGTTTAAGCCACCTGGGCTGTCATATTCTGTGATGATATTAATATGCCCATCCTCCTGGTTAAAAAAAAAGAGCAGTTACTTAAAGATGGTGGCTATTTTTGATAGTCACAGGTATGGATACAATCATCTGTCTTTCAAAACTTGTATGAAAGAATTGTTTTCCCAAATCTTCTCCTTATGGAGGAATTTTTTTAAAATAGTGATGGTTCAGTCCCATCATCCTAGTGTCACTAGTGAGCAAGAGGAGGCACATCCATGGTAGGACATCGGCTTCCACCTCCCAAGGTGTTCAGTACCACGAAACCAATTTGTGGCAAGGACCTGTGAAACCAGGACCTTTGTACACTGGGATTCAAAATGGGAAATCAACATGAAAAACAGCTTGGAATGTTCTCGAAATGTTAAAAGTAGAACCATCATATGATCCAGAAGTTCTTCTCCTGGATATTTATCCCCCTAAATTAAAATAGGACTGGTGTGGTGTTCACAGAGGAGTCCCTCCTTGAAGAGCCACCACAGTGGAAGGTGGAAGGCACCTGACGTCCATGCACATGTGATGAGTTATGAGCCTGAGGGGACTACCGTGATGGAAGGACAAACATTGTAGGGTGCTGCTGTTTAAGTGGGCTATCTAAGATAGCTCAAGTATGGGGTGACATGGAGTGGTAAGTTCTGGAAGCTTCAGCAAGCAGGGTGTGGAGCTCTGGAGGCTCACCCTGCAGCGTGGGTCCTACAGAGCTGACGGCTACTGGCACTCCCAGATCTGCCTGTCAGTGACAACGCTGAGATGGCATCAAGGTGCCAGCAAATGTGGGCCTAGAGGTTCAAAGGGGATCCGGGGTTGCGCAGAGCACAGCCTTCTCAACCCTTATGACCTACAGTAAACCCCTATTACCTCTTCTAATTACCTAATTACCAAACCAGCTGAAATCCAAGAGTCATTCTGAAAGTTCAAACAATGTTAGGCACCACCAAGCTTACCCACAAAAACTCCATCCACAAGACATGACTACTCTTTCCTTCTTATTGACCAAGCTTCCAAATGACCTCAACAGGATCAGCATGGGTAAGATGAGAATGCAAGATCAACACGAAACCTATGCATAGGACTCAAGGGCACATGAACATCATAATTAGTTTTCAGTTGCTTACAGAAAATCAATTAAAATTTTTCCATAAGCAAAACTGACCAGAATAGGCAAGTTTATACAACTGTACTCTCTTGCCGAGTTATTTTTCTCTGCCTATGTTTCTAAAAGAAAACCGAGGAGTGAAAGCAAAGACACACACTCTCGTTTCACATACTGAAATTATCCCCCACAGCCTGACCATCGGAGTTAAGAAAAATTAATTTCAGTCTCAACTAATAAAATTCCCATCTTTTTCATCTGTTAGGGCTTTCTGACTGTGGGGATCTGAGGAAGCCCTAAATGAACGCGTATTTCTTATGACGGCGTTCCCATGCCAAGGATCCAACGCCTGAGATCACAGGATGGAAAAGCATTTCCTCTGGTTCAAAGTGCCAACGTTTACAAATGACGACAAGTGTGCAGAAGAGCTGGTAGCTACAGTCTCCTCCTCCCCAAGGTTTACAGCCTGAGACTGCTCTACTACAGAGAACTCCCCAGGCTAGCCACTTCCCCCTCTACGCTGGACATATAAACACGCTCAAGTTATTTGGTGTTGTGGTAGTTGGTGCCACTCCACCCGAGTGCACATGGCACATCTGAGCCCAGGTTTACTGTGTGTGTGTGTCTGACATTTCTTCAGTGTCTGTCCTTTTCTTCACTCCCTCACTGCCCCAGTCAGGTTTCCAAGCACCAAGCTGTGTGTGACCACGGAGAGACTGAGCACTACATGAGCGCATTAACTTTCTACACTGCACTTGTCAATATTTCAGAAAGCCTTACTTCCTAACAAGGGTGCATCCGAACACAGCAGTCACATGACTGCAGTTGCCGTAGCAGGTGATGTCTCTGATGTGGAAACAGCCTCAGGAGATGGCTCAGCCTACTCTAAAGCCATCTCACAGTCAGCATGGACGGGTTATAGTCTAATCTTTACTCAGGGTTGTAAAAAGTGTGAGCTGCCACCCTTCAGTACTTTCTATGTCCTGCTCAACAACTTCACAGAAGCCAGATGTTGCATAGTCTCTTTGGACCCAACCAAAGCCTAGAACACTACCGAACAGGAGTGTTCGAAAGGCTGCTCTCTATACATTATGTGCTGCCACAGCCGCACTAATATTCACGTTTTCACAACGCCATGTGAGGAGAGTCATTACCTCTTTTTAGAAATGAGAAAAACTGAAATTATTTAATCAACAATTTGTCTCAGGTCACCCAACCTGTATATGACGAAGGGGAAACCGTCATTGGCAAAACCCTGCTACGTCCTGCTGGCTTGTGGGACCCTGTGATACACAGGTGAAGAAACAGGCTCCAGGGGTCCCGCACTACCCGTGCTAAGTGCATTTGTTTTCTAGCACCTGACTAGGAAGGAGGGGCGTGTTTATAAATGCATAGGCAAATGTGTCCCTCTGCAACTCAGACTCCCGTATGGGGTAGTGCACAATGACTAATTTTCTTATCAAACGTCTTGTTTAAAGGCAACTTTTTATGTACCCTTCAAGAAAAACACACATTCTTACATCGTCTCCAAAAGGAAAATAGAAAGATGCAAGCCTTGAGTACCATGCTGTGTCCACCGGCTCTTTCTGAGTCATCTCTTGGGTTAAGAACTGCAGTGGCGCCATGTTGATGGTGGGAGGAAGGTTGAATGGCAAGTAGGTTGCTTTCATGCACATTTTCTTCTTAAAGATAATTCTGAATAAAAATACATGTTATTTCTAAATTTCAAAGTGCTATTTGAATGTACCATGGCCCCCGTAATGGATAAAGATCAGCATTTAAAAAAAAAAAAAAAAAAAAAAAAAGGAATAAACCAAATAATTTCAAGGCCAAATAGGTGTCACTTCTAGATTAAATTTGCAAATCTATTCACTTGATATGCTCAGTTGGAAAGATGGAGATACACAGCCCCCTAAATGACCTCTCCCTGAGAAATAATTAATTGGCATGTAGTGTGCTTTGTTAAAGTGAGTAAACTCCCTTCATGAATACAGATTTAATGCTGTTTGAAGCAAATTGATTTAGATATTTTTAATCCTCCCTCTTCTTTTGAGACTAGACATTTTTTGACAAAACAGAAGAAATTTTTATATCATCTAGGTACATTTTTGTAAGCAAGTAAAAGGTTTCTAGAAATTGATTGCTACTCGTGGCTTTCCATTAACAAGTAAGTGATGCTGGGACTACAGTGTGACTCATGCGTGAGGTGTTCAGAGTGTTTCAGAAATGAGCAGTGTCTGAGGAACAGGTAATTCCCCGCCTCCTCCGTTCGTGGGAGCCACAGACAGAGCTACGGACAAAACCAGCCCTTCAGCCTCTGCAGCGAAAGGAGGGCAGAACGCCACGGCACTGCTGCAAATGCCAAGCACAGAGGGCGGGAGTGCTTGCTCATCTTGCCCTTTCTCCCTTTTCCTGAGCAGTGAAATGCAGACCTTGAAACATGTCAAGGGCATGTTCTGCAAACCATAAAATGTCCAATTTTTTTCTCTTTCAGCTGGGAATGGAATTCAGGGCCTCATGAGTGCTGGACAATTGCTCTAGCTCTGAGTCATATCCCAGCCTCAGACCTCCAAATCCCATGTGAGTGAGCATGCGTGTGTGTGTGTGTGTGTGTGTGTGTGTGTGTCTGTGTGTGCATGTGTGTGTGTGTGCTTGTGTACATGTGCATGTGCTATTGCTCTAGAAAAGTAGCAGGAAAGCACTGGTGTACATGGAGCTGTGAGGCTGAGGAAATCAGGAAAAGCGGTGTTTAAAATATCTCAGGCGAAAGCCTACGAGGAATAACAGAAAGGAAGAGAGGGAGGAGGAAAAAGGGAAGTGGAGAGGAAACAGTAAGGAAAAGAGTGAGACAGGGAAGAGAAGTAGGGGAGGGAAAAGAAGTGGGGAGAGGGAAGGGCTAAGAGAGACAGAGGCGGGCATAGACAGGGGTGGGGTAAACCTCACGGGCTTTATTCTAGAATACAAAGTGTAGGGTAACCATTTCTGTTCAAACTGTTCAAGTCAAATGATTATATCTGTTGAGGTTGTAGAGAGAACAGGGAAGAGATGGGATAAGAGAGGGGAACAGACGAAGAGAGAGAGGGGGAGAGAGAGAGAGAGAGAGAGAGAGAGAGAGAGAGAGAGAGAGAGAGAGAGAGAGATGGCTAAGGGAAGGAGAAGGAATAGGACCGAAGAGGGAAGAGAAAAATTAATCATAACGGACTTTACTGTATAAGGCAAACATGCTCAGCATTCTTATTTGCCCAAACTGCCCAAGACAAATGGATGCAGGCCTGATGAAGAAGTGGAGAGAGGAGAGATGGAGGGATGTGCAGGATTGACTCTGTCCATTTTAAACTTAATCAGCATCCATGGTGATGTATTCCTCCAAAATAATAAAATGGATTAATCAGGAGCTAAGGGAGAGAGGAGGGTAGTGTTTGCCCCCCGCCCCTGCTTCCATGCCGGGATGAAACTTGTCCTACCCCCCCCCCCCCACCCCGTGCTGGGATGAAAGCTTGTCCTACTCACCCCCCCCCCCCCCCATGCAGGGATGAAATATACAGAGCACAGGAAAGGGCGCTGGCTTGTCGTGGTCATAGGAAGAGCACCTGAAAGATTAAAGCCGAAGCCGTAACATTAACAAAGTACAGACCACACTGAATTAATGAGCACTGGAGATAGACACTTGGTGGAGTCTTAATTTATTTCCCTTTTCTAGCTCATCCTTTAAGAAAATGACAGTGTCTTCTTATCGATTTTACACTCAGAGATCAATCAGAATTGCCCTGACTCAGACAAAATTTACAGCAGTGTCTGACACCGCCCGGAGCACGGGGGCCCAAACAGACATTACAAGGAAGCAATAGATCATGTTTGTGTGTAGAGCTTGACGTGCTTAAAAATAAGCTAATCTGGAGTGGAATTTCCTTCCCTCTGACAAGCAGCTCTGCCCAGCTCTTCGGCCCCTCGTTACGAATTTCTCTCCTGGCTCCACTATTAATTATAACATGCGAAAGGATTCATGTATTTAGGCCCCGAGGGAGGTCATCCGATCTGCAGTTTTAGATAAAATATAAACTAACAGATCACTCTTACTTAAACAATGTGAAATGTCACTCCAAGGCACTCCATTAAAAAAAAAAAAAAAAAAAAAAAAGAGCTAGAGGTGTTCCCATCAAGAGCTATGATCAATTCTGACAAGCCAACAATGTCAGGACTAAATGATGGGCCTGTGCATTCCTAAACAGCCCCCAGTGGAAATTGCTGGATCCGGAAGCTCTTTTGTCCAAGTAACTAGCTGTATTAAATGCAATAATTACAGAAAAGACACTGACTGTAGCATAGCGCCCGGGCAGTCGCTGGCCCAGCCGATTGTCTCCACACCGCTATTGTATGTCCTGTCTTGATGGGAGGAACTTGGGTGCAGCGCCCACTGCCATGCCAGTCAAGGCCCTGGCTCCCCTGGGTGGTGTGAGAAGAGTGAGGCTGGTGGGGCACAGGGGACGGAGGAAAAGCACAGAGTCAGTTGCTTGGAGAACATGCATTTGGTGTTTTGACCCTCTCTGGCCACATGAGAGCCCTACAAGGGCAGGTCCATGCTGTCTACCCAGAAGGCCTGCAGACACCCATGAAAGTTCCTAGTTGTCAGTGAAACTGTAATGGTGGGAATTTGCTAACTGCTGCCACCTAAAAGAAAACACAGGCAGTCAGGTACCAGAGTCTACACCTCAGCAAAGTGAATGATTTGAACCAGTTTGGGAGACCTCTCTGCACGACTGATCGACTTGTTTGACCATGTCACAAAGGAGTAACAAATAATTACAACTACCTGTGAGAATAGTCTATCACTTCCTGGTAGAGGATATTGTAATTGCTGTAGTGTGGTTTTTTCCTTAGAAAACTTTTTTTTTTTTTTTTTTTAAATACAAACTACCTATTAGGACCAGTGAGCTGGCTCAGCGGTAAAAAAAAAAAAAAAAAAAAAAAAAAAAAAAAAAAAAAAAAAAAACAAAAAAACAAAAAAACAAAAAAACAAAAAACCAAACCTGCAAGTCTGGGTTTGATCCCTTGGAGCTGTGCAGTATAAGGAGAAAACCAGTTCTTTCAAGTTTTCTTCTGATGTCCATATCAGAAAATGAACTAAGGAACCAGTTTGCCAAAGGAAGAAGTACACGTGCCTACAAATTCATGGAGGAAATGTTTAGCATATCTGGCTATCAGAAATTTGCAAACCAAGGCTGCACTGAGATTGCTGTCTCATACCAGTCAGGACGAGTATCACAAAAAACAAAAACAAAACAAAAAACAAAACAGACCGGGGCTGGACAGAGGGCTCAGTGGCTAAGAGCTCTCGCGTTGCTCTTGCAGAAGACTGTCCCAGCGCCCACACGGTAGCTCACAACCAGTTCCAGGGGATCAGATACCCTCTTCTGATGTCTGAGGGCACCAGGCACACACGTGGTACCCGTACATACATGCAGGCACATAAATGAGTCTACAAAATAAAAAATTAAAAAACCAAACAGTAAATGGTGGCGAGGGAGCGTCAGGGATGTGGGAGGGCACTTACACTCTGCTAGTGGGGACATAGTGCAGACAGTGAGAGTTTCTTGAAAAACTAAAACTATAACTACCGCACGATCCCGCTAGCCCATCTCTGAGTATGACATAAGTCGGTCCCCCACAGGCTTACCTGCACAGTCGTGTTTATTTCGGCACTATTTGTGGGAGCCATGAAAAAAGTGAGCCCCGATGTCCAGCAGCGGATGCGTGGGGAGGAAAATGTGGCAGGTAAGCATGGGGGGCACTATTCCGTCACAAAGAAGACCGGTTGGAACTGGATGTAACTGGATGTAACCGAGCTAACGAAATAAATCAGATTGAGAAAGGAAGCAGTGCTGTTGCACGTTTTCTCTCAAAGAGGAGATGAAGAGGGTTTTCTGTGACAGGAAAGTGGAAGGAAGGCCCATTTGGAAAGAGCAAGGGGATGAGGGAGAATCGGGGCAAGAGAGTATAAAGGCGAATATTATCCAGGCATATAATGCATATGCGTAGAAAGCCATAACTATTTTTCATTTTCATGCTAATAATAACACTGCATAAAGCAGGTCAGCAAACATTTAAATGACGTGTACAGTGATCTGAGAACCTTATGGTACCCATTAAAATGTAGAACTTTTATATGTGATATTAAAGGAAAAAACATTAAAAATCAATATTTAAGGAACAGGCTTTGTGTGTGTGGTGTGTGTGTGTATGGTGTGTGTTGTGAGTGTGTGGTATGTGTCGTGTGTGTGTGTATGGGTTGTGGTGTGTGTGTGTGTGTGTGTGCTGTGTGTGTGTATAGTGTGTGCTGTATATATGTGTATGTGTGGTATGTGAGTGTGTGTTGTGTATGTTGTGTGTGTGTGGTGTGTGTTGTGTGTGTTGTGTGTGTATTGTGTGTGTTGTGTGTATGTATGATGTGTGTGTATGTGTGTTTTGCATGGATATGGTGTGTGTGTTGTGTACATGTGTATTGTGTGTGTGCTATGTTATGTGTGTTGCGTGTGTTGCGTGTGTGTGTGTTTTGTGTCTGTGTTGGTGGAAATGAAATCTGGAGCCCTGCACATGCTCCACAAGTGGTCAGCTCCTGCCCCCAACACTTTACTTTGCCTGGAAATAATAGCTCTCAATCATATACAATAGATTAAATTAAAATTTGTAAATATAATTTAAAACTATTTTCTCAAAAGTTCCGTGTGTGGCAGGCTCCAACATACCCTACGGGTGCAGATGAAGAAGGCATGGCCACTTCCTAAGTAAAGTCTACTGAGAAAAGGAGTGTGAACAATACTTTTGAAGCTGGTGTGATGGTGTACATCTTTAACCCCGGCACTCAGGAGGCAGAGGCGGTGAGTTCGAGGCCAGCCTGGACAACATAGAGAGCTCCCCTACAGCCATGGCTACAGTGAGACATTGTCTCAAAGAACAAACAAAATTCTAATGTCCTATAAAAAAAATATAACTGAGAAGGATCAAAACTGCCTGGGAAAAGCAATTCAGGAAAGATGACAAGAAAGTTTGCATTGCAATAGAGAGATGAACAGAAACTGTCCCTGTGACCCACACAGAACAAGGAGTATCCTTGTCAACCAGAAAAGCCTGAGGCAAGAGATTTCAGGAGCTGTGAGAGCGAAATCAGTGGGTGGGCTCATAGGAGGCGCCGAGCGCCATGCGTGCGTGGTCACAGTGTGTTTGGCGTGACCGGCATAAACTTGACGCAATCCTTTCTAGAAACAATGGCTGGTGAACCCTGAGCGTGGTGGACAGCTAGCCAGGGCGAGGCCTGCGTCAGCCTTGGTTGGGTTGTGCGTAACTGTTTCCGGTTGAATTTCACGAGCCATGAGGCAGGGGTGTGAATATTCTTGGTGTGTGTGTGTGGGTACCAGATGTGACTCGGTTCTATGACAGACATGCTTTGTGCTATCTGCTGTCTCCTCCTGAGGCTTCTCCATTTATCTAGTTGTCCTGTGAAAACATTTCTATTCATTTGTCCCATCTTGTCTGTTTGTCCTAATGGAATCAGTAGTTTTTCAATTTGACCTAAACACAACTGTTTCAGTATGAAATTCTAGACTTTTCTCTTTTAACTGCCAATTCAAAGCATCCCCTCTGTGGCAAGAGATGGAAGAAACAAAGCTTCTAAATGGGTCTGAAATTAAGTTCTGCCACCAACCTCGCCTAATTTTCTTCAACGCAAAAAGCTCCCTGCTCCCTACAGACTTGTTTGCCTAATCAGCATCTTGATTACTACTCCCTGCGCAGGTGAACAAGCCAAGGTGAGTCTAAAAGGCACTGCTGCAGAAAGCATTCGGTTCCATTCATCTGCCGTAGCATCTCACACCTCAGTTCTTGTAGTTCCTTCTTCGTGACTCAACCTGGCGAGGCCCATCCCACCACTGCAGCTGGTTCTGTCCACCTCACGGTCTTCTTCGGTGCCCACTCAAAAATCACCTCCCCTTCTCTTTGTCTCTCTTTCCAGAGCTGAGGTTGGAAAACAGGACCTCACCCACAGTAATCAAGAGCTACATCTACAGTAGCCACACCCATGATGGCTGTCCAACTACATCTACAGTAACTGCTCTGTTGGCATCTCTAGCTGCCCTCCATCCCCATGACCCAGTAAACCCCATATATTCTCTCTCTCTCTCTCTCTCTCTCTCTCTCTCTCTCTCTCTCTCTCTCTCTCTCTCTCTCTCTCTAACCCTGCCCCCTCTGAGGAAAGCCTCCTAGGCCTGGTTCTGCATTCCTGGCATTCCTGGCAGCTGTCCCAACCCCTGTCACCAGATACCATCTAAGACCCCACCCCACGGGGCCATATCTAGGCACAAGTCCAGCATATGGCAGACAAGTCATTCTTCCTTCACCTACCATCCTTAAAAGCCCTGAACAACACAGTCTGGGTGCGACATCCTGTGGTCTAGTCCCCTGAGGCTGGTGAACTCCCCCAGGAGCTCATGCTCCCAAATAAACCTGTCCTTTTAAAAATTTTAATCTGACTTGAGTTAACTTATTTCATTGGCAGAGGTACCCTGTCACTGTCTACACGCATACTGACCACCGAGCTACATCTCCAACCTCGTTTTTCCTGTTTGACACTGTTAAGTTGTATTATGGGAACAGCGGTACTTTAGTGAGCCAAATATTTCAGTTCCTAATATTGTTCTTTTTGTTCATATTAAAATTCGTGTTATTATCAACACTAACATGGAGCAGTCTATGTTTTGTATGGAATCTTAATTCTGTCCCAAGACAACTTTTCTGTGAAACTATTTGGTGAAAGAAATTGTTAGCAATGAACGTCTCTTCATCTTGTTTAAAGAGTAAGTAAGGGGCTGACCAAACAGTCACTACGCATCTGCTTGGACCTTCTGCCTCCCTGCAAAGCCTACGTGCCGCCTGGGCTATACCTTCCCTCTTCCCATGTAGAGCATCCCCAACATGCTCGGGAAACCAAACTGACAGAGGAACAAGTGCTCATTGAGGCTGCACTATTAAAAAAACCGCTTCTGAGAGGGAGGACTGCAAGGTGGCTCAGCAGGTAGAGGCCTCGTCTGTGGCCAAGCCTGAGGATCTGAGCTTGACCCCTGGAACCCACACAACAAAAGGAGAGAATTCCATAACTGTCTTCTGACCTCCAGGTGCACCCCAGACACACACACACACACACACACACACACACACACACACACACACACACACAGATAAAATAAAAACTTTTTTGTTTGTCACTTTTGTACATCACTTTTGTATGTCAAAAGTGGTTGAAGGCTGACAATTTTAAAAATCACAAATTCACATAGCTGTATACAGTAAGTGGAAAATGTTTTTCTTCTTCCTCCTCAACTCTGTGTGTCTTTTGATGCACAGAAACAGTTTTTTTGTTTGTTTGTTTTGTTTTTTGTTTTAGGCACTTGTGTTGAAAAGCATTGCTGTCTTAAAAACATAAATGAGCTTTTGTGGACATGTTCTCACCCATCCTTAAGTGAAGAGGGGCATAAGCCGGACTGAGCTGGACGATGAACACACTCGGCTTCCCAGAGGAAGCTCTAGCGTGCGCCGTTGAAAGGGTGTTAAAGCATCTCGGTGGCCCGAGCAGCCTAAATTAGCTTTCAATACATCAACTTAATGGATCCGTTGAGGTAAACTTCTAGAACTGAACATTGTTCTTTCTCCCAAGTCTTGCTATTTCTCTGTAGGTGTATTAGCTATCTTTGAGGCCTTGAAAATTTCAAGCACTTCCATGGAGGACTGTCCATGACTGACTTCTTTTGGGCACCACCAGACACAAGTTTCCCTTCCCCAGGATAACATCTGTGAATACTGTTCAATGGTAGACAGCAGTATTTTGCCACCAAAAGCTTTTATACGGACGTTATGCAGCCCTGCACCGCACTGACCATCAAGAGCCTACTATGGAAATGCTGCAAAGACAGAAAAGAGTCTCAGGCCAGACAGAGAGAATACAAAGTGACCTCTAGAAAACCAAGAAGAATTCTCAACGCTGTCATGCAAGACCAAGAATTCTGAAGAGTATTAGTGACAATGAAGACCCTGTTGGTTTTCTTTTTTCTTAATTTTCGTTTATTGATTGATTGGGTATGTGGAGGTTCATGAGTACAAGTGCATCCTGCTGTTTGTGCGTGTGGAGGTTCAACAGCAACTTCCCGGAGTCAGTTTTGTTCTTCTACCTTGTGGGTCAGGATCTTGCTTTACTGTATGTGCTCCTGCAATGTGTACTCCAGGCTAGATGGCCCCTTCGGGCTTACAGAAGATTGTCCTGTTTCTGTCTCCTATCCCTCTGTGGGCATGTTGCGATTACATGTGTCCCATTGTATGCAGCTTTGTACATGAATTCTGGAGATATGTAGTCATCAGGGTTCTGTGGACAGCACCTTCACCCACTGAACCATCTCACCAAACTCTCTATTGGTTTTTCTCTAAAATTCTCATCCCCGGCTTTCTATCTTCCTTTCCCCCCCTTCCAGTCCCCTTTGTGTGTGTATGTATGAGAGAGGGGGTTAGGGGGAGAGGGAGAGGAAGAGAGAGCAGTAGTAGTATTGCGGAGGCAAGGACAATTTTAGGGTGTCAGATCTCTTCTTCCACCATGTAGGTCCCAGGGTTGAACTCAGGTGCTCAGGACTGGGAGTAAAACCATTTAGCCTGCTGAGCCACCTCTCCAGACCTCTGCTTGCCTTTGAAGCAGGAACTCAACAGTTCCTAGACTCTGTAAACTGGAATCCTCGATACGCTACTTAACAAACTTTCTGATGTTGGACCTTTGGCTTCACAGCTATGAACCTTTTAATTCTTTATCCATTAAAGGAGGAGGCAACAATGGTGTTCCCCTTCTAGACTTGCTATTCAGCTGGTAACAGCCCCTAAGTAAATGGGATTTATTATACTGCCAGCGTATCAAACAGCTGCGTTCTCCCTAAAATACACGAAACAACAAAACAAAACCAAACCCCAAACTCTGAATTTTGGCCTCAGTTTAACAAACTTGAAGCCCTCCTTTCAGCATACCATTTTCATTTCCTCTGAAATTATACAACCTTTCTGAGGCAGCATTGCCACGAGAAGTAATTTATAAATTGAAAGATGTTAGCTATTTGCCCATAGTTTACCTTCCTGCAGAAGAGAAGTGGAGCCCGGAGCATGCTCAGAAGAGTCCTACTCCCCAGGCCGAACGCCATGATCCATGGCAAACATAGGTTGTCTCTTACAAAGGTTTTAATAACTCAGTATCTGTGAGGGGTGAGAAAGCACAGGCACAGCTAGTATCCCTGTGTTTGGGGCTCAATGGTACTGTTGGTTATGAAGATTAAGAGGATTTGAGAGAATAAGGCACCCTCACAGGCCCACAAGGGACCATGGTGACAGCAGCACACAGTGCAGAGCATATATATATATATATATATATATATATATACATATATATACATCACAAGAAGTTTCCTCAAACTGTGAGAAGACAAAAGACAAAAGAACTTTACCTACAATAGTGTCCACAAATAAGATATTGCAGTAGACACAGTCAGGAGATCTGATGGATGGAGATGTGACGGATTCTTACCTAAAAGACTGTTGCGCTGGGCTGGTTTTGCTCCCTACCTCCCTAGTCGCCTGGATTAATTGGCAGGGTAAATCTAGGCATTGATAAAGGAGCCTGTGGAGCGGGATTAGTGAGAGACCTCTAGTTGCTTTTTTTTTTTTTTAATTTTATTAATTTATTCATATTATGTCTCGATTGTTAGCCCTTCCCCTGTTTCCTCCCATTCTTCCCTCCCTCCCACTTCCCCCCTTCTCCCCTCCCCTATGTCTGTGATTGAGGGAGACCTCCTCCCCCTATATATGCTTTTAAAATATCGGGTCTCTTCTTGGTAACTTGCTATCCTTCCTCTGAGTGCTGCCGGGCCTCCCCATCCAGGGACGTGGTCAGAAAAGGGGCACCAGAGTTCGTCCTAAGTGTCCCTCAGTAGAAGAATGGACTAAGAAACTGTGGTACATTTACACTATGGAATACTTCTCAGCTATTAAAAACAAGGAATTCCCGAAATTTGTGGACAAATGGATTGATCTAGAAATTATCATAATGAGTGAGTTCACCCAGAAGCAAAAAGAGACAAACGGTATATACTCACTTATATCAAAACACTAGTCCAAGGGATACGTACCATGAAAAACTTTACTTACCAAGAAAGTGGGTCAGAAGAGAGGACATCCTATTGAGACTTTAAGCGAGAGTAGCATGGAAGAATGGGGAAATAGTAGGACCCACAGGGTCCTGGAAACCTACAAGAAAGAACTTTATGACAGGCAGATCTGGGTCCTGGGGTCCTCCTCAAACTAAGGCACCAGCCAAGGACAATATAGGCAGTAAGCTTCGAACCCCTACCAAGACCTAGCCGATGAACAGGATATTCTCCACCGTTGAGTGGAGACCTCTAATTTCTTGCGAGTCTCCAAGTTCCCCCAGTATTCGGTGGCCTTCCACGACCACACGAGATAGATAGAGCATGTGTTTGACCGCTATTTAAGTCTTTGGGAGCATGTTTAAGTTTACACGGAGCAGGATGAGAAGTGGCATGCTAAGCAAGGATTCACTGGTTCTCTGAGCAAATCAACGGAAACAGGTGCCTTTCCCTCCAGCCTCAGTGATGACTTATTCATGCTGTGATTTCCAGGCTTGGGGAAGTAGCTCAGTGACAGAGCACTTCCCCTAAAATGCACAAGGCCCCTGGGTTTGCTCATTAACACTGTTGAGGGTGGGTGGGGACTTTTCAGGTAGTGGGTGTTTACCTGAATAGTACAGCAGATGCCTAGCACGCCAAGGGCCCTGGGTTTGAATCCCGGACCTGAAAGCAGTCAAACCAAATGATGAAATGATTTCCATGTAGGTTCCTGGATACAGAACCAACCCTACTCCCTCCTCCTCTGTAAGAAATAAAGCATCTGTCTTTTGTTTTATTGAGACAAGGTCACATTGTGCAACCTACTTGGCCTGGAACTGGCTGTGTAGGCTAACCTTCCCCGACCCTCACTCACGGTGATCTGCCTGCTTTTGCCTCCTGAGTGCTGGCTTTAAAGCTGTGCAGCAACACACCTAGCTCTGCTCATTTTTATTGCAATTACCTTGAAGTGGCTTTCGCTGGAAATGACGTGGTTCCAACTGCCAAAAACTCTACCAAACTCTAGAGACCATTATTTAACAAAGACAGTAAAGCTGGGTTAGATGCTTACCATTACTCTGCTGTTCACGACTTTCTTCAATGCGGCATGGTGGGCACATACCCATCACCACGACACTCATAAAGCCGGGGGCAGGAAGACGGCTGAGAGCTTGAGGCCAGCCTAGGCTACACAGCAAAATTCCCTCCAGATAAATAAATACATAAGTAAATGAAACAAAGTAAAAACAAGAGCCTCTCCACTCAAAGAAGGGAGGAGGAAAACAGAAACAGCCACAAAGCTGCCAGCATCTTTGTGCAAGTGGCACTTAGGGGAATTCTTCTGTCAGATACAGACTCTGGACATCACAGGAGGGTCGCACTCATCTAAGACATGGGTATCAGTACCAAATCCTTACCAAGTAAAAGCAGGCGAAGGGTGAAGGGTCCATTGTTTTCTGTTGTTGTCCATTTGTTTCCATTTTTTTTAATCATGTGTTTAGATTCTTGCATTAACCAGCAAGCTTCCACTCCTTAGCTCAAGAAGGAGGAATGAGGAAGCAATGGATGGGCGAGGAGTGTAGCTCAGTTGGTAGAGCACAGCACCTGCCTAGCTCATACGAAAGCTCTGAGCTCAACCCCCAGTGCAATGTAAATTGGGCATCGTAGTAGACCCAGCTAAGGTCACTACTGCTGTAAACAAAACACCATGACCAAAAGCAGCTTGGGGAGGAAAGTGTGATTGTGGCTCACACTTCCACACCGTAGTCCATCTCTGAAGAAGTCAGGGCAGGAACTCAAACAAGGAAGGAACCTGGAGTCAGGAGCTGATGCAGAGGCCATGGAGGGGTGCTGCTTACTGCCTTGCTCTCTGTGTTTTGCTCAGTCTGTTTTCTTATAGAACCCAGAACCACCAACCTAGCAGTGGTGACATCACCCACAGTGGTCTGGGTCCCCATCCCCAACCCCCAACCCCCAACCTCCACCCTGCCTTCATCACTAACTAAGAAAATGCCCTACAGGCTTGCCTACAGCCTAATCTAATGTAGGCATTTTCTCAATTTAGATTCCCTCCTTTCTGATGATTCTAGCTTCTGACAAGTTGACATGAACTAGTCAGCATGTGGTACCCCCTAGAGCTTGAGACATAGAGGCGAGAGGGCCAGAAGTTCAAAGCCCAGCCTCAATTTTGAATTTGAAGCCTGCCACGGATAGAGACGACATTGCTTCAAAGTCAACAGAACAAGACAGATGGAGTAGTGATGTCTTGAGCCTGTTGGAGACCATAGCCCAGGTTCACGCCCTATGAGCTACTTGGCTGACCATGTGTCACCCTCAGACTGCCTCAGCCTTGATCCCCTCATCTATAAACTAGGAAGAAGACTATTACCTCATCATAACAGTTTCAGGAGGGTTAAATGACAAGAGCCAGCTAAAGTTGTCTTTTAGTGCCAAGCACCTTGCAAGCCCTGACTTTGTGAGCTGCCATCATTAGTATTTCTGTCACCATCAACAGGCTTGGTTGCGCTTCAGAAAGATGAATGAATATTCCAGACCCGCTATGTGACTCCTGTCCATGCCAAGCCATGAGCTTTTTTTTTTTCTGTAGTGAATCACTTTGCTTCCTGTGTCCCAGAAAAAGAAAAAAATTCTTAAAAACTGTTCCACAAAGGTGATTTAAAAAAGCCCACAGATAGAGAGCTTTGTAAGCCCTGCTTCCAAATAACATTTTAAATTTATTTATTTATTATTATTATTACTACTACTACTATTACTACTATTATCTTAAATCGTGTCTATGTGCATTAGCAGGTGCCTGAGGTGGCCAGAAGATGTCAGTTAGCCTGGAGCTCAAGTGACAAGCAGCTGTGAGCTGCCCAACATGGCTGCCGGGTACTAAACTCAGGCCCTCTGTAAGAGCAGTATGCATTCTTAATCACCAAGACATCTCTCCAGACCCCCAACTGACATTAAAAAAATCCCACATCTAAAAAAAATTAAACACCCCAGCAAATGTGACCCTCCCGTCTGTAAATATATAAATATGTTTACAGTAGGAAATTGAATCATGTGTCTAATTGTCCCAGAAGAATCTATGCTGCTGATGCAAAGTAGTAACTGTATTAGACCTCAATATCCCAGTAAAATTGGTTGTTATGAACACTTACATAAGCAGCAGATAATAAACACATTCTCTGCTTTCAAAGAATACGTTGCTGTGCTGTAAATAAATCATTACATTACACCAAAGGTGCTAGAATCAGCAATCACCCAACCATCACTGGCTAGCCTTGTCTGAACTCCATTTTTTTTCCTAATTAAATGAGAAAAGACTAAAAGAAATCTTTGCAGACTATCCTTTGTACAAGGGAGTTTCAGGCTGTAGGGGGTAGGAAGATGCATCCATCTCCACTTACGGTATTAGGGAATGACTAAATTACTTTCTCCATTCACACTTATGAGGAATGATATAATTTTCTAAATCACATAAAAATACATAAACAGGAAGCAACTCGCTGCACCAGCCTCCCGAGAATTCATGTAGATGTGAATATCAAAGAATAATATTAAAGGGATTTTTTTTTTTCAAGTGTCTTCATTCTCTCTGAATTCCTGCTACTTGTCTGTTGACACCGATTTGGCATCTGCATTTGGAGCGTAAGGCCTTAAAAAGCTACCATCTCTAAGCATGCTTACCACTGTCCATAATAAAACAAGGCTTGGATCCCAAGGCTGACTGCTGTTAAAATGTTGAGTGACCATAATACTAGCAATGTGAAGTTTATTTAAATTGATTTTGTATCTTCGTTACCACTCCTTAAAATGAGTCTTATTACTAGAGATAATGTACATGTCAAAAAAGAAGCCTCAAACGCACTTCCTGTGCTCTTGACAGGGTGACAAAATATTTCTCCTATCCTTTCCTAATTGAGCTGCAGTACAAAGGAGGACATTATAATAATATTAATAATAGTTACATGGATATTTGTAGGTACTGTGTAACCCTTCAGTCCATTTTCCCAGACAATGGTGACTACAAAGAGGCTTCAAAATAGAACATTGCACAATATGAATGCCACTTTTTTCTATCTTACATTTTAAAAACATCATTGAAATCAGAAAGTTCATTTACAAAGGACTGGCAGTTGCAATCACAGCAATAATGTAGTGCTGAGAAAAAAAGGGTAATTGGTTTGGTAAAGATCGCTTTCCATTACACCATAAAGCACTACACAATAGGAAAGGTCGCCAATTAAGCAATCATGAATACCAAGTACTGAAGCTGATGAAAATAGGGCAGTGGTTTAAATAGATTTGCAAGCAATTTACCTTTTCACAATGTTGGCAATCTGATGCAATTTGCTTGCAATTTTGTCTGCTTTCAGTAGCACTCGAAGCTGACACTACACAGACCAAATGGCAAAGAGGCCCTGCATAGAAAATGTAAAACTATCTTGGCTGCATCAGGAAACCAGAATGGTGGTTCATCAGGAAAATTACAACAATTAACATAAGTGCTGCAAAAATCAACACTTTAAATGTCACACTCACTAGTCTGTCCAAAGACTGTAAAAGTACCATCCCCATTGCTGGACTAACAGTAAATATGAAGCAATCACCAGCAAACCTTGGGCTGATGGCTTTACAATTGATGTGACATTCTCTGGGTGATAAAATAGCCTCTCATTTTACAAAAGTAAGTATTTTTCTTTTTTAGACTTAACCTGAATTATGTCAACACAAAATTTACGTTTAATTTTTTTTCCCAACTTTTTCGACAAAGCCATTTCATGCCATGGTGGGTGTAGTTGGTCTTGACATTTAAAAAAATAACTTTATATTTCAGAGAATTAGAGCCAAGTTGATAAAAAATAATCCCTCCTCAAATATTGATCTGGAGCTTTCAAATGTAAATCATGGCCCAGATTTATGTGGAAAGCTATTACAGAGGGTGAGGTACAGCGTGTCTGACCAGAACCTACTTTATTATCTTACAGAGGGCTCCAAAAAGCATCCCTGGGGATTCCCTGGAGGACTGGCTAGAATTACAGATGCCATCACACGTCTACAGCAATGTATTCCCAGCTAAAAGTTAGACACCTTGAAAATAATTGATAACTTCTGCTTTGGCGCCCATGCGAAGCTATAAATTTGTTAGGCTTTGGGGAGAATTGGCTTATAGTGTAAACCTGACGATTTCTCAGCAAGCTGGGGGGATCTCACGGTGAGAGAACAGGAGGACAGTGTCAGAAAGTCTAAGTTTAATTTTCATCTTAATATTGGCCTAAGGAAAGGGTTATTTCACAGCAGTTGTGTTCATAAAGGCTCCGAGTGACTTGCTTCACCTTTGGGCATAAGGACAGGGTAACATTTTGACCCTCACGAACAGTTCTACCTTTCTTGATTGAGTTCTGGTGCTATAATTCACACATAAATAGAGAAATGAGAGAATCAGGCTTGGAGTGATGGGATGTTGGTGAAAAGTCCACTACAGAAGATGAGCTTCCTGCAGTTCAGTAGCCAGCACGGCCTGCAAAGAATCGTGCTTGGGAAGAGAACTCAGGATATCTCTAACTATGGGATCTAATGGGTTGTGTTGACAGGTGGTTCCAGGCTCTTCCCTCGGAGGACCTCTCCTGGCATCTGTACAGTGAGTCTCATCCAGCCGGGAGTGTCAGCTCCCAGTACTTTTCTCCTTGCTGCACTTGCAATGTAACAATACTAACTCCAAGGGAGATTTGCATCAAACGCCTCTTCCTCACATTCATTCAATGAACCCAATTAATGTTCATTCGATAAACCCAATTGGGTGCAAGAAGCACCCAATTAATACAAGTCTCAGGTGCTCATCCGTACTACGGAGAGAACTGGGCTCCAATATGGGCCATGGTTGCCATCTGGGAAGAAGTTTGTTGCTTACCTGAAAACAGGGCCTCAGCCTCTATGGGCGCTAACTGCACAGTTGTCCTGGAAGTGCTCCCATTTTCTGCAGTGTGAACCTTCCAGAAGGAACGAGTTCCTCCTTGGTTTTAGATGGCCTATGTGTGCCTGCCCCCTGAAGGAAAGTGTACATTTGTTGCCTGTTCATGGGAGACTCAGAGAGTAGGTCACCACAGGAAAGGTGTGACTTTCACTTGCTGCCTATAGCCGGACAGGGATTATTCTCTGTAAAGTTGACATAAGCAGGCTCAAGGCAAATTATAGGCTTGAACTAGCCATAAGAAATTTGCTGTCATCTCCAGTAAAATGCTCAAAAGTTTAAGCAAACATTGAGAAGTAACATATTAACCCCCACGTCTCTCTCCCCCCCCCCGTGTGTGTGTGTGTGTGTGTATGTGTGTGTGTGTGTGTATGTGTGTGTGTGTATGTGTGTGTGTATGTGTGTGTGTGTGTATATGGGTGTGTGTATGTGTGTGTGTATGTGTGTGTGTGTGTGTGTGTGTGTTGACTCACGGTATTTAAGGGAGTGCTATACAAGAGGGTAGGAAGAACCCTTTCATTAATTTTGGTAAATATAATGACCTGTGGGATTTTTTTTTCCTCAGCTGTTGATTGGTACCACGTGAAAACAATTATTACTGGTTAATTTCGCTGCTGGCATAGTACATAGTAAATGCTTTTGTTCTATCACTCTTTATTAACTTCAGAAAAGACCCTTTTGATTTCATTAATCAAATTTGTCAAAGCCCCACACACCTACTATGGAACTGTAAAGCAAAGAGTGTCTGAATCATCAGAACGGTTTCAACACCAATTACAGCTCATGGGGTTGACACCAAAGATCAAATTTTAGTGGAACCCAGGGCTAGGACTTGGAGTTAAACAATGAAGTTTACCAAAGAGGAGGTTTCAGAGTCTTTATTACTTTCGGTTGATGTCTGTTCTCAATATAGGTATTTCATAATCCAATTAAGAATGTGAGTGAAAGGTTGTGTAGATTATTACAAAGCTACTCAAGTAGACTCTCTCCACTGCACCCCCTCCACCAAATAGCCACTCTGGGGCTAATATTTATCCAATTAAATGTTTTCAGGTTTTAAAGAATCTTTAGAAAACAACAAGAGGAAAGCATTATTTTTAGTGCACATTTAAAGTATGAAAATAAAATTTCCTTGAGTAGCAGCTGTGAAGCCACTTGGATACATTTTTATCCTGCTCTTCAGTCACTGTTCAGCTGTGGGGAAATCGCTTCATCTCTATGTCTACACTGTGTCTTTTGTAAAATGAAGGCAGAAATTTGTGTGAATGGTAAGAGCCTTGAATTAGAAATGTCACATATCAGATGTGTAAATAAAGACTACGGCTGTATTGGCTGTTGTAGCTGTTGAGTGATGGTGGTTGGGACGCCTACCCTGCTAAGCATCCAAAGTCTCTGTGCCTCAGGTTTGTTGGTTTCCAAATGCTGATAGTGTATCCAGAGCTAAAAATGGAAAATAGCTACTAGAGCTGAGTGACATAACCTGTATTAACACATTTAAAACGTGCTGTAAAACTGAAGAAGCCGTTAATATCATAATGAAAAAGGGGGAAGTCTCTTGGAGGGTGCTTTTCACATTGCAGTGATCTTTTTTGGTGATCACGGTCACCATGCAATCATCTATCCTGTACTGGGGTGTTCTCATAGATCTTTTCTGCCTACAGATGCTGTCTGTGGCCATTGTAATTCGTGTAGGCAGAGTCTGGTGCTCACGCAATGACAAAAATCAACTATCCATGTAATCTTAGAATGTGTTCTATTGTTAAGCGATGCGTGGCCATACTACAAAACAGTTTCGAAGCCGGAACAATTTGACCTCCAAAGGCTTAGAGTTTCTCTCAACCTATAGAATTAGCAGATTCTCTTTGTCCTTGTGGTAGTCCTGTCTTGGCAGTTCTGTTAGCCTGGGAACTAATGCAGAAAGTAGGGAGAAACCCTGGGGCAGGGTTGAGGTGGAAAGAAACAAGAGCTCAGAGCTCGCAGTCCAGGCTACCCGAGCATCAGCACGTCACCAAGCCACAGTGCAGTACAAAAATAAATTCGGAGCAAGCCAGACACCAGCTGAGGCCCAAGAGACCACAGTGTCTGTCGGGGGTCATGACTGAGGGAAGCGAGAATATTCTGTGATTGGTGAACATTTACAAGCACATTCCTTTAACCCAACCTTGAGTGGTCCTCAGCCGAACCTACAGTAGCTTCTCTGGCCAACCAGAGGTGGTGATGTTCCTTGTGACTCATGGGAACAGGAACTTAGAGAGGATGCACATACAGACCGGAAAGGTCTGTGACGAGCTGTGAATCCCTGAGATAGTGCTACAAAATACCCACACACCAAACATACATTGAGTCCCTGATATGAACATGGCCTTATGGGACAGGTACGAGATCCATGCTCTCCATCTCTAGTGAGATTACAGTATGGAATAAGATATCAGGGCGCTATTGTAAGCAAATATTTTGGAAATCATAGGAGCTTTAAAGAAAGTGAAGATGTCAAGGTTGGTAGATACTGGAGGACTCCACCAGTCCCCCCCCCCCCCCCGAGAAGCCGAGGTCAGGAGTACAGTGTTTCAGGGAACACTGCCCTTTCTTTCCAAACAAGCCTGATATGATCCCAGAGAGCTGGTGTTTGAGACCATACTTAACTCTTTCCTTAGTTCTGCTTTGGATGGGTGGAAAAAATATTTCAATGTGAAGGAACAAAGAAGGAAGAAAGAAACGAAAGAAAGGAGAGAGCGGGAAACCCAGCCCTCCAGCCAGCAAACTCCAGTCTAGTTGCTATTGCAGACTGCTGAGAATTGAAAGTGGGACCCTCTCTGCGTCCAGACTCCCTGATGCGTGAGTGAGGGAGCTGCCTCAGTTATAACTACACACAGCCTTTCACACAGCACGACCTCCATGGCTGGACCTTAGCACGCATAGTAATTCTCCGTCAGATATGCTTAAGACATGGTGACCCTACACGGTAGTTGTCTTGGAAGGACAAGCCAATGTCAGACTAATTTTTTATCCCTGTAAGGCCCCAGTCATGCTCTAATGAGGCCCAATGATGTCATATTTATGACCTTAGTTTTCCAGGCTGAGCCTGAACACAGCTCCAGGCCACCCAGCTCCTGAATATAAGGCAATTATGAGCAAATAAGGGTGTCACCCATACAGGGTGCTCCAAACTGTACTTTTCAGTTCTCTGTAATAAGGGTAGACAGTTCAAACAGGAAGCTACAGTCTGTGCCTGCCTGTACATTGGTGAAACTTTGTATTAGCATCAGAAATCCCTGTATACACTTGGCTAGCCACGCGGACACCATCACATCTCGTTGTCCTGAGCGGCTGGCTATGGTCACATCTTCTGCTGCGGAAGTTCCATTTGCAGAGCATTTGTTCCTTTCTGTGCCTGTCCGTGCTCTTTTTAGTACCTAACCATACGTTCACCGCGCCCACGGTACCCTGCAGAGGCTCCTGTTGCCCCTTGGATCTCTCGCTATGCAAAGCAGCACAACAAAGGCCAAGTCCAGCGAAGCTGTTGCCCCCGTAGTCGCCACAGAACAGTGACTTTCAGGTTTTGAAAAGTCTTTCCAAGGGAGGCCTTGGGGTGAAGATTATCAAATGTCATAGACTGAGCCTGCCTGACGGTCTCCTTGCCGTGTAGCTACTTTATCTTCTGGCTCCCAAGTTTGGTGGGAATAAAAATATTGCACAGATGGGCCTATAACTGACCGTAGCCTGCCCCATTGTATGCCCAACCATCTCTAATTGCAGCAACACATGAAAGGAAGAGATTTGAAAGGGCAGGTGACGGGAGAGGAGAGGAACCTGTTTGACTTAAACAGCACAGGAACCCTCACCATCAGGCCTGATGTACATCAGCCTGACAGCTAATTAGGGTAGACATGAATTTTTCCAATGTAACAGATGTTCGCTAATCAGGCCAGATTTGGAACCCTTGCGCCAGCAACATTTCATGCACAATTTAACTATCTAAAAGGAATAAACTACTTAATGCATTGTGCTGAAGGCACAGCTGTTTCACAATCAGAAAATTTGCTGTCAAAGATGTTCTCTTTAAAACTGACATGTTTTTATATAACTCTGATGGGGTGTTTATAATGTATTAATAGTTGTCAGCGAGAGCTGCTGTCATCATCGAGGAGCAAAATATTTCTGAAGGTATATTAAAATGAGCAGACTCCTTTCTCTTCCCCAAAATCCATTCAGATAATTTATCTAGGTTGAATGTGGTCTGCTGCGTTCCAGGGTGTATTTGAAACAAAGAACACCAATGTATGCTTTCAGCGTGTTCTAAAACTAAGACAAACCCCACGGCTTGTGCCTAGCTTTTGGCTTAATGGCTTCACATAATTATAATTCCACATTTGCTAGTAAAAGGTGGATTCAAAAAAAAATCATTCTGCTTTTGTGAGAACTCACTGGACAGACAGCATCTCCTATACCAAAGATGATTTATTGAGGGAAGTGAGCATTTGTGCTCCACAAGTACACACTGATGCAGTGATGGAGCGAAGCCAATTCCCTTTCTCCACCTCTCACTGCCTTGGTCTGTTCTCCCTTGTAACTCACTTACTAATTGGCTCTATCATCACAAATGACTGATAAATACAAACTTGAAAAACCTTTTTATCATCTTATTTGTGGCAGTTTAGTCTTGGTTTTCATTACTTTTTGTACTTTTGAATAGTGAAGCAAGACAGTAATTAGGAGCTAATCAAAAAAGAAAAGTTCGCGCCTTTTTAAAGTGTGGACGTAGAAGGCTTCAAGATGTGTTGAAGTAGACACCACGTACCGTGACCAGTGGCTGAAGGTTGTGCTACAAAAGCAGGCCATGAGGCTGTAGTGATCCGCACTGCTTGTATAATTTAGTAATTTGCTTATTTTAGTAACACAATTTATCAGTTTTTTTCACCATCCTATGAGGCATAATTGTGCACTTTATTTTCAAGCAATGATGTTAAAAGTGTCATGAGTTACGCTTTATTTGACAAGAGAGGCACAGTCAATGGTTTATGTAGTTTCTATGGAGACTGGGTTACTATGACCCTCTTTTTTTCATGCACAGGCCAATTTGCACTTGTGACTTCTGAGGGCAGCTCTGTTGAACTGATTGGATCAGTAGCTCAGATTTGACAAATTCAAAAAATGAGGTCTTCAAATTCTAGTCTCAATTAAGGAACTATCCTCGGGGCTGATGAGGGAGTCTAGGATTTTCTGCCATGATTCAAGAGCACCATGTTACATTTTTTCCCCCTGATATAATGAGCTTTTCACTGAAAACTAGTTGCAGACCAACCATATACAATGTCACATCTCTAGAGGATGACGCCCGCGCCACACCCAGAAAGAGCTTCCTTTCTGCGTTCAAGGCAGAGCAGCCCTGAGAGTTGTTCAAAACAAACTACAAGCATTGGCAACAGATTGTGCTGACGTAAATATGCTTCCTGCTGTCATCCTTATGAACATCTTAAAGATACATATCTGAGGATTCAAAGTAACTTCTTCGTCACTAGTAGCTTTTCAATACGGGGCATGTTACGAGCTGTCTTCGTTAGGGTTACAATTGCTGTGATGAAACACCGTGAACAAAAAGCAACTTGGGTAGGAAAGGGGTTAATTTTACTCACAGTTTTGTGGAACAGTCCATCTTCAAAAGCAGTGAGGATAGGAATTCAGGCGGGGCAGGAACCTGGAGGCAGGAGCGGATGCAGAGGCCATGGAAGGGCACAGCTAACTCCTTTGCCCAGTCTGTTTCCTTATAGACCCCAGGACTACCACAACCCAGTGTTGACACCACCCGTAGCAGGCTGGGCCCTCCCCCCATCAATCACTAAGAAAATGCCCTATAGGCCTGCCTACAGCCAGGTCTTGTCAAGGTTGTTTGTTTGTTTGTTTTCTCTCTGGAGGATCCCTCCTTTCTGATGACTCCAGTTGACATAAAACCTACCAGGATTCATGAACTCTGGCACCCCATATCTGACCACTTCCCCTTGGTGGGGAGGCCTGGTGGCAATCAGAGAAAGAATAAGCAGGCTACGAAGATAAGACTTGATAGCCTATGACCATATAGTGGGGGAGGAGGGTCCCACTTAGTCATAGACCTAGGGGAGGGGAATAGGGTGAAAATGGGAGGGCGGGAGGAACAGGAGGATACAAGTGATGGTACAACAATTGATTTGTAATCTGAATAAATTAATTAAATTTTTAAAAAAGTAAAAAACCAAAAAACCAAACCAAAACAAAACAAAAACCAAAAAACCCAGCCAGTACATCAAAACTGCAGTAAGGCTTGAAAAACTTAGCATGTGCTATAGGACGCTCCTATTTTCTCTTCAGCAATTCAGCAGAGATATGTGTATTTTATAGGATAATGCGAAATGTTTAAAGATCTTCTCCGGATTTAGGTTTCCCTTAAGGTAAAATCCTTTCCTATTGTCTAGGAAACGCTCCTCACTTGGTCTTTCACCTCCCCATGGACTCCCATTGGCTCCCTGAGACCACACCTACTTTGCCCTGCTTCCTGTAGCAGGAGCACAGAGCCTTTCTGATTCATCTTTTCTATACCTAGAACGTCCTCCCTGCATCCTGATCTGCCTGACTTCTCTTCAAGTGTGTGAGTCTAACAGGTGTTTACTCATCGAAGTCTTCCTGGAAACCTGGATTTGTGCCGCCACTCCCCGAACCCCATCATGTACTACCTGTTTTCTTATTGTCTCAATAGAACGCATCTGAATAAAAGAAAGTTCATCTGCTTATCTGCTCATATTTTGGTCTCCATTTTTAGCTACCCACTTCAAACCATATCCAGACCTAGTTTTCTAACTTCTAGCCTTATGTGGCTATTTAAGTCTATATCAGGTAAATTTTAAACTATTAACTATTGTTAAATTATTCTCATTAGCTCAGATATGTAACATTTTTATATGTACAAAGTTATGATCTGAGACCAAAAAAAAAAAAAAAAAAAAAAAAATCTTGACATCTTCTGTACTTCTAGGGTCTAGACTAGAAAGTTGCCGGTCACAGCCCCATTTATTCAGTGTTTGGATGGATGGGTGGACAGACTACTATTTATACATAATTACTGAAAAATCATGATAGTCCAGCTAATATAATATTGTAGTTTATACTCAACTTCATACGACGAGCTGAATAATTTCAGTAGGATAAGAACTAAATTGTATAACACTATAACATAGCTATATGATTTCAGTTTTGCCAGAGACTCATTTTTATATTAACTTGTGAAAGAACCACAGGAGTGTAAAGACCTCTCCAGAATCAAAGTATAGGGTGTAGAGCACAGGAGTAGTGACACCAGAAAGGACAGGCACTGAGATTCTGAAATCCAAGTTCAAGTCCATTCTCTGAGAGTTTCTAATCCCCCACTCTGCTTACTTCCTATCTCAGCCTCCAAAACTCCCATTTCTTCCATGTGCAGGATGGACGAAGAGAACAGACATCACAGGATTGTTCCAAGGATGGTTGGCATGTAGTAGGCCTGTACTCAACAACAGCTCTCATTATAACCTAACTGGTAAGTTAATGGCATGATGACATCACAGATCACAGGCAGCCATGTTCAGGCTGCGGTTGCTGTAATAGCCATGTTCTTCTGAGTACTTTAAGTCACCTGGGCTTGCTTAGGATGCCTAACACACCACGGACGCTATGCAAATGAGCGCTACACTGTTTGTTTAGGAGGCATTAATGTCAAGAAAAGATTCTCTGCTCTTCAGTACTGACTTTCCTTTTTCAAGTATTTTTCTTCTTCATCTGGTTGAATTCGGAGCCCATGGGTATGGAGGGCAGACTGTACTTTAAGGGACGTCATGTAAGTATTGTTTGTAAGACATCTCACAACTATAATAGGCTAACGGTCCCAAAGAGAACCAGTTAACTTCTGTGGTGCTTTATGGACAGCACAATAGGGTGATAATTTTCTTTTAATGCTTTGCCATCACTTTTTTTTTCCCAAAAAAGCCTTGAAAAAGGGGACTTCAGAGCTTCAGGCTGGCCGCTTCTGATCTGCTTTCCTCAGAACAGGAATCGCCAGCCAGCTTTCCACACAAATGACATTTCTCATTTATTTGTTTTACACACGTGTCTGCAACTTATGGTTACCACTTTCTCTCTCTCTCTCTCTCTGTCTCTCTCTCTCTCTCTGTCTCTCTCTGTCTCTGTCTCTCTCTCTCTGTCTCTCTCTCTGTCTCTGTCTCTCTCTGTCTCTCTCTCTCTGTCTCTCTCTCTCCTCTCCCTTTTCCTCCTCTCTCTCTCCCCTCTCCCTTACTAGCCAACAGTGATTATACATATTGAAATGAGCAGCCTTGATCTAAATGGAACAGAGTGTTGGCCAGAGACAATGAGCAAAAACTAAACCAGTAAGTAAACAAAATGAAAAACTAGGTTAGAAGTCCCAGCTTGTTTCTGTGACTCTAGTGATTCTCTCCAAAGCTTCCAGTCTCAGCTTCCCTGGTTACAAAAACAAGAGCTCACAGTGCAAGTGGCGGGTGAGGAGGGGGTGCGGGGGAGGGGGGGGCTTTAGTTCTATTTCGGGGGGGGGTCTTTGGGACACTGCTGAGTCAGACCTTAGTTAAGTCAGGTGGAACAGCTCTCGTCATTTGCAGGCCCCTCGAAGCTATGTGGTTTGCAGGTGTGCAAAGTTTATCTGTAAGAAAAGTCCTCAGAGGTTGGGAGCCTGCATCAAAGGAGATAGGAGAGCAATGCTAGACAATGCTAAAGGTTTCCCAGACTCTCCTTCACCTGCACATTTCTTTACAACACTGTCAACAATATAGCAAATTACCAATTTCCCACAGGCTTAGGAAGAAAATATTTATGCACTCGTATGTTTGGGGAAAGTCTGAGACTTTGATAGTCTACTTGTAAACTGGGATATTTCGTTAGAATTTTACATTTCACTTACATTGAGGTTCTGTTTTAAATCTAGGATACACTCATCTTCTATTTACTATTTTCAGATTATCATTATTACTTTTTGTTTTTTATAACTTCTAGGGTGTTTTGACCTGCTGGGACAATTCGCTGCCTGACTGACCTGCAATCACTTTTCCAGATTATTACTGTTCTCTGGACTTGCTTCCTCGTTTTGTTTCCACTCTGAGGTTTAAAACATTATTTTTGTATAAATTTACTTAAAATTTCTATTATAATCTTTGTATTTTATCCTTAATTACAAAGGCCTTTACACACCACAGCCTAAAATATGGCTTTAGCTTTTAAGCCTTTGTACCTTTTAATATACAGTGTAAGGAAGTAAACTTTTTTCCCCCCAAGACAGGGTTTTTCTGTGTAGCCTTGGGTGTCCTGGAGTCACTTTGTAGACCAGGCTGGCCTCGAACTCACAGAGATCTGCCTGCCTCTGCCTCCCGAATGCTGGGATTACAGGTGTGCACCACCACGCCCGGCTAGAGGTAAACTTTTTGAAAGTGGGTTACCACTGCTTTTGCACCCCACCCCAGCCTTCTCCACTTGATCAATTCTTGGACCACAAGCATCTAGGAGGACTTTTCACTTTTATCAGTTGGTGTACATATTTGGAATTTAACCAGCTAGAACTTTCTGCCCTTTCTCTCACCATCCCTGCTCTACTCTTTGTTTCGCATCAAGTTATCCAAACTGTAGAACATTCCAGTCACCTTGAGGCTGATATAAGTACTCTAATCTGCCTTGCCTTGCTGATTTGCAAAACTTGATTTGTCTACTAGACCCACAGAAATAACCACACTTCCAAAGAAGGAGCAGAGGGCACTACTGTCTAACTGAAAATGGTGTGGGGGAGAGACACATGTGTAGGGAGATCAGATAACATGTGGGGAGATGGTACATGTGTGGGAGACAATATGACACATGTGGGGGATGCTGTTATGCATGTGTGTGAAGACAGTGATGACAGTGACTTTTAAACTATTGAAAATGTTATCAAATGCATTATTTTAAAAGATATAGAGGGGCCCAGAGATATGTTTCTATGGCTAAGTGCATTTGCTGCTCTTGTAGAGGACTCAAGTTCAATTCCCAGCACCTGCTTGGCAGCTCCCAACCTTCTAAAACTCACAGACACCCTCTTCTTACTTTTGCGGCCACCAGGAGTGCATACTGTGCACAGGCATACATGTAGGCAACTCACTCATACACATAGAAGTAAAATAAACGAAAGTAAAATAAATATTTTTTCCTTAGGGTGTATGCTTTTCCAGAGTGAATCTTATCAGTTTAATGCTTCTTAAAGAACAGTTTCATGCGCAATGGACAACAACAGAACAATTATCTTTGTTGGCCAATGAAGTTAACAATGTAACAATTTAATAAGTAAAAGACCGTTAGGATTTTTCTTTTCAAACTAATAGTATATCATCCCCACTGTGCAAAATCCCTCACCGCTGCTCCATCGTCTGCAGCAGCTACAGTTTCCTTCTGTTCTTTTCTCGTGGCACCTCATACACACTTCCATTCAGCGTTTTGTCCTGAATCACAGCATTCTCGTGTGCCTGTCACTCCACTGAACTATCTGCTCCTTGTTCATCTCTGAACCTCAAACAATGGATGAGAATTGCTGGCTCTTAGTAAGCAAACGACAGTCGTCTGTTGGTGGAAGGGAGGAAGGCAGGGGGAAAAAAAGGAAGGAGATGAGTATTCGGAGACGTCAGAAGGCATGTCTCCTGGGAACCGGGAAAATGAATGGAAACACGTGCTAAATGGGCCAGCGAATGAGTGTGTGCCACCCACCAGAGGACACTGCTCAAGACCTCCTGTGCCCCACACAATCCAGGCCCAGGCTTCCTAGTGAATATCAGGCAGCTAGAGTAATCTTACTGAAAAGGTGTTAGCTCATGCCTCCCCTGTGGTCAAAGCATATGTTAGTACCTCTTATAACTGCTCTGGTCTACGTGATATGGCTGCCTGTTACTTCTATGAACTCTTTTGTTAGTCTTCTTGCTGAATACTACCCTTGTCCCCAGTACATACTATCTTCCCCAGTGCTCTCCCAACATGCTGGAAACACTTTAGACATTTGTACTTACTGTTCTAGAACATTCCTTTTTCTGAAGATAGCCCTGTGATGCTCTTACTTTTTCAAGTAGCAAGTAAATAAATAAATAAATAAAATCTTATCTCTGTCCTACGTAAAATAGGTCTTAACCTGTCATTCCTCCACCTTCATTTTTGTTTTCAAAGTACATGTGTCCCTTTATGCAATATATGCATAAAATATGCATGTGTGCCCTATGCAATATAATACAACAAAATATTTTATTTATCCTATTAGAGTATGAGCTCATGAAGGAAAATTATGTCTAATGTAAATTGCCTAGTGAATAGTTACTGACATAACAAAGATATGATCATTGAGTATATTTATACTGTGACTTTTCTTTTTCATTTGTAGTTATCACTATGCTGAAGACATTTATTTTTACTCTTAATTAATCAAATGTTTTTAATCATGAAAAGATTATCAAATATTTTGTCTGCAGTGTGGTTTTGTTCCTTATCTGCTAGCGTAGTGTATTCCCATTTTAAATGTTGAGCCGTTCTTACATCGCAGGAATAAATCTTACTTTGTCATGGTGCATAATCTTCCTAACGTGCCATTGAATTTGGTTTGCTAGTATTGATTTAAGAACTTCTGCACCACTGATCAGAAAGGAGGCTTGTCTGTGGCTCTTTTTCTCCACACTAGCCTTATCTGTGCTTGGTATCAGGGTACTACTGACCTCACAGAATGAGCTACCAACTTTTCTGATCTCTCTAATTTTTGCTTTAGGATAAATTTAAGGAAGATTTGTAATAATTCTTTAATTGCTGGCTAGAAATCCTCCACAAAGCTATCAGACCCAGTGCTTTTATATGTCAGATTTTTTTATTACAGTCTCAGTCTTCTTAATAGTTATGTAGTCACTTATAAACAGTTTGTTTCTTCTTTAATAGTGCTATTGTGTTTGTAGAGATACAAACGCATTTCTCCGTCTCACTCAGTTACTCCATAGCTGCTTGTTTTCTGCTACTGTAAGATAATATCAGTTCTAAGGTTATAGTGTCTTTTGACTTTGTACCAATTTAACTTCGTAACGTGTAAAAGCTTTGCTTATATCTCTGTCCACTCATCCTTGGGAAGTTGTCATAAATTGTATGTTTAAACATTGTGTGCCCTAGCTGGGTATGGTGGCACATGTCTTTAATCTCGGCATTTAGGGAGGCAGAGGCAGGTGGATCTCTGTGAGTTTGAGGCCAGCCTGGTCTACAAAGTGAGTCCAGGAAAGCCAAGGCTACATAGAGAAACCCTGTCTTGAAAAATAAAATAGAAAAAGAAGAGGAAAAAGAAAAAAAACATTGTGTGCCTCAAAACATCAGCTAGCAATTCTTTTAAATGCACTAGTCTCTTAAGTTGTATAAAACAAAACAACACAACACATGGAGCTATACTAATAAAAATAGCTTTTAAAGTGATGGATTTTAAAAATGCATTTAATGGTGAAGAAAAGAGGAGTTGGAGTTGCAAATGCTACGACAAACCTCTGCCTCTTGTCATTGCCCAACCACTTACCTTTGCTGAGATCCTTGTATCTTACTGTGACTGTTACGTTGCTTTTCTCTCTAGCTACTCAGCCTAATCACAGCAGTCCCCCCCCCCCAGCACTATTTTAAATACTCACATCTCTGTAACAGCCCCACAAACAGGTGTTGTCCCAATTCCCTTCCATACACAAGGAAATGGAGGCATCATGCTGCCTCTCCGCCACTCCTTAGGGACAGTAGAAAACACTAGACCTATTTCCTCCTGTGTGCTCCGGAGTCGGACCCCTTGTTTTTTGTCACTACTTCATTAAGCTTCTAAGGAGTCAGTCACACCATTGCTTAAAGGCTAAGTGGCTTCCTGTTCTCTTCCAGGATAATGTGCAGATTCCTTGCTGTTCGTGCCAGATTACTGATTTAAGCTCATCTCTCCATGTCTTTGACCTCAACAGCAATCACCGCCCCCCAACCCACAAGCTCCACACTCTTTGGCATGACCCATTGTTCCTACCACTGATGAATGTTCAGGTCTTTGGATGTGCTAAACACTCCTTCCTATCCGTGCTAACCTTGTTCTTAACGCGGTCATTAATAACTATCCCCATTTACCCAACTTTTCCCTGCTCGCCCTTCAGGTCTCTCTCTGAAATGATGCCTGGTGAACTCGGGGCATTCTCAGCTGTGCTTCTACCCATCAAGGTTGTGAGGTCCCAGGATGAGTTTGTCCAGTCCTATGCCAATGGCTTCTAAATCTCTAGTCTGAGCTCTCCTTGAAACACAGCCACGTGGATCTCATCACTGACATCTCCATCATTAGTCCACAAATTCACAATTAACCCTTCTGCAAGCATTAGTCCCCTTGTCTCTGGAAAATATTTCAACCTACCACCTTTTCTCAGTCTGTCTTGTTTAAAATATGTCAGCCCTAGCTGGGCGTGGTGGCTCACACCTCTGATCCCAGCACTCAGGGAGGGAGAGGAGACGGATCCATATGAGTTCAAGACCAGCCTGGTCTACAAAGTGAGTCCAGGACAGCCAAGGCTACACAGAGAAACCCTGTCTTGAAAATCAACCCCCCCCAAAAAAAAACACCCAAAACAAGCAAAAAACCAAGCATGTGTCAGCCTTGTAATTAGAATCCAAGCTTTATTCTTGCCACATGAAGAAAACAGGAAAAATATTTGAAATCTAAACCACACCTTCTCTCACTCAGACCGTGCTCCTCTCTTATTGACTGGACATGATCTAGGATCAGCTTCACCTGCACGTGACAGAAAGCCCCAAGTAAAGGCACATCTGTTGTTTATTTTACTGTTATATAAAACAAATCCAGGGCTAAATAGTCTACGGGCAGAACATACATGAGACGAGGGGTTCCATGCTGCTTCTGGCTAGACATGGCCTGTACCATGTGGTCCATGATGTCAGCTGGATCTCCATCCATTACAGTCACATGCCACAGAGCGATGAGTCCCCAAGGCGTTCTTCTGCCCTTTAATGGCATGTATGGTTTCCCCCCATTGGACAACCTCATCAACACAGCCCCATCACCCCGAAAAGCGAACGGTTCCTTTTTTACTGTTGACTAGTATTTTATGTACAGGTTTACCAGAGACTCTTTAACCGTGCCTTGCTTCTGCCGCAAGTAGATGTGCTACTCATTCTGGTGTGGGTTTTAATGTTAACTTTTCTTTTTCTCTGGGAGAAGCACTCAGTAAGACCAGTGCTGGATTAACAAACGTCTGTTACTGGTGTAAGAAGCTGCCTGGCCTACTGTACTATCACCCTTTAAAATCTGAGCTGTTCTCGTGTATGCACAGTGATGTATCATTTTGGTTTTAATTTGCACCTAATGGCACCAAGCATCCTTCTGCTTGGTGTCCCTGACTGTTTCTGTGAAATGCCGCTTAATGTCTTTGGTCTATTCTCCACCTTTCTCCTTATATTTTACTGTTGGTTTAATAATTTTTTAATTAATTAATTAATTTAGTGTATATGAGTGCTCTATCTGCATGCACACGTGCAGGGCAGAAGAGGGCACTGGATCACATTATAGATGGTTGTGAGCCACCATGTGGTTGCTGGGAATTGAACTCAGGGCCTCTAGAAGAGCAGACAGTGCTCTTAACGTCTGAGCCATCTCTCCAGGCCCCAGGTTTGAGAATTTTTATAAGTTTTAGATATGTGCCCGTTGTCAAACATGTGACTTTCAATTATGTTTTGCTCCATTTGCAGCTTTTCACTTGTTTCAAATGGGTTTAGTTCAACTTATATTTGTTCCTTTTATGCGTGGGCTTTTGATATCAAGTCTGAATATTTTGCCTAACCTTGGGTGTGTGTGTGTGTGTGTATGTGTGTACACATATTTGTATGTGTGTGTACATACGTGTGTATGTGTGTATACATGTGTTTGTATGTGTGTATGTATGTGTGTGTGCGTGTGTGTGTGTACGTGTGTATGTGTGTGTGTGTGTATCTGAACATGTGTGTGTTCTGGTGTATGCACTCATGTGTATATGTATAGGCCAGAGGTTTACACTGGGCACCTTACCCAATTATGGTCACCCTATTCCTTGAGATAGGATCTCTCCCGGAGCCTGGAGCTCGCTGATTGGCCAGCACTCCCAGGATGGTCCTGTCCTCCTCCCAGAACTGATGCTATAGGCTTAAGCTACTACAGTCAGTGTGCTGAGAATCCACACCCAGGTCCTCCTGCTTGCACAGAAAGCCCTTTCCTTACTCACTGCTCTGGCTCCCCAGCTCCTCACTTTTCTTTTGTGGTTCTGACTGTCAAACTCAGGGACTTGCATACCTGAGGCAGAAACTCTGTCACTGACCTTCACTTCATCCTTGTCCCATATTTTTTCCCCTAAGTACTTATTCTTTGCCTATTTTGTATAATTTCATGATCTGATCTGACTTAGTTTCTGTTTAAGTTAGATTGAACTTATTTTTGCATATAAAGGAACAAATATAGGAAATATTTTTAAAGCAGCACTGAGCAATGATTATCCTTACACAGAAAGAAGATGATGGCCAATAAAAGCCAGAAGGGCTCACTAAAACCAAGCCATGCCAAGTTACTCTCTTTCTCTCTCTCCTCTCCTCCTTCCCTTTTTCTCCCTTTCCTTCTCTTTCTCCCCCCCCCCCCCTTCCTTTTCCTTTTTGTGCTGGGGACTAAGCTTAGGGCCTCTCGCATGCTGAGGAAGTGCTCTATTACTGAGCTTCATTCTCTACCTGTTTTTTTTTTCTTAAAATAAGACTTTTATACTGGGAGATAGAGGGACGCTGACAAAGAACACATACGCTATAACATACTCCTGGAATAATAACTGGTGTGAAGAGGTAGTTCTATTGTAGTTTGAGGATTTATGGGAAGAAGATTTGTAGAGTTGTGTGTTTTAAGAACATTTCAGAATAGGTGTGAAGAAGAAAGGTCAGATGCCCGCAGCCACGCCTTTCGAGGAATGCTAAAGGGGCAACCATTGCTTGTTTCAGACTCAATGAAAAGTGAGAAAACCATCTCCAAAAGCAAATGAATGAATACATAACACACACACACACACACACACACACAGAGAGAGAGAGAGAGAGAGAGAGAGAGAGAGAGAGAGAGAGAGAGAGAGAGAGAGAGTTAGCCTGAAACAAAGCCAGTGTGAAAAAGCCAGGAGATGATTTTAAATGTTTGGCAAACCCGTTGTATAGCAGAAGCGGAAGGTAGACTCTAGACAGAGTTCAAGGGACTCTAAGCTTGGATAATTACTGCAAGCTTGATTTCAGCTCGATGTAGAAAAGATCTCTCTAATGTGTTATTCTAAAGTCAACTTTCTTTTTATCAATATAGCATTATGAGCTTTAATGAGCTCTGGCCACAGTGACCTCGAAAGTCCAGAATTAGAGGAGGTGAGAAGGGTTTTCTTGTTTCCTAGAGAGGTCAGATGGTGTTTCCTAACATAGAACATCCATGTTTGATTTTTAAAAATATATTTTATTAATTTATTCATATTACATCTAAATTGTTATCCCATCCCTTGTATCCTCCCATTCCTCCCTCCCTCCCATTTTCCCCTACTCCCCTCCCCTATGACTGTGACTGAGGGGGACCTCCTCCCCCTGTATATGCTCATAGAGTATCAAGTCTCTTCTTGGTAGCCTGCTATCCTTCCTCTGAGTGCCACCAGGCCTCCCCATCCAGGGGGCGTGGTCAACTATGGGGCACCAGAGTTCATGTGAAAGTCAGAACCCACTCTCCACTCAGCTGTGGGGAATGCCCTGTCCATTGGCTAGATCTGGGTAGGGGTTCGAAGTTTACTGCATGTATTGTCCTTGGCTGGTGCCATAGTTTGAACAGGACCCCTGGGCCCAGATCTGCCCATCATAATGTTCTTCTTGTAGGTTTCTAGGACCCTCTGGATCCTTCTATTTCCCCATTCTCCCATGCTCCTCTCACCTAGAGTTCCAATAGGATGTCCTTCCCTCTGGACTTTCTGGACACACGTTTGATTTCTTAAACAGTTAGAGCCATTGAGGTTTAAAGGCAGGAAGAGGGAGGTGAGCTGAATAAAGCACTAGCAGGCTGAAGCCTCACGTGAGGGAGTGTGCTGCTTGGTCTTCACTAACTTGACACCAACTAGAGTCAGGTGGGAAGAGGGACTTAACTGATGATTAGGCTGTGAGCAAGGGTCCAGCCCACTGTGGCTAGTGGGGCTGGGGGAGGGGAGCAGGTGGGCCTGGGTTGTATTAAAAAAAAAAAAAAAAAAAAAAAAGCAAACTGAGCTAACCATGGAAAGTGAGCCAGTAAGCAGAATTCGACCATGGAGCCTGAGTTGGCTACTGCCTCCAGGTTCCTACCCTGTCTTTCCTTGATGTAGTGGGAAATGTAAGCCAAAAAACCGCTTTCTTCCCAAAGTTGCTTTTGGTCAGAATGTTCTAGTACAGCCACAGAGAAACAGTTTAAGACAGGAAGTCTGCAAAACTGGTACTGATAACTCCGAAGCAACCCTGGCAGAGAACAAACTCCCAAGTGACCTCCTGCCTTTCTTCACATACTCAGTGGCGTGTATGAACACATACGTGTGCACGTGCCCTTCACGCGCGCGCGCGCACACACACACACACACACACACACACGCACGCGCACGCATCCGTACACACACTGAAATGTAAAATAATAGTACAACAAAAGATAGGTATGACAGTACATGCCTATAACCCCAGCTCTCCAGAGCTGATCCTGACTTTAAGGCCAGGCTGGACCACATAGTGAGAGCCTATCTCAAATAATAAATAAATAGTTTTTAATTTTAAAAAAGATTTACCTTGATGTGTATACACAAACTGAAATGGAAAATTGTTATTTTGTCCCAGCAGTGAACAATGTTCCTTGTATGCAGTTTCACTCTGGGGGAAATTATCTTGGGTAAGTACAGAGATCTCCAAAAGCAAGCATTTTTAGGGCCCAGTCATGTTGCTTTTTTACCTACGAAAAACAAGATGTTCCTTTTCCTTCCGTGAGGAAGCAAATTAGCACTGATTATGCCACAGCTGTACTCAAATACTTGTCCTTGTTCTGAGGCTGTGACATGTTGAAAAAAATTATTTGTTCAGTTGTTTTTAAGAATATTACCTCACAAATAACGTCGTGCACTATTTACTCAGGACCTTTCTTACCTTGAGTCATCACTCAGTGCTACTTTTAAAATCTGAAGGAAAAAAAAAGCAATTGTTTTTCACAACTTCACTCCATAATAGCAAATTTCCACTCAAACACACTATTCCCTGTCTTTCTAACTGAAAAGTTACTCTGTGAAATTTCCCAAAGCAGCTAAGAGCAGATCAAAACATGAGCCCACTGAGATGCACAGTAGACCATCACTTTCCCTGTACCCAAGCTCAGCTGCACAGCCTTTAATCCCAGCACTCAGGAGGCAGACACAGGCGACTCTTTGAGTTCGAGGCCAGCCTGGTCTCCAAAGTGAGTTCCAGGACAGCCAGGGCTATACAGAGAAACCCTGTTTCAAAAAACAAAGAACTCCTCTGTAAACTGGCTCAGCGCACAGGGCGGTTGCGACAGAGAGCTAAGGGGACATGGCTCCACCCACGGAGTGGGTCTTGACTTTCCATCTTATTTTCAGAAACCCAACGATGCAGATTTTTGCAGTGGTTGCCAACCAACCAGGCCTCCAAGTTTCTCAAAGAAATAGCCTGATTAGAAAATCACCGTGCTTCCTCCTTGCTGCCCTCACCACACCTGCACCTCTCATTTCCTCTAAGGTACAGTGGCAAAACTGCATCTTTCAACCCTGTCTCTTTTATCTGATGTAGTGGATGACAGGTAATCTAGCTGAAAGTTCCGACAATTGCACCACCAGAAAAACACTGGCTGATGAAATCCAAGCAGTTATCACACTAACCATCACCTGTCAAGCCTCTTGCTTCAATTTAAGGGCGCATCAATTTTCTGAAGAGGAAATCAAGGGCAAAGAATAAAAGCGCTTCAGATAAACACTGACAAAGGCCCTTTCTGCTTTCTTCTTCTTCTTCTTTTTTTTTAATTTATGATGGGATGTACTATCGTAGGTTGCTCTGTGAGGTTTTATCAACTGTCCTGATACATCCCAGATAGCTCAGAATTCTCTTCCCATTGATGAAGTGCTATACAGCTCTCACAGAAAGGGCAGAAGATTTCCAACTGAAAATTACTTTCACTAAATACCGCAGAGATATTGAAGGCAGGAGCAGGTGGGGATGGGACAAATGACAGCAGTGTCTAACAATGAACCTCTCAGTTCTCCCGGTGGCAGACAAGACTGATTAGAGTAAGAACACGAAATAATGTTTTCTTAAAGCCAGGGAGCATATTGTGCAGAGTGTCAGGTACAAAGAGTTTGTATGTTCTTTGTGGTGAACTGAAAACCTGGCGCTGCCGACTGGACTTACTTACACTGTGGCCCGCTGCATCAGACTTAGTACCGGGCCAAAGGGAACGCATGCAACTTCCGGTGAGGGAAGAGGAGGGAGGGACGCGAATGAAATAGTGTCCTGGATCGAGCAAGAACTTACAGCTTGGATTTAAAAAAGAGAGAGAGACCTTTTTGGCCCTGGGGACCCTAGTGTTGGGGTACTGCTGTTCCACTATATTGTCCTGGGCTTTTAGTGGGCAGCGTTTCAAGAGGACGCAGATAGATAGACAGGGCAGATACCCGCGTTCCCCTGCTAGTTTCTGAGGTACTTGGGCGTGAGCTGAGCTCCTTTTACTTTTTATTTTGAGATAGTCTCGTTACATTGCCGGAGCTGGTCTCTGTGAGCACAGAAGGCCTAAAAACACCACGATCCTCCTGCCTCAGCCTAGGATTATAGGCTTGCGTCACTTGGCAGAAATGCTGCTTTCGGTTGATTTGATGTGAGGCTAGCTGGAATTTTCCCCGCTGCTGTGGTCTCTGCTAGCCCTTGGTCCACCGCAAAGCGGCAGTGAAGGAGTGTCAGCACTTCCTGGGTTTCTTCAAATAGAATGTGTCCGTTCACTGATCGTCCAGCTCCAAGGGTGATGAAGAAGAAACATTAACAAATTAATTTATCTTTAAGTCCAAGTCACGTTTATTTCTCCCCACCAGAAGAACAGGCTGTACTTTGGTTCAGTGGCATTTTAACTCTCCTTCAAGCCTGTGTAGTTTTGTTGTTGCTGTTGTTTTGTTTTGTTTTTTGCTTTTGATTTGTGTGTGTGTGTGTATGTTCATTGTACTATTGGCAAATAATATATGACTATTAATTGATAATACTAATGATTGATGTGATTTTTTTAAAAAAGCCACCAATGATATTAACAACCCTAAAGCAAAGGGTAAGTGTTACCTCCTCACAGGGAGCAGTGGCCTTTCCTCTGTGGCTGTGGGTCAGGGCACACTTGTCAACCACTGGAGGCAGAGAGGGAGGTGAGCCTTTCTTTTGCACTTCTAGTTCTGTATAAAAATCAGCATGTAAAGTGTTTGCTAATGCAACCCAAGGTTTGTTTGTTTGTTTGCTTGCTTGCTTGTTTTCTTATACTTTGAGTTTCTAGATACCCCTGTGAGTACATATGGGAGGCTGCAATCTGCTTTCCCACTTTTCTTTTACATGTGTTCATTTATTGGGCTGTGGAAGAGGGCAGGTGCATGAAGGTCAGAGGACAGTTGGATGAGTTAGCTCTCCGTCCACCAGGTGGGTCTCGCGGAACGAAGCTTGGGTCATCAGTCCAGCCTGTAAGTGCCTTTACCCACTGAGTTCTTGCCAAACCTGCCTTTTCATCGTCAAAGTATCTTTAGTTTAATGCAGTTATTTCTCTCTCTCCCTCCCTCCCTCCCTCCCTCTTCCCCTCTCGCCACTACTAAATATCTCCATCCTTTTCACTTTCCCTACAAGTCATTTGGGATGTAATAGAGCATCGTGCTAGATTAAGACAAACTTGCCAGGCTCAAATTCAAGTATGTCATTATGGAAGCCTTTCGTTCTTTCTTTCTTTCTTTCTTTCTTTTCTTCTTTTGTTCTTTCTTTTTCTTTTTTCAAGTTTATTTTTAATATTCACTTTACATCTGGCCTGTAGCCTCCTCCTTCCTCTCTTCTCAGTCCTACCTTCCCTCCTCTTCTCCCCTCTTCTTTCTCCTCAGCACAGGTTAACAGTGACAATTATTCTGTATTTATTGCATATATCACTCAAGATATGGGGAAGGCATGGCTCAAAGGGTTCATTTCCTTGGATCTGAGGTCTAGTAAAAAAGACCTTAGCACATAGTCTATCATTTTCAAACTCTCACCAGCAAGATGGCTTATATATGAAGATGCTTGTCACCAAGGCTGATGACCTGAGTTCAATTCCTGAAACCCACATGAAGGAGAGAAGCAACTTCCTTAAATTGTCTTCTGAGCTACACATCAGTGTGTGTGTGTGTGTGTGTGTGTGTGTGTGTCCAATGGCTGACACACACACACACAAATATACAGTCTAATTTTAAAAAACAATTATTGCTCATACTCTGTTTTGAGTGTCCAGAGAGAGCTTTCATGGGGGAAGAGACTTAAGCTGTGTAGCATCCCTATGGTGTTCTATAATTTGCATAAAGTGACAAACTGAGCATAAGAAATACCCTTGGCACAGCCCTTTACCAAGGTCTGCTTATGAGAAAGAAGGGCTGTATTTAACATTTTTCTAGTAGACTAGCTCTTCTAGCCCCCTTTGTCCATTATTCCTCTCATGCAATCCATCATCAATGAATATATGAATATTTATGTCCATCTCTAATACGTATGACTCTTTAGCAGGCAATTCTCTTAAAGACCACTGCAGTGTTCTGTGAACAAACATCATTGGGCTCCCATGACCTTTTGCATGCTAACTATTAACCTGATTAATTTGACTTACAGTATCACAGGCAAGCCCTTGCAGGGACGCAAAAATGTAAAGCCTGTTACTAGGACGGTGAGTTAGGAACACCAAAAGAAAGCCAGCCTCCCAACGGTCAGATCTGAGACAGTGAGGTGCTGCAGACACCACTGGGTGAGGCAGGGAGGGTGGAGGAGGAGCCTGAGGCATGCAGCCTGATGCTGCGGGTCATTCTAGAAAATTCTCTACACTGTTTTTGTTTTCATTTTCTATCTTAACAACTATTCACAGACTTTATGTTGCCACGCCCTCCTCCCCCCACACTTCTTCTACCCAACGTTTTAAGTTTTATGTGGGGTTACCTTCACAGAGTTATGTCAGAGGAGTCCAGGTGAGTAAACTTGGAGATAAGGTAAGAAATAAGAATCTCAATGCTGCTTTTCCAATCATGCCCAGAACCAATTAAGAGGCAGATAAGGAAATCTAGCAGATAGAACCTCCCCTATACAATTACAAGCTTCTTTACTGAATGGCTCTAAAGGACGATATTTGGATGCATGAACACAACAGGGTTCCCATGTTACGTTATAGAATTTGACCAAACTTGCTCTGAAGGAGACGGACTCATGGCGCCATAGAAAACAGCTGAAACCCACCTGCAGGAAGGGTAAAACGGGCTTAGCAAGTGTGATGAGTAGCATTGTCAGTTGAACAGCGCCTGGAACCACGAACCACTTAGGAGGCAAACCTCTGGGCAGTGTAAAGCTAGCCTCTCAGAAGGCTTGAGAGGAATTAGCCAGGTTGGGTTCCTTGGAGTAAGAAGACTCGCCTTCCCTGGGTGCAGCATCATTCTGTGGCTGGTTATGTATGCTAGGTACACGGAGAGAGCAAGCCGAGGACAAACGTCCATCACTGCTTCCTGACCAGGAGGCAGTGTGAGCCCCTGTCTTACACTCTTGTCACCATAATGGATGGTACCCTTGAACTGTGAGCCAAAAAAAAAAAAAAACAAAAAAAAACAAAAAAAAACCAAACCTTCCGTAAGTTGCTTTATTGGGCATTTTGTCTCAGCAATGGGACCCGCTCACTAGTCCACTGTGTCCTGACTGCCAAGTTTCCTTCCTCTAGGAAGGAGAATTGAAGGATCAGAGAAAGAAGAGTAGTGCAGCTCTAAACAGTACCTCTCAAAGGGTGGCTTGAAGACCAGCTGCATCCGGTCCCTAGGGAAAGATGCAAGTTCTGGAGCTCTGACCAACTGGACCAGAGCAGTGCATCTCACAAACTCTCTAGGCATTCTTATATTCCCTAGGGCTTGAGCACCTAGAGTCAAAAGAATAAATTTCTTGGAACTTTTTGTTTTTACTTTGAAAACAAATTACTCAACAACAACAATAGCAATTATTATTATTGTTGTTGTTGTTATTATTATTATAGTGGTGTGCATGTACACACACACACACACACACACACACACACACATACACACACATGTGTACGTGAGGACATGTGCTTGCCCCATCACATGTGGAGGTCAAGGACAATGTTTGGAATCACTTCTCTAGGCACAGTCCTTTATTTCTGCAGGGCTACAATTTAGCTTCCAGGGGATCCCCCTGACTTTGTCTCTCATTTCACTGGCATATAGATGTCTGTCACCATATCCATCTTTTTTCACGGGTTCTAAAGACCGAACACAGGTTATCAGGCCTGCATACCTGGTGAGTTTACCCACTCAGCCATTTTGCCAGCTCCCTCATGGAACTCTTTTGAAAGGTCAAGTTACCTGGGCCTTGTTGTGACAAATCAAGCCATCATCTCTGAGGTGGGGCCAACTACCAATAGATTTGATACCTATGATGGTGATTCAATATGAAGGCTTTCTGGACACAGCAGGTGTTTGAAATTAATTCATCCGTAGGCAGTGTGTGTGTGTGTGTGTGTGTGTGTGTGTGTGTGTGTGTGTGTGTGAGAGAGAGAGAGAGAGAGAGAGAGAGATCAGGTAAATTCTCTAACCTCCACCATATATATGCACACTCCTGGGGATCTGTGTCCCGCAGTTACCAGGATGGACATTTTCAACTCAGGGCAAATCTGTCCTCCAGAGGGCAGCTGATTGGCACAAGTGGGAGACCACAAGCGGCTGGCGTTTTGTGGGAAGACTACCCAAACCATGCATAGCACTGACACTGGCAACAAAGAAAATCCCAGTTAAAAATGGCAGTAGTGCTGAGGCTTCTCCACTCTGCTTTGCAGCAAGTGACGTCGAACCTACCGCATACTTATGAACATAGTAAAACTGCATTTTGAAGCACAGATTAACGAGCTACCTCTCTCTCCTTTATTTAGGGTAAGCAAGAGACATTGTAAGCCTCGAACGCCCATTATTTCCGTTGCCACCTTCTAGAGCCTATCTCCTTACTCACCAAGTCTCTTTTCTCACAGACTGCCGATGCACTGAGGTTACGTGACGATGATTCAGCATGTCCCAGCTGTGGTCCAGCTCTTTCACAACTGACTGCCACCGTGCAGCTTCTTAGTATGCTGTCCGAAGTATTTTAGTGAATGCGAAACTCAAGCCCTGTGGTTTTATAACTCCACAGGCAATACCTCTTGCCGTGGCATTGGAACTCCACGGCGGTGGCCCCAATCAGTATGCACAGGTCATCTCCATGACTGAGTTTTCTGAGCAAACCTTTCTTCTCTCTTTCATATAACCTCGTCAACAGAGCACGGGTTATTTCTTGTTCTGTGTATTTTATTTGGGTTGTCACAGAGGATAGAAGGCTGCTAGTTAAATCTAGGTATCAGTTAAACAAAAAAACAAAACAAAACAAAAAAAAGGTTGAGTGTAAAAAAGCCCTGGATATTTCTCCACATAGACTTTACCGAGTGTGAAGATTATTTATACTCGTGTGATGAACAAATCCAACCAAACCTTTTGCTGTTTTGGTCTTTTGGGTTGTTTGCTTGGTTGGCTGGCTTTGCCATTACTCCATGGGTAACTCCATAACATTTACTTAATACCTAGTGTCTCTTTGAAGAGGTTTCCCCTTCTTGATAAATTACTAAATAGTTGTTGTTTTTTAGAATGAAGGCTATGATGTAGACAGCTCATATCAGAACAGCCATGCTGTTCGTTAGGTTATCAATGTCTTGCAAACTTGTAAGAAAACTGGTACTTCTCTGAGTCCCCTAATCAGCTTCCCAACACATCTCACATTCCCCTGAGTCAGCAGCAGAAAAGTTAACTGCTGGCACGTGAGTGGGCATCGTGAAGATCTGATCATGCACCCCCTCAACGACATCTCCTCCTGTTGGACGTGGTGCAGGTAACCGTTTCTCACCTTAAGTGTGACTCTCATTTTAAATCATGCAAACGAGTCTCCAAAGACAACACTCGAATAAATGTATAATAATCGTGTCATTGTATGTAACACGTGTGGATAAAAACATGTTGTCCCAGACGTGCTCGTTCTCTTCCTGAGTGCGCCCCCCTTACTGCTCCTTCTCCAGCGAACAGTGATGGTGCCCCCTCTTCCCACGTTGCTTTTGCTGCCATAACAATCCCCCGGCCTTCCCGAGGGATTAGCCACGGTGTGATTTCCTTGTCAAGGAGGGCCCATTTATCTTCTCCCTGACAAATTTCAACACATGCATAGCTCTAGCAGGAACATTTCTGCAGATTAATCCCTCACCCTTTCTCAAAGGGAAGAATTATTCTCAAACAATCTATTTCAATACAGAGTTCCTGGTGTGAAGTTAATTTCCGCAAACCTTGTGAGTGTGGTACCAAAATGCCGCCTCAGACAGTCACTGAAAACAGAAGCCCTTTGGCTTGTAGTTTTCATCCTTATTGTTTGGATGTAGACAGCAAAGAAAGACAGGGCGACGCTGCTTTTTCTTAAAAAAATCGGTGATTCCTGCTAGCTTTTGAAATGGTCTCTGTGTACAATAGGCTGTGGTCATTAACCATTAATAAGTATTTATTTAGTATCTACTACAAACCACTACATGTATATTACACACCGTGAATGGTGATAATTCACATACACGTATAAACAAACATTGTGTGGTTTCATATATAAATATGTGTGTGTATGTATACATATATATAACCTGGCTTTGTAAAAATCAACATAGTATTTAGGTTAATATGCCTAGGAGGGCTTTGTAAAAATATTCCTCTATTTCTTCAAAGAATCCACGAACATTTGATCATTAGAATAGCCAAAAAAAAAAAAAAAAAAAAAAAAGAGGGCAAGTGTAAATTAATATACCCTGGGAAAATTACCAGCTAGTACAAATATGTAATAAGGCAAGCAAACACGAACAAATAAAACAGGAAGTGAGCTGGAAATGGCCACAAGCTGAATATGAATCAGCCATTCGGTGCTATTGTGATAAAAGTCGATATGATACAGATCAATACGGGTAGGGAGGTAAGGCTGGGTGTAATTCTTCTTCTGGACTTCCTATTAGTCAGAGGGAGAAGGTATCCTGACTTGGATACACAGTTTTTTAAAAAAGTGTAACTGGGACGTGGCTCAGTGGTGGAGCATTTGTATAGTGGGCAGGAGACCCTGAGTTCAATCCCCAACATTGCAAACAAGAAAGCGTTTAAGAAAGATACTTTAAGGTGAACAGCTTTTAACATTCAAGACCCATAATGGCCTGAAGACTAACTATTGAGAGTTTGGTTTGTTTGTTTGTTTGTTTTAGGGAAATTCTGGGCAGTGACTCTATGATATAAATTAAATGGGAACTTTTTTCAGTCTAAAATAAACTGCATAGAAACTTCAACTATGAAAAAAAAAAAAAGACTTTACTGTTTTTCCAGAATAACAAAGAAGTCAAGTAGAAGCTGCACTAAGATAAAAACTGTGCATGGTCGCCGTGGGACACGTCTTTAACCTCAGCACGCGGGAAGCAGGAAGAGCCCGGTGGACTCCACACTGGCTGGTCTCCATCGCGCCTATCTTGTTGTATGACGGACACACACACACACACACACATCTTTTCTCCCCAGAAATGGAGCCCACGACAGAACAAAGTAATGACTGCACCAATGCCCGGCTTCATGAACTGATAAATATTGGGGTTACTTACAGGAATATGGGTGAGGGGTTAGTTACAGAAACAGAAATGACTCAAAGACACCTGTGTCGCCAAGGCCTGGCTAGGCATGAGTGACAGCACACAAAGCTGGGAACCTGGACCACACTGCACAGCCTGCAGGCAGCTCAGTGGGCTGTTGGCCATGACAACACCGTACAACAACCGTGTCCATGCTACACAGATTTTTGGCTATGTCCTCAGTTGTCTTATGAACTCGCTGCTAGTCAAGGAGATTCACGTTTAATGTCATTGCATAACAGAAAAATCAGACTCTGGTTACCTATATATATTCTTGTGGTTTAACCCTACAGCTTCATAGATACAAAGACTCCAGTAAATAGAGAAGCAAGGAGATGGCCAACCGGGATGCTAGCCACAGATTTTTCTCTTTGGATTCTCTCATAAGGAATATTTTTATTATTAAAAAAACCTATTTTAAGGTAACTTCATTTTCCACTGTTCCTTTTGCCATATTGATCTTCTGCTCGTCTGAAGATTAAGAAGCCACAGAAGAAAAGGCTGGTTCCGTGGCTGGAGTTCCGTTTAGGGGATGGGAAGAGGCGATGCTTTTGGCATAGAGGCTGTTTTCTCTGGTCACACCATCACTACTTGGTCTGCTCTCTTACTGACTTTTTTTTTTTTTTTTTTTTTTTTTGGAGACTTGTGCTTTGACTCAGAGGTATGTGCTGGCTGTGTTTCTCGAGTTTAATACTGGAGCATTTCTCTCTCGTCATGTTAGCCCAGGAGCAACCTTGCTTTGTCTCTCATGACAGCCCCTTCCTAACCGACTTCGGCACAGTTCAGAACAACTGCGCGCCAAGAGGCAGAAGGACAAGGCATCTCCTACCCTCCTCTCAGTTATCTTCGCATGTGTACGCTGAAGATCCTTAAGAATTTATTCTAGCAACTCCTATAACCAATTATTCATGAATAATGAGAAAGTCTTAGAAACTAAAAACAAATGGACAGTGACATATTGACTGTGCTTAGCTGGCATATACTGAGTTTCAGACAAGGGATTGGACATCTTGTAAAGATATTAAGAAGTCTTGTGAAGATATACAGATTAATCAGAAATGGATTCTAGAAGGAAAACCTAAAATCTGGAATTTGAAATGCTTGCTTTCAAAATTGGCATCATCATCATCATCATCATCATCATCGAGTTGTAGGCATAAGGTTACTGTGTAATTCAAATGCTAATACCTGGTTGTAATCCTTGTTCTGAGAATCTCTTGTCTCAATGTTGTGTAAACAATGCTCTGCAATTTTCCGCTCATATGCCAATAAAGTGACTTACAGTCAATCACTGAGCAGAGAGAGAGAATAGGGCTGGACTTCCTGGCAGCAAGGGCCGGAGGAGAGAGAAGAGGAAGTAGGGAACTGAGCCAGGAGTGGAGGTCCAGGAGAGAGGACGAAGATTCTGCTGAAGGAGAGAAAGACACAAAGTGCAAGTATCTTGGGGATTTTGGCAAAGAGGAAGCCAGATTAGTTCAGAGAGTGATAATTGCTCGGTTATTGTGTTGTGAAGGTTATTTAAAAATACAATAGAGTCTTGGTTATTTGTATGATAGATAGCAGCTTAAGAGAGAAACTGCCAAACACAGTAAAAATTTGACATACCACGTGGGCCTGAACTTACACAGAAAGTAGAACTACAGAGCAGTTTTCTTAGTTCTGTTCATTAAGAGAGCAACCTGGTTTCTAAGACCGGAAGTCACAGACCCTCTGCAGATCATCAAGGCCTCAGAGAGGCAGTTCTTTTAAGCTCTTCTGAAGAAAAGAGTGGCTCTTTAACACAAACAAGCTTCTTCTTCTTTTTTAAAAAAGATTTATTTATTTATTACATATACAGTTTTCTGCCTGCATATATGACTGCACAATAGAAGAGGCTGCCAGTTCTCATTATAGATGGTTATGAGCCACCATGTGGTTGCTGGGAATTGAACTCAGGACCTCTGGAAAAGCAGCTAGTATTCTTTTTTTTTTTTTTTTAAAGCATTAAAACTTTTTTTACATTTACATTTATATTATTTTACATATATACAATAAACTACCTACAACAAGAAGAACCATGAAATAATCAAGAGTTATATAAGTGTTACATTCTTAGTGTTTTGGCTATTTGTATTTGGCAGCCTTGAAGAAAACATCTTTCCTATCTTAGTGAGTCTAAGCTTCTGAATGTAAATCAATATCTATCATATCTCATCGTTATCAACTTAAAACATCTATCTAGACCTAAAAACATCTTAACCCCTAAACAGCTAAGGTTAATTGTAAGACTAAACTATCTGGTCTTCAACCCCATCAGACACTTGAGAAGGAATAAAGTTAATTACCTGAGTATACAGGTTAGCAGGTTAGCAGGTTAGCAGCTTTCAAAATGAGAAGATGATAGAGCTGGCGTCTGCACATTCGCTCTTCGGGTTGATCGATCTTATGATTTTTAATTGTTAATTTTATATTTGTCCAGAATGGTGAGTTTGGACTTTGTTAATTCTCTGTGCTTTTATTTGCTATTCTTTTAAAGCAGTGGTTCTCAAACTGCCTCACGCTGAGGCCCGTTAATACAGTCCCTCATGTTGTGGTGACCCAAACCATAAGATTATTTTCATTGCTACTTCATAACTGTAATTTTGCTACTGTTGTAAATCGTAATATAAATACCTGCTATGCAGATGATCATAAGTGACCCCTGTCGAGGGATCATCAGACCCCCAAAGGCATTGCAACCAACGCGATGTAAGTCTACTTAGATTTTTGCAGGGTTTTTTCCTCTAAATTTTGGATTGTATACTTAGTACCACGTTTACTTCCTTAGCCGAATGCAGCTTTGAATTCTGCCTTTCCAGTGGGATGTGTTTCCCTCAGAAGCTAGTATTCTTAACTGCTTTTCTCAAAGCCAGACTTCCCTAGCCAAGGCCTCTTTGAGAAAGGGCTCTTGCAGGCCAGAGGAACAAACACTTGTAGACCGAATCACTTCCCAGAATCTGGGAAGTGGTCAGAATCCGGTGAGGGAGGCAGGGGAAAAAAGCCTCTCCTTGGAAGCAGGAGCCAGAGATAGACTGAGAAGCCTCAAGCATCTGACCTGGGAAAGTATGGAAGGGAATCCAGGTTTAAGAAAGTAAAGTCCTTAGGGAGAGGTTCTGAGATTAAAGAAGGTTATTTTCTGTGTTGATAGAGATGGAAGACACAATGGCACAGTGCATCTGGACTCCATTTGAGTTTGTTTCTCTTAGCATACAAATAATTTTTTCAATGATGATTACAGTTCTATATATCCTTTTTGGGGGGGGGGTAGAGATCAGAATAAGACAGACTTGGAGAAAGAAGAGACTGAGAAATTACGTGCTAAGTTTAAGGGCCATAGAACAGATGTTGGAGGAATCTTTGAATCAAAATAGGGAAGCTTGAGAGAAATCCAATATGGAATTTACAATAACACCAAAAGGAGTAGTTTCAGATGAGGAAAGTCCACAAAGACCTGAGGAAAATGCAGAATGGCAGCTGATTGAGATGATGGGTAGAAAGGCTTCAGCTGGGGGCCAGAATGGTCGGACTGCGCATTGTGTGACTTGTCAAGTCTCAATTACTGGTCTGTATGCTAAAGCAGAGATGCAGATCCTAGCCAGGCTCGGTGGCGCACGCCTGTAACCCCAGCTCTCAGGGAGGCAGGGGTAAGTGGATCTCTGTGAGTTCAAGGTAACCCTGGTCTACAAAGCAAACCTAAGACAGTCACAGCTACAAAGAGAAACTGGGAATCGAGAAACCAAAAACCAAAACCAAAACAAAACAAAGAAAAAAAAAGAGAAGAGACACAAGAAAAAAGAAAAGAAAAATGCAGATGCTGTTTGGTGTTGCCTTGGAACAGGGTCATACAGTGGCTTGTGTGCTCCACTTTGTAGAGTTTGGAGAAGTGAAATATACGGATCATTCCATAGGTTCATATTCAGAATTTCAACGGGCTTTTGCCTTAAATTCTGGAAAGCAGAGTTCTGAGGGTACACATTTGTTAGAGATGGTGACTTTCTTGGGGATGCTGCTGCAAAGTGAGGCTGATAGCACTTCAGTGTGTGTGTCCATCAGAATACAGTACTTCTTTTTAGACATTGTGACATGAAACATGTTACAGATATAACTTATAATACTATAGGCCAGGCAATTATAAAAGGATCTTACAATAACTTTTAAAAGGTTATCATAAAGCAGAAGGGAAATATGATATCTTCCCAAAATAGATTAAATAATGATTTATTGATTTAAAAAAAAATTTAAAATGAGACAGGTAACACACCTGCTGACACACACTGGATATTAGAAAGGACTCCTGAATTAGAGCCGCATGTAAAGGTCCTAATTTCTTAAGACTGGACAATGTTCCAATTTTCTTGGAACCCAAAGGAAAACTATGTCTCAGGTAAGCAAGAAGGAATTTTAAGAAAACAATGCCCCATCCCCAGAAGGGTTGAATGGATTTTGGTTATTCTATGTGTGATAGATGTTGTTACTGTTTTAAAAGTGGTTGGTTATAGGAACTATAAATAAAAGGGTAGATTATTCAGTTTACTCTTACACCAAAGAGCAGTAATAAGCAAAAAATCTTACACTGGTGTAAATCTTCATATTATATTTTGTTATAACCTGCTAAGATATTGTCCCTATGTAATTCTTAAAACTGCAACGTTAAGTTCTAGTCCTTTTGAAAGTTGCTATTACCAACTGATGACAATAAAGAAACGCATATTAGCAAGTCAGACAGTCAAACTCATGGTCATGTTAAATACTAATATAGTAATTAACGCGTTTCCTAGACTGACCGATAGGAAAGAGCTGGAAACAAACAATTCAGATAACACAGATAGATAGTCTTCAAAAACCTCAATGATCTACATACAAAATGTGGCATTTAAAGATTTTGTTAACTTAAGGATTTTTTTTTTTTTTTAAATAAGACGGGTCTGCTCCTGGTGACAAGCCCTATTCTGCTTCAAAGAGCATCAAAGTCTTTGTATGTGGCACGCTAGCCACCTTATCCCGGGGTGCCAAATATGCAGATGTAAATCTTACCTAATAATTTTCATAATTGTTTTTGTTTGTTATAGTTTGCTATTGTAAGAGGAAAAAGGCTTTTGTTAGACTAAGAGGGAAAGATGTAGGCATAAGGTTATCTTGTGCAATTCAAACGCTGATTTACATACCCCGCCAGCACCATCCCCCATATCTGGTTGCAGTCCTTGTTCTGAGAGCCTCCTGTCAGCACTACTCCTCAACTGTCCCCCGATACACCAATAAAGCAGCTTACAGCCAATCTCTGAGCAGAGGAGAGGATACAGCTGGACTTCCTGCCAGCCAGTGAAGGAGGAGAGCGAAGAGGAAGTAGGGGGCTGAGCCATGGGCAGAGGTCCAGCAGAGAAGAAGACTCAGCTGAAGCAGAGGATGCCACAAAGTGCAAGTATCTCAGGGATTTACTCTGGAAGGAAGCCAGACTTGCTTAGAGAGTTAAGAATCGAGTTAAAAGTGCTCAGGATTGTGCCGTGAAGCTTGTTAAACATAATACAGTAAAGTGTCAAGTATTTGGGTTATAGACAGGTTAAGAGAGAAACTGAGAAACAATTTTATAAAAATAATCTTAATACATGGTGTCTCTGTATAGCTAAGGCTCTCCTGGAACTCACTCAGTAGGCCAGGCTGGCTTCAAACACAGATATCTACCTCTCTCTCTGCCTCTCAAGTGCTGGGATTAAAGATGTGGACCACCATGCCTGGCTTGGCTTTTATTTGTATTTCTATGCTTAAAATAGCCACATCCTATTATCAGACTACTGAAAGTCTCAACATAAGTTTCTTAAACACTCAGGCTTTTAAAAAAACTAATACACACGTCCAGTTTAGGAAACACCATGTGTAATTGATGCTGCATGCAGTTCTGATAGGTGGAGACAGTCCTCTCAGAAGACCAAGCTGTAGGTTTGAACTGACCTCGAGCTGATTTCTGTTGTGGACCACCTCTCACTCCTGTATCAACTGGAAAGGATGCTCGTGTTCTGAACCATTCAACCAGACACTACTGCCCAGGGATGACATTGCCAGTGTTAAGTTCCAGAGAACAGCTCTCCTCTCGGGCGAGGTGGCTCCACGTCACTCTCTGAGCACCCTGTAGTGTTTCTTTTCCACTAATCTCCAGACACACTGCTCTGGCTTTGCATCTCCTGCAGCTGTAGCCTAAACTCCAGAAGTCAACAGATGTCTTAGGGTAGATAGGATTCTAGACACCTGGTCTGACAGACCTCATACAGCAAGACTATGTCACCTAGTCAGGTGAGGTATTTTAGTGTCTGCGAGTACACTCTATGGTGTTCACACAGTGAAACCTTCTAATGACCCCTTTCTCAGATGTCCTTATAAGCAATGCATGGCTGGATATAAAGATGGAAATAAGCTACAGATAGTGGTAGATGGCACTGATATAAATACAGCTGTAGCTATGAATAGCTATAAATAGGTATCTACAAGGGTGCAAAGTAGTTTCATAAGGTACGATGGTCGTAATGTTAAGCAGAATTACCTAGACAAATTAATTTTAGGATTTTCCCCTTAGAATATTATAAAAAACTGGGGTGAGGAGGAACAGAACAGCAGGACAAGAGTGCACTCAAGGCCATCACAAAGCCATTTAACAAAAGATTCAATTCTGAACAAATTGGTCAACAGATAAATTGAATACTCAGTTCACACTTTAGATGATGTGGCTGTTGGTGGATTGATGATGAGCTCTTCTGTAAAAAGGTCTTTATTGCAGCTGTCTTCTATTTTCTCATTAATCTTACTTTACTTTTATTTTAATAAAGTTGCATAATCATTTTTGACTGAATGGCATATAAGCCTGTTCCATCCTTCTATTGAATAAAATATATTTTCTTACCACATAAAAACAAACAAACAAAACTTGACAAGATAAACAATCAAAAGTTAAATTATATTTTACTGTTTACCTGAAAATTATTCCCAGTAACATTTTTAATGTATCAGCTAACGTCTATTGTACTTCATTTGATGATAATATTGTTCAAAATACGTGATTGTCACTGAGACCTATTGAATTTCTCACAAATTAGCATCATAAAGCAACTGGTCTCGCATCTATGATGTTCATTGACTCTGGCTTCTTCTTCTTGAAGCTGCATTTGAGCACTCGGTGTTGAAAGATGATTGACCACAAGAGATGCTGAAATCTAAAAACACATAGTACATTGGATTCATTAAGCCAAGATTGCTAATTGGGTAATATTGTGCCTGCTTATAAATTGGCTCTCATAAATTTGATGAAGGTACCTAAGGATATTGCATGGAATTTTTCACCCATAAAATATATTTCATTAAATTGGGCATTGCCTAACACATTTTGTATATTATAGCTTAAATAAAACTCATATACTACCAGAAAATTGAGTCACTTAACCACCTAGCACGAAATGCATAGACACTTAACGGGTCATTAGAATAAGGAGTAAAACTAATTAAAATTCAACAATTCTGTGCCAAAAAAGCAACGGTTTTTCCCTTAGTAGCAATATTAGAGACCTAACCTAACTTTTTTTGTTTAAAAACATTTTAAATAATTTTTTAAACTCACTCACAATAATATTCAAATTGGTTAAGTCATTCATTTTTATTTGTTTATTAGTCAAGACAGGGTCTCACCAGGAAAGCCCTGGCCTTCCTGGAACTCACTGTGTAGACCAAGCTGGCCGCAAACTCACACAAATCACCTGCTTCTGCCTCCTGAGTGCTGGGATTAAAGGTGTGCCTGGCTGATTTATTTTAATAAGACATTTTCATCTCACTTTTCAGTCATCAAGTATTGGTTTGTATAGTGCTATTTGTGACGGTGGAAGCTCAGAACCAACAGTCTAAGAATTGGTCACAGATACAAAATTTCTACATGATCAGGTCACTTCTAAGTGACTTTAAAACCTGTATGTATGCACAAAGCTAAGTGGACTTTGTAGGTTTTATATACATGTGTGCACGTATATATATATATAATTAAAGATGAGATCATGAGTTTGGGAAGGCCACAAGAGGACTTAATGGGTAAGAAGGAAGGGCAGAGCGATATAATGAAGTTCTCTTGTATGAAATTTAAAAAATTAAATTAAGCAACAGCAACACTGTTAAACGGTGGAGTTACAGAGCTGGCTTGTTCCCTAAGGGTGCTGTTTACTCTCCCAGAGGCTCCGGGTTCTGTTCCCAGCACTCGCATTGCAGTTCACGACCATCTGGGAATCCAGTCTCCTCTTCCGGCTTCCACAGACACCAGGTGTGCATGTGGCATACAGACATGCACACAGGCAAAATACTCATACGCACAAAATATAATACGTGTGTGTGTGTGTGTGTGTGTGTGTGTGTGTGTGTGTGTGTGTGTACTTTCCATTCACTCCCAGCTAACCTTCCATAACTAACTCAATATTGAAAACACTTCAGAAGGTTCCAGAATATGCAGGCAGTACCCATCTATTTATTTAAAGGCAGTTCCCGACTTATCTGTTCAACAGCTCGGCACTAAAATAATCCCAGCACCACCACACAAAGCTAACAGGGTTGGTTTCTTGGTGAGGAATATTCCACCTCCCTTCCCTTCCCTAATGTGGGCATGACTATTCATTCTCCCGGAGCTGAGTTTCAGCTTGGGAAGGGCTTCGCCAAGGTGCCCAGGGATGTATGTGGGCGACACATTTAACTCATGTTATGCCTTTCTCACAGAAGACCCATTGCAGAGGGCTTGGCACCTGTGCCCTAAGAAACTGCTTTGAAAATGAAGAAGTGCTTATTGAATCTTCAGCTTAGTAACTGAAGCTGCTCCAAGGTAAGGAAGGGACTGTCTCTTAAATTCCAAGCTGTGTCCAGATGACTCATGAGTCCAGAGTAGACAGCAGCAGTGTCTTAAGAACCGCTTTTTGAACATATCCCTAAGGCTACCCAGCACATTAATAGCCAAGACACTGCAGGGATACTGTCAAACGAGGATTTAAGGTGGAAAAAAAACTCTATTTGTCTTACTAGAAAAATGATTTTAGAAGACAAGTTTTTAAGCTCCATTTATTGACTTTTTGAACATTTAACAGCCAATCATCTTCTGTCCTAGTTTTGCAATCTTCTGCTCTTTCTTTCAACCTTCTAACCAGTATACTTTTTTTATATGATTATTATTACTCTGAAATTGGAAAATATATTATTCAGAAGCATTTTTGGTTGGCTACAACTTGGTGAAAAGATACTCACTCTTGGCTGTTGGAAGCCTACAGTGCCTCAATATTGGGAGAAATATTGATTAATATGGGCATATTTTTTAAACTGCTTAAGGTTCACCCATCAACTTTTAATCTTTCTTTTTGTTCGAGTAAGATTCAAGGGGTTTTATTATTACTTTCTTATCTCCCCCGCCCCAAAACAAAGCTGCAGAAGCCAAGTTCTTGAAAATTCTAGGTAAAGGATTTACCAATAACCCGTCTCCTTGACGTGTTCCTTTTATTTTATTTATTTATTTTTCAGTTGGGAAAAACCTTGCCAATCTTAAGACTCAAATCAAGCTGAAACGCAAACTTCCATGGTGCAGAGAATTATGTAAAGTGGGTATAAGCTGTATATTTGTTGCAAGCCTTTCACAGTATTTCTCCCACTGGTTTATAGGAATTGAGTCTTCAATGTGGAATCTCTGTAAATTCTAATCACTGTTATTGTTCTAAAGGTGACCTTCATCAGGTGACTTGAGTCTCAAAGAAAATAGCCTTAATTGCTACCATGTACAGTGTACAGTACAAAATGCATTTAGATAAACAGAATGGGCAAAGTAGTTTTTTAAAAAAGCTATAAGCAGTAACACATTGTAATTGGCCTTTTACTTTTAAGCACTGTTTCAATTAAGTATGTCACACGTATAATATTGAAAGATCTGTCAATTACCATTAAGTTGCTTGTGTCATTCCCAGTATCAGCCTTCCCAAGCTCTGAAAGATCTGAAAATCAGCAAGGACCTGAGTTGTCTCACCTGAGAACCAGAACAAAAGCTGCTTCCTCTGTGTCCTCACCCATTTCTGCATAACAAAACTTCAAAACACTGTGGATGGAAACATTTCCCTTGGTGGCCTGTGTGGGCTGACTCAGGTGGCCCTTAGCAGTCTGCTGGGTGGCCAGCTGGGCCTGAGAGGTCTAAGGAAGCCTCACTCTATCAGCTATCTGGTGCCACTGTCAACCCAGAATGCTCAGCTTGCCCTTTTTATCATCCAGGGCTCAAAATTTTCTTGAGGATGAACTCTGAGGCCTTCTGGGAAAGGCAGAAGCTGTAGTCTTGTAAGCCCCACTTTCTGTGTGTCACACAATACCATCACTGGCAAATGCTGTTGCTTTAAATAAGTCACAAGTTCAGGACAGAATCAAGGCCCAGAAGAAGAAAGTCCTCTCCTGCATGGAGGTGGTAATGAGATGGACGCGCAGGGATGGTCAGTAACAAGTTTGATAGCCAAGGCCCAGTACCCAGTTCCTAGAACAAGCCAGCATCTCTTCCCATAGTGTGAACTGGCAGTGCCCTCTGTGAGTGTACAGCAGACATTTGGAAGACACTGTGTACTGTGTAACTACAGTAGACCATCTTTCCCAAACCATTCCAGAAACTTGGCCGATCCCATCATGCTTCACACTTCCACCCAATACGTCCTGCGGTATGACAACACTCAGTATTTTCTAAGGAAGCCTCGCAGCTCAGATCCCTCCAAGAGCTCTCCAAGGGCTTGGTAGGCCACCATTTTGCAGTGGAGCAGTGCTTCGACTGTATATCAGCCACTATGTTACAGGCCTTAAGTGAAAGAGAAAGTTACATATTGCATATATATGATAAGATGGTAGAGTTAGGCTCTGATGCTTTTGAGGGAAGGTAACAAGGCTGAATAATGTGACTAGGGCACTGAGAAGACAGATCTTCCTTCGCTGTTAACATCTTTCCTCAATCTTTCTCAAATGTCAGATCATGTCTTGAGGAAACTACAAGTAAACACAGTGTGGTGTAAACAGAGGAGGATGGGCAGAGATCTGTTTTATGTTATTTAAATTCTACTGACAGCCTCTGCACTTTACAGCTTAGTAACCTTTCACTGGCTATGCTTTGCTGCATGTAAAAATAGATAAATAACAAAATTAAAAGCATTTATTTTGTCTCATTCAAAGATTCTCATTATTTGTGCTATAAATAACACTGACCATTAATACTTGTCTATGAACTGTAAGTACTTTTTAATTGTATCTCATTATGGTATAACACTACAGAGCACAGCTTTCTATCTCCTTTCTTCTGCGTAAAGAATCTGTAGGTTATAAAGAGGTGAGTCTCATGTACACATATGTCTTTGTATCGAAAAGCAGAAGGTTTCTTCTCATTTTAAATGTTTCTCTTGGACAATGATCATTTTGTGTGTGTGAGAGAGAGCAGTGTTTTATCTTTTAATTTATTTTAATTGCTTGAAATGGACCAGCTGCAAAGTGGGAAGTGTGTTGACATTTATCTGAAGTCTTATCTTTATTAAATCACTTGTATTATTACAGTATATAAACAACTTAATAAACACAGTAAACACTTATCTATCTGGAGTCAGTAAGTCTATTGAGCCAGCCAATTTACTCTTAAATTTCTGAAAAGAAAAGAAAAAGAAAAAAGAAAAACAAACAAACAGATAAAACCTGCTGTATCAGTTGAGTCACTGGGGAAATTAAGTCTTCAGTTATCAAATCTGCTGCCAAATCCAAAGTGTCCCCATGAGAACTTGGAGAGCTTTTGACTCTTTTCTATAGACACCGATGGAACCACAATCTGACCTTTCTGCACAGTCCACTTCAAAAGTACCAGCGTGGACAGGAAGCTTTTATTTTCCCCCACACGTACCCCCAACCCCAGTAACTTTCAGTTGCCCTTCTCCATTCTAAAGATTAGCAGCAAGAGAGTTGGTGTTTATTCATATGTTATTACATTATTATTTATTAGTATTTATAACCTTCCTCATAATAGACGAGCAAAGTGATGGCTCTTCCAAATTGAAAGTCATAGAGCATTTAGAGAGTTTTTTTTCATAGTCTAAAGCTGTATGATCCCAGTAATGGTAGGCACTAGTCACATGATTTAAATAAATGTTTAAAGGTACTTTTTCATTCAAATTAGTAATTTTTCAGGCACTCAGTAGTTGCATATGGCTACAGTCTAACTGGTCAGCCAGTACAGTGATAACCATGCCTATCCTCACAGAAGTCTACGAAACAGAATATGTCTGCACAATACAGAAATTATCTTGGCATTATAACCTGAGTGTCTCTAATTTTTTTCCTGTTCTACATACATTTTATTGTGCTTTTTAATTCACCTAGACAAACATATACTGAAACCCCCTTTTTGTGTCTCCTTTCCTGGCAGAAACTGCTGTCATGAAAACTGCTCAGTTTTCAGATAAAGCATGCTTTTCCTAAATTAGACTTTACGTACTAAAGAACATTAACATTTAACATTTTTGATCTGATGATAAATTCACTTAATTTCTTCATTCATCATGAAGTTTAAATGTAGAAGTCTCAAACCACTGTAAGTAGCTCTTGGATCATTCTCAATCCCACTGCATGGATGCATACTGTGCAAGCACATTTCATGTTTTATGTATTAACAAAACATTTCCATTCTCAAAAAAGAGCTAAGAATCTGGATCAGATTTTTTCACTTTTTCACATGAAAAGCAGATTCTTCTGTGAGATTCTAGAGCCAAACTCTACTCCCAAATAAAGGCCCAGGAAGTCGGAGGATGTTGGATGCAAAGACTTCTGTGCCACTTGTCCTCTTAGAAGATGATAAACAACTGCAGAGATTAAAGGTCTAATAGTGCAACCTTTCAGTGACAAGAGCTGGTGCAGTTAGCATGCCATAGCTTTTAAAAATTTTTTTACTTTAAAAACTGTATGCATGGGTGTCTATCTAAAGTCTACGTCACATGTATGCAGGTACCTTCAGAGGCCAGAAGAGGGTATGAGGTACCCAGGAGCAGGACTTATAGCCAGTTATGAGTCATCTAAAGTGGGTGCTGGGAAGACCAGCCAGTGCCTTTAGCTGCTGAGCCTCCTCATATGCCCTAGTTTAAAGTAATAGCCTTGAACTTGATCTTTCTTCCTCCACCTCTTGAGAGCTGGAATTGCAGGAGTGCACACAGTTCTGTGGACCAGCTTTTTTGAGACTCACACATGAGAAAGAAATGAAATCTCTTCTCTCCTAAGCTTTACTGAAACTCCCACATGAGAAAGAAATGGAATCTTTTCTCTCCTAAGCTTCTCAACAGGTAGATATGCCTTCGAATGTGTTAGATAGGCATTATTTGAACCTGAACTTCATGGTCTTCAGAACTGTAAGAAGTAAATGTGCTTTCCTCTCAGCTACTGTCTGCAGCACTCTGTTACAGAGTCAGAAAACACACTAAGACAGTCTTAGCCGTGCCTGTGAGCCTTCAACTTAAACTGCCTCTTCCCTGCTTCAGGAAACGTGGGGAACTAAGCACACAGCTGTGGGTTCTTCAGACTACCGAGTATGACATGCTTTCCAGGAGACTATTATTTTGTGAAAATAGGCTGTATTTGACACTTGTGCTGCCATAACCTGGGTGTTTTTCTTATAGTAGGTTGGGTTTGCCCTGTGGCTATGGGAAAATACCCGGAGGAGTGTGTGTATCAAGGGAGCACACATCTAGTAAGGAAGAGTGCTGAGCCTTGATCCTTTACCTTCACAAGTAATCTCACACACGCCTATAAGCTTAGGCGGGGAGAAGAAGTAAGCAAGACTGGCAGTGGTGTCCCCGGAAGACTACAGAGAATCTGCTTTGCTCACTGCTCAGAGAGCAAGGGCCACATGTCTTCCTCTTCAGTCTCTAGAGAGAGTGCACGTGGGACATTCAATATTTCCTCAATACCAGAAAGCTCTTGGGAACTGTCATGTGCCTTTGGCTGATATCTTTCCTGTTGAGGAGATGACAGCCTGGTCCTCTGCATCAACATTGGTGGGCAGAGAGTTTGGGGAGAAAATTCTAGAAAAGCGCTTCACGTAGAACCTTCAAGGTAGAAGAGAAGGGATGCTAAAAGGTTTAAGGGGGTTGGTTGTCTGTGCTCATGCCCCCAATGTCACAGTCTCCCCAGTGAAGCTTCCTATTTCACAAGCCAGACTTGATACACTTCAAAGGCTTTTCCAGGGAATAAGGGCAAAAGGCGCAGTGGCTGCTAAAGGACCCAGATTACAAACCTAACATCACCAGAACATTCGTCTTCATTTTAGGTCAGGACATTGAGATGAAGATCTGTTCCAGTTCATTCTGGCCTGAAATAGGTTAGCAATTAGATTATGAAGCCACATTAAGTCAAGGCATGATAAACTAATCTGGTGTTAGTTGTGAAATTGTTTCCAGATCTTGTCTCTTAGACAGTGCGGAACTATGGTTTATTTTCAACTGCTTTTCCAATATGCTTAATTGAATAGTGTAACTGGTGCTCTCTGTAGAACCCTACAAAGATTTGCTTACTAAGCAGTCTTCCATTGCGAGTTATATGCCTACAATTTTCACACAGAAAATTTTCTTGTTTACTCTCCTCAAATAAAATGTTAGTAATTCTCAGTTTTCCTTATTGAAGATCTTCACAGAGACCACCAAACATGCCCTCACTTCTTTCATTCTTCTCTTGCTTTTGACTCATTAAGATTTTAATCTGAAACTATAGCTCAGCAAGCAATAACTAAACCCCAGAAACTTCCGTCTCTTAGCATATTTCTAAATCCTTTGATTGGCTAGAACCTAATACTAAACCCATTTTCAAAGCAAACAGGGAAAGACACAATCCCATTATGACATTATTTTCTTGGCATTGAGCAAAAAAAATTCTATGACCCACTTTAATAACAGTATTCCTAGTCATGCTTATAATGATTTCTAGCTTCTGCCCTTTGGTGATTTCCAAGGGATCTAGAAGCCTATATCACCTTGACTGATATGTGATATAACTATTTAGTGCAACTAGGAAATTAGCTGTTCACCTTTAGCCTGGGTAATGGAATCCAGTCTTGATATCACTGGCACTATTTAATGACGCACATGCAACCCCTTTCCCAGGCTTCAGCTCTTGTTGCCTGTTGTCCCCATATCAGCCTTGCCAATAAAGCAAATCTTTCTGGCTCCCTCATGAACTCATCCAACAAATAGTTAGTGCCTACAACGTGCAAACCAGATGTCAGATGCCCAACTCTCAAGGAGAAGAATTCATTCTTTTCAGAATGAATTCACACTTTTTTTTTTTTTTTTTTTTTTAACATTATCTAAACAGACTCACCTCCCGTGGTTAGCCAATTCTTTCCTACCTTAAGTTTCAGGCTGTTTTTTCAGTCATCGCAAGTCCCTGTGTTTATGACACAGAATTTCATGGATGCAGGAGAAGGGTGGAAGCCCAGACAGCTTAACGTGCTGTGGAGACGTTGCACTAGAGTTCTAGGACTGCACTCTACGCGAACAGCCTGAATGTAGGAAGCAGCACTGAATTCAGGGTTAATACTGTAGCGTTTGGGATTCATTATCTGCATGGTTTTGTCCCTTTGTTTCTCAGGAATCAGAGGCGGAGGGGGATGGGAGAGAATTAATAAAGTTAGTAACTTTGCCTGAAGGCATCAGAGCATCGTTTGCTCTGCGTCCCTGCGGCACTCAACACATACATCTATATGTTGCACATTATTTTCTATAACCTGCCTTTTCCATTACAGCTTCCAATTCCTACCCTGTAATTTCTAAGTACACATAATTACTACTTCAGGTGTTAAATTCCACATTTGCAAGTATCTACACCCCAGCCCTCCAAAACAAAAGACAGCTAGCTAAATACAATTACCACATTATGAAATGTGCAAATTTTAGCAATAATCATGGTCTAAGAATATTCAGGCTGAGATAGTTTTCTTCGGGTTCCTGAATTAAATGACCAAAAGATAAAATGTAAGATTTTTTTCTCCCTTTGATAATTTTGACTTTGGGGTACATATTTAATAAGTGACCAAATTCCGCATGTTAGGAAACAGAAAGTGGAAATTAACAAGAAAATTGAGTGTTACTATATGAGTGCTCACAGCCCGTCTCTGGAGAGGACATATTCTCCTGGTCCTCGGCTCAGTGCTCACGGAAACAGTTTTCCCTACCTGCGGGCACTCCGCTGGGTGTTGATTGGAAGGAGTAGGGCTGTCCTCTGGCCACGTTCTAGCTACACAGGTAGACTCCCTGACGACGCTAAAGCTGATGACATTCAGTTTGCTTTTAAAACAGCGCGTTTTGTACGTAGTCTAAATATAGTGCTTTTATCACCACTACGTTCCCCAGCAGTTCCCGGTAGTAATGTTGTGTTGGCTATAAGGGTCATTCAAAGTTGAATTGTGTAGACAGGAATCACACTGGAAAGCTAAGCCTCACAAGAGCAGGAGGGCCAGTCAGCTGTTCCTCCGGAAGAGACTTTGAGGTGTTCTTGTCTGGTCCTCATCCACTTCTCCACAGCTTGTCTCTACCCTGTCGCCCAGAACCTGTGCCTCACCCATTGTTAAACGCCCAGGGTTTGTCAAAATTCAAGTCAACAGGCCTGTAGGCCAGGAAGTTCTGTTCATGAGGCTATCCTACAGATGTACTTCCGTGTATAAGATAGAATCTGTGTAGAAGGGAATCGTGAAAGCATTATTCAATACAGAAAGGATTGAGTGCTGCCTAAATGTCCAGCAGCGAAGGGCTGATTAAAAACCCCATGGCGTAGTCATAGAATGCGCTGTTGTTCAGCCTTCAAGTATGAGATCATTGCATACGGTGACATTAGAAAGAGTTCAAAAGTACTGTTACGTGAAACAAAACAAAACAAAACAGAACCCCAAGGGAAGCACGTGATGCAGCATGCCACCACTTGTATGTGTGTGCACATATGTGTGACTGCGTACTACATATACATGTGCTATATACTGTATTTGTATTTACAGTGCAGTAAGAGCATGCCTAGAAGTGCGCATAAGAAGCAAGCAGCCACTTACCAACAGAGGGTACTGTATCCTCATAGGCTGCGTGTTAAGGAAGAGGACGATGCCTTTGCTGCCTTTTGAACTTATTACTATGATCATGTACCATGTAATACACGTATACGTATGACTTGCACATATTAGTTTTTTTAATCAATTAAGTTAATGTGGTGTCCCATATTCTCTTTATCGTAGATATTAGAATGTATAACATTAAAAAATCACACATAATCAAGTACTGGGTAATCAGAAACTCCACCCTAGTGCATGTGGGCTGTGTGGTGTTTTCTCTTTGGCCCATCATACTGACAAAATGGCACCAACCTGTGCGTTGTACAGTTTCTTCATGATGCATAGATTAGAACATTGACAGCCCATATATAGTTTAGAACCAGTTCCTGGGCATTTTCCTTTGTGCTTCTTAGACTATGAAGTTGCCTAAAAGCAGCCACTCTGTATACGCGGATGATTCTCAAGGACTCTGACTCGGGATCAGATTCATTCCTTAGCCAGATGCTTGGCAGTTTCTTCTTACAAATAGAAACGCTGGGCTGTTTTGGATTAGACCTTCAGTTCTTAGAGCATTCAGACATTCTTCGGAGAGTACCGAGGTACATGCTTGCAATGGCTTGAGAAAGAGAGACTTAATTCAATTATTTCAAAGGCAATGACTTTAATTTTTCACTTTTCTTATTGTCAACTGCTGATACTTATTGACTTTGGAATAAATAGATTATTTTCAAAGACTGCCAGGGAGGATTTTTAATCTATAATAAACAAAGAAGTTTGCATCCCTCAAAAAGTAATGAAACTTTGTGTCAAGATGAATTTAGCACATTAAATCTGCTGTAGGTTTTTAATCGATGCAGCTGGCACTAAACACAACACAACAAAACAAAATAATACAAGGGAAGATTCAGAAACATTGATCATAGCCAAAATACGCCCCAGCACTGCGAAGAGGTTTACTTCAGTAATATCTGTGGCCATCGACTAAATCGATAAAACTCATTCTTTGAAGAGCATCCAATTATCAGCTTACTGTTGAGTGGACATTCTAATAAATCAGCATACTTTACATAGAATTAGACAAGGGCAACATGCAAATTAATAATAACTCAAAAAAATCTGGGGTGAACTCTCAGCAGGCTCAGAAAATCATCTTGTGATTAATTGTTTCATTTAAATTTGGTTCATAGAGGCGAACCTTTTGCAGCGCACCCATCTGATGGGTAGTTTATGGCTAGCCACATTAGGAGAGTTTGATTAAGCACTTAAGAGAAAAGATCAATACACCTTTGTCATATTTACACAACAAAAGGCAGTGTGTCAGTGAGTGGGACCAGCAGGATTCAAGGTACTATATTATTCAGGAAGTTAGCAGTGATATATTTTACAAGCACTTTAGTCATTTAGAAAATGGGCCTTATTAATAGAGCTCAACAGCTTAGACGCAATGAACTGAAAAATGAGTAGAGCAAAAGAATTTTCAGAAACAAAATAAATCAAGGCAGTTAATATTGATAATATATAATTTTTTTTGCAAGAAACATACACAAATTACAAGTAGAAAAGATTTGGTTGACACCTTAGCAAAGTATTATTAATAATGGCCCTCGCCATATGAAAGGACTCAGATGCTGTCCTAAAGCTGCCCTGGAGTGTCATGAGCCGATCGCAAGACCCAACAAAAGTACAGCTCTTAGGCACTGCTCTAAACCGGGGTCTCATTTTTATCTCAGTGTGAACAACCAGTCATTCGCTTCCCATCGAGAGCTCAGACATGGACTATGGCGAGTGGGGTTCACGATATCCACAGCAAATGCTACAGGGATAGAAGCCAACTTCTAAAACTGAGCCTGGAGGAGCCCACGGGGAGCATCGCTGCTCTCTAGGACTAGACGCTCTGGATGGGTCTACACTGCCTTCCCCACAAAGCAGTCTAATGAAGCTGGCTCCTGACTAGGCTGAGTTTAAAATTTAGGAGGTGAAACTTTTAAGGGAGGAACCAGAAAGGGTACGTTAGGGTCCTGGACTTTGTCATATTTAAGCAGGGAAACTGTTAATGGGGAATGGGTAGAGTGGAAACATTATCAATTCTAACCGAGGAAACCTGGGTTTGGGGCTAGCCAGCCGACTCAGTGGATAAACGCACTTGCCATCAACCAGGATGACCTGAGTTCAATACCGGAACACCTACAGGGTAGAAGAAGAGAACTTCTAACTGGGAGTTGTCTTCTGATCTCACTCCACTGTGATGTGCACCTGCCAAACCCTCCCTGCCCCCAACACACAAAAGAAATCCTCAGCTGACTCTTCTAACTACATTGCTGCTGTCTTCTCTTTCTGTTGTTGTTGTTGTTGGTGGTGGTGGTGTGTGTGTGTGTGTGTTGTTGTTGTTGGTGGTGGTGTGTGTGTGTGTTGTTGTTGTTGGTGGTGTGTGTGTGTGTTGTTGTTGTTGTTGGTGGTGGTGGTGTGTGTGTGTGTGTTGTTGGTGGTGGTGGTGTGTGTGTGTGTTGTTGTTGTTGTTGGTGGTGGTGTGTGTGTGTGTGTGTGTTGGTGGTGGTGTGTGTGTGTTGTTGTTGTTGGTGGTGGTGTGTGTGTGTGTGTGTTGGTGGTGGTGTGTGTGTGTTGTTGTTGGTGGTGGTGGTGTGTGTGTGTGTGTGTTGGTGGTGGTGTGTGTGTGTTGTTGTTGTTGGTGGTGGTGGTGTGTGTGTGTGTGGTGGTGGTGGTGTGTGTGTGTTGTTGTTGTTGTTGTTGGTGGTGTGTGTGTTGTTGGTGGTGGTGGTGGTGGTGGCGGTGTGTGTGTGTTGGTGGTGGGGTGTGTGTGTGTGTGTATGTACACACTTCAGGGATGTGTTATTGTTGTTGTTGCAACAGAATGCTGCTGAGTGGCTTTCAAAGAACAAAGAATTGTGTTTGTTTGTTTGTTTGTTTGTTTGTTTGTTTTGAGACAGGGTTTCTCTGTGTAGCCCTGGCTGTCCTAGACTCACTTTGTAGACCAGGATGGCCTTGAACTCACAGCAATCCACCTGCCTCTGCCTCCCGAGTACTGGGACTAAAGGCATGCACCACCACACCTGGTTGAGAATTCTCCAGTCGGGGAAGCCCCAGGTGAGTACCAGGGACAGGCCCTCGCTGAGGTATTTCACAGGGCATATAGGTGAGAATGTGGGAGCCTGTATACCTAATTCTTTGGCTTTTTTAAGGCCACTAATCCCATCCTAGGGGCTCTGTTCTCTTGACCAAATACATCCCTAATTATCTTCAGAGGTTCTCACCTCCAAACACCATGGGACACATTCACCCCCATGCCTGGTTTAATGTGACGCGTGGAATCAAATGTAGGCTCCAGTTGTGCTAGGCAAGCACCCCGCCATCTGAGGGTAAGCACCCCGCCATCTGAGGGCAAGCACCCCGCCATCTGAGGGCAAGCACCCCGCCATCTGAGGGCAAGCACCCCGCCATCTGAACTACATTCTCCGTTCCTATACTCCTGTAAAAAGAAGAGGGACAACTAAATGTACTTTTTTTAAAAAATTGAGATGTGATGGTTTTGTAAGTTTAAGCCAATTATCCTTTTCTTGTTATCGCTGAGGTTTTTAAGTACTAGTCCCCTATCTCACGCTGGGTCAAACAAATCAAGATTTGTGGGAAAGAAAAGCAGGTTTTAAGATTTTTAAGTTCTTTGAACAGATGCACAGAATGAAAGAAAGAAAGAGAGAGAGAAAGAAAGAAAGAAAAAGAAAGAAAAGAGGTCTAGGTATGACTGTTCCTAGGTAGAGTGGACACGGTTTATTGTAAATAAAATAGAGAAAACATAAAGAGGCAGAGGCACAGCTTCTGGAAGAGTCCAGAGTGAACATGGTCCTGAGCCAGGCCCTGAGGGATGGGGCAGGGAAGAGTAGAGAGGGGAGAGCTAGGAGACAAAGAGACCAAGAGGCCAAAAGGGCAAAAAGTGTAAAAAGGACATGTGAAGCCAAAATGGCTGGATTATATAGGGAGGAGCAGCTGGGCGAAGGGCAGCTGGTCATGGGCTGGATAGTCTGGGTAGTAGGCTGGACATGCCAGGCAGGAGGGCCTTGTAACATGTAGGGACTGAGGGATTCTGGGGGAATCTGGTGGCCAGCATCAGTTTTAATACATTAATAGGCACCTCAGTCTTCTGTCCTGGTTTTGAGACCTAACAAACACTATATCAAGATGGAGAGGGCTGATTTGTATGTCCTCTCTGGAACATCCCCAGTCATTTTGGATTAGTGTGACTCACTTAGTCATTCAAAAGATGATGCTCACAGAAGCAAGGAAGCCTGGACTTTGCTAGTAAGCTCAGAAGCAAAAATCATTGTCAGGCAAGCCATTTGCCAGACTGACTCCAATATTTCCTTATATTTGACTTCCATCTCTATTACAAATGCCATTCTTATTTTATAGTTGACCCTCGTGACGTAAGGGTAGAGAAGTCTATGGGTCCAATTAAAGGCTATCAATTGGATGCTTGCAAAGTTGTCTTTCTTTCTTTCTTTCTTTCTTTCTTTGGAGGTGGGGGCCGGGGTTTCAATATAGGGTTTCTCTGAGTAGCCTTGGCTGTCCTGGACTCACTTTGTAGACCAGCTCGCCTCAAACTCACAGACATCCACCTGCTTCTGCCTCCTCCAGTGCCGGGATTACAGGCGTGCACCACTGTGCCAGGCTGCAAAATTGTCTTTTAAAAAAAATGCAACATTTTAATACTTGTAATGGCTACTGTGGCCCAAATCATGGCAATAAAAGCTCTTGTGTGTGCATGTGTGTGTGCAAGTATGTGTGTGTGCATGTGTGTGTGCAGGTGCGTGTGCATGTGTGTATGCAGGTGCATGTGCATGTGTGTGCAAGTATGTGTGTGTGCATGTGTGTGTGCAGGTGTGTGTGCGTGTGTGTGTGCAAGTATGTATGCGTGCATGTGTGCACGTGTGCACGTGTGTGTGCGCGCACGTGCATATGACCAGGTACATGTGTGTGTGTGTGTGTGTGTGTATGTACACACAAGTTTTCCGTGGTTACTCTCTATAGTGTTCTACTGTCTTCTCTCATATGCCACAAGAGCCATGCACTGTGCTTAGAGTGAGAGTTGCTGCACGGTGAAATGTGTTATGAACAAGAGTTAAAATTATGGTCATCAAACTCCAGTGGTTATTCTGCCAAGCATTAGGGAAGAATGCAAATTATCAAAACCCCTGGGCAATCAATTACGATTGATTCTGTTTTGCTCCTCATTGATTCTGTGGCTGAAACTTGGGCTGGAGGGAGTGTCTCTTGATGACAATAGCTATGAAGTAGTCCCAGAAGTCCATATTCTTGGGTGCTGTGGTATATTGAACACCCTTTGTAAGTGGCAGGTATTCAAGATGGAGATCGTTTAAACTCAGGGAATATTATCTGGGGTAAAAATGCAAGAAAAGGAGATGTCTCCTGTAAGCCAATATTAAACAATAACCCACTCAATTAGAAATCTATTGCTATTCATGTTTCAAGAAAAAAAAGGGGTTCATAGACAAGAAAGGTCCAAACCACTAAGAGCTGAGTGGTTTAATGCGTAACTGGCTGGTGATTGGACAGATGTTCTGGAAAGAGCCTCCTGCTGCTGCTGCTGCTGCTGCTCCATCTCTTCTCCTGGAGACTTCCTTTGTGAGTGGCTACTTTGCCTCTTAGCAGCCAGATTCCAGAAGGACTGACTCTCCCCAGATTTGTCTCTGTAGAATATCTACTCTGCCTGTAACCATCAACCTTCATCAGGGAGCACGATGGGCTTTCAATTCCAACAGAGGACACAGATGGGATTACTGTAGAGATTGTCCCAGTGCAGCCAGCTGGTGATTTCTCAGTGTGGTGTCTAGGCTAGTACCATTGCCTTCACCTCGAGACCTGGATAGAAATACAATTTCTTTTTTCATTGTTGATTTTTGTTTGTTTGTTTTGTTTTTTGTTTTTTGAGACAGGGTTTCTCTATGTTATCTTGGCTGTCCTGGACTCGCTTTGTAGGCCAGGCTGTCCTGGAACTCACAGCAATCTGCCTGCCTCTGCCTTCTGAGTGCTGGGATTAAAGGCGTGCGCCACCACGCCCGGCTGAAATACAATTTTTTATAGTCTAGACTTTGTCCTGCTGAATCAGAAACTGCAGTGATAGGACACAGGGACATTTGTCTCAGCAAATGGTTCTGATGCATGCTAAAATCTAAAATACAAAAACAAAACAAAAACAAAAAACCCATTGCTGTTCTGGAGTAGGATGAGCTAGTTGGCAGTTCTCCAATTAGCTGCAGGAAAACTTGCCTGTGTTGTTCTGTAATTCCACCTTAGGCTCAGATCAAGGCAAATTAGCACTGCATTCTTCCTCCTCGAACTCCGAGGGGCATTTTGAATTCCTGGAGGAAGATTTGCCTTGGCCTCTGGGCATTATTGATCAGAAGACAGAAGACAAATGTTTGATGAGAGGGTACGCATGGGCACCTGCCGCTTCCTGGTTGCATAGGTGATGGTGTACTTGTGAGCCCAACCTTACAGGTAACCATTTCTGAGGACATTTCTTCAACAGCTGAAAGCCAGAAGGTGGGATGTCGAACAGCTAAGGGCTGAAAACAGGAAAGGATGTGTGCAACAGGAATCTGACCAGGCATGTGTGTGAAACAATGTCTTTTGTGGGCTCCTTAAGCTTCCAAAAATAAAACCATAGGATTTGGAAATAAAGAAAGAATAATCTTAGCAGATAGAGTGATGTCGCTCTACCTCACAGGAAGGAAGCTGTAGGCATATAGACTAAGGCGCAGCAATGTTACTAGACACTGATGACATATGTGAGCCAGGCACAAGCGTTCTGCCTTGTGCCCAGTGCACTTGTTCCGCTCTACTCTGAGCCGTCTGAGATCCGCCCGGACTCAAGTCTCACGCTGAGGGAGACTCAACGAACCGATGCCAACTCTTTGGGTCAGACACATTGTAGGTCAGGACTGAAAAAGGGCCAACGTCCTGTCTCCTGCACTTCCTGGGTGACCTGACACTCTTATAAGCACCGGGTAACAAATAAATGGTGAGGCAACTGGTTCTTCCTAACATTTAGTTTTGGGGTGAAGCCTGAAGTAGTTATCTCTGGTGTAAATAACAATTTAAACTTCGGAACACTGCAAAGAGGGATTACTTTCAGGCTCATAGATAGTGGTTCCATGCATGTCAGCATGACAGAATATGTGGAAGTATTTAAGGGGTTGAAGAATTTTTAATGGCATGGCTCTAAAACGCTTATGCACAATGGCAAATGAAGAAAAGCCAGATGCAGAAATACTTAATGCAATTTCAACCATATTTGGAACTATGTAGATTTTTTTTATTGTACAGTTAGGAAAGTCCCGGAAAGGAACACATCAAAATATCAGCAGTGCTTATCACCGTTGTTTAGAAACTTTGGGTCTAATATGTTTGTTTTTTAAAATGAGCACTTATTACATTTAAATCCAGAATAAAAACATTAGGAAGGAAAAATACAAGCAACTATTCTTGCATTGGTATTTTCTTAAACTCTCTTACAGGCAAAAAGACTTTAATCTAAATATTTATTTGCCCACCAAAAAAAGCAGCTTCTTTTGATAAAAGTAAATTAGGTCGTTATCAGGAAATCCTCTAGGTTTTTGAGCTAATTTCAAATTCCAAAGTCACATGGGCTAGGATCTGAGGAAGGTAGCTTAGGGGAAGTTTCCAATTAACTTTGGGAATTTTGTTATCTTCCAAGGTCATGGAAAATTTTGGAAGTCACATGTTATGTCTATCTGTGCATTGAAGATGGCCTTTTGATTTTTCCAATAGCACACAGAGTACTTTAGCAATTATTTCATTATTAAAATTCTTTGACAAGTTTACCTGGTATGTCGCGTCCCTTCCGACCAGCGGAAAATAAAGACACGACCCGAGCGTTCTTCTCCAGGCAGTTTATTCAGGAACCTTTTCAGCAAGCTTCTTCTTCTCCCGCTCACTCGCTTCTCCTCCCCCAACACCTCCGCGCCCCTTTATATCCTCTGTCTCAACCAATCAGCAGCCCTTACGTCGGTAGCTCCAATTGGTTCCCGACAAGGCGGGATGCATACGTCAGAGCAAAGCACGGCCCACAACCCAAATAAGGACTTGTTTACCAGGAGCAGAATTGCAAGTCATCCTGCCTGGCAGGTTGCCAGGCGCCATCTTAGCAAGGGCGAAAGCTTCAGCTTCCCACACTGGTATATGCATGTGAGTTTGTATCTAAATTTTAAATCTTCCTCCAATATTGTAGCCAGCCTCTAAGTAACTATAACTAAATGTTAAACACTTAAAATATTTTCTGCAATGAGATCGTGTATAAATAATAAAATTTATGTGCTTTCGCCTATTTATTTTTTATTTATTTTGAGGTAGTTTCAATATGATAGCTCTGAATGGCCTTGACCTCATGACTTCCTGCTTGAGGCTCCCAATGGCTGGAATCTATGTGTGTGTTTGGACAGCTTCAGGTAATAAGTCAGGAGAGATGACTTCTTTAGAGCCATGATTCTGGAGAAATAGAGGAAATTTCAGAATAGAAATCTCTTTAACAGTCTCCTGTTACAATAAATAAAAATCATATACCCTAGGATCCAGTTACCAATGAGGAATATGAGCAGTTAGGCCCCAAGAGGAGGAATATGAGCAGTTAGGCTCCAAGAGGTTGGTTATGCTGGAGAAGTGGCCAGACAGCAGCAGGCTCTGGAAGAGACAAATGCAGAGCTGTGAAAGATGAGCTTCAGGTAGCATGATGAAAAGGGAGTTCAAAGAAGGAAGAAGCAAGTCTGCACTTTAAAATATTTCTGTGAGCAAAATGAAGGACACACCATCATCCCAGGGAGTCCACTCAGAACTTATTAACTGCCTGATCATGGTAAGGCTGAGCACACGTATATGTTGGCGATGAGGAGGGGAAGTCTAGACACTAAATGAGAGAATTAGAAGCAGAATTCATTCTCTATGTCTCTCTTCCTACACTCCCAACCTTCTTTTTACTTTTTAACTTTAAGGCAGGGTCTCAATAAGTTGCCTAGCCTGGTTTTGTGTTCACTCTGTAGGCAAGGCAGTCTTTGAAACTCCAGTCCACCTGCTTTGGCCTCCTGAGAAGCTGGGATTATCAGGCTTGACTAGGTGTGGAATTTCTTCTGAGGTTAAAAAACAAAACAACAAAACAAAACACATAGGATCATAGTGATGCTGGAAAGAGCAAAGACTGGCAGCTAGCTGCGACGCATTGGGTCCTGTGCAGCTGTGACAGGAAACAATGAAACGTGCAGACACTGCAGCAGAGTGAGCCCCGCGGACGGCACGTCGATAGACGAAACAATCAAGAGACAGAAGAGAATATTTTACAGGCTGTGCTATGTAGAGATGGTGGCAGGATGTCTGTGTTTTTGTTTATACATATGCATGCACGTATGTGTTTTTGCATGATGTGTGTGTGTGTGTGTGTGTGTGTGTGTGTGTACATTTGTATGCCACTGCAAGTGTGTAGAGATCAGAGGACAATTTGTGAGACTTGCTTCTCTCCTTCACCATACAGGTCTTGAGGGTTGAATTCGAATTGTTAGGGTGACAGCAAGTGCCTTTCCCTGCAGATCTATTTCCCCAGCTCCATACTCGCATTTGTGTTTGCCAAAGAACGCGTAGAAAGAAGGGTAAACCAAGAGACTGACAAAAGTGCTTAGCTGCAGAAGAAGAGAAAGCAAGAGAGAAAACAAAGATGGAGATTGTGAAGTGATAAACCCTTCAATTATTTGTGACTTTGACTTTGAATCTAGGCAAGTGTTTTACATAATTTAAAATTAACTTTTACAAAAGGAATCCTGCTAAATTAGAACATACTAAACCAAATTAAACTATCCAGATACATTAATGTGACAGTCCTGCCACATCATTTCAGATTATTTTAAAATAACGCCGTTGAACAGTTTTAGTAGAGCGAATTAAAAGACAAAAACCAGCCACAATGAAATATTAGCCTCATAAATTTTAAGAGCTGTTAGTGAAAATACCTACATATATACATATACGTACGTGTCCCGGTTAGATTTTTCGTCAGCTTGACACTAGATAAGAGTGTTTTAGAAAAGGGAACCTCAGCGAAGAAAATGCCCCCCATCAGATTGGCTTGTGGGCAGGTCCGTAGGCATTTTCTTGATTAGTGAGTGATTTGGGAGGGCCCAGCCCATTGTGGGCGGTGCCACACAGGGATCTAAGAAAACGGGCAGCCAATAAGCAGTGTTCCTCCATGGCTTGTTTTGGGTCCTGCTTTTGGTTTCTGCCTTTATTTCCTTCCGTGACAGATTGTGCAAAAGCACAGCCAATGGGCTCCGACATCAGGATGTCCACACAGGACTTGTCCTTTGAACATGCTCAGTTTATTCACACAAACATTCTTTGTAATAGTATGCTAATATGAACGTTAAACAGACACCTCACTAAGTGGGGAACATTGTCTGGGCAGAAAGGCTGCTGCAGGATTCCACTGGGGGATTTTTCTCCCATGCTTGACACGGTGAAGTCCTTCAGCTGTGACCGATGAGGAGGAGGTCACTGATGGAGGCTCAGAAAGACCTTGAGAGTATTGGCCAGTGCTGACAGACAGGCTTGTGTGAATCCAGCGGTGGTGCCAGAGGTTCAACGGTCACTGAAATTAGGACCATGCACAGAGGCCGGACACATGCCTTCTTGCCAGTGACTACCAACGTAGAGACTAGAGAAGCCATCTCTCAGGAACAGTGTGAGAGACCATTTCCAATCAAGCTCTGTTTTTGCATCGTTTTATTGGCGATAGCTTTGAGCTATCAGGGCTCACAGCTTGGGGTGGGTTCACTAGCGTATCCACGCCACTGTGGCCTTCACCATTAGCACCAAATGCACCAGAGCTGAACCCAGGGCTGCAGCAGAAATTACTCAGAACATACTTAGGATATTTGTGCCTAAAGCAAAGTTATCAAAGTCTAGTAGAGTTATGTGAAGGGAATACATCGGTCAACTTGAAATGGCTGCCACACTGGAAGATTTGATGCCAAAATAAGGCTATGAAATGCACTGAAAACAGCATGTCTTTTACATAGTAAATGCCAGGAAACTCTTCACCTTTAAAAACCTCTAGGCTAAACCCGTAGATAAGTATACCTGTCAACCCTCCTTAGATACCCCCTTGTAGACGATGACAACACAGAAACCCCCAGTGTGCACAGATTGTGGAGTGCTCAGCCCTAAGTGGGACGTACATGTCATACCCACCCGGGAGGCTCAGGGAACGTCTCAGGAGTCAGAGCCAGAGGTGGTGGATAAGTTCAGAGAAACAATGTTTCTGGCCTTGGCAAGACAGTTGCCCACATGAACTTACAGCAGTTACGGCACATGCACAAGATCTGCATAAGCTCAAGGCAGACAAAGCCCCAGGATGGACAGGGACGGCACAAGGTCACTGCTAGCTGAGGAGCTATTGATGTTTGATAGCTGCTGGGACGTAAAGAGTCAGGTTGTGACCCTGAGTAGGTCAACTATGCTCCAGGGCATAGCCAAGTTGGAAGAATAGATGGCTAACACAAACTGAACTTGATCAGTTTGGAAAGAAAAGAGAAGGAAGAAGATGAGGAGGAGGAGGAAAAAGAAGAAGAAGAATCAAAGTTGTATAGGAAAGCAGGTAAGAGCAGAACAGGATGTGTCTAGAAAGAGGGGAGGGAGTGACCAAAATATATTGTATAAACTTTTCAAATAATTGATAAAAATATTATTTTTTAAAAGTTACTAAGATTTAAATTTTTAAATTGTTATTACTTATTTATGTGTTTGTAAATGTGTCTGTGTGTATGCCCAAAGAGGTCAGAGAGATGTCAGCTCTCTGAAGCCAAGTTCCACGCAGCTGTGAGCCACCTGATATGCATGCTGGGTACCAACCTTGCGTTCTATGCAAGAACGGTATGTGCTCCTAAGTGCTGAGAAATGTCTCCAGCCCCAAAAGTTCCTAGGCTTTTAAAATTATTACACTGAGGACCATCCCCACCCCAACCACATACATGTGTGTGCACACATACATATGTGAAAATGAATAAATAAATGTAAAAATTTTTTCATTGAAAATTAGTGGGCAAGAAGAATCAAATATATCACTGTAATTTTAATATAAACCAAATAGAAACCTGGCAATTATGGTAATTGATGAGTAAAAGTTCTCCAACATAGAAGAAATCTGGCTCAGAAACACACAGATTATCATTGAAACAAGAGATCACCATGCAGCCTTTAAAGCAGGGTCCTGGGGATACTGCTTCACAGGGCTACAAACGGGGTCGAGGTTCCATTTTTTTCCCTAATGTCTTAGGCAGACGTTCCTGAGAGCCTGCATCTTGCACACAATGTGTGATAGCAACACAAGTACAGTGTAAGATCAAAAATATAATTAATCAAAGTACACATAAGTACATTAATGTCCATCTTTGTTTATCTCAGTACTGTGATATTCAGAGGAGAGAGAAATCCGTAAGTCTACACAGAGACACTTAGTGACGCACAATACAACACAAGGCCTTTAGTTAACCGCACACCAACTCTGCATGTACCCAGCAGCAGCACATAGCACCGGATGGAAGATGCTGCCCTGAACCTGTTGAGCCTCCAAAGGTGAAACTTTTTTAAAAAGTTAGGTAGGTTCACAAACTTGCTTTTTAAAATTAATATTCCAGTCCTTATTCCACCACATACATAAAAGTGGTATGGAAGCTGTAAGTCATGCGCATTTTTTTATGAATTAACTCCAAGGCAAAACTGGAAGTAATAACCTTTGATGCGTGTTATTGCCTAGTATGTATATTTATCATAGACCATTTGTTGATTTCTCATGTGGTTTGTATGTAGACCATCTATGTAACATGTTAGGAAATACCAATTATCAATAGCAAATCCACCAGGAACCGCACTGAATGGAGGCATCGAGTATCCAAAGGCTTCCTGGGTACCGCAAGCAGGGAGCAGTAACCCTGCAGAAAAATAACTAGGAAAAAGAAAATCAGATTAAATAATTAGTGTCAATTAGCCCCAGCAAAATCACTCCATAAACAATTGGTCTCCGGTGCCTTGCTTAATTACGTGAGGCTTCTATGATCCTCACCAAGTCTGCTTTGATTCGTGTCGACTCTTGAGTTTCCCAGAGGTATAATTAATTATTGTCTTGTACATAAACCCCTGGCAATTAATGGTAGCAGAAAACAATACAGTACCCTTTTAAAAAGTATTCAAGGAGAAGCCCTTGACTGTGTGAGTGACCTCTGCAGGGTGTTTCAGGGGAGCCTCGCCATACAGTTAGAATAAGTTCCTCAGGGTAGTGACTGAAAACTGACAAGTGAAACGCATGCACTGCCCACTTTATACACCACAAGAGAAAGCACCGTATGCCGAGCTGCTCTTTAAAATGCCTGGTATTTAGTAGACACCATTCTAATTGGTCTTGGACCTAATTAAAATACATTTTAAACACCCAAATTAAATAATCAAACAGTTTACTTTGGTAGTATTGTGGATAGTGCATCCACAGCCTTTAAAAAAAAAAAAAGATTGAAATTTAAATGGCATCTAATTATTCAGGTGTTCTTTGAAAGCTAGCACCTGGTCTTACCAGCTCCTAAGTGGCAACTCAATCTTCCCCTGAGATGGCCGATGTTAGCAAGGTTATCACTCCCAGCAAACAAAGCTTGATATGTGGTCTTAACTGATGGTAGGTTCCCTCATAGGAATATTTAGGTCCTGTAAAATATTTCCCTGGAGCCAGGAGTGATGGTTCATTTCTGTAATTATGACACTCAGAAGCTGAGGCAGGAGAATTGCCACCAGCTTGAAGCAAATTACACTTATAGTAAATCCAGGCCTGATATAGAAGTTTCCGGGTTTTTTTTTTTTTTTTTTTTTTTAAGACTCGGTTGTGTCATATGATGTTTTTCTGGAAGAGATCTTGTGAAATGACGGGATGTTTCTCTGGGAGCAGACGAGTGAGAAGGCGCAGGATGTTTGGAAGGGTATAAATAGAACCTCACTGACAGTGGGAGAAGGCCTTTGCATTGCTACCCTGCCGTGTGATGCTTCGCTGCTCTTTGCTGGTGTCCGCTGGTCTCCAATGGTCTTCGCTTGCAGAGAGAAACCTTTCCGAGAACTTCTGGGGGCACTCCAGCTGACTCTGGCTGCTTCCACTGACTCGTGCTGATTCGGTGGAACCTTGTGGTTTTCTCTGGATTGTGCCACCGCTATGGGTTCCTGTGACTGTTTGGTGTTGCCTACTGGACTGGACTGCTGGTGCCCTGACAACACAGAGTGGTATTGGCTCAAGGAACTACATCTAAACAGGTCCAAACCCCTTTTTCCTATTAGCATTCTTTCTCCTCTTCCTCCAGTAGGTGGGTTAGAAGTGAGGCTGAAGTGCTTAAGAACCTTAAATAAAGTAGGTGTAGAAAATCTACATTTACACAGAGTGAGACACTGTCTCAAAAATAAAACACAGCAGAATTTCTCAGGCATTGATTTTGGAAGGTCCTAAAAGCATTAGAGTATCAAGTGAGATTCCATTTTTATAAACAAACTCTTGGAATTTCTAATTTAGGCCAGGCATGGTGGAGCACACCTTTAATCCCAGCACTCAGGAGGCATCGGCAGGCGGATCTCTGTGGGTTTGAGGCCATCTGGTCTACAAATTAAGTTCCAGGATAGCCTGGGCTATTACACAGAGAAACTCTGCCTCAAAACAACAACAACAGTAAAACAAAACAAACAACGAAAAAGAAATAAAGAATTTCCAATTTAATATCCCACTAGACATATAAATCCAAGCTATAGGCAATCCCAAATTGTGACTGTCATTGTACAGTCACCATACTGAGACATTTTAGGGAGTTTTAAGGTTCAGTCCAGATTCTGATTGACATGGGTACCCACAGAATTCAAAACAGAGTGCCACCGATGCAGTCAGCATGCTGTTTTTCCGCAGACAACATTGTTATTTTAAGATTGCGGGCAATGTAGCCACATGTCCCCTGTCATGTCCTCCCTTGTAAAAGCGCTAAGCTGAGCTTGTAGCCTCTCAGTTCACTGATTCCCATAACTCTTGATGACTGCAAGAGCCTAGTCCTAAGTGAGAGAGAGAGAAAGATGGTATTGAATACCAGGTACTAAATAACAAATAAATAAGATGGAAGATAAATCACAGCCCTTTAGTCTTTACTGTGGAAACATTTTACTTTCTTAATAAGTTGTCAAACTCCATTCAATAATAATAATATTAGCAAATTTAATTTTGTAAAAACAAACTGATGAAAAAAAACAAAACACAAAGTAAATCCATAAGCTAAATCATGGCTCTTCTTTTTCTTTGAGGTAGAAATTTGATTATGTCTAGGAAAATTTAAATGATTGAAAAACTAACCTCTAAAACATATAAGCTCAAAGCATTACACCGTTACTCATGTCTAGTCCGTTTTCCCAAATGACATGGAAATGTTTTCAATAAAAATTATTTTTAAATAGTGTCACCACACATAATGAAATTACTAATAATATACCCATGGAATGGCCCTGCACTCAGTAGTTCCTCAGACTGGAGCAACCTTAAAAATGGATCCTACACAGGCAGAGAGTAATGAGGAAAACAGCAAAGAAAGACAAGAAAGCATTCCTGGAAATGTGTTTTGTTAAGAGATATATCTTAACTGCAGCACATAAACTAAAAAGTACTAAACATTAACGTGGATCAGGTTAACCGTTTTAACCTGTGTCACACTGGATTTTAAGATTTGGGAAAATTCAACAAAGAAATAGTTTCCTAATAAATCTTACCATGTACATTATGGGGAAAGTTTCATAAAAAAGTCACAATACATTTACCTTAAAGCATTAAATAGTTTATATGAAACTATTAACATATCTGGGGGTGGTGGGGAAATAACAGGAAATGCACAACAAATAAATAAGAAAGGGATCTTTCTGACCAGAACTCGCAGGCACCAGTGACACAACTTTGGAACTCGGGGCTCTGCACACTCACAGCAGACAGCAGGCACGGTGACATGTTAAATCACCCACATGATGTATAGTTTAATGAACCCCCTTGTGTTGATCACGCTTGGCATTAATCAAGAGCCATGAACAGATTCCCTTATCTTCTCAATGCTGCGCTGATAAACTACAATTTCATTTAACCTTGGACAGCGACTTTAATAGCTTCCGTGGGACAACTGTCGATACCTTTCTGGGTATACAGTGATTAAACCGAAACTCAGGATGCGTGTCATGAATTTTCTTCACTTGAAATTAGAATTCTTATTCTTAACATCCATTTGCATAAAATATGCTGAAGAACACTGAGATGCGTGAAAATTTGCATTTATCCAGCGTCTAAATCTGCCATGTTGTATTGTAAGACAGTAATTGATATCATATTCGTAAGTATTTCTACTAGTGTGTTTGTTTTACTTCCTGTAAATAATATAAATAATCTTGGACAGAAGCTACAGAAGAAAGAAATTAAGAGTCAAAGTTTACTTGAGGCAGATCTGCTCAGCTGTGCTACTGTGCTCAAGACTCAAGACACACCCTCCAGGTATTGGGAACAGAGGCAAGATGGTCAACTTTTGGGACCTGGAAGTTGAGATGAGGACCCCTATACACTGTGCTTTGATGCATTTTATATGTGGTGTTGGAGGTTGAACACAGGGCCTCATGCGTGTGGGCAAGCACTCTACCCCTGAGCTATCTCTCTAACCCCTACACTGAGAAGCTGTAATAAAATCTTCCAGATAAGGTTAAAAAAATCTTATGAACTGTTTCACTTATATTTCATAATGTCTTCCATTTTTTAATGTTGATTTTATAATTTGACTATTTGGAGTCCCACTTGAAGGAGTGGAAAGGTATATCTGGACCAGGGCTCTAGGTGCAGCTTGCCTGTGACTACCCATATAACCCTGGGCCAAGCTGCTCATCTCCTTCCAAGGATAAAACTTACAGACTTAGAGATGAGTTGGTATCTTATTCAGTGTTCTATTGCTGTGAAGAGACACCATTACCATGCAACTAACTTTCCCAAAAGCATCTTATTGGGCTGGCTTTCAGTTTCAGAGGTTTAGTGCCTTATCAGCATAGCAGGCAGTATGGCAGCACATGATGCTGGTCCTCGGTTGGGGGTTCTATATCTGGCAGCAGGAAAAAGAAAGTGCCACTGGCTATGGCTTGAGCTTTTAAACCTTGAAGGCCACACCTTTAGCAACACACTTCCTCCACAAGGCCTCATACTTCAGCGAGGCCACACCTCCTAATGGTGCTACTCCCTTCCGGCCTAAGGGGCCATTTTCATTCAAACCACCACAGTAGGGGAATCTGTTTTATTGTCTTTGAGTTTCTTTTGAGATTCCTGTTCTCAGATGGTATGACTAAAGCCAGTGAGTTCCTCAGCATTGTGAGGGAGTCCCTGTTTTTTGCAGTGGGAGCAATGTCCCCTGCTCAGTATTCAATTTTATGACTATGCTCAGACCCAGATCATTTGCACCTCTCATTGAGATTGAGGCTGGCTGCTTGTGTAGGTGCTGTTGCTTCAGCTCTATTTTATTTGGGGTTCCTTAGAGCTTCTACCTCCCTTCCAAGGGACAAGGGACACAGACCACTTTAGACTTAGTTCTGGCTAGTTAGGCACATTAGGTTCTTTGGGAAGATACCCATCTCAGTTGTCAGGCTATCTAGCAGTCCAGCAACAGCAAAGTGCATATGCAGGAGAACGAACAAGCAGCATTCTTCCTCCCCTCCCTGTCTCCTCCAAGCCCTCTCCTCTCTCTGGACTCTCATATGTATACTCTCCAAGAGTCCACAGAATTCCACTAACTCCAGCTGGCAAAGACTATGCTCTCTCTGAGCCTCAGGAGGCTGTTACCAACTGGCATGGACCATGCCCCACATAAGGCTGGTATCAGCTGTGGATAAACTAAGGCAGTCCCATATCCCACACTTGAGATTTTTTTAAAAAACATATTTACATAACATAACTGAGTTTTTAAAGAACCCAAAACTTCCACTACATGCTTGGCGATCTTTAGAAAACGGCAAAGAGCTGTGTTTAATTTTCAACCACATCTAATGCTCAGCTGCCACCCTGGAGAGACTATGTTTGCTCTTCTTTATGTAAAAGGAAGGAGTCTAGAGCCAGACCAATCGCTTCTCTATAGCCCATCCATGCCACTGCCACTCTGTACCTCCAGTAGAACCTGTAGCACTGGTGGGTTTATTTTCTTTTTCTTTTTTTTTTTTTAAAGATTTATTTATTATTTACACAGTATTCTGCCCACACATGTGCCTGCCCACCACAAGAAGGCACCAGATCTCATTACAGGTGGTTGTAAGCCACCATGTGGTTGCTGGGAATCGAACTTGGGACCTTCAGAAGAGCAGACAGTGCTCTTAACCTCTAAGCCATCTCTCCAGCCCCTTATTTTATTTTTCTATTTATTCACTTTACATGCTGATTGCAGCCTCCCCCTCCTCCAAGCCACCTCACATACCTCCCCTTTCTCTCCTCTCTTCCTCAGAGAAGAGGGAGGTGCCCCATGGGTACCAACCCGCCCTGGTACATGAAGTTGTGCAGGACTAGGCACATCCTTTCCTACTGAGGCCAGACAAGGTAGCCCAGTTAGGGGAACAGGATCCAAAGAGAGGCATCAGAGTCAGAGAGGGCCCCTGCTCCAGTTGTTGGGGATCCACATGAAGACCAAACCGCACATCTGCTGCATCTGTGCAGGATGTCTAGTACCACTTACTTCATGCATGCTCTTTGGCTGGTGGTTCAGTCTCTGTGAGCCCTCACGGGCCCAGGTTAGTTGACTCTGTATGTCTTCTTGTGCAGTCCTTGACCCCTCCAGCTCCCCCAGTTGTTCCCCCAACTCTTCCATGTGACTCCAAGAGCCCTGTCTAATGTTTGGCTGTGGGTCTCTACATCTGCTTCCATCAGCTGTTAGGTGAACCCTCTCAGAGGAGTTATGACTGGCTTCTGTCTACAAGCATAGCCGAGTACCATTAATAACGTCAGGGATTGGCTCTCTCCCATGGGTCTCATAGCCGAGAACCATTAATAACGTCAGGGATTGGCTCTCTCCCATGGGTCTCAAGTAGGGCCAGTCTCTGGTTAGCCATTCTCTCGATCTTTGCTCCATCTTTGTCCTTGCACATCTTGCAGGTAGGGCAACTTTTGGGTTGAAGGTTTTGTGGGTGGGTTGGTGTCCTTATCCCTCCACTGAAGTCTGCCTGGCTACAGGCACTTCAGGCTCCATATTCCTTGTTGCTAGGAGTCTCAGCTAACGTTACCTCCATAGACTTCCTGGGGCCTTCCCTACCCCTGGTCCAAGAGATGCTCACCACTTCTCATTTCTCTCCTCTCACCCAGCCCCCTCTCCCCTGCTCTCCTTACTCCTAGTCCCCATCCCCCTCTCCTACCCAATTTCCTTCTTCCATCCACCTCCAATGCCTACTTTATCTCCCTTTCTGAGTGAGATTCAAGCATCCTTCCTTAAGTCCACCTTGATCAATGGAATTGAATTTAAGACCCAGCAATAAATCCACACACCTACAGACACTTGATTTTTGACAAAGACACTAAAACCATACAAAGAGAAAAAGGAAGCATCTTTAACAAATAGTGCTGGTCTAACTGGAGGTCTACATGTAGAAGAATGCAAGTAGATCCATATTTATCACTGTGCACAAAACTCAAGTCCAAGTGGATTAAAGACCTTAACATAAAACCAGATACACTAAACCTGGTAGAAGATAAAGTGGGGAATAGCCTGAAACTCATTGGCACAGGAGACAACTTCCTGAACAGAACACCAACAGCTCAGGCTCTAAGCTCAACAATTAATAAACGGGACCTCATGAGGCTGAGAAACTTCTGTAAGGCAAAAGACACTGTCAATAAGACAAAATGGCAGCCAACAAAATTGGAAAGTACCTTCACCAACCCTACATCTGACAAAGGGCTAATATCCAAAATATATAAAGAACTTGAGAAATTAGAGACAAACAAACCAAGTAACCCAATTTAAAACGGGATACAAAGCTAAAGAGAGAATTCTCAACAAAGGAATTTCAAATGGCTGAGAAGTACTTAGTGAAATGTTCAGGGTCCTTAGTCATCAGGGAAAAAAATGACCATGAAATTCTATCTTATACTGGTGGGGTTTTATAAGGGAGACCTACGGTGCTTGTGCTGGTGAGAGTCTAATAGGAATGCCCTTACGTGCAGAAACTCCTGAGTCCAGTGCAGTGAGGGAGTACCTGTGCAGACAGGCTGCAGAAGGACTATGCATTTGGAAGTCAATTAGGATGGACGCAAATCTCAGGCCTTCGGGGACACAGACAAATCATCTATGATGAGCCAGCTTGGTCAGGCACTCCTGGCCTTACTTCACACTCTTGAACATGCCAAGCTGTTTCTGCCTTAGGGTCATTGCCCATCTTTCCCCTCTTAAATCCTTCTCGGGTTTTCAGATCTGCGAGTCAGTGCCAAGTCCCCAAAGAGAACACGTGTATTGGAAATTATCACTACCCTCCCACCCCTAGAACCACCAGTCATGTTTCAGTTATGTTAGAAAACAAATAACTTGTATTTTAAAGTAGTAAACTGGTGAAATGTCGTCCTGGAGGACAGAATATGATTTGAGCAGGAGCTAAACACCAGTATCTCCATGCAAGACCCGTAAGACTAGTGAGGGACTGGGGCAGAGAGTAACAAGTTCAAGGCCTCTTTGGACAACTTGGTGAGTGTTTAGCTCAAAATTTGAAAGTAACAAAAAAGCATGGGGGGTGGGCTTCAGGGACTGGTAGAGTGGCTATCTAGCACCCATGAGGCTCCAGATCAAATCCCCGTCGCTGGGGGAGTATCCATAAAATAAGGACATTTGTTTACAAAGGAATACTAAACCAATAATCTGTATGAAGCTTGTGGTCAGTGGCAGCCATTGAAATGTGTGAATTAGACCTTCTTTTTGTTAAAATACTATTAATTTTTGAAGTATGAAGTTACATATTTTACTTTTTATTTTGTATGTACATTTGTAAGTGTGTGCTTGTGTATTTGTGTGCGTGCATGTGAAGGCCAGATCTCGGATCTTAGCACTGAGTGTCTTCTACTATCTCCTTAATTGGGACAGGGTCTCTCATTAACCCAGCATTCACTGGTTGCCTGGACTGACTGGCTAGTTCACGTATCCTCCTGTCATTTTTAGGGTTACAAACATGTGATCCATGCAGGCAGGCCTAAACTTTACGTGGGTTCTGGGGATCCATCAGGCACTTTCCCAACAGAGCTCTCTACCTCTCCAGCCTGACACACTTCATTCTAAGCATTAAACTCCAATAACACTCCTACCCTTAGCGGAAGGTCAGTTTTAATAATTAGATTGGGGCTTACTGTTTGATTTCAATGTTCAAAAGACGTTTAATGAAGCCGTAGCCATTTTACTTTGAGTCATAATTGTGTTTCATAGATGGCTGTACCGCCATGTAGCAGGTTGCATACATAAGGTTCTGAAGCCTGGTTGCCTTCTCAGGGGCTGAACAGTCAAAAAGTAATTGTGCCAGGATAGAAAACAATACACAAATTTAAATTCCTTGAATATAGCAAGAGAAGCACAAAGAACAAAGGGCTCCCCCCACCCCCATGCTCCCCCCACCCACCCAGAATGGAAACCTAGGAATTGGAATTAATTAAGATCAGAGAAAGATGGATTAAGTCTGCTTATTAAAGTCCCCAAACAGTAACCACACAGATATTTAAGCAATTTAAACCAAATGTTCAATGTTCAGTCTTACTGTCAGAAGAGCTCACTGTCTGTAAAGCAGCAAAGGCAACTGTACCTACAGATCTACCTTAGCTGAACCTTCCCAGGCCTGATGCCCTGCACCATAGGTACATTGTAATCTGTGTGCAGCTTCATTTCTGTGACGTGGTAAGGTTTAGGGTCATACCCTCTGTGTTTCTAATACAGGGTTCATTCCTAACCAGCACCTGTCTGTCACTGTCACTGTTGGGAGGTGTAAAGAAGGAAGGAAACCACACAGAACTTAGAGGCTGCTTACTTACTGAGGTGCAAAGGCAGTGTATTGCCATGTAATTAATATGAAGGAGGTGAAATTCAGAGAGGACACAGCAGGCCTCCGGTGCCCTCACAGACCCCTCTGTTCTGTGTTTCCCTGGTGCTTATCTCCGATTCTCTTGGCAGTACCATGGAAGAGCAGGGCCTCATTTCAGGGAAATTAATAAATACGTCTATTCTGCTTTCCGGGAAAGGTCTGAAAATCCTTTCCATTTCTCTGAAAAAAAAGATGGTAAAATGCCATACATTTTTATACCAAGCAACTACAGCAATTAGGAAGGATTATATTTGTCACTCTCTTATCGCATAATAGATAAGAACTGAAATTACAGGGTAAAATTTATAATCCAGATGCCAGGTATGGTGATGCATACCTTTAATCCTAACACTTGAATGACAGAAGAAGGCAGGTCTGTGAGAATTCAAGTTCAGCCCAGTCTACATAGCAAGTATCAGGAGTGCATAGGAAAACCCTGTCTCAAAAAATAAAAACATCATAAATTCATCAGTAAGAATGTTTTGATGGTGCTAATAAAGATTAAATATCAACCACATCTATGAAGATCTGAAAGGCTTACTTGATAGGCCACCTGCTGGTACAACTAAGTCTTGAAGGCACAGATTTTTCTTGTTTTGGTAGTTACCACAACAAATTTCCATCTTTAGATCTCTTAACATTGTTACTATTAGGTTGTGGTTTTAGCATTATAAGCTTTATTAGCATAAAGATTTATAAAACAATCCTATATTTTTACTTACATGTTGAATTATCACTTGATTTTTTTCCTTTTATTGAAAATAGATCCCCCCCACACACACACATAATATATCCTAACTATGGTTTCGCCTCCTTCTACCTGTCCTGGTTCCTTCCCACCTTCCCTCCCATCCAGATCCACCTCCTTTCTGTCTCATTAGAAAATAAACATGTTTTTAAGGGATGATAATAATAAAACAAAATAAAATATAATGAGATAAAACAAAAGGTAACAACTGAACAAAACAAACATAAGCAAAATTGCCCAAGAGAAGGCACTGGAAACAGAGATCACTGATCCGTACTCACGAATCCCATAAAAACACTAAACTTGGGGACATTATACACACAAGGGATCTGTAGGATAAAAAGAGGAAAAACATAAATAAAATAATAAGAAAATAAAATTTTGTAAAAAGGGAAAGGCCATGACATAATATTATGAGACAAGGAACATTTGAAAATGAAGTTGAATTTCTCTATCCCTAAGAGCAGTCTGTTCTCCCAGTGAGACTCTCTTGGAGGAAAGTAAATTTCAGTTCCAAGTGGTTACCAATTAGAGATTGCTTCTGGGTTAGGGATGAGAGCTTGTGTCCACGTCTCTTTTCAGCTCTAGGACCTGACTTGTGGCTTGGGTTGGTGTCTATGTTTCTCCTTTGGTAGCATGCACTAGTGTCCTGTACTGAAGACACTAGAATTTGGGGGTGTGGGCACCAGCTTGGTCTCTCCATGTTCAGGGAGTGGTGTGGATGTTGTCTTCAGCAATGGGGCCTTGCTGTGAGTTTGCAGAGAGCAACATAGAGTCAACAACAGCCTGGGTTGCTTGGAGATTCCCGTTGGGGGAGCCCTTTGGCCAACAACTCAGTTAAATGTAACCCACTCCCAGTACTTGAAGCTTCATTTGATGACAAGAGATGTCCAGTTGTGACTCTGTGCCCCACAGTGTTTGGTGGCTTCATTTAGATTGCCATCGTGTGTGTGTGTGTGTGTGTGTGTGTGTGTGTGTGTGTGTGTGTGTGTGTATTAGAAGGCTTCTATCATGTTAGATTTTCATACTAACCCTCAAATGGCCTTTCATTTTAGCTGTCTTTTCCTGTATCTTCTCCCTCGTCCACCTTTTCCCTGTCCACTTGATCTTCCTGTTCCAGCCCTGCCCCCATCCATAACTATCTATCCTGTTTCCCTTACCAAGAGATGTGTATGTGCCCCCCTTGGTCATTGGCTGTATGCTCATTCTCTGTGGTTTTACAGACTGTAGCTTGGTTATCATTAACTTAACAGTGAATATCCACATGTACATGAACACATGCTTGTCTTCCTGGGTCCAGGTGACCTCATGCAGGATGAGTGGAGTCCATCCATTTACCTGTAAATTTCATGAATCCTTTTATTTTTATTTTTATTTTTTTAGTGGCTGAATAATACTCCATTGTGTAAGTGTATCACATTTTCTTTATCTGTTCATCTGTTGAGGGGCATCTACGTTGTTTCCAATTTTTGTCTATTATGAATAATACATCAATGAACATGGTTGAATAGATAATCTCTGTAGTAGAATGAAGTGACATTTTTATTTATTTCTAAATATCTGGTCTTTTTTCCTTTGTAATTTTTTATTAATTTATTTAGAATATATCTCAATTGTTGTCCTCTCACTTGTATCTTCCCGTTCCTCCCTCCCTCCTCTTTCACCTTATTCCCCTCCCCTAGGTCTGTGACAGAAGGGGACTTTCTCCCCAACAATATGGTCACAGCCTATCAAGTCTCATCTTGGTAGCCTGCTTGTCCTTTCTCTGAGTGACACTAGGCCTCCTCACCAAGGGGAGATGGTCAAATATGGAGCACCAGAGTTCATGTCAGAGTCAGTCCCCGCTCTCTACACAACTGTGGAGAATGTCCTGATCATTGGCTAGATCTGAATAGGGGTTCAATATTTACTGCACGTATTGTCCTTTCTTGGTGCAGTATGGTTGAGCAGAACCCCTTGGGTCCAGATCCTTCTGTCTTGATGTTCTTCTTGTGAGTTTCTAGGACCCTCTGGACCCTTCTATTTCCCCATTCTCCCATATTTCTCTGATGACTAAGGACTTTGAGCATTTCTTTAAGTGTTTCTCAGCCATTTTCTATTCCTCTGTTGAGAATTCTCTGTTTAGTTCGGAGCCCCATTTCTTAATTGGGTTATTTGGTTTGGTGGAGTTTAATTTCTTGAGCTCTTTATATATTTTGGATATTAAACCTTTGTCAGATGTAGGGTTGGTGAAGATCTTTTTCCAGTCTGTAAGCTGTTGCTTACAGTGTCTCCTGCTTTACAGAAGCTTCTCAGCCTCATGAGGTCCCATTTATTAATTGTTGACATTAAGGCCTGGGCTGTTGGAGTTCTGTTCAGGAAGTTGTCTCCTGGGCCAATGAGTTCCAGGCTCTTCCCTACTTTTTCTTCTAACAGATTTAGTGTTTCTAAAGACATTGAAAAGTAAATTCTCAATTTCATATGGAAAAACAAAAAACCCAGAATAGCTAAAGCAATCCTGTACAATGAATGATCCTCTGGAGGAATCTCCATTCCTGATCTCAAGCTGTACTATAGAGCAACCGTAATTAAAACAGTATGGTCCTGGCACAGCAACAGGCTGGTTGATCAATGGAATCAAATTGAAGACCCAGAAATAAATCCACACACACTTGGACACTTGATTTTTGACAAAGAAACCAAATCTATCCAATGGAAAAAGAATAGCATCTTCAACAAATGGTTCTGGTCTAACTGGATGTCTACTTGTAGAAAAGTGCAATTAGACCCATATTTATCACCGTGCACAAAACTCAAGTCCAAGTGGATTAAATATCTGGTCTTTAATCTTCTTATGTAATATGCCCATGAAGGAATGGGGCCGATTACTACCCAGCATGTATAAGGCTCTCGGTCCAACCCTCAGCAAACACATACAAACACACTTACGTACACATATCAAAAAACGCACAGACAGATACACACACATGTACAGGTATACACACATGCACACACACAAGTACACATGTGCACACACAGGTACACAAACATGCATATATGCTTATAGGTATACATACATGCATATGTGCACACATACGGGTATACACACACATGCACATGTGCACTCATACAGGCATGCACACATGCACACACATACATGCATATGTGCACACGTACGGGTATACACACATGCACATGTGCACTCATACAGGCATGCACACATGCACACACATACATGCATATGTGCACACATACGGGTATACACACACATGCACATGTGCACTCATACAGGCATGCACACATGCACACACATACATGCATATGTGCACACATACAGGTATACACACACATGCACATGTGCACTCATACAGGCATGCACACATGCACACACATACATGCATATGTGCACACATACGGGTATACACACACATGCACATGTGCACTCATACAGGCATGCACACATGCACATGTGCACTCATACAGGCATGCACACATGCACACACATACATGCATATACAGGTACACACAGTGCACACATTCATCTTTGTAGTTTTGGGTTTCAAACAACTTTTAGGTTCTTCATCTAGAAGACAATATGCATTTTCCATTATTTTGTCTAAAGTCAATCATGAAAGCTCTGAAGGTAAGCCACTTTCAGCAGAGGTGAAAGAGGACTGGAATTCCCCAATTCTTTATGCACTATCTGTGGTTTACAATTACTACCGAAAATCTGCTCTGAGTTGAATTGCACAAATCGCCCATGTTTGAAGGTGCAATGATTTGTCTTGGTCACTGGGGATCCACTTAGCATCTTGGAAAAAGTAATTAAATAAATGGGCCCCTGTGGCCCAGAGAAACTAATAGAGATGCTTCTTCAATAATAAAACATGCCACCTCCTTCTGACAAGGTAGCAGTTAATTCCTAATTTGAAAAATAGGAGCTGCCAGCATTGGCTGTGTTGTCCCTTTCAAATATGTTGCTGATGACTCGGAATTACAGTTCTTTAGCCAACTTACCTGTATTCACTTTTTAGCTCTTGACTGAGCTTAGATGAAATGGAAACTGCGAAGGTGCGAATGTGTTTTGCTGTGTCTCCAGCTCCTATTTCTTAACACTTCTACCTCTCTGCCGTGTTTTTAAATGACTGTTTTAAAGAGTGGCAGCCACCCCATGCTTCTGGTCTTGTCTGTCACGAACATTGCCAACTAATATAAGCTTTGGAGTCTCTGGGAGAACTGAATAACTTGTTTTCTTTCAAAACTAAAGTTAGAGTCAGGCACTGTGGCACAGACCTTTAGTCCTGGAGGCACAGGCAGGAAGACCTGCATGAATTCAAGGCCAGCCTGACCTACACAGCAAGTTCCAGCCTAGCCAAAGCTAAATTATAAAAAAGTAAAATAAAAAAGACTAAAAATTATCCTATGAATTACATTAAATCTGAACACTATAGTGGAACAACACGGCATGCCTTTTTACACAATTGGTTTGTTTTCATTCCCCATGTCTGTATCATGGTCCTTGGAGATGTCATCTCTGAATCCCAGTTCATGACGTCATACATCTGACACCATCCCTCTTTCTCATCTACAGCCACAGATACCTGGGCACGTGCGCACGCGCGCGCGCGCACACACACACACACACACACACATACACCACACAACACACACACACATACACCACACAACACACACACACACACCACACAACACACACACACACACACCACACAACACACACACACACACCACACAACACACACACACACACACACACATACACCACACAACACACACACACATACACCACACAACACACACACACATACACCACACAACACACACACACACACACAGTGAGGGGCCAGACACAATCATTCCAGGCATTTTTATTTATGGCACTAATCAAATTATATAGTCATCTTTACCTGTTTCCTATCTATCATCCAAGTTGCACAAAGAGCAATAACCCACCTGCAGTACACAGAGATATGTCGCCAGAGTCCGCATAGTGTGGGACTCACAGAAGGCTCTAAAGTGTTTATTGACTTGAAGAAACAAACTCAAAGCAAAGCTTTACCTTTTATGAGCTGAACATGCTATGCAAACAGTCTAAATCTTGTAGACTGTGGGAATCCGTGTCAGCATTCCTGTGGAGATATACATGTGTGAGTCTGACATTGTAATGAGCACTCACTGAAGGTTTTTCTGCCTGTCAGATACTCAATATATGTTATGAATGAGTGAATGAATTCCAGCGTACTTCCATGATCAGAGGAACCCAACAGAATTTAAAGGTTAAACTGAAATCAAACAATATGTTGCCTCAATTTGGGGTTAAAGTTTTTATTTATTAATATTATTATTGGTTTTTTGAGACAGGGTTTCCCTGTGTAGCCTTGGCTGTCCTGGAGTTGCTTTGTGGACCAGGCTGGCCTTGAACTCACAGCAATCTGCCTGCCTCTGCCTCCCTGAGTGCTGGGATTAAAGGCGTGCATCATTACACTCGCTTAAAGTTCCTTAAGATGATAACATTAGGTACTGTCTTTACTTATTTTCATGTACATTACGGTTTTTAAAAGACTAGAAGCTGATAAGACATATTATTAGATATTTTGCATTGCAATGGTGTAAATGTGTCACTGTCATTTATCATCCATTTTTAATTTTAAAAATATAGTCATTTCAAAATTTTTAAAAATTATATTTATTTGTACACAAAAATGTGTGTGCATATCTGTGTGTGCATGTGTGTATATGTATTTGCACGTATGTATGTATGTAGTCTGATGTATGTGCACGTGTGTATATATGCAAGTGTGTATGTTCACATATGTACTGTACAAGTGTGTGGGTTTGTGTGTGTGCATGAGTATGTGTGTGCACATGAATGTAAGTCTATGCATGTGTATGCTTGTGTAAATATGTATGTGTCTGAAGTCTATGCATGTGTATGCTTGTGTAAATATGTATGTGTCTATGTGTGTGCGAGAATGTGTGTGTGTGTTGTTCTGTCCTTCCACCACGTGGTTTCTGGGGATCAAATTCAGGTCATCAGACTTGGTGGCAGAACTCTCACTAGCCGAAGCATATTACTGCTATATCTTGAAGTTCTCAACAAAATTTCACTTACTTGCAGAGAAAAATTCAAAACTGTCAGGATGCCATGGAACAATTTAAAAATGTACGCCAACGGTTATTGTAGAAAACACTTACATCTCATCACTTTCCACCCTAAGATGCCCTCAGGTGTGTGAGACATAACGTCATGCAATGGTGTACAAAGCAGAGGGGGCTGGTTAATTTACTGACTCTACAACTCACTGGGAACCTGATCAACAGCAGAGCACTCGGGTCTCTCTGGCTATTTTATGTGGTCTTTATAAAAAAAAAAAAAGAAAAGGAAAGAAAAAGATTTTCATTGCCCTCCATATCTGCACCAGCCTTTAAGGAGCAAGCACCCGGCTCTCATGCGTTTCACATAACTCTTCTAGAGACACGTCTCGTCCAACCTATTTTTGTTTCCAATGAGAGCACAGCTGTCTTTCATTAGACATGTTTAACTTGCCAGCTCTATATATGCACAGCTTTACATCCTTAACAGAAGATTTTTAATACAGTTTTAGCTCTTGCTTGAGATAAATCAAACTCAAAGTGACAAATAAGCAAGTGTCTGCAAGAAGTGGGGGGTTGTCTGATTTAAAACTCTGAGAGGCTTAGAGAGCCTTCAATCTCAGATTGCACAAATACACATTTTATTCAGCAAGACATGATAGATACTTTATTGCAGGGCTGTTCTTTTTTAAATTCACTACATGCAACTGAGAAGAATCTAAAGCTATAATATATTAATAAGATTAGCCAGGGATAGAGAAAGAAAAACTGAAAATTTAAGTAGTGTAATTTATCAAACGCTTTAGGGATGTTGCATAAACATTTTCTAATATTAAATGCTTTTTTTCCTCCCGGTTCCCTTGTTTTCACTTTTCTCTTCTATTGTATTCACCACCGGCTCGCTCTGTGTGTGCGCACACAGTTCGAACGCTCTCCCGGTTATTAGGAACCGTGAGTGCATGTAAACGCAGTTAACATGCAAAGGAGATGGCGGGCACGCACATTTTACTGCATGGACCTAACTTATGACCTCCTTGCTGCTTGATGAAAATCCAGACATTTACTGAAATGAGTATAGTCTTTTTGCCTCTCCAAATTAATTACCTATAATAACATTTTTGCCTTTTAATTGCCTAAAGACAAATTAATTCTTCATTGCAGCCTGTCCCTTACTTTAAAAAATAATTCCTAATAAGAGCTTATGCTTGATCTAAGTTTTAGGAATTCGACATTTGGCAGCTGTATCAGTCAGACTCCCTTCTCTCCGACAAAAACACACGGGAGAAGCAACTTCATTGACTCAGTAGCAAATAAATGCTGGGGAGAACGATGTCTTCAGAGGCCATAGCAGGTACCTCCTGAGAGAGTTGTCTCGTTAGTTTTACCAAGAGCGTACTAACTCTGTATCATGTGCACGGTGATGTGACAAACTAAGAAGACCAAACCACCATGAAGATAATACTGTACAAAAAACAAACAACAACAACAAAAAGCATGTCCACTTAGGCTGTCACCTGAATCTCTCACTATGAGGAAGTAAGCACATGCTGAGGGGCATTGTGCAAAAAATGGTTTGCCTGTCCTCTACAAAACTTGTGACCACTGGAAAGATTGGTGAGCTGGTACAACTCAGACTAGAGAGGGCCTAGGGAGCTGACCCAGTGTGTAACATGCTGCTGTACAGTGTGAGGACCTGAGTTCACACCCACAGCGCCCACTCAGATGCTGAGCAAGGCAGCCCAGGCATGTACCGTAGACCAGGGAGGGGTGGAGACAAATCGAGCCAGCCAGGTCCCAGGGATTTGCTGACCGACCTGCCTTGTCCATTGGTGAGCTCCAGGCTCGGCAAGAGAGCTGGTCTCTGAAAACAAGATGGTGAACGCTTGAAAAAAAATGTTCGCTGTTGACCTCTGACCTCCACACATGCACAGAACCTTCTCTCTCACACACAGACAATACTAAAAAGACAGCTAAGCGCAAGATATAATCCCTGGAGAGGGAGGAAAAGAACTTTGGTTTTACTTGTGCGTGTTTATTTTTCTCTAAAGAACAATTATTAGGACGAATGGTAAAATTGAATATAAACTTACTTTAGGTGATTACTGTTATAGTGAGCTTAAATTTTCTGAAATTAAGATTATCTGGTTTCCTTAATCTGTTGGTAAACAAGACAATGTGAGGACACATACTGTAAGTAAAGATAAACAGTTAGGATACCTGGAGACAAGTTGATAATAGCTAGACAGATGGATGGACATAAAGAATAGATGAATACTGAGAGATGACAGGTGTATCATATGCACAAAACGAAAAAGCTAACACCAGGAAATACTCTTACATTTGGGGACCATAAGTGCAGTGTATGTAGGTGTCTATTGTCCTATATAGTTCTTAGTTTTATGTTTGGCACTTTCAAAACAAAAAGTAAGACAGAGGACTATCACAAACCATGTCGCACAGGCTATCCTGAAGGAAAGCAGAAAATAGAAGCTAAGAAGAAATTTCACTTCTCTGAGGTACAGTGTCAATACTGATTTTTTTTCCCTTTTGAGGCAAGGTCTCCTTCAAATCTTCCAGGCTGGCTTCAAACTCTCCGCTTTCATCTTGTTGTCTTAGTTACTTTTCTATTGCTGTGATAGAAACCATGACCCAGGCAATTTATAAAAGAACGCATTTGACTGGGCTTATGGTTGCAGAAGGTTAGAGCTCATGCTTTCGGAGTGAAGCCCGTGGCAGTGGAAACAGCAGATCTCACATCTCAAGCCACAGGTAGACAGGGAGCACGGAGAACAGGAGGCTTCTGAAGCCTCGAAGTCTGTGCCTGTAACACACCTGCTGCAGAAAGACCACACCCACTAATCCTTCCCAAACAATTTTGCCAAACTGGAAACCAAGCCAATGTGGCCAATCTTATTCAAACCACCACTTTAGTGTTGATTGCATAGACATAAACCACCTCAGCTGGCTAATGATGAGCATTTTATAAGTGAGTTTTGTTTCCTGTTTAGTCAGATGTGTGTATCTATTGCTCCAGATTATCTGCCAATTTTTCTTAGTTACTTTTGACATAATTACATACTTTGGGAGTATACTTAAGAGTCACAAATGCTATTGATGCCTGAGATATTTTGTCAAATGTGCCTTTTTCTTTTCAACTTTTAAACTGCATTTAATGATTTTTAAATTTTTTATTTTGCATGTAAATGTTGGTGGAATCACATATGTTCCAGTGCTTGTGTGGAGGGCAGAAGGTAACTCTTGGGATTGAACTCAGATCACAAACTCAGATAAAGCAGCCGTTACCTGTTGAGACAGCTTACTGGTGAAGGGAAATGTTTCAACTTTTAATTAATGCTATTTTTCTTTTTTTTGCTTTGCTTGCTTGTATTGTTTTTCAAGACAGGGTTTCTCTTTGTAGCTTTGGCTGTCCTGGACTTGCTCTGTGTTGGGATTACAGGTGTGCACGACCATGCCTGGCTATTTTTTTTTTCAAATTCTAAAGGAGATAATGGCATAATTGTCAAATGCCAATATGACAAGCTATTGGCAAGGTATCTGTTACCTATACAACACCCCATAAAAATTGTATTAGTATTCATTTCTTCTACTTGATCTTCTGTATTTCCTTATCTCAAAAGTCATTCTTTCTGTCCCCTTTATTACTCAGCCTTCAGAGTCACTTACAGAAATCTATGTGGTCTTTCTGTGCAATAAATTTTATATAACAGTCTATTAGTGAGAGTTCTTTAGAGTAACATAATTTACAGAATGAATCTCTCTCTAAACACTTAAAGGGGGTAGATTAGAATGACTTATAGGCTATGGTCCAGCTAACCATCAGTGACTGCCCATTTACAGAAGGTCTAAGTATCCAGTAGGTTTTCGGTCCACGAGGATGCCTCAGCTGGCATTCAGTACACTCTCATCAATAGGCTCTTGTTCTAGTGGGGAAATGGACTTGTAGCAAGATGAGAGCAAACAGACAAAAGCTTCCTTCTCCCATAGCCTTAAACAGGCATCCAGCAGAAGGTGTAGCCTGGATTGGAAGCCAGTACTCCTATCTCTAAGGATCTAGATTATAGACGTGTGTTCACACCCCAAATGACCAGACTAGAAGTCAATCTTCCTACTTCAAATGAAGCAAAAAATCCCTAACATGTGTGCCCAATTTTGGGGTTTCAGTTAATTCCAGATGCCATCAAGTTGTCAACCAAGAACAACCATCATAATTGGTTTCAAGACACAACTTAGATTTCCTGTTTGTATCAGCCAATAGCAACGCCTACACTCCAGCTCATAAATGGAGCAAACATCAGTGCCCCCTTTTTCCAAGTCCACAGCCCTTCTCTTGGTGCTCTGAAACTCTGGCAACCTGTCAAGAATCCTGTGTGCCACATCTACACACACACACACACACACACACACACACACACACACACGGTTTCTCTGTGTAGCCCTGGCTGTCCTGCACTCACTTTGTAGATCAGGCTGGCCTCCAACTCACAGAGCTCTGCCTGCCTCTGCCTCCTGGAGTGCTGCTGTGTGCTACACCTCAGCCTGCTCTACTTAAGGCCAGTAGAGGATCATTGCATTCATGGGACCAACATTGTTCGCACCTCCCCCAATCCATGGGCTTCCGGAATGTAAGAGAATGGGTAATTCCCTCCCACACTCACAAGGATCTCAACTTAGCCTCAGAACTGGCTTTGGCCAATGAAATAACAGTCAGTGCTATCCAAGCAGATGATTAAAGGGCATTTCCATGTTGGGGCTGGCCCTCCTTGCCTGACGTTGTAACCTCTGCTGTTATCACTGTGGAAGTAAGCTAGGTTCAGACTAGCAAGTTTGATGATGAAAAGCATGTGACCCTTTCCTTGTTGCTCCTTTTAACACCTAAAGCCTAGCTTTTCAGGTAAGTAATAAAACCCACCATGGCATGATAGAACCCAATTAAGACCTGATTCTCCCTGCAGAACCCACTCAAGTTTTCTAAATCGTATATCTATCTATCTATCTATCTATATATCTATCTATCTATCTATCATCAATTCCATCCACCCATCTATCCATCCATGTACCTATCTATCTATCATCCATCGATCCATCCATGTACCTATCTATGTATCATCCATCCATCCATCTATCCATCCATGTACCCATCTATCTACCTACCTACCTACCTATTTCATCATCCATCTCCATCTATCATCTATCGCCCTATCTATCTAATAAGTACATACTGTTTAATCTTCTGATCTTGAGAGGGCTTTATTTTTTCAGAAATAGACAATTAATACAGAAACCAGTACTTAAAGGTGCCATAATAAAAACAGAAAACACACTCTCTGGCTTTAGAATCAGTGGCAAATTGCTGATGAGGGTGTGAAAACAAAACTTCAGCGGGATAGAGAACACAGCATTGTCAGTGAGGTAGCTGTGGGGGCAGTTTAGGAAAATGTCACTGATAGAAACTAGTAAACTTCTGGATTGGGTGAATGTGATGGCCACTGAAAGTCAGACATATTAGCTGGCTTCTTTTGGCTGCCCACCATAAAGTACTAGTAAGGACAGAAGCACTTAGGGAAGTAGTGAGGGCCCAGAACATTCTGGAAAGAAATCACATTGTTCCTTATCTCCTCAGTCAATAAAAAAAAAAAAATTGTCAACATAAGAAATGGCTTCGGGGTAAAGATCAAATCATAGTGCGACTGTGAGTTCCTTTGTTAAGAACTCTGAAATCTCTAAGGTTGTGCTTAATGCTTTCAGACAAAAGTGGCTTTTAAGGCTCAAAGGGTTGTGTTCACCAGCAGGCTGACACACCAATGCAAAAAGAAGCCTGTCTCGGTAAGAATTGTGGGTGGGCTTCTGGGGCAGCAAATGAGCCAGCACTGGCTTTATAGGAGGCTCTTGGAAGGTTGAAGTCATTTGTACAAACAGAAGTGCCACCATCTTAGACTAAAATGTTCATGTTGGCTCAAACAAAAAAGAGACTCCTAGAATCCAAACTGCGATAGGAATGGATGCTGGGGTTCAGAAAGACACTCAGCTAAATACAAAGGACATCCCAATTTTCTTCAGAAAAAATGCTATTCACAAAATCTAATTAAGGGCTGTAAAGAATAGAAATCTGAGTACTTAGCTCGCAGGGCTGATAGGAAAGGCTCTCAGGATGCTGTCTCAGCACCCTCAAGGAGAATTCCCTCACCTTGGTGTGCATGTTACAAATGTAGGCTGGATGGATGGATTCTTAAAATTCCCATGTGCCATGCTGCATGTGTGTAAATCAGAAAAACTTGCAGGAGTGGATTCCAAGGGATTGAATTTAGATCATTAGGCTTGGTAGCAAGCACCCTTACCCACTGTGCAATCTTGTTAGTTTTAATTGATGGTTGTAAACTGCTAGATTTGAGATGTACAGAATTCACCGCAAAGACCATTTGAGGCCAGCAAACTACAGCCCAAAGATCAAATCCAGTCTCCTGTGTAATTTTGTACAACCTGCAATCTAAGATCTGAAAATGATTGGGTAAGCTGGGTGTAGATGTGCATGCCTATAATTCTAGCTCTTGGGGGCTGAAGCGTGCAAGAAAGATCTCAAGTTTGAGGCCAACCTGGGCTTCATACTGAGTTTCAGGCAATCCAGGCCTATGTTGCTAGCTCTTGTCACCAATGAGAAAAAAAGAAAACAGTAAAAAAAAAAAAAAAGAAAGAAAGAAAGAAAGAAAAGAAAAGAAAAGAAAAAAGAAACAGGGTGGAGGAAAAATTAAAAGATGAAAATATTATGTGAATGTAAAACAATATAAATTCAAATTTCAGTGTCCAAATAAACTTTACCTTAACAGGTTGGTTTCCCCCTTGAGGCTCAATTTTCTTAACCAATATAATTTATTACAACCTATTAACAGAGCGTACATGACTTATAACTCAACTAACCAAAACAATAGGAAAAGAGGATTAAGGAACACAATAACAAAACCATAAGGATATCAGTTCTGAAGATCAATTCTCCTGGTGTAGTCAGCAGGATTTCTTCTGCTGGAACCTGGAGTAACCAGAACCCGGAACCTCAGCAGGAGCCAGAGCCCTGAAGCCTTCCCTTGAGAGGTTCTTTCTGGGAGCATCTCAAAGTGCAGCGATGAACAGCCAAAACTATCCCAAGTGTCCCAAGGCCCGGCCTCCAGTTTTGGGTTCATTTATGTATCTCCTCCCAGAGTCTGTTCATGGGATCTTTTCAGCTGGCAACAATCAACCTCCTGCACAAGGTGGTTTGTCTTCTAGTGGATTAACTTCACCTGTTCTCTCACAAGACTGTTCCCCATCCCACACTTGGGATCATAACAAAAACAGGTTTATCTCTCCTTCACCTCCCCCTTCAGTGGCGAAGTTGGACACTTGTGGTAGAGTTTAGGTCACGTGTGAAAACTGGAGTATCTGCTGTCTGCTTCTTTAGAGAGCGTCTGAGGAGCTCTGCTCCAGTTGTGACTCACAACTGTTTACGTTTGATTAAAGGGAGCCCAAGGCTTACACGGCAAGTAAAATGGGTGTGCATGTCTTGGCATCCACTGTGAGCTTCAAGCCATTCCCAGATGAACAGCCCAGGCTAGAGCTGGGGGCACTGACCAGAAGGTGAGAACGCACAACATATGACCAAGGACTACTGCCTTTCAGTGGAAGAATTGTGTGGAGACTAAACAAGGCTGTCTAAGATTTCGAGTAAGGAATCAGAGCTGTCAGTAGCTCTTCACCTCCGTTCTTCATGTCACAGCTGTAGGAACATGGGTACGAATACAACATAACAACAGAACTATGGCTTCAATAATCCAACAGTCACCTACTGCCTGAGGAAAATCTAAGACTTTGTCAAAGCAAGCAAGCCACCACAATGTCTGTTCTTACTGTGACTGCTCCCCTAGCACAGGCACTGTGAAGGAGGGAGCAGCGACAGAGGCCTGAAAACGAAGTGACTAATGTAATTTTTATGGGCCGAGTTTCATCCTTTACATACCTTCTTTTCTAGTTAAAGTTGAGTCTGACTGGCAGTGAAGCAAGTTCCAGGGTGTTACCATCAGCTCAGGCCCCTGGTACCAAAGCCAGACACTTTGCTGATTGTTCTAGGTGTGGAGCGAGAAGCCAGCAAGACAGGGCATGCAGCCGTGAAAGGAGACAAAGAGAAAGAAGAGGAGGAAGAGAGGACAAACACAAAAAACCAAAATCCGGCTATTCAGTTGTGTTACTGAAGACTTGAGGCTCCTGGGAGATAGCAGAAAAACAGTTCCCACTGGGCCTATAAACCTAGCTATTCAAGAGGCTGAGGCAGGAGGGTGAGAGGTTCAAGGTCTGCCTGGACTGTAAGGTGAGTTCAAGACCTCCATCAGCAACTTATTGGTAACCTGTCTCAAGGAGCAAAGTAAAAAGAAGCCTGGGGAAGTAGTTTGGCATACAGAAGGTCCAAAGACCAAATTTATGAATACAGATTGCTACAGATGAGGTGTGGAGTTGCAAGGGACTTGGACGTACCTCAGCCATTTAGGTACAGGCTATGTCTTCTAGCCTGGGAAAAATGACAAGCCTCTGATATAAGTAGCTACAACATTGTGTGGTGTGTGTGTGTGTGTGTGTGTGTGTGTGTGTGTGTGTATGTGTGTGTGTGTGTTTGTGTGTGTGTGTGTAATGCTAGCTGAATACTTTACTGATTAACTATAGTTACTTTATTTTAAATTAAAACTCTTCACCAATTTTTAAGTGCCGAGGCAGTTCCCCTTCAAACTGGGGCATATGAAGAACAAATTTATTAATACAATAAAAAAATAGGATTGGTGAGATAAAATATAATCCTGACAATTTGAGTCTGATCCCTAGAGCACAGCTAAAGACGGAAAGAGAGAAGTAATTCTATAAAGTTGTTCCCGACTTCCACACAAATGCCAAGGCACGTACATACACCCTACCCACACAATACTAAATAAATTAATTTAAAAAATAAATAAGAACCAATCTGCTAGGTTAAGGATGCCTAACATATATGAGGCTCTAGGTTTGATCTTTAGCACTGAGCTAGAGAGGAAAAAAAAAAAAAAAACCCAGCTCATTTTAGGGGCTGAGGAGATTGCTCTGAGAGTAAGAATGCCTTCTATGCAAACAGGAGGACTTGGATTTAAGTCTCCAGCGTCTATGGAAAAAGCAAGGCTTGGTCCTGCACACCTGGAACCCTGACCCTGAGGACAGCACAGAGCAGTGGGTCCCTGGAGCTCTCTGGCTAGCCAGCCTAGCTGCATAACAGGAGCTTGTGGTCAGGGAGAGATTGTGTCTCAACAGGATAAGGCAGAGGCAGAAAGTGCAGAGCAGGACTGCTGCCATCCTCTTCTGGCTTCTGCCCTTGCACACCCTCATGTTCAAAACACACACACACACACACACACACACACACACACACACACACTTTTTAATATTATGTACAGAAAATTCTAAATGACAGCCATGATCAAAATATTCTTTGCACCCTCAGCAAACCATCCAGCAAACCTCATTCTTTCTCTTCTTATTTTAGCCTAGACTCTTTTTTTGTTTTAGTTTGGTTTGGTTTGGTTTTGTCTCTCTGTGTAGCCTTCACTGTCCTGGACTCACTTTATAGACGAGGCTGGCCTCGAACTCACAGCAATCCACCTGCCTTTGCCTCCCGAGTACTGGGATTAAAGGCGTGCGCCACCACTTCCGGCTCTATAAGCTGTGCCTGTTTTTTCCATTCCCAATGAGGCTTTAAAGCCAGTATCAAAAAGACACATTGAACAGCAAAAACAGATACAGAAACACTGAGAAAGCACCAAATAGCAAGTGTACTGGAGGCTGCTCAGGGAAAGCCCACACATGTTTCCAGTCATTTCCCTCTCTAACCAGACCTCTTCTCTCTTGCTCTGAAATTCTTGTGTTTTCCCCCCACCTCCTATCACCTGAACCTTTCTTTTCCACCTCAGGCTCTGATTCCGCCATCAGTGCCTCTGCCCCATTCCTTTGGAGAAACGTCTCCAGGCTTTAGCTTTACCCATCACCTTCTCTATCAATCCAAGTAACAAAAATGTCCCTGGGATTACCTGACCCCTTTCAAGAATCTAAAAGGCCAGAGGTGGGTTTCAGCGTATAAATAGCAATGAATTAGCCTGCCCAGTCACCCCAGGACTGATAATGTGGGCACCACGTATGCATAGGATGAGCAGCAGCACCGACTTTAAATACATTACAGAAAATCACAAAAGCATTAAAGCTGTGAAGGGAGCATTCTCCGGGGTCTTTCTTTTCATTTACATCATACCTCCTATAAGAAAGACAACATAGCTCACCTATTAGTTTAGCATTTCTGATTTCCTGTCATAAAGAATCTTTAACAACAATGGTGAATTCCCGATAGCCCAGAGCCACCTAAAGTGGCTTTCCATGGAGTGTGTTTCGCTGTAGTATTCCTTCTTAGAGGAGTTGCTCATAGTGAATTTCTCCAATAATAAGTGGAATAAAAGGCCTAAATTGCTTCGGCGCAATTCAATGAGATTTCGCTGCACTTACTGAGGTACGCCTTTCCTCACAAACATGTGCAGCTCCTAATGATGCACTTAGGGCAAGGGGCAAAGTGCCTAGAGCCAACGCTGCTTGCCCTGAGCTCAGGCAAGAGGAAGCCAAATGGATTCCCTCCTTGCAGGCTGAAGTGACAGGACACCGCTGTGTGAGGTTCATCTTCTCCTGGTAATGATCCCCACAGACAGCATCAAGATGAAAACAGTCAATTTGTCAGGTCTTCCATAGTCGATGTCTGGCTTAACGGAGGGAACACTACAGAGGCATGGTGGGTATGCGTGTAATCTCGGTTCTCAGACGTGGAGGCAGAAAACTCAGAGGTAAAGGGTGTCGTCAGCTTTGTAAGCTGTAACATACAGTAAGATCGATGCTAACCTAGGCTACATCTCAAAACAAATGTGCCAGCTTGCTAAACAGAGTGCTTGCAGAGCATCATCTCGGCACCCACACTCCTCTGGGCAGACTTTCATTCACCCTATCTCGTGATGATGACATGCCTGGAGGTGAACTTCAGCCAGCCCTGACTGAAAGTCTGAAAACCATGTGCTCCTGTTTTTTGTCAGCAGACAATCAGGAAAAAAAAAAAAAAAAAAAAAAAAAAAAAAGATCATGATTGCTTACATAACGAAGGCTTTGATATAATTTTTGTGCTCTAAACGGTAGGCTTCAAATGTTTTATAACATTGTATCACTAAGAGAAAAACAAGCATAAACTGCAAGTAATTATAAAAATATCTTCTTTTTTATTTTCTTTATACAAGTGTATTATTATATTTAGGTTCTTTTCAAAATGCAAAAAAAAAGGGGGGGGGGAGATTTAAAACTGGGCATGTGGCTCACTGGTAGAGCACTTTCATAGCATGCTCAAAGCCCTGAGTTCAGAAAAATACACAAAGTAAAAGGAAATTGCAGCTTACAGATTAAGATAATGTCACAAAGTGTATTTTTAAGTGCATCTGAAGTATTTTGCTTTGCTTTGGTTTTGAGTTGCTGGATTCAAACCCACAGCCTCAGTAGAGTACTAGACAAGTGCTCTACCACTCGGCTAATCCCACACCCTTGTTTTTTAAAAATTTTTATTAAAATATAATATTCATTACATGTGTAAGAGAACAATATATCTCAACAGCTTCACATATGTGTGTGACACATGTACCTCCATACATGAACACACACACATACACTAAAACTTAAATATATGAAACTAAACTATATAGGCTTAGCATGGTTGGATCTTAACCCTAGAACTTGTTGATATTGAAATTTCTGATTCCACACACCTGACCAAACTTGGGAGGCTGAGGCAGGAGGATGATGAGTTCACAGCTAACTTGGGCTACATGGTGAATTCCAAACCAGCCTGTGTCTTGAACAATAATCAGTCAATCAACATTTTTTTTTTTAAAGAAAGTAAGATCTGTACAGCACAAGAATTGCTGGCACTGATACCAAAAGACTGCCCAGCCATTCAAAAGCTATTCACTGTCTACCTTTCCTCCCTGCAAAGGTAGGCCTTCCTACTTGATGGGGTGCAGTGCACTTTCTAACATGTCAGAACTTTCTAGACTGTAAATCAGTAGTTAACTTGGGTGGGAAGAAGAAAGAGCCAGGGGATGGCAGATGGTTGTCACTGAGGCATTCTGGCCATGTGGGACGGAGTCTTTTCCAGGCTATGCATTTCTTCCCATGCTGGAGAGATGGAAGGTGTTGGGGCACATGGCAAGCAAAGCCCTACACACATTGGGATGATAAAGGAGAGCATGCCGAGACCTCAGGTCACTGCAGGATCAAAATCATTCACAAGGGCACAAGATTCCAGAGTTCAGGACTCAGCATGGCCTCTAAGACTCTTTTCCCTAATCAGCTTAGGGGCCAACAGAACACAGAGCTGAGCTGGTGACCTCCATTGGGAAGGTTAATCTGAGGTCATTGATATATCTCGTTTAGTTTAAAATGGTCTAGAAAGTTCAGGGTGGCCTAAACATGTAATAGTCTGAGAAAAGCAAAGATTGAATGTTGACTCAAAGAAAGCTTCTGCCTGTGCGCTAATTGTTTTGTTCATTTCATTGGCCAAACATTTACTAGGCTTCTACTAAGTGTCAGCCACTGTATAGATTTCCAGAGTTACAGCCTCACATAGGGTCTAGCACTGTTTTAGTGCCGGGGGAAAAGTGTTCAGTAGAGTCCCCGCACTGTCCTGGGTATACCAGTTAGTTAGTACAGAGTGAGAATGCCACTGAAGAAAAAGGAAACCGATAAAATATAATACGGGGGGGGGGGGGGGATGGAGAGATAGCTGAGAGGTTAAGAACATGGACTGTACTTCTGGAGGTCTTGAGTTCAATTCCCAGCAACCACATGGTGGCTCACAACCATCTATAACATGATCTGGTGCCCGCTTCTGGCCTGCAGGTGTGCATGCAGGCAGAACACTCTTTACAAAATAATAAGTAAATAAATCTTTTAAAAATATGTATGTAATATATATAATACAGGTTCTAAATTGTGGTAAATGTTATGCGCAGAGTGGAAGATACTGGTTTGATCAAAGCCTGGAGGAGGGAGGTCAGAGATGAAAAGATTGCTACCTTATCTCCAAAATAGCTCTCTCGGAAGGTACATTGTTGATGAGACTTCCTGATTGACGGACCAAGTCATGCACTGGCAGGAGAGTCTGATAGAAACTCAACAGCTGGCGAGAGGCAGCTGAGGCAAGAATGTCCCTGGAGGCGGTGAGGCAGAGAAAGGGGGGAAACCTACAAATTGGGAGTGGCAGGAAGTCAGCAGCAGATTCATTAGTCAGCAGTGGGTTTGAAATGCCCCAGGTTCAGTTGGAGGTCTGACCAGCAGCACTCAGGCCTCAGGGGCACACCAAGCACAACTCACTGATAATAATGCCTATTTTTCCTGTCAGTGATCTCAGGAGTTCGGGCTGTCTATCCGGACAGCACCACCATGCCCTATGACCCTCAAGCAAATAAGTACCATAGGCTAGAGTAAGTGGAATGTTAAAAAAACAATGCAAGGCAGTTTTCTACCGCACTGGTCAGTGAGGCTTCCGAGCCCTGTGGCGTTACGGTCTTCCGCACGGCCTGAATGAACCCTGTCTCTTTGGTCTTTATAACTTCAATTTGCTCTTTTATGTACTGTGTGTATGTGGAACGGGGTCCTTGCCAACAGGTTCCCATCAGTGCTGGATTCAGTCCTGAGAGTTAGGAGCAAAAGTCAGAGGACAACTTGTGGGAGTCGGCTCTGTCTTTCCATGAGGCAGGTTTCCGAGATCAAAGTCAGGTCCTCAGGCTTGGCGACAAACCATCTCAGCCTCAGAGTCCGTCCGTTGTTTTGGTGACCTTTAGTCACTCTGTCTACCTCAAGGCTCTCCTCTGTCTTTACCATCGCCACCAGCCAGGACACAGAAAGAATCACTCTGGATGCAACTCTTCAGCAGTTTTACCTAGAGCTGGGGTTTAGTGGCAAATGTAGTTGCGGAGGGCAGAAACAACCCTCCCCCAACAGTTTCTATTTTCACGTTCAGACTTGTCTTTGGGGCTCAGTAGAGAAAAGGTACTTGCTGCCAAGCTTGATGTCTGGACTCTAATGCTTAGAACCTGCATGGTAGGACAGAACCAATTTCTGTAGGTTGTCCTCAGACATCCACATGAAAACTGTGGGATGGGTATGCGTGTGTGTGTGTGTGTGTGTGTGTGTGTGTGTATGTGTGTGTGTGTATGTGTGTGTGTATGTGTGTGTATGTGTGTGTATGTGTGTGTGTATATGTGTGTGTGTATGTGTGTGTGTATGTGTGTGTGTGTATGTGTGTGTGTATTTATGTGTGTGTGTGTGTGTGTGTGTGTGTGTGTGTGTGTACACACATACCCATCCCACATATATATCAGTGTACCTGTGTGGCTCCTGCTTAATATAGCCTCAGGGGCTTCCTGAGCACAGGGCACTTTCTCCGATGCATGCTCACTATTGGCTGAAACTCTGGGAGCGCTGTCCACGACCTGTAGTCAAACGTGTGCTGCGTGGAGACTGGCATCTCATATTTGCTCCCTCGGTGAATCTCGCCAGGTGTGGGCTACTATGAAATCGCTCCGTCCCTGCCCTAAAGCTCTCCTGTTATTGAAGGACTATGTTTAGTAATTACCTCTTCACTTCTGCCTCACCTCTTCAAAAACGGTTTTGTAGTACATTAAAATGCTGTGCATTTTTGTGTGTGTGTGTATGCATCAGCCTCCATTAAAGTATTTGAGACCATTATTAAGGAAATTATAGGCAAATTTCTTTTCTGGTTTGGGTGATATTAGGGGTTGACCTGGGCTCTTGTGCATGCTAGGCAAGCATTCTGCCACTGAGCAATTATCTGATTTTTCTTTTCAGTCTTGTATTTTTAGACAAGTTATCACTAAGGTACCCAAGCTGTCATGGACTTGCAATCTTCCTGCCTCACTCTCCCAAGTAGCTGAGATAACAGACCTGTGCCATGAAGCTCAGCAAACTCCTCCCACTGTTTTAAAAAAGAATAAAGTTTTACCTCCATAATGAGCAGTTAGGTCTATTTAAAATTTGAAATATCTTTGCTAATCGGTTTATTAAAGGTGTCAGTTAGTCCCTCTTTAAAAGTTAGGATTCTGCAGGGCTTGATAGTATAGCTTGTTGGTAGAGTGCTTACCCAGCACAGGGTTTCATCCCCAGTGTCATGAAAAATAAAATGAAATCAAAACTAACGGTAACTGATTCATGGAATGGGTAATCAAAAAACAAAGCTTTACAGTCCAGTGTGAACAAAACAGGTTTCATGGAACCCACCAGCAACCCCAGTACTCTGGAGGCTGAGGCAGGAGGATTGTGGGGATCCACAGACTTCACGGTGAGCACACGTGTCCATTCTACAACTGCAGAACGACACCCTATTTCAAAAACAAAAGCGAACAGAAATTGAGTGAGATCAGAACAGACCAAACACTTCAAGACTAAAAATCTTCATTCACATGACCTATAGGGCGTGGCCTTCCCTAGTCTTTCCCCGGAAGCTGTACAGGGAACAAGCACGACTGAGCATCCATTGGCTTGTGGGATGAATTCCTGCCTCCTTCATGGCTCTTGTCTGGAGAGGAGAGGTGGTGGTGGCTGTCCTCCCGCCACTGGGCCCCTCCTGGAGAAGAGGTCCTTGCCCGCGCAGCCAGCGTGAGGCATGGACATTTTTCTTCAGCATTCAGAGCCCCTGACTGGCATCGCCTCCCAGAACTCCGAATACTTCCTTTCTTGTTTTAATCCTCTTAAGTTCTTTTTCCCATTCCCGGGTGGCTCTCTGGGTTCCTAGTGCCTTGAGGGGCGCCTCACCCGGCGGCCCAGAGAGGCCCGCGCTTTCAAGTTTATGGCACATTCGAGGTGCAGGCCGGAGGTGCTGAGCAGGGCTGCGGAACTAATCAGTAATCTTAACACCACAGCGGCCAGGCCGGCATTAGCGGACAGCGAAATGTCACCGAGTATTTTAATTGTGAGGACACAAGGAAATTGGTCATAGGAGTCACTGATCAATTCTATGATTTCAGAAGTCCACAAAATCATCCCTCAGAAAAAGACCAACTCAAGTAAGAAAAAAACTGAAAGGAAAATTCTTTGCTCAGGGAACAAAACAGAAGGGGGCAGAAAATTGCATGTACTGCAAAAATTGCCAATGAGACAAAGAGACAGGCTGCATGTTCGGATGGGGTTCGCAGGAACCTACACTGAGGGTCTACACTCAGGGTTAATCACAGAACCATAGAATGTGGATTAAACCCCCGTGGAAGATAAAACACAAAGCAGAGAAATTTTAATCAGGAACAAAGATTACCATAATCCTCTCCCTCGGCTTCCTTTGCAAAGAAGAAACATTTATAGAGGGCAAACGTCTGAAAAACTATAGAAGCGTTATGCTAACTTAGCCCGGGGAACCACTCTGAGGAAGCTTCTCAGTGACAGGTAAACTCTCGGCATCTGCCTCCCGTAGTCCAGTTGCTGTAACGCTGGGATTCGGAGTCTTTGAGGATAAGTGTCTCTTCATACTTCGTGGTTCCCTGTATGTAAGGATTGCCTCATTCAAAAAAGTAAACAACCCACACTCCTAAGGCTGTCTTATTTTCTCAGGCATTCCTGTGGTGAAACTATTTCCATTCACTCAATTTTCCTGGGGATTGGGAGAGAAGTCCACACAAATATTGCACAAACAAATAACAAAGACTTACACTGGTTCAATAGCTGTAGGGCACACTGCATGGGAAACACATGGGTTAGAATTTATGTGTATATTCACACCTATTAGGCTGGACACACAAGCTCCCTTGGTTCTCAGTTCTCTTCAAGAGAGATGGTACTGGGGGAGAGTGGCAGTTACTCTTTCAAAGAATAGTCCAGACACTTATAAGAATGCTGGATGGAAAAAAAAAAAAAAAAAAAAAAGCCAGTATCACAGAAAACAAAGGTAAATGGTAAACGGTAATGATTAAAGTAAGTGGTAAGTTGGGCCCAGGGGTCCCGCTCAAACTAAGGCACCAGCCAAGGACAATACAGGCGGTAAACTTTAAACCCCTACCCAGATCTAGCCAATGGTCAGAACATTCTCCACAGTTGAGTGGAGAGTGGGATATGACTTTCTCACGTGCTCTGGTGCCTCACATTTGACCATGCCCCCTGGAGGGGGAGACCTGGTGGCACTCAGAGGAAGGACAGCAGGTTGCCAAGAAGAGACTTGATACCCTATGAGCATATACAGGGGGAGGTAATCCCCCTCAAGAACAGTCATAGGGGAGGGGAATAATGGGAAAATGGGAGGGAGGGAAGAATGGGAGGATACAAGGGATGGGATAAACATTGAGATGTAACAAGAATAAATTAATAAAACAATTATTAAAAAAAAAAAGTTAAGTGGTAAGAAATAAATGTAATTTGTGAGTCAAGCATTAAAGCAAACGCCAGAAACCCAAGCATTTGGCAGGTAGAAACAGAGGGATTTTTGAGTTCAAGGTTAGATTGAGCTACATAGTGGGACCCTGCCTCAAAGTTAAAATGATTTTAAGAAGCTATTTGTGATAAATCGATATATTAATGTCAGAAAAAAAATTATGAGTTATAGAATAGATGCTAAAATTATATGACTGGCTATGATACTGAAAACATAAAATTTTACTATATTACTCACCTTTGTGCTAAAGTCTGTTATATTTACCATCACATGTTTGTTTAGCAGATCACAATTTGGACTCTGCAGGACTGAGTAGAAAAATGAGCTGCAAAGATAACAGTAAGTGCCTTTCTACAGAGCCCCACCCCTTGTTGAGCCAATACACATAACACTGTAAGAACAGACTGCTAACACGTCCATGATAATAATACTGTAATAATAACAATCTTGCATTTATAGGAAGCTTTTCACTCCCCCAAAGTGCTTTTCCATTTATTATAGTCTCTTTCATATTCCCCCAAATAGTAAGCATTCATCTTTGGCCCCTGAGGAAAATATATTCCTCATTCAAAGGCTTCTTTGCTATACAGCTTTGTGTCAGAAAACAGCCCCAGTCAGTGAGTACTTTGCCCACAAGTGTGAGTTTTGCTTTCCACGTAGCATGATAAAACAGCAGTCTCGTGGAATAGGAAAGCAAGTTTAAATTGCCATGAATCAATTGAAAAAAAGGCTTATTGGAAATAACAAACTGTTTATCTTGGAGATAATTCTGCAAATCAACAAAATAATGTTTTGATGAAAATAGCTAGCAGTCTATCAAATCTATTTCCCTTCATTCCTGGCCTTCCAATGGACCATGTTTCTGAGGACCCATTGTGAGCAGAGTAGCCATGGACTATGAGAAAAAGGACCAGTTTTCATTGTTGTTGTTACTGTTGTTTTGAGTTGTTTTTTGTTTTGTTTCCCTGAACCTAGGGATGCTGGAGATGTTTCCTTGTATCTTAGCAAACCAGAGGAGAGATGGTTCTACCTTACCCATGCAGATGGCAACAGTGCCCTGGCAGTTGCTTGCACAAGTTGGTGGAAGACAGCTAATCACTTGAGTGATTTCAGGGAGACACTCTGCCCAATCTACTCTCCAGTGTTACCAATGAGAAAATAAGCTTTTATGCTCTTCAAACATTCATGCGCATCATACACACACACAAACACACACAGACACACACACACACAAACACACACACAGACACACACACAGACACACACACAGACACACACACACAGACACACAGACACACAGACACACACACACACACAAACACACACACAGACACACACACACACACACAGACACACACACACACAGACCCACACACACACACAGAGACACACACACACAGACACACACAGACCCACACACACACACACACACACACACACACAGACACACACACAGACACACAGACACACACACAGACACACACACAGACACACACACACACAGACACACACACACAGAGACACACACACACAGACCCACACACAGACACACACACATACAGTCACACACACACACACACAGACACACACAGACACACACACACAAACACACACACAGACACACACACAGACACACACACACACACACACAGACACACAGACACACACACACACAGACCCACACACACACAGACCCACACACACACACAGAGACACACACACAGACACACACAGACCCACACACACACAGACACACACACACAGACACACACACAGACACACACACACAGAGACACACACACACAGACACACACACAGACACACACACAGACACACACACACAGACACACACACACACACACAGACACACACACACATACAGACACACACACACACACACACAGACACACACACACACACACACACATTTATTATTGCCAAAGAATATTTTCCCCAAGAGTGGAAACATTTTCTCATCATAATAACGTGTCCTGAGGCAATGAAGGCTTCTTGTTGTTGTTGTTGTTGAGGCTGTTATAGTTTACATGTTTTTGGGTTTTAGGCCTGTGTGGATTTTCGTGTGTTCACAAGGGTAGAGGTTAACATTAAACGTCTTTCTCAGTTGCTTTCCAACTTTTTTTGAGGTCATTGAATCTGGAGACTGCCCATTTGGCTACCCTGCCTACCAGCAAGGCCCAAGAACCCTCCCCTCTGTCTGGCTTCCCAGCACTGGGGTTACATGTGCATTCTGCTGCGCTGGGCTTTACTGCTGAGCCTCTCCGCCCTGGATTGCTGTTGGTTGTTGTTGTCTGTTTGCCTGACACAAGGTCCCCTGTCAACCAGACTGGCCTAAATATCACTAAGGAGCCAAGGGTGACCTTGTGCCCGTGACCTTTGTGCCTCTACTTCCCAAATACTTGGACCAAAGTTACAAGCCGCCGAGCCTGACAACGCAGTGTGATCTATGTGTGTGTGTGTGTGTTTTATTTTGCTGTATTTATTTACTTGTATTTGTGGAAAGTGGACTGAAGATGGAACTCAGGGCCTTGCAAGAGCTCTGCCATTGAGCTAGTTTCACCCTGTTATTGTTAAATGGGGCAATGTTCACGTACCCATGGTGGACCCAAGTTACTATTACTATAATAAGTTTCTGAGGCTGCTTATTTCAGCTGAAATGAGCCGGGTGGCCTGCTAGGATGCCTGGAATGTTTAATAATAACAGCATGTGACCACTGCTCCTCCTAAGCAACTCATAGAGTCTTAGAAATGGAACCAAGAAATAAAGGGCAGAGGCCCATCAGTGTCTCAAGGATTAAAGAGGTTTAGGCTTCACCTGAAAACAAGTTTTTTTTTCCAGTGCTAGGGATCAAATCTGTACTCTTTGCATGCCACAAACACTCCACCGCTGAGCTACATGTCAGGCTATGAAAGCTGTTAACATTTGCAAAGTGCATCCAGAGCTAAATGCCCAGTCTTAGGCTACTAAAATCCTCTATATTTATCCCAAAACTGAATTGGAAGATGTAAAGACTATTTTATGGCTCACATTTGGTACTCAGATTTATTCATTTATCTTTGTCTCTCTAACAAATGCAAGCTTTGGTTCTGCGAGATGGCAAGTTTTTGGGGCTCCTTATCTAACACAAAATTTCTATATTGTGAAAACTTTATTTTTCTTGTGAAAGTCTGCTTATATGTATTACCAGGAAGGGATGTAAAACAACCATCTTAAGCAGAATAAGTTTGTGTAAAAAACTCTTAGAAAAAAAAAAAAAAAAAAAAAAAAAAAAAAAAAAAAAATTAAACAGAAGGATTCTAAAATGAAGTCTGTCTTATGAGTGTAGTCCTCCCTCAGTGTCTTCAAGACATTGGCTGCAGACCCAACTCTCCAGCTCACATTTAAGCCCTTACTCAGGTGACTCTTTTATATAATGCTTGGATATTTAGCTATAACTTTCACATATCTATGCACTGGTTATAAAACTCAACACAGTGCAAGTGCTGTGTCAAAATTTGTTATTCCGTATTATTGAAGGGATAAAATCTGCAAAGGCTTTGCATAAAGCCCGTACACAATTTCACTTCTAAATATTGTCCATTCGTAGGTGGTTCAGGTCCAAAGAGCTGAAATTACTCAAGTCATGCGTTCTGAGCAGTGTAAGCCTGGTGCTATTCCAAACACTTCACATGCACTGAACCATTTTCTAGTCCAGCCCAGAGAATCTGATGGTCTTAACGGTGACCTAGTCTGTCTCATAGAATATAGGATAATAATTAGACCTCTTTATATATTACACAATGTTTTTATATCTTATGAAACTGCATTTCCACGGCTTTGTGTGGTAGAATGAATGGGTCATAGGCTAGAAACCATTTGGAAATATTAGTCACTTGCCCTCCATTCTTTAACAGGGGAGTGCAGAGATTGGCAGGTTAAAGAAAACGACTTGAAACTGAACTTCTTCCCCAAGTCTGTCACCTTGCATCCCAACAACTTCTCAGCACTGTATTTGTCCTGAGTTAAACAAGGCTTGGCAATCCCTGTGCTTCTGCCGCTGTTGTTCCCAACTGGCTGTGTCTGGCATACGGAGAGATTTTGCTGCAGCTGAGCTCTGTGGCGCTGTGCCAAAAGGTGAGATAACACCTTAAGACTTGCCATTGGAATTTTTAAGAACGCATCTATGAGGAGAAAAATACCAAATGAAGTAGATATATTTGAGAAATAGGTAGACCGACTCTCAAATGGGTACACAGAAAGAGACAGACAGCCTAGTTTAACGGCCTTTCATGGATGAGACTTACAACAAGAATGGGGCGGGCAGCAAGATAATCTTTGTTGAGACAGGTCATTCCATGAGCACACTGCATGCCCAACCGTTGAGTGGTCTACATACCTTTTGCACGGCTAGTCAGCCCAGACAAGCTGTTGCTCATCTAATCAACAAAGTGACCGTGAGTCTGGGTATTGTTTGTGTACCCTCTTTTCATCCCATCCTGTAGGCATTTCATCCAGTCCAGACCCTCTTTTGTTTGCAAGCTATGTGACTAGCTTATGATTTACCCCGTGTCCTCATCCTGGCTGCTCACTCCTGTCTCAGAACTCAGAGTACTCGTCATCCAGGCTGTGAATGCCTGAGGTCTCAGCACTTGGGAAGTGGGGGTAGAAGGACACTACAACAGAGGCTAGCTTAAAGTCCACAGTGAGACCCTGTATGGAAAAAAAAAAGTGGGAGGCTTTTTAAAGGAGAGACTAACATTTAAATAGATTGACTCAAAGATTAACTGGCAAGTGAGGGTACTGTTTTAAATTAAAAATGACCAGTTACAAAATAAATTATTCTGGTTCCATTTCAAGCTCAGTGATAAGAGGCTTGCAAAATCGGCATCAAAGTTAACAGTCTCCTAACTGACCTCTGTGGCTTTGAGGGCGTTAATAAAGATCCAGATGAGTTGGCGTGTTGCAGTTGACATGACAATGTTGTGGTTAATCCAAAACCGCAGTGCCCATTGCCTTCTGTGGCTCACTTTGTAAATTCAAATAGTTGGTCTGAAGCCACAACCTGGATGGTCCTAGTGAGAATGATCCGAACTCAAAAATATGAACTGAGGTGGGAAGTGTTGGGGGGGGGGGGATTGAGGCCCCACCCCCAAGTCTTAAGAAGTTTTTGGCTAGGATAACAAAACCACAGCCAGGAATTTGCTAGCAGATCAAAATTCATTTAGAAAAGGTTACATACTAGGATCCCACTGTTTGTTGTTGTTGTTTGTTTTTGTTTGTTTGTTTGTTTGTTCTTCTGAAATATTTTTTTAAACTCAGAGATGGGTTCCGTCACTTTAATCTAGTGTCCATGTCTTAGAATTTGATTGCTGTGTTCTTGTCACTTCATTACAAGTGAGAAAGGTACTGGCTGAGTCCTGCATGCTGAAGGAGGGTACGCGTATGGACTTAGAGGATGGTGTACATGGACATTGCCACTAGTCCTGGAGGTGAAGTACATATGACTTTCTCACTGCTACACTAGACCCTAAAAAAAAAAAAAAAAAGGAAAGAACCAAAGACACTAAGTATTTTTAATGTTAACGTTCTTCCTATTTTAGATTAATATTCAAAATGGAACAAGAGAGGAAGACAGAGCATTCTGTCTAACATAAATAACTCCATGTTCACCTACACCGTATTTGATCACGATCATTGAAGAAACATATCTTGACCAAATCATTTCACTAAGCATAATTGCCTACAATCTCAGTGTCTAATAAATTTTGTTTTCCAAAATCTCATGCCCAATCTAATATTACCAATTAACTTAGACACTGAATTTCTAACAACGGACTCAGAGGATAGAAGTTCAAAGCCTACCGAATATCAGAGACTATTAGAACCAGGCCAGAAGTTTAACTGAAGGTTACTTTCCAGTGTGTACACCCAGAATCCGCCATTTTCACGAATTCATTCAGTTGCCCTTCTCTGCGTGAAAGAAGGTGAGGAAGGTCAGAAGGAAAGCAAAGACACGGAAAATGCTGCCGCTGCTCTTGAAAAACCTTCCCACAAACAGAAAAGACAGACAAGAGTTCTGGGAAGTAATTAATTTGGGTCTGTAAGTGGTCCTGCAACACTGTCTTCGACTCATGTGCAGTATGGGATCCTGAAGAAGAGCTCACATTCCTCCTTTTTACAAAGGTACCAAAACTGTGGGCAGAGGTTGTGTGACGCTGCAGAGCAGCATACAAGTCATGTCTCTCAATTTTCTCTATGAACTGAGGCCCAGAGAATTAAACTCAGTCAACTACTCAGTGGAAAGCTGGCCTCTGGGGTCACAAGGTGACTCAATGGGTAAAGGTGCCTGCTTTGAGGCCTGACCACCTTAGTTTTAATCTGTGGAACCTACATGTTAAAAGGATAAAACTGAGCCTTACAAGCTGTCCTCTGACCTCCACACATGTGCAATGGCAAGTGCATGAAACAGAACTGATCTAGCAAGGAGAAGCCTGTGCATTAAGATTTAGGTGATGTGGGGTTTTGAATAGGTAGGGGACTCTGGTATGTCAATGCTTGGCCCATAGGAGGGGGTACTATTAGGAGTGGGGGTAAGGTTGTTGTATAATTCAAATGCTGATTTCTGTCCCCCCCAATATCTGGTTGTACTCCTTGTTCTATGAATCTCCTGTCTCAAGGTGGTGTAAACACTGTTCCCTAATTGTCCCCTGGTGTGCCAATAAAGCATTTTACAGCCAGTTGCTGAGCAGGGGGAAGAATAGGGCTGGACTTCCTGCAAGGCAGGGGAGGAGGAGTTAGAGGAGGAAGTAGGGGATTCAGCCATTTGGGAGATGTGCAGTGGCATCAGGAGAAAGGAGCTAGGGCAGGGAAAGCTACAAAGTGCAAGTATCTCAGGGATGCACTCTGTGAGGAAGCCAGATTATCTTAGAGGGTTAAGAATAGAGTAATAACTGTGAAGGCTGTTATAAAACAAATATAAGAGAGTCTCAGTTATTTTTTTATAGCCAGGTTAGGAGAGAAACTGAGAAACAAAAACAGTTTTGTAAAGATAAACTTTTAATAGTTAAGAGGGATGGCCTTGTTGAAGTAGGCATGGCCTTGTTGGGAATAGGCGTGGCCTTGTTGGGAATAGGCGTGGCCTTGTTGGGGATAGGCGTGGCCTTGTTGGGAATAGGCGTGGCCTTGTTGGAGGAAGTGTGTCACGGCAGGGGAAGGCTTTAAGGATCCTTATGCTCAAGCTCTGCCCGGTGTGACAAGCATTCTCCTTCTCCTGCCATTAGATCAAGATGTAGAACTCTCAACTCCCCCAGCACTGTACACCGCCATGTTTCCTGTACACCACCACGTTCCCCACCATGACAATAATGGATTAAACCCATAAAACCGCAAGCCATGCCCAATTACATGTTTTCATTTATAAGAGTTGCCATGGTCATGGTGTCTCTTCACAGCAATGGAAACTCAAACTAAGGCGTATGACAACACATAAGTTTCTCAATTTGCATTAAGCTGACATTGGTGTCATTGACTATATGGTAGCATGACAGCAATGTGAATTCAGCACAAACTATGCTTTGTGTTTGGGTTTATCTGGTCTGCTCTCAGTTTTTTTTTTTTTTTTTTTTTTAAATACAAATGCTTTATTTAACAGTTGCATGTCATCCCGTGGGTTAATTGGTGGATATCCAGGACCCAGCAGCAGGGTCAGCATGACCTCCAAGCCTCTCTTTCTGACTCCAATAGGGTGAGCACATCACCCTCTTGAACAGGGCCTGTGAAGTTTTGGATGATAGAGCAGCTGGTGTCATCCATACATTCCACACACACCTGCGCGCACTGTCCCTGCGAATTGGTCCTGCCCAGCACTTTGGTTACCTTAGTCAGTTTTATGGGCGATCTGGCAGAGAGTGTTCTCAATCTATTCTATATGCATTATGACACTTTATTGTGAATCTGGGGACTGCAAGTCATAGCTCCCAACCGTGAGAACAAGCAACCAAACTGCAGGGCATGGTTGGGGGCTCAAGGCTATGATGTGCACTTTTGACTTTGGGTATTTTCAATTTCCATATTCTTTATTGCACCATAATCTTGCGGTACACAGGGAGCGCTTGTAGTGTCCATGAGGCAATGGTGAGTCTGGAACCAATAGAAGAGCTGCAGTTCTGTTCACACCTGTAATTGCAACACTGGGGATGATGAGACAGGAGGATTGAGAGTTAGAGGTCAGCCTGAACCACACAGTGGGATCCTTTGTCAAAAGAAAGAAAGAAAAAAGGAAAAGAAGAAACGAGATGTAAGAAGGAGGAAGGAAGGAGTCACCCATGTGGAACATGGGTTTTACTGTATCAGCCACTCCTACCATGCTCTTATGGTGATCAAGGTAAAAGACTGGAGCCATGGCTCCGTGGCTGCTTTTCAAGAGGACCAGAAATCAATCCCTGGCATTCACATGGCTACTCACAACTGTTTGTACCTCCAGTTTCAGGGAACCCAACACCCTCACAGACACATGTGGGCAAAAACACCAACACATATAAAATATAAATAAATAATTTTATTAAGTGATGGCGTTAAAATAAACTAAGACAAATAACATTGAGTTCTAGAACAAAGTGGAGTGCCTTTCAAAAACGTGCATTATATGAACCGTAAGACGCTATGCATCTTTTTCATCTGCCAAGAAGATGATTTGTCATCTTTACCAAAGCTTCCATTAGCACACCTGTCATCTGTCTCTCTGTGTACTATATCTAAACCTGACAAATAAAGGTACTGTTAAATTCACTCTTTTGAGTCACTCTAAACTAGACACCTGTTCTTGCATAATATACAACTGAAATACTTTTAAAGTAAGTTTAGTTTAGTGCTGTGTTCATGACCCATAATTCACATGTTTATAAAAACTGAAGTTGGTAGAGTGGTTCACTCCTTTAATCCCAGCACTTGGGAGGCAGAGGCAGGTGGATTCCAGGACATCCAGAGCTACATAGTGAGACTCTGTGTCAGAAAAAAAAGTTGTTGGTTGGGAGTGTGTGTGTGTGTGTGTGTGTGTGTGTGTGTGTGTGTGTGTGTGTAGAAGAGGATCAGACAGCCATTGTTGGACTACCCAATCCATGCTGTATAAGCCAATGTAAGAAATGCCGTTTGTAATATATATTCATCCTATCTGTTCTGTTCTTCTAATACACCTGACTAATACACCCTATATATGTATCTGGTATCAAACACTCTTAGTCTCATCAAAACTCCACATCTCTCATTCATCCTTGTCATCAAATCCTCTGCCGAATTGCACACATGCAAAGTTGTAACATATAACACATTCAAATCCTATGAATGATTTGGATAATTATTGATTTTTTTTTTAGAAGAGAGAGAGAACAGAAAAAACAAACGAGAGGAAAAACCAGGCTCTTAGTGTGTAGCATAGGCTGACTACCTTGGTGCTTTGGGGGCAATGGAGCTAAGTGTATGGACAACTATGCCCAACCTAAGCTTTTCAAACCAAGGCCACTGCCAAAAACTACACATTTCTCTCTCCATCCATTCCAATAGTTACATTTTTAAAAATCTAATTGAATCAGCAGTTGGACTTGCCCTGCTATAAACACATTCACAATGTTTGATATTCCACTGAATGGCAGCTTTTCTCTCTCTCTCTCTCTCTCTCTCTCTCTCTCTGTCTCTCTCTCTCTCTCATTTATTTATTTAACTCCTTTACCTCCTGATAACAGCCTGCTCCCTCCCCTCCTCTTAGACCCAACCTCACATTCCTCTCCCCCATTCCTTTTTCCCATTTTTCTCAGAGAAGGAGAGGCTCCCCATGAGTACCTGCGGACCCTTGCACTTCAAGTCGCAGAGGAACTAAACACATCCTCTCCCATGAGGCCAGACAAGGCAGCCCAGCTAAAGGGAAGGGATACAGTGACAGGCAGCAGAGTCAGAGGTGGTCCATACTTCCATTGTTAGGGGATCCACATGATGACCAAGCTGCACATCGGTTACATATGTGTAGGGGGGTTAGGTCTGGCCCATGCGTGCTCTTTGGTTGGTGGATCAGTCTTCAAGTCCCCATGAGCCCAGGTTAGTTTGCTCTATAGGTCTCCTTATGGTGTCCTTCTGCTCCATAGCTGAGGGACATTTAATGTTTTCTTTATCTTTCTCCTTTTCCCCCTATGGTTATCTATTCCCTTACATTAGGCTGGTTTAATTTTCTGTGAACGCACAGGTATTCCTTCCCCCTCAAAAGTTACAATAGATTTATAAAATGCCAATAAACATTTCTAAAAGTTCATGAACATCAAATAATCTGTTCTTCTTGAAGTTTTTTTTCCCCTCAAAATTCCCCCATTTTAATGCTTCTGCCTTGGGTGTGGCCTGGCATTACTCTTCCTAAAGCTAACACCATTGGTTCTCCCCCACCACCCCCCCCCCCCTTCAATTAGCTTTGCTTGGGCTCTGTTCTGTGACTGCTTGTGTCTTGGTTTACTTTCTGGTCTCACTCCTCTCATATTCCTTATTACCTGGTAAGTTTCTAGGGAGGGGACAGAAAAGTGTGTGTGTTTGTTCTGCTGTGTTTAATAGGGAGTCCCTGAGCCACACTTTCCTCTGTCGCTGTTTACATTGAGCTAGCCTTTGATAATGGGATTAGGCCCCTTGCCTTTATGAACTTCAAAAAAGAAGAGTGCAACTCAAATTACCACCACCATCAGATGACCCTGCAACTGACTAGACTACAAAAATAGCTCACCTGTATGCTGCTTACTATGCAGTTTTATGTCCATCTTATTAAAGTACGTGGTTTCATACACACAAGGGAAACGTGAACTGTCTTTAAGAGTTGACTAAATTATCTAATACAGAAATGATAGCACAGATAACAAAGCTAAACAGGTTTGTTATGCAAAATGCTATTTTGTTATATAAAAATAATAATGCAAATGCAAATATTGGTCCTCTTCTTCCACCACATGGGTCCCAGGTCTGAATTAGGTCATCGTGCTTGCTGAGCTGCCACGTGGGCGCTGGGAACTGAACCTGGGTCCTCTGGAAGAGCAGTCAGTACTTCTTAACCACAGAGCCACCTCTCCAGCCCCTGGTCATCATGCTGGGTAATAGGCACTTGCTGAGCCACACCAGCTACTAATCATGGTTGTTTTTTTTTTTCTTTCCTTCTTTATGATCCAAATACAAGAAACCACTAAATTTTCTTTAAGACCCTGCATTTGTAGAATGTCTCTTCACTTGGATTCAAAGGTAAGAAACAACAGACCTGCCACCAGGCAGTGTGTTTAGAAATCTCAGTAGCTATAATTACAACTGCTGAGTCAAATGATCATAATCACCATTGTCCAAGGGACTAAAATGTGACCGTGTCTATTGTCTTCCTCATCAATATATCTGTTGTCCACTTCCTGCGGCTTGAAATGATGCCACCCACAATATTTAGGGGTTGTTTTCCTTTGTCTTCTTGACTAACATAGAAATAACTGCATGACCAACACTGCACAGTTTGTATTTAATTGCTGAAATGTATAACTTAAGTCAAGACGTGTAGTCTGCTTTCTCTTTGAAGGATTGTCCAGCAAGCTTTCCTGCCAGCTTTGTCTAGTGTTATGCCTTGGCCACATTTCTTCTACCCAATTTTAGGTAATTACGGACAGTTCTCAGCCCTAACTATTTGATGCTTTATTGAGTGCATTGTAAAGTGTTACTGAAAATCTTCGCCATCTTACAGGGTTTTCATTTGGTCTACCCCATAAGAACATTGAACTTACGATAGATTAAGACACAGACAGTCCTTGGTGGTTGACACACTCTAGGGTAGCATCTGTGTCATTGTCTCTGGTTGTGCGAGTCCTTGTACAAGCTCATCACCCCTTGAATATGGACAAGGATGCCGTCTGTGAGTTACTGTCGCCAAAGGCAATAAGATTCTCTTCTGGGGTTACATAAATTACATAAGTTTGTTGATAATAAACTTGCCCTCAACATTTTCCTGACTGGCTTGATGAAGGTAAGTGGAAACACAACATGGGACTGTTGCAAAGTCCAGCTGCTGGACAGCAGACGGACAGGGCCATTTATGACACACTTGCAAGGAAATGCCTTTGACTAGCATTCTCAGGGACGGCCTTAGACATAGATTCTTTCCTGTCAAAGCCTTAAAACACAATTGCATGTCAGTTAATGCTTTTATTTCAGCCTACTAAACCCCAGCTATGCCACAGTAGAACAGAAACTGAGTAGTAAAAGTAGGCTATATTCGCTGGACAGTGGTGGCTCACATCTTTGATCCTAGCATTCAGGAGGCAGAGGCAAGAGATACCTGAGGCCAAAGCCAGCCTGCTCTCCACAGCAAGTTGCAAGTTTCAAGACAGCCTGGCTACACAGAGGAACTGTGTCTTGAAAACAAACAAAACAGCAGCAACAACAGGAAGTAGGATGTTTCAGTTGTGAGTGTGTGGTTATTTATCAAATAGTAATAGAATGTAAGTCTATCTTTATTCCTGTAGTGAACAAAAGAAAATGTAAGAAATGGAAATGCGAAATAAAATATTTTTATGGGACAAGTACAGGGAAGTAAAGCCTGTAAGGCCTTGATGAATACAGTTCCAAAGAAAGACAAAATCTTTGTAAGTGGGGCCTCCACTCTTGGTAGGACCTGACCCTGACCTGACCCTGACGTTCACACTGGTGAGCACTGGACTTGAGCAGAGAAGATCCAAGTAAGGAGAAGGGAACATTAGTACCATTTGCAAATGAAACACATACAATAACCTCAGTGTTTCTAGCATCCTGTTTGTGATGCCAATAGATCGTTTGACCTTATGCTTGTGCAGTATTGATAATTACAATAACTTTCCTGTATTACTCAGCTTCTCTCTACATGTGACACAAATGGCTAGTCGGCATGCCTAATGTCTATTGTATTAGCAGAGCCAAAACTTGAACCCTGAGCTTCGGAGCCTACATCTAGCTATATCTTCAGAGGGTTTGTCTCTCTCTCTCTCTTACTGTGTGTGTGTGTGTGTGTGTGTGTGTGTGTGTGTGTGTGTGTGTGTGACTGAGGGTCCTAGTCTAACTTTTGCCATCATGTTGACCCCTACTTTTAGCTATGGGATGAGTTCCCTAGAAGTGGATTCTGACCCAGAATGTCAAGAGAGTACTAAAGGGTGCCCTCAGGAGCAACACCTGGGAGGGAGATGTGAAGCCACAGGCGGCTGTCACAAAGCTTCATCTGATCTCCAGTGCCACCTCTGAAGAGTCCCTCTTGAGTGGCCTGGAGAACCATGAGTTGAGGCCTTTATCCTGGGCACGAGCTATCACTGGTGCAGTATGCCCGGGTGACAGGTGACAGGTGACAGGTGACAGGTGACAGCTATCTTAATTCCTGGAATAGGGCAACAACTTTCCAGAAGGTTCTCCTAAGAAATCTTTTTCAGGGCTGCATTTCAGCTACTGTCCCCTTCTGCCTGATCTTGCTGTCTCCCCCCCCCGCGCCCCACCCCGCACTCCCCCACCTTACAGGTTGCTTCTGAAGGTAATGATTAGTACCAATACTCACGAGGAATCTAAGCTCTGTGGTAAAGCACCCATGGCACTGGGTTCTGATACATGTTAGTATCAGATGCATCGACTGAAATATTTATTTATTTATTTATTTATTGTGTGTATACAATGTTCTGTCTGCATGTACACCTGCATACCAGAAGAGGGTTAGATGACACTATAGATGGTTGTGAACCACCATGTGGTTGCTGGGAATTGAACTCAGGACCTTTGGAAGAACAGGTGGTGCTCTTAACCACTGAGCCATCTCTCCAGCCCAGTGCATTGACTTAAGACCATCCGTATTTTGACTCCTACTATTAGATTTCTACAAAGGATCCTCTGCATGAGTGGATGGGTCAGTGCAAGCACAGGGACTCAAGTTCAGATCCTGATGACTCACATTAAAACAAACAAACAAACAAACTAGCAGAACCAAGCACGGCATGCATTGCTCTTATAACCCCAGCACTGTGAAACACAGAGAGAGAGGGGGCTGTTGAGGCTTGCTGTCCAGTTATACTAGTGGACACCAGCCAGTTCCAGGTTGAATGACTCTGTCTCAAGGCAACAAAGTAGAGTGGTTGAACACTTTACATCCTCCTGTGGCTCCTGCCTGTGTGCACAGGCACTCACACCCTCATATACATAAGTAAGGAAATAAATACAAAGGGTCCTTTGTGGTTTGTATATGGGAACTCTATTAAAAGAAAGAAAGAAAACCATTTGTGATTAATGTAGTGCTTGCAACATGGCAATTTGGTGAAGGAAGTGGGCCCTACTACTACTAATTTTTCTGTCCAGCCAGACTGAAAACAGTTTGTTGGTAATGTTTTAAAACACACACACACACACACACACACACACACACACACACACACACACACACACACAAACACACACACACACACACACACACACACACACACACACACACCACACGGGGGCTGGAGAGATGGCTCAGAGGTTAAGAGCACTGGCTGCACTTGAAGAGATCCGGAGTTCAATTCCCAGCAACCACATGGTGGCTCACAACCATCTGTAATGAGATCTGGTGCCCTCTTCTGGTGGGCAGGTGTATGTGCAGGCAGGATGTTGTATACATAATAAATAAAGAAATCTTTAACACACACACACACACAAACACACACACACACACACACACACACACACACACACACGAATAACCCACCTAGCATATCCTTGGCCCATGGCTCTCCAGTTTATCTAAAATTAGTCAACTGTCAAGGTTCTGGTGTGTGTGTGTGTGTGTGTGTGTGTGTGTGTGTGTGTGTGTGTGTGTAAACCCCCCAGGATCGGGGAGTTTCAAAATTCCAACATTTTAGGGACATGCCAGACTGCCTTAATCAATATCTTAGCATCAGTTAATTCAAGACTCTAGAATTGCTCAAACCCCAAGAGAAAAGAAAGTTACAGACAAGGTTAAGAACTACTGAGACTGAAGGGAGAAGCCAAAGGATGTGACAGGTAAGTTTTGTGTCAGTGACTGGAAAGCACCTAAGAGATAGTTTAAAACAATGATAAGAGGCCAGGCAGCGGTGGCACATGCCTTTAGTCCCAGCACTTGGGAGGTAGTTGCGGCAGATCTCTGTGAGTTCGAGGCCAGCCTAGTCTACAAAGTGATTCCAGGACAGCCAGGGCTAAATAGAGAAACCTTGTCTCGTAGACTTAAAAAACAAACAAACAAACAAATGTGCATTGCACGAACTCTGGTGCCCCATATTTAATCACATCCCCTGGATGGGGAGGCCTGGTGGCACTCAGAGGAAGGACAGCAGGCTACCAAGAAGAAGAGACTTGATACCCTATGAGCATATACAGGGGGAGGTAATCCCCCTCAGAAACAGTCATAGGGGAGGGGAGTAAGGGGAAAATGGGAGGGAGGGAGGAATGGGAGGATACAAGGGATGGGATAACAATTGAGATGTAATATGAATAAATTAATAAAATTATAAACCAACAAACAGACAAAACAATGATTAGGGTAAAATATCAAGGAAAAAAGCTTAATAGTCAAGGGAGGAATCTATGCATAAGCCTTGTATTCTTCATTATTTGTATCACTAAGGTGCTTGGGGTAAGCAGGTATGCATGGTAGCATTCCCTGGCAAAAATACTTAAAACTAAATAATCAGGCCAAAAAACCCAAAACAAAACAAAACAAAAAACCAACCAACCAACCAAAACAAAACAAAGCAAATAGAATTTGTAAATCTGAATTCTTCCTTGTCTCATAATGTGTGCTTTCTGTGTCTTCCTAGGAACCTGGCTCATTATCAGCTGGCTCTAAAACATACTTCTTGGAGCTCCTCAAGCCCACCTGTGGAGGGACAGAAACTGCTGGAGTTAGAATTACTGTAGAATTGTTTCCACCAGTTTTACTGGGATGTCCGCAGGAAAATTCAAACAGACACATGCACACGCATGCGCACACACAGATACACACGCGCACGCACACACACAAACTCAAGTGAACTTTGATCTTGATGACACCAATTCCAAGTGAAAGCTGGAGAGTTTGCCAGAGTTCATCCAACCAGAAAAGCCATCAGCCCTTTCTACATTCGAGCTTCTGTGACAAAGCCAAGATGTCGGCGTTGAATTAATAGAACTAGCTAGTTCTAAACACAAAGCACTCTGCTGCTTACGTCTATGAGTCTTATTTGATCAGTTAACAGATTAGTTCCTATTTGGAAGCAAACCTAAGTGGATCTTCTGGACTGTCCTAACCTGCTTCCTTTTTTTGTAAATCCTTCTGGCTATGCAAATGCACCGAATATGGGCATCAGACAGAAGTTATGGCTACAATCCGACACCATTGTTTTTATTAACAAATGCCATCCAGAGCAGAATAACTAAATAGGGACACATAGTAAAAACCAACATTCCTCTGACCTCTTAAACTGGAAAGTTCTGCTCCACGAACAAAGGGTAGAACAATACAAGTACATGATAGTGCTTGTACAGCCTTGCTGAATTTGTGATGAAGTCTTGGCTGGTGAGCCGGTCATCCCATTCCTTCCACCCAAGAAAAGATTGAAAAGAACGGACAGCTGTAGTGTCTCGACTGGGATTCAATGGTGAATGGGGTGACAGATGTAGAGCTCATGCCCCAAAGTGGGCAGGCCCTTGTCCCCAACAAACAAAAGAGGGTGGCAGTCTCAGAGACCCATTTATTTCGATAACACTTTTTAAGAGCCAGCTGTCTATATATATGACACGGGTGTAAGGCAGTGTTTACTTACCTATTCTCAAATGTCATCTAATCTGATAAGCCAAGTAAAAACCATTTCCCCACTTCGTTACTATTAAGTCTGTGTTCTGTTATACTTTGCTAAGTATGTTCTGTATACTATTACTCTGCCTCTTAACTTTAGCTCATATCTCAAGTAAAAGCTACTGTAGTTTATCTTAAGATGACCCATCCACAATCTGAAAAGTAGGGCTCTGGGGTAGAGCAGAGTGTAGAGTATTTGCCTAGCGTCTGTGGTATCCTGAGTTCAAACCCCAGTACTACAGAAAAGAAAAAGCAGGATAAGTAAAATTTTGTGTTTTAAAAGTGCCTTGTGTGTTACAAGGGCTTTGTCTTGGTTTTGCTATCATTTAAAGGAGAATGGACTCCATGGCCCTGTCCTGGCTCAACAAGTTCTCCACCCACTGCGCTACTCTCCAGTCACTGCGCTACTCTCCAGTCACTGCGCTACTCTCCAGCCACTCTGCTACTCCCCACCCACTGTGCTACTCTCCAGCCATTCTGCTACTCCCCACCCACTGTGCTACTCTCCAGCCCTTGGTTTCTTGGCAGTTTCCCTTAGTAGCACAGGCTGGTATGAAATTCATGATTTTGTACTATGCCCAGCTAAATACATCATCTACATAAAAGCTAAACAAGCAAAAGCTTTTCTAGTTCGACCAGGTGTGACTTACTCCCAGAACTAGGGACTCAGAAGCATCTGGGTCTCTGAGTTTGGGGCCCTTCTTGATTTAAGCCAGAGATGCATAGTGAAACTCTGTATCAGCAAAATAAAACAAAAGAAGCAAGTCAAAGCAACCCCCGGCTTTGCCTTCTAGTAGGCCTCTATGGTCCAAAGTACTGACCTTAATAAACTCACTGGGTGTATAGTATGATTCAATGGCAGCTTCCTGTGTTTTTTGCTTTTCTCACCAGGGACCATGCATATCTTAAAGCTGAGCATGACTATGGCTTAGGAGTATCCAGAGTAGATGCTCGTTAGATGGATGTTGCCTCCGTGGTTCCCCCAGAGACTTGTGTACAATTGGCAGTACTGTCTTTATTTTGTAAATAAGCAAACAAAGGCTTGGGGTGAACTCACAGATACATGAACTCACCAGCAGGAAAGCAGTGAAATTGGCAAGAGAGGTCAGTCTTGCTAGTAACGTTGGTGTCTGTTTAACACATAGTTTCTCTAAGCGGGTGGAGAGTGTTATCAGAAACATTGCCAGTTCTTTAAGTCGATTAGTAAGAACAAATTTCTCAGGGACAGAGACAGTCACCAGTAGCAGTGGTCAGAAAACACGATGGTTTCGTCTTAGATGTGGCTCCTAGATTTTATAAGGACACATTACAACATGTATGTATATGTTCCAGGAAGGTAAAAGTGAGACTACCTAGGGAAGCAGGGGGCCCTGGGAAAATATGTAATGCATACCATGTACAATGAATATATACAATGAAAAATTAAAAGTTTAGGCTCTTAATGCATTTTAGTCAATAAAATATGTAAACCTTTTAAGGAAGAATAAGAGGAGGAGGAAAAAGAAGAAAACATGAACTCAGTATTCAGGGGGCTTAGGCAGGAAAACAACCAGTTCTAGTTCAGCCTGGGCCAAATAACAAGGCTGGATTAATTATTTCTGTACTGCTGTGTGACCAAGGCAACTTACAGAAGAAATGGTTCATTTGAGCTTATGACTTCAGAGGGTTTATGAGTCCATGAAGTTAGCAAACAGCAGGCAGACAGCAAGAATAGAAGCTGGGGGCTCATATCAAAGAGCATGCTGAGGGTTGACAAAGCTTTGAAACCTCAAAGCCTAGCCCAGTGACATACTGTGCCAAACCTCCTAAACCTACCCAAAGACTTTCATCAACTGAGGACCAAGGGTTTAAGTGCCCAAGACTACGGGAAACATCTCGTATAACCACTGCAAAGGCCCTATCTTGAAAAGCAAACAAGGGGTGGCCATGAGACTCAGTAGGAAAAGGCACCTGCTGCCATGCCTGACAATCAAAGTTGGATTCCCAGACCACATGGTTGAAGGAACGAATTAACTCATGGAAGCTGCCCTCTGACTTCACTGCCACACTCAGCACCACCCACGTGCATACACAAGCACATATGCACACGCCCATACACACATGCAAAAAAAATTAATTAAAAAAAAAAAAAAAAAAACCAAAGGAAAAAAACCAAGTGGATTTTACATCTGTAATCACTCTGGAGGCTATGAATTCACGGCCAACCTAGGTTACATAGTAAGTTCCTGTCTAGCCAGAGCTACATAGCAAAGCCTAGTCTCAAAAACTGAACAATAACAAGAAGAGCAGAAGTTATAATGTATTATTGCTATAATGTATTATTATATGTAAACGTGTATCAAAATTTAGCCATACTGTTTTTTGTTTGCTTGTTTGGTTGGTTGGTTGGTTGGTTTTTCGAGACAGGGTTTCTCTGTGTAGCCTTGGCTGTCCTGGAAGCTATGCAGTTTAGATTGTAGTTTCTATAGCTGAAAAATTCTGATTATCCAATCAGAATTCTTTAATAAGCTAAACGCAATCATCAACATTTTCTTGCTCTGCCTTAAAATACAGGTTTGAAAGATGGAACAATTGTTGAACTATTGAAAGACATATTTTAAAATGTGAACTACATACAAATAAAAGAAAACATTAAATTAAACTAATTTGTTTTGTTTTTCGAGACAGAGTTTCTCTCTGTAACAGCACTGGCTGTCCTGGAACTGCCTTTGTAGAGCAGACAACTGCCTGCCTCTGCCCTACATGCTGGGATGAGAGGCATGCACCACCAGGCCTGGCTAAATAAAATTGAAATAACCAAAATAAGACTGAGTTGAACCCAAGGAGGTTATTATGTGTATAAAAAATTTGATGCTCCCATTCATTTTTACATAAGGCTGTATGAATTTCACACCTAACAAACTGTAAGAATTCATCTACACTTATTTAAAAGATGGGCTTTAAGCTCCAGGATTATCATGCAGTTTGAGGTTGGCTTTTTATCAGAAGAGAAAATAATGCTAATGAGTGAATACTAAGTACAACACTAATTCTACAGAGGTAAATACCTAATTACATCCATTTCCCAAAGTGCGATGAATCACACATTGAGTTGTATAGTAATTTAAGGACTTGTAGGAGACAAGAGATGCACTTGATATTCTTCAGCCAATTACTTTTAATTAACATGTCTATATTATAAAAACATATCAGAATGTTTTAAAATTAAAAATGTAAAAATATTCAATGCAAGAAGCATATGGATCTGTCCAGCTTCAGGCAACACACCATTGGGAAGATGAGAGGTCTCACTTCCATCTCCCCATTAAAGACTAAGTCTAGACATTCATAATTACACCAATTAATCAGCCATTTTGGCTAAATTATGTAAATTGTCTACATACACTTCTCAAAGTACATAACTGCCAATGCTATCTTCACTTTGGTCAAGTCTATGCTACATAGAAAAGGGAAGGGGATAATTAGGACAATTATTCTAATACCTTAGATCAAACATTAATTAAGGTAAAAGCAGATAGATTTGTTTTTTAAATTTTGGATCAAAATCTAAATATTCTGCTTGTATTCCATAAGCATGCCAAAAAATGTGGGGTTTTTTTCCAATTGTTTTTTGAAATCTGAGCATATGGCAACTTTGTAATAAGAGTTTTTTAATTTCTGAAAACTCCTAAGATGCCTACACTATAAGATAGTGTTTTAGAGTTACTTATATCACTGCTAGGTTAAATCTTAGTTTCTAACTTCATGCACAACCCTGATAAAGTTTGTGAGCTGGGCAGTGATGGTGGCACAGGCTGAGCAGTGGTGGCACAGGCTGAGCAGTGGTGGCACAGCCTGGGTAGTGGTGGCACAGACCAAGCAGTGGTGGCACAGGCCGGGCAGTGGTGGCACAGGCGGGTAGTGGTGGCACAGGCCTTTAATCCTGGCACTGCCCCTGGCAGATGCAGCTGGAGCTCTGAGTTCAAGACCAGCCTAGTCTACAGAGTGAGTTCCAGGACAACCTTGTGTTGAGGAAAAAAACATTATGGATGTTCTGAACACAAAAGTCCCTGGAATGCTTATACAACTCAATGAGTAGATTGTAAGGGGGAATTTTCTATAATAGCATTAAGGCTATACAGAAAAATAGTCAATGAGCAAGACTTAAGAGTTGCTCCAGTTTTAAATAACCATATTCTTTTATCTATCCAGATAGATAGCAATGACATCCATCCATCTATCTCTGCTCAACCTAGAGAAAACCCGAGAAATTGTAATAAAATCTTAACTGATGACCTTAAGCAAAGGAAATGAAACGTTTCATTAGACCATTATTTTCAGCTTTTCCGTTGATTTGAAATTTATCAAAGTAAAAAGTTTCCCCCCCCCCCCACCAAAAGTACATTTTAAGCTCCACACAAAATAACTAATAAACACTCAGTACCCATCATGCCCCATGAATATGATATGCCTGAGAATGAGAATTCTGCAGCCCCTCATTTCTTAAAACCATACTGTGAAATCTATACTAAAAGAGTCTTTCCAATAGGCCTTAAGTGAGCACTTTAAAATATCCGCAAGGTTTCCCATGGAGGGTGTAGTTAGAGAGCATTCCACTTGAGATCCTTGCCTGAAAGGCCCTATAGAATTGCAGAGTATCATTATTAAGCAAATGTTCCTGGGCCCTTGGGTGGTTCACTTAAAACACATTTCACTGTATTGAATATTCAGTGCCAAAAGCACAGTGTTCAGTGTTAAGATTTGCAATTTAAACCCAGTTGGGAGAAGTAAACGGTCTTGTAATTTGCCTATACTGTATTGCATTGATGTATTTCGTTGATAATTAAGTTCCAAAAATATGAGTAAGGTTGCGGGAACAATGGGGGAAACTAACCTTTCTATTACAGCTTTAGCTCTTGACTTCTTGTATTTAAGATTACAGATGCTCCATTAAATCGATTTTGTGTTTAATCTCCTCTTGAAAAACAGTGAATGCAAGTCCCCAACTTTCTTCTCTTTGAGAGAACCCAAGTATTTGACAATGAAAACTACAAGGCTCAAACTAGATAATTAACACCACCCACTGGGGATAAGAAAAGTTTAGCAAGTCTTTTTTTGGGTAGTTTTTCTCAACTAAATCTCACCGGGTTGGAATGTCAATATATATTTCAAATTGTATTTTCAAATAAAAATTTAAAGGAACCAGATTTGAGAGGATAGAGGTGTGCTTAATATGATAAAATTAATGACATTCGCTTTACATATATAGATTATTTCTTTTAAAAAGAATATTTCAAATGTAAACTCGTGCTTTTAGAAGGGGGTTCATTTAAATAACTACTATTTAGTACTTTCGGTGGTTTTGATCCCCAATACAATACAATAAAATGAAAATGTTCAGGGCATAGGATTGAGGGGTAAAAATAGAAAAAAAGGAGTCTTGTGGGTCATGCCTCTTAATCCCAGCCACAATGGAGGCTGAGGCAGGAGGATTGCTTGCGGCAAGTTCCAGACCAGCCTGCAGTAGGGAGACTGTGTAAAAGAAAATCCGGTTACTTTTTTTCTCCGAATCTGTGCATAGGTGCTGAAACTCAAAATTCTGATTCTGCTGTTGGGGAGTGGCACTCTGGACTGAGGCCTCGCAAGAGGGTTAACTCCAGTTTTTGGTCAGTTTCAGAATTCCGGCGGGGAAAATGCACTAGGTAAGCCTGCAGGAGAATTAGCCTCTAGTAGCGTTGGGTCCTCCGCCGACCTCTGCGGTGAAGGATGATGGACAGTGAGCGGCATAGTGTGCTCACCAGTGCGGTGCCTGCATCAGCAGCGTGGGTAGAACGTGGGTACCTGACAGAAATACACAATACCCAGATACAGACCCCAAACTTAAACTGACCCCCTGGACTTGGCCCAGCAACAAGCCTGGTAACTGGAATAGCTCTGTGGGTGATGCTGATACATAAATCCGACGTAAAAATCAGCACCTCGCTTCTCAAAAGAAGCCTTTAGCTCCCATGAAGACCCGAGGGGGAGGTTTGGCCATTGTGGGCTCAGCTACTGCCGGGGCAGAGAGGTCCACTGCAGCCTGACCCGGCGGCGACCCCGCGCTCGCACCCCCCACCCAGCGCCCTCCTCCCGGGGCCTCGCGCACAGCAGGTGTCAGGTGGGCGGCCCGGGGAGCGACGGGCCCCTCCCGCGGCCGCGCGTGCCAGCCTCAGTCCCCTCCCGCCCTCGCCAGCCCCTTTGTCCGCCCCGAGGGCGGCCCCTTCCCGCCCGCAGGGTGTGCGAGCTCTCCAGGGGAGGGCGCGGAGGAGGGCGGGGGAGGAGCTGGGAGGAGCAGGGCGGACCGCTGAGCGAAGGGGTGGGAGCCGCAGTGCGCCCGGGATGGAGCAGCTCGGTGACCCGCGCCGAAGCCTGTGCACAGCCGCCGCCCCGGGGCGCAGTGGCGTCTCCCCCTTTGGCTGGGACAAGCACAGCCTACAGCCCCGGAGCTTCCGACGCTGGTGGTTTTACAGCACGGCGGGGAAGCGCGGTTAAGCGGAGGGGAGGGCAGAGGGAGGGCCGGGGCGGGCCGGGCCAGTTTGGAGCAACCTGGAGCGCGCGGGAAACGCGCGACTCTGGCGCCGGACCGGAGTGTTCCCGAGCTGGAGAACCGAGCACAGGGACCAGCCACGAGGGGAGGCCGAGTTGGCAAGACAGAGAGCACTAATAACTGTGACTCCCCGAGACGCTGATTATTCGGGGCTCATTTGAGGACATCCTCAGTCCGGGCTTCCTCCCTAAGGCCGCAAAGCCCTGAGCCTCCCCGCCCCCGCGAGTCCCCCCCCCCCCCGCCCTTGATCTGGAGCTGTCACACTTTCCTACTATATACCCTCCACCGTCTGCCCTTAGCTTTATCTCGCAACTGGTTGGGAAAGTGGCCCTCCATTCACTTTCACTCCACTCCCGCACGAAGGGCAGGCGGCTGAAGCTGACAGTCCTCCCGGGATGCTGCCTTACACTGTGGAGGAGACTGGGAACCTGACCTCTTTCTCCTGTGCCATCCCTACTTCCTCCCCTTCCTAGAAACTTCCAGTATCTTAGTTAAAGATAGCCCGGAAGCAACCAGCCAGGTGAATTGTTAAAGCAAAACCGTCTAAGCTCACATGAATCAGAAAGCAGGGGCCACTGTCTGAGGCGCTCGGACAATTAATTGCAGAAAACGCAGTACTGGGAGATTCTCTGTGTGGGGGTATCCAGTGGGCCCTTGCCCTGAGTGGAGCGAGGACAATTTGAGGCTCGGTGCTTTGAATACACTCGATTTTCAAGTCCCTCTCATGACTGAGCTATGAACTGGGGCGTATCTGGAGCCTTCAAAGTCAGCATTGGGTTGTAATTTCTCTGCAGACTTTTCACCCTACAACTTCCCCCACCCATTATTAACCATTTTGGAGTTTCTCTTCCTAAATCTTGGCTGAGGAAGGTAAAGGGAAGGAAATTCTGTTCATAGTCGCTTAAGAAAAAGTGTACTTTTGGCTTGACTGGCAATTTGCCTAATAAAATTATTTATGAATATCAAAGGCATTTAGTAAGCTTTTGAACACGATGTTATTTATTAGATAATGTTGACTAAAACACCAAATAGATTAACATACTCGATATCCTACTATCAGTCAATAAAATAATAGTACAGGCGATTTTTAACTTAAAAACTTGCGGGGTTTTGTTTGTTTTTGTCTTTTTGGTTTGCTGTGGACTCTTGGCTTGCTACACCCTTGTCTTTAAGGTTCCACGTGGTCAGTATGTTCTAGCAATCAGTTCACTTTCTTCCTCTTGTTCTCTAAGAGTAGGGGATTTCTTAACCAATGCAGATAAATAACGTGGGTTAGTTACTGCCCGTATTTCAAGTGTATAGGCAAAGGATTGTTAATGGTAAGTTCACTGTGGTTAATGACGACTGATTTTCCTACTGTACCAAGGACTGGGGCGTGGGGGCATATGTCCAGAATGGAACACCACTGAGGCGCCATCTACAGAAAAACTGTCCTCAATAGACGCCCCCTTTGAAAGTAATGGACACTCCATTTGAAGGCTGTAGATACCAAGTGTGGACAGCGGAGCCATGGGTCTGTTTTACAAATGTCTGCTTTTTTTTTTTCAGTGTTGGTCCAAGACCAATGTGTTTGCCTTATGAGGCAGCATTGGATAGTGGTTTTTTAGAGCAATTACAGGCATGACAATAATCAATTCAACTTCTTTTTCCTTTGTGGAATCTTCTCCCCCCTCCCGAAAATGCAGGGGAGGGGTTGTGAAAAGAATGATTCATTTTAATAAGGACAAAGGAGACGGAGGGAAGAAGGACATTGGCTGTGGCCAGTTAAGTGCAGGCAAGGCTGGAAGAGAAGTTTGCTCCTGCCTTCCTGCGCACTTCTGGGCCTTATTTTGAATTAGAATGGGGGCAGAGCTCCTTCGGTGGTCAGCGAGGGTCTTGTCACTTAAGATAGAGTCTTCTTGGCTAATGTTCATGAAGTATGTGATTTGAAGTGTTTGGGGGGAACAAAGCTTCATAAATAACTCACATTGGAACGATAGGCTGAAGTGGTTTTTTAAAAGGTTCCCAACATTCATGACTTTTCCTATTGATAAACAAGAAGATGGCGTTTCCTTTTAAAGTGGAAGAGGTTGATACAAAATACATATACCTGGTGCCTGGCCCCCAGGCCACTAATTCTAAATGTAGGTGGGAAAGAGCCTAAGGTGACCAGTGCTTCTCTAGAGAGATGGCTGCATGGACCTGACACCAAGCAGAAGTAGCCCTCTCTGCAGGCTGGCCAGCATGGATGGTGACAATCACTTGGATTCCTCCAGTTTTCGTCTAGATGTCATTCACAAACAAAACTGTTGTTTACTCAGGAGGAGAAATCGTGAGTGTGTAGCCCCTCGGGCCAAGAACATTTCTAAGTGCTGCAGAACTCGCTGAATGGCTGAAGACTTAAGAGAGATTCTTGGAGAAGAGTTTGCCAAAGCCAATACTTCCTTAGAGAAGAGAAGAGGTATGGATGGACAGGGATGGGTGCCCACCCTAGTAGGGGCAGAACCCTTGGGTCAGGGGAACCGATGAAAACCTGCTGCAGTTTTAGGCATTTATGACCAATACAAACACCCAGGTCAACTTGACTCAAATGTGAGACCTACCTCGTTAACCAGAAGGAAGGGCTGGGCTCTGGATTTCCTTCACTTAAGACATCTAAAAGCCATTCTGTTGGAAGCAACTCTCTCCCTCCCCCCACCCCCTTTCTCCCCCTCCCCCTCCCTTTCTAGGAAGAAGTTGTTGCAAAGGCGCTGGCAGGCAAACTCTTCCTAAATGGCTTTTAAGCTGTGTTCTTATTTGTAATTTACAAACCTAGTAAATTTCAAAGAGCTTGATGGTATTTCCAGACTTCTTATTTGCACTGTCAGCTTTACTCCAAAATTAGTATTTCATTTTCCTCTTGATTAACTTTACTGAGAAACATGTAACCCTTACGTAGGTGGGAAACAGAGAGAAATGGACTAGATTTGAGACCTGATGAAGGTAGACTTGTGTAAAATGTCCACAGGCAAACACTTCAGTATCTTTCATACACAGGCAGGCTAAACCTTGGCATCTCCTCACAAGAATCCCCTGTTTTCCCTGTTCTTTAAAGTGGCTTCTGATATCCCCACTTGAGAAAAATAAAAGTCAATACGAGCCTGTGCCCAAGTTTTGGTTGGGATTCAATATTCTAAGCAAAATATGCTCAACAGATGATAGCAGAGATGAAGCCAGAAAACAACTCCAGCTATTTAAACTGCCAAATGAGACATAAAGCTGCATTGTAAAAATCATCTGGAAAACAGGTTTTCCCATTGAAGTCGCTATGTGTTAATTACTGTGAGCTGGAAGGCTGGAGATCGAACGCCTGGAAGCCGACTTTCACCCCGCATACGTAAACGGGAAAAGTGCTGAACTGCAGCCAGAGGGCTCCTGCCTGGGCTCATTGTCATGCATGCCTAGACATTAATATGTGTTCATGGAGGGCTCGTACAGTACGAGGTGTTATTTCCTTATAAAGAAACACCAGGTCTCGCTTTTCCATTCTTCTTCCAAAATTATTCGCATTATTTATGCTACATTGAGCGATCTAATTTCTTCGTGATAGTCAGCTAATTGCTCTGGCAGGTAATTAGAAGCGGTTTACAACGCAAAGGGCTTTTGCGTTGCCCTTCGGATTATTAAGTTGCGCTGTAAATTATACTATATTTGCTGGGGGAAAATTCTTTTGAGCAAGTTCTCTTCCTGCGATCCGAGATGAAATCACCCCCACACCCCTCCCTAGCCACCCCCACTGCCGCCACACCCCCTGCTTTTCCTGGACTCAGAGTCGAATGGTTCTAAAGCTCGCGATTTTGTTCGTGTTCACTGGGCCGAAATAACGTGGCCATTATGGCCTGAAATGGGCCAGGTTTGAAGCGAGCTTCCTGCGCGCCTGCAATATCCAGCAGGCATGTGGGAAAAGAACGGCTTAAACGGGGACATCTGCTCAGTGCTGCTCACCTTACTCTTACAGCCAGGCCAGGTTAAGAGAATAACCTGTTCGCCACCTTTTTTCTTGTTAATAAGACTATTAGGGAAAAAAAAGCAAGCACACATACACACAACAGCACTAATTGACTGCCATATAAGCAGCAAACACACACACACACACACACACACACACACACACACACACAAAGGTGGCAGCAGTTACAAGGGGGAACTGTAAAAACATAACCATTGAGTGATTTCATCAGAAAGGCACAGAACTTCCTGCAGAAAAATAACCCAGGAAGAAAATCCACAAATGTGAGCTCAAGAAAGCTCCCCATGGAAAAGGATTTGTGCAAAGGATGTTACAAGCTCATATTAATTCAACTAATCTGAAAGTAAACTCCAGTGAGCATTTTCTTCCTCAGGCTTTTAAGCATTTTGAGACACCACCCCCACCCGCCCGCCCACCCACCACATTTTTTTTGATGGTGTTGTTTTGGTCTGGGTGATCTCTTGGGTCCTGATGACAAAGCCTAAGGAAGAGCATCCTGGTTTGTATCATGGTTTTAGAACGTGAACTGCAACCCTGGTCACAAACATCCCCATTTGTGAACTGTGTACACTGATTTGAACACATGTGTGGTGAAGCCCAGAGACCCAGAGCAGCTTCTAGATTATTCGTAATTAGAAACAATTCCCAAAGTAACATTTATCTTCCCTGAAACTGCGATTGCAATTGTCAACCGTCTGGAGGAGACAGCATCAGGGTGAACTGGGAGCATTGCTTCTCCCAGGAACAGAGCAAAATGAAAAGAAATCAATACTGTTGAGGATAAGAATTTAGTAGTTTTTAACTCTGCATGTTAGCTGTGAGAAAGTAATATATAATACCAAAGAGAGAGAGAGAGAGAGAGAGAGAGAGAGAGAGAGAGAGAGAAAGAGAAGCCCAAACAAATCTATTCCAGAAAAAAAAAAATCAGACACACTTATTTGAATGTCTAAGTTGCTTTTTTACACACCAGCCTTGCACAAGAACAGCAACACCGCCCTCTGTAAACAAGCAAGCCTTTTCCCTTACAAGTGTTTTCCTTATTTACATAAAGAAATATGAAAATGCCATATATTGATGCTGTATTAGCTCCATTATATACGAAGAAAATAAATAGGAAATGCGTTTTATATCTTTAGTTAAATAGGTTACACACATGGAGTGGAGATTTGGGTTATGTGTTTTGGTAAAGCACTCTTCTTCTTCTTCTTCTTCTTCTTCTTCTTCTTCTTCTTCTTCTTTTCTCTCTTTCTCCTCTCTCTCTCTCTCTCTCTCTCTCTCTCTCTCTCTCTCTCTCTCTCCAACCTAACTACTAGTTAAGGCGACTTTTTGATGCCTTCCTGTGTGTTTCTGTGTGTGTGTGGGGGGGGAGTCTTTGGCTTCTGAGTATATGCAATTTAAATTACCTAGCTAAAAGAAATAAAAGCTCATCATACCCTAGATTAAGCTGGTAGATATCTTTTAATATAAAGTGTTTCTAACTTTGAATGCTTTAAAATGGCAGAGGAAAAACCCGATAAATATTAAGGAGAAATGGAAGAAAATATCGAATCATTTCCGAAAGAGGCAAAGAGAAAAAAATACACTCTCCCGTTTATTCGAGGAATAATGGTTTGCATCCTCAAGAGTCCTCGGACAAGTAGCTCAGAGTCACTGTGGCTTCGCTGTGGCCAACAAATGCACCCAAGTAAGCAGGGACCCGGCTGTAAATGTGGCTGGACAGTTGAAACCGAATAACCTCGCTAATAGGGGCTATTGTTCAGCGTGGAAGTTCCCATTTTCCAATCAGGAAAATACAGCCCTCTCTCAGCTCTAGCCGACTGATCTCTTCCCACCTACGGGCTCAACAATCTGCCACCAGCGAGGGGCTTTTATTACGTCCCTTCCAGGAAATGTTAGGCAAGTTCTTAAGTAGAACCACCCGAGAGCAGGGATGGACCATGGAGGGGGCCCACAGGAATCCACAGGCCCATGCCTGGCCAGGCTTTCTTTTCAACCGGAACCCCAACAGCTCCCAGCAAACCCCACCTGGCTCAGCTCTCTTCTCCTGTGGCCGCGGGCAGCACTCGGCTCCGCTTCCACGCTTTATCTAGTTAGCCCGCGCGTTTCCGCGCCAGGTGCCTACACTGGGGAGAGGGCAAAGCTGTCCCTTCCCATGTTGCCTGCCAGGGTCGCGCCGCTGGCGCTGCGCTCGCTCGCAAAGGACACCCTCGGGTTGGCTAGCAGTCTTGGGGAATCGCCACCAAGTCTCAGGCAACCCAGACGCCAGCTGCTGGCTTATCCGTACCCTGTAGAGGTACGCGCTCAATTCCCGTGCCTTCTCCCACTGGGTTTTCCCTCTTTCTCCCACCCAGCCCCACCCCCCGCCCCTTCGCCTGTGTGTAAGTCAGACCATACTTGTATTAAAAGACAGTGTGCATTAAAAGACTTGTGTAAGAGACAGTTGGAAGCCTAGGTAACTTTGATGTCTTTCAATTATAAAATCCCCATTTGTATCTAGTAGTTAAAAATGGTTTTATTTACTCGTCTAGGAATCTACATATTTTAATCTATTGACCAAGAAGCAGATGCATATCTCACTCCCTACTCTCTGGAAAGAGAAAGCAGAGATCAAAACCTCTGGTGTGCTTTTAGAATCCTGTTTCTCTGGTTGTGAGATTCCTAGCATTTGACTGGGTCTTCGAACCCGCCCCATAAAAAGAAGCCCCTCCCCCCCCCCCGCGCGTACACACACACACACACACACACACACACACAGTCACTAAAATACAAAACCCAAACCACCGCCACCACCAACGCCGCCACCGCCTCCGCCGCTACCACCACCACCACCAAGGGGGAGAAAAAGCCTTCCCTTTCTCTGCTCCATCTGAAGAGCCGGTGATGTATATTGTATCTGCAAGGTGTTAGCTATACTTGAGCAGGTAGTTCCCAGGATGTAAATTAGGTCCCAAAAGCTGTTGTCCAAATCGAAGAAACAGAGAAATTAATCTGGGAGACTATCCATCATCACCGGTAATAAAGAGAGCGACATGGATGAGACAGATGATATGATTAAGGGGCTGTGGTCGTTTTAATTAACTTTTTGCTGTCCTGTAATGATCAAACTGGTCACCAGACCCGGTCAATAAGCATGTTAATATCAAACAAATAAAACCAGGGATGATTAAAAACCTCCTGGTTTATTAAATTTGAAATTCAAATGAAATTTATGCTGCAGATGCATACAGAATGTTAATAGATTTTAGTTTTATTGATAGTGGATCCCACAGGTTTGCAAGAAAACAGCACACTTTCTACTCTTGCTTCTTTCCAGCACATTAAGCTTATTGGGTAGGGGAAACTTTATTGATGTTTGGAAACCTGAACTTCCTGTATTACTTCCACCTTTTCTCTAAACATCTCAATTACTATAGTACAATACTGCAAAACTGATCAATATCAAAACAGGTGAGTTGAACTCTGCCCTCCATGACTTAACCAGGCTGGCTGTATCTGCCATGATGTCTTCCATGGGACAGGAATGGTGTGTATATGGGTCACTTCTCAAAGTAAGGGGCAAGTGGCCTCAACAGTGGTTTCATTTAAAGTAGAAGCAAGGCTATGAGCATATTAACTCTGTTGTTTGATAACCTCAGGAAAAAACAAAAACAAAAACAAACCACTAACCGGTTCTTGGTGGAGTGGGAGGAAGGAGGCCAACTAAAGAAGAAAGAGGCCCATTGGCAAGCCCCTCCCTTTCATAATGGCAGTAAGTGGAATATGTGCAAATTTAGATGTTTATAAATACTATACGTTAGCGACACACTGAATATATAATGTATGTATTTCTAGTGAAAGCTATCCATGCAAACCTTTTCAAAGCCCTCAAAGCTGAAAGCAAACATCATGCAAATGGAAGAATCTGGTATTTTCACTAAATCCACACCAACATTGTGACTCATTGTCACAGGAAGAATGGCATGTAATTCTCAAGCGCATTTATACAAGTGAAATATCTTAGAGTTAGCTTAAAATTGAGTAGCTCAAAATTGCAGTCACATGATGCTGAGTTTTTCTAATTCCTGACATTTTTGAGGAAACAGTAGTTAACGCCTCTGTTTACTCTCATGCTCAGCATTTAAGGTTTTAACAGTCCTGCCTCTTTCCCTTCCAGAATATAGGAGGATAAAAAGATAAAATAACTATTCATGGGGAGGAGTCTTCCTTCAGTGCACTTCCCTCCACCTTTGAGGATGATGCTATTGATTAACATTAAACCCCAAATTTGAACAACTGTATATTAGGTTCCTAAAATGAATATCATTATCGAAGGAGACCAAAGCAATGAAGTTAATTCTCTTTTATTTGTTAAACGGAGTTCCCTCCTTCCCCCACCCCTTCCTCCTCCTGGGCTGGCCTGTCACGCCTTCTCAACACGCTAAAATCCTTCAGAGGGGCTTGCAGAGAGAAACTCGACATTTATGGTAAGCGTCAGCCTTCAGAGAAAGAAAGCAGTTCATTAATTTCCTTCGCACTTACTTCGAACTGTGTGGATGTCCCTTACTCCCTTAATCAATAGATATGATGTGCAGTCAATATCCACACATGAGGGGAAAAAAAAAGGGCTTAAAAATACAAATTCCTGCACCACAAACATCAACCCCAACTGTGCAGGTGAATTTTACACAAAGGATGAAACCTGACTTTGGACGTCAGCAAAACCCAGGAGGTTTGTTTGTTTGTTTGTTTTTTGACATCTTCAGAAACTGCAATACATTTGAGAACATTTTTTTTAAGTCTCCCAAGTCAAAACAGAATAACTCTTTCGTCTACTCACATTTTCACCAATCCCCCTTAGAGTTAGACTTCCGAGAGTCTTTCTAACAGGATAAAATAGAGATTGCTGTGGTTTTAGAAACATGAATATTCAACAAACCCCCCAAGGACCGGATTTTCCTCTTTATTCTGGTATTGGCTTTTTCTTTTCTTTTCTTTCTTTCTTTTTTTTTTTTTTTTTTTTTGGTAGTTTAAGAAGTTCGGTTGTGGGGACCAGAGAATTGTAATGACATTTCTGAAGGCAATTAATAATAAAAACACCAAGTGAGTGACTAAAACGCAGGGAATTTGAAGAGCTCATGATGACTCAAGAGACACACTCCAGAGACTGCCCTGCTCAAATCACAGACGCTTCGGTAAACGTAGCCCAAGCTTTGTCAAAGGCTCACCTCCATTCTCACATAAATGGAACCCACAGATTTCAGTCGCTCTGATTTTTCTGTCAGAAAGGCACAGTGGGGTTTCCTTCGAAAACTTCTAAATTGGGTAAAATGCTCCTCAATTTCTCATCCAATGGGAGAAAAACACACCCCCTCTCACTCCCCTCTCCGTCTAATCTTTTTGTAATTTTACTGCACGCCACGGGGCAAACACACCTCCTCCCAGACGTGCACTTCCAAAGCCGAATCCCACCTCAGAAAGGGGTGGGGGGTAAGAGCAACCAGATCAAAGTAACAACTCAAAGGCGCAGGCGCACACACGCCCCATCTATCACACTCCCACCCACCCCCCACCCACCCCGCCCCCGGCCCCAACCTTCCACTCTTTCTATTTGGCTGAAATATCAGGAAATGGAACATAAGTATCAAGATTTGCTTCAAAACTGTACTGAATGAGCCCAGGAAACTAAGAAACAAACAAACACAACAAAAATCACTCCATCTTTTAAGTTTAAGAGGCAGAGGAAGTTAGTGACAGAGGTAGAGTTTGGGAATATTTATTTACCCGGCCTCACTCAACCTCCCGGTTTCTCTCTCCAGATCACCAATCTCTTATGCAAGTACACTTTATTGTATTGTTTCAGTTCCCTGCACCCAGCTCTGGTGCTGGCGCGCACGCACACATCTTTCTTTCCTCTCGATTACGCGCACACAGGCGCGCACACACTCTCCACCTACACTAAACACGCGCGCACGCCTCTCCCCACCCGGGACTGAACGCACTGTGGTTCCTGGCTCGCTAGGGTAGAGGGACTCAGTTATCTTGCACATTTCACAACTCTATTCCTGTCCCCCTTTGTCACACACGCAGTTACTCCCACACACATCCTCGCCGAGGTTGCACGACCACTGCTTGCCAGTGCTTAGCCAGAGCTTTGCGACCCTGCCCAGCCACCCCTCCGCTCTCTGCAGTGCTCTTGCCCTGGTGGGTTACACTCGCGATCGCTTTACACGCGCGCGCACACTCACACCGTACGACACCCGTATCTACCCCCCCACCCCCGCCTCCCGCCTGCGCCGATGACCTCACGGCGCGCGCGCGGCGCGGCCCGGCGAGGCCACAGATTGGCTGGCCGCGCCTCCGCGGCACTTCAAAGCCGGAGAGGGAGCTACAATTGTGGCGGAATGGGCGGAACTGATCATTGTATTGCACACCTCTAAAAAAAACACTGCCTCTGATTTATCAATATAAAAAAGATCCTCTGAGAGGAGGAGGGCGCTTCTGTGTGATGGCAACTTCACTTCTAGGGGTGAGTCTCAGGATCTTCTCTCGCTGGTTTAATTAGTTTCCTTTTATTGCCTATCGGAGGGGGTTAAAGTCGCCCCGGCCAGGCCACAGGCTATCAGTCTCTCTATGGAGAGGCCCCCCTCCCGTCCTTAAATACAAGTGAGTTTAGAGAAAAGAAAGGGGGGGGGGAGGAGGCAGAGCCACTTTTTTTTTTCTTCAGCACAGGAAAGGTTCATAGGGCATTGAGACCCGCCACCTCGCAGCGCCTGGCCGCTCCCTGCCCGGGAGAACTGTGCGTAGCCCCTAATACGAGCGACGGTTTCGAGGGGGGGAAGCGAGTAAGTTTTTTCCCCTCCTGGGCATACTGCAGATTCTCCCCTTTCCCCTTATTTTTATTTTTCGTCAGCCCGCCTGGCTTGCAGGTACGTTGAACTTGTCTTATTTCTACCATTAGAGAGAGAGAGAGAGAGAGAGAGAGAGAGAGAGAGAGAGAGAGAGAGAGAGAGAGCACTAAAAGGCTGGAAGAACGAGTAAGTAAGTCTTACAATTCGGCCTCTTTGGGGCCGGGGAGAAGCAACCAAGGATGGGTTGAAGGGGACCGGAAGAGGATTTTCAAAGCTTTCTCGGGATTGCCGGGTAGCGACCTTAAACGCAGTCCAGCAATTTCCCCAGGTTACAAGGCAAAGAAAACTTCTCCCGCCCTAGTCTGGACTGCCTGTTCGTTTGATCGAAATCGTCTAGGGCTTTGTGAACACAAGAGTGTTGTCTTAGGTGAGAATTCTTGTTAAACTCTTCTTTAGCGTGGCGCTTTGCTCCGGAATCAGACGCCCGCAGCCAAACTTGTCCCCTCCAGTAGAGTAGGAGGCAGCCGGGCGCCGGGGCAGCTGGGGGTGCCAGGTGAGTTTGTGGCTTCACGCCGCCGCAACGAGAGGTGGGGAGCAGATGGGGCGTCTGGAGGCTACAAGGGGACTAACGTGCATTTCTTTCCTCCCTCCCCCACCGGCCCTTTGCCCACCACCCCTCCCCCACCCTTCTCCGCTCTGGGCCATAGGAAGAACCGAGGTTGGGATCCACTCCTCTGGCCATGCTTGCTGCTACCTGTAATAAGATCGGCAGCCCCAGCCCGTCTCCCTCCTCCCTGTCGGACAGCTCTTCTTCCTTCGGTAAAGGCTTCCACCCTTGGAAACGTTCCTCGTCTTCCTCCTCCGGCAGCTGCAACGTAGTGGGTTCCAGTCTCTCCAGCTTCGGAGTGTCGGGCGCCTCCCGGAACGGCGGCTCATCCTCAGCCGCGGCGGCAGCAGCGGCGGCGGCGGCAGCGGCCGCAGCCTTGGTATCCGACTCGTTCAGTTGCGGCGGCTCGCCCGGTTCCAGCGCCTTCTCGCTCACTTCCAGCAGCGCCGCCGCAGCGGCCGCAGCTGCGGCGGCCGCCGCTTCCAGCTCGCCCTTCGCCAACGACTACTCGGTGTTCCAGGCCCCGGGAGTCTCGGGGGGCAGCGGCGGCGGCGGCGGGGGCGGCGGCGGCGGCTCCGGGGCGCACTCGCAGGACAGCTCCCACCAGCCGGTGTTCATCTCCAAGGTGCACACGTCGGTGGACGGGCTGCAGGGCATCTACCCGCGCGTGGGCATGGCGCACCCGTACGAGTCTTGGTTCAAGCCCTCGCACCCGGGCCTTGGCGCTGCGGGCGACGTGGGCTCCGCGGGCGCCTCCAGCTGGTGGGACGTGGGCGCGGGCTGGATCGACGTGCAGAACCCCAACGGGGCGGCGGCGCTGCCGGGCTCGCTGCACCCGGCCGCCGGGGGCCTCCAAACGTCGCTGCATTCGCCGCTGGGAGGCTACAACTCGGATTACTCGGGCCTGAGCCACTCGGCCTTCAGCAGTGGTGCCTCTTCGCACCTGCTCAGCCCTGCGGGCCAGCACCTCATGGACGGCTTCAAGCCGGTGTTGCCCGGCTCCTACCCGGATTCCGCCCCGTCGCCGCTGGCCGGCGCAGGCAGCTCCATGCTGAGCGCGGGGCCCGCGGCGCCGCTGGGTGGGTCCCCACGGTCGTCCGCGCGCCGCTACTCCGGCCGCGCCACCTGCGACTGCCCCAACTGCCAGGAGGCTGAGCGTCTGGGTCCGGCGGGGGCGAGCCTGCGGCGCAAAGGGCTACACAGCTGCCACATCCCCGGCTGCGGCAAGGTGTACGGCAAGACGTCACACCTGAAGGCGCACCTGCGCTGGCACACGGGCGAGCGGCCGTTCGTGTGCAACTGGCTGTTCTGCGGTAAGCGCTTCACACGCTCCGACGAGCTGCAGCGGCACCTGCGGACCCACACGGGCGAGAAGCGCTTTGCCTGCCCGGTGTGCAACAAGCGCTTCATGCGCAGTGACCACCTGAGCAAGCACGTGAAGACGCACAGCGGCGGCGGCGGTTCCGCGGGCTCCGGCGGCGGCAAGAAGGGCAGCGATACCGACAGCGAGCACAGCGCGGCGGGCAGCCCGCCTTGCCATTCTCCCGAGCTGCTGCAGCCCCCAGAGCCGGGTCATCGCAACGGCCTGGAGTGACTGTCCCCGAGCTTCCCACCTGTGTCCCGTCGGGCTTGAGTGCCTGGACTGGGTTCCGGTCTCAGCTTGCTGTCTCACGCTCTTTCCCCCCCGACCCCCTGCGCACCATTCTCCCTCTAACCGGCTTCCCTCGTCTAACTTTTATTTAAAAGGATGTGGACAGTAAGTAGCACGCACCGGTGGCAGGAACCCTGGCTCCCTTCTGCATGGTGACACCCAAGGCAGGACCCTGTGGGAACCCGCTCCTCCAGCTGCAGGCTGGCGCAGCTTTGAGGGGGCAGAGGCCTCTGTTGTTAAGGCCGCGTGAATGGGTTGTCTGGTGGACCTCCAGCCTCTGCGGCCACGGAAAGCGCAGTGCACGAACCAGTGGAGACGGAGCTGTAGGGAGGCGGAGGCGGGAGGCCAGGCAGGCACCCCGCCTGGACCCCCGAGCGCTCCCCATTGGGCGGCTATCCCATGCTGAGCACTACCGGAGCAGGGAAAGGGGGCGCGGGGGACGGGGGTCGGGAGGATGCTGCACCCAGACCAGGTTAGCCAAGTTTAGCTCTCCCCATTCGCTCTGCCTAGGTCTTTGTGCCCTGTGGGTGAACTGATGACAGTTTTTGCGAACCGGAATCAATGTCCCCACCCTCTTTCATCTTTGTAACTTTTTTTTTTTTTTGACTAAAAAACTGAGAGAAAATAATAAACAAGCAACATTCCTCTTAGCTTCCCGTTTAGATAGTTTTTCTCTGCCTGCGAACACGTCTTTCTCTCGAGATTGCTAATATTGATCCCAAAGTTATTTTGATCACAGTAATTTATGGGGTTGGGGTGGGAGTGAGGGTAGATATCTTTTTTCTTATGCAAAAAACCTCCCTTTCCTGTGAGGCGAGATCAACCATCTTCGTGTTTGTCCTTTTCTACCTCGTTTTTTCACCATCCCCAAGCATATTCTCTCAACTCCTTTCTCCCCCCCCCCCCACTTTTGGCTTAGTCCAGGAGTCAATAAATCTACTGATTTCTGTAAATTATTGCAAGTCATCGCGGATTTTTTTTTTTTTTTAGAATTAAACGTTTTTCTTTGTGATTTGTGATTTAAACTCAAGTGGAGAAGCTATCCTTTATTTCAGATGAGGCTCTAGTTTAAATGCCAAAAGAGGGAAACAGGACAAATTTTAAAAGTTCTTTGTAAAATATATCTGAACCTAATGGTTTGTACAACTGGAAAACCGTTCTAGATTAGTTTCTCATTAAACATGACTCCACCAGTGTGAGGTGTGAGGTACACTGTCCAGGAGACGATTATGTATAGTATTTTTCTTGTACATTACTTCTGGTAAATATTTGAAAATATATTGAAGTAAACTTGATTTTTTTCTTTTCTTTTTCGTCAGAAGAAAATATTAAGAGAGTTATTGTTGAGGTTCTGATGAGCTGCAGGGTTTTTTGTTTTTGTTTTTGTTTTTGTTTTTTAAACTCAATTCTGGAGGTGCAGAGCCACACACGCACTTTCCGGGCCTAGTTTTGCTCGAATATAAATTTAGATAGGTATCAAGCTGTAACTAAGACACTATTTGATGAATGTTGGATGACATTTAATTTAATGGCGCATGTACTTATTTGCATTTGCTGGCAGTTCAGGCATAGTTAAAGTGAGAGTTCTCCTATACTTCATAATAATGGGGTCTGCCAAGCCCATGTATTAAATAAATTGTCCAAGTGATACTCGACTTACTTCTGCCTTTGTGTATTTCCTGAAGGTGATATTGTTAACTGTTGACAAATACTCCTGACACTACATTTAAGTGTTGTTTGCAGAGTCTGCAAACTAACTATTCATTGTAATGTTGAAATAATTTGGATATTTCACATTGAAATGAAAAGCCTTTCTCTGGAACATTTTAGACTTGCATTTTAAATGCATGAAATGTAATTGATTTATTTGTAATATTTTAAATGGTATTAATAAACTCAGATAAACGCCTAGGTCAGTTAATTTGTATTTTTTTTCCCTTTTAAAACTATGGGCATTTGCATTTTATCTTCAGTTTTAATGTCTAATTTAAACAAAATATGACCCCTTTTTGGTAATATTTAAATATTTGACTTTAAGATATTATGTAGATGGAAGGTATATTTGGGAGAGCTGTGTTTTCTTTGTTTACCAAGATAAAGATTATAGTGTCTAAGATATGTAATTAATTATTTACTCATATTTAGCTCATAGCAACCAGGATTTATTGACCTCTAAAAACTTGCAGTAATTCACAAACAATTCAAAGAAATTCCATGTTGCTGCTTCCTTCTCAGTCTCCAGGAGGAGTCAGGTTGTTGGCCTTTAATTGCATTTAGTGTTTAAAAGGCCAAGACTTAGATGGAAGATCAATACATCTAAAATAAAGGCATCATTTGGGGGTCACTTCTGTTAGGAGGCAGAGGGGATCAAGCTAACAAAAGCTTGTTTTTTGGCATTCTATGTCTGAACTAAAGAGTCTGCAGAGGTAAATATCAGAGATTACTGTTGAAATGAGTTATCTGTTCTTTAAAAGTCTCTAAACAGCCACCAAAGAAAAGGAAGGTTAAACCTTAATCTGTCTACGAGGCTATTGTTCAAAGGTGTCAATGATGCCAATAAAAAACATTGTCTTGTTATGTCTAAGTGCATTTAAGCAACGGGTGTTCCTTGAGCCATACTTTGAAACATAATATACTTTAAATGTTGATTGATGTTATATCAAACTATTTCACTATTAGATTAATATTATTTTGAATCAAACTTAATAAAAAGCTAGTGTGTTGAGATTCTAATAAGTTTAGCTTCTTTCTTTCTGTTTGCATGCTCCTTGACCTCAGTTCAGTCTTGGTATTTATCTGGAATTGAAATTTGTTCTCATTGAAATTTATGTAAAGTCATAATACATAGAAACAAATGAAAAAATACAGTGGAATATAAATACTATATAAAGTCTGGGCAAAAGCAATCAGAGGCTTGTAGTTTAATATGGTGTATAATAACGCAGTTGGTGCTCACAGAGTAGAGACAGCCTTCATCCAGCTGCCCAGTCTGTCCTCATATGGATTCATCAAGCCCTGATGGTTAAAGATAAACAGTAACCTTTGACATCTTGGGATGCTGTGGCTCTAAGAAACGGCTGCTAAGAAAAATGAAACAGTCTCTGTCACTTTTTCCTAGGAATAATGCAGAACACGGTTAAAGTGTTTCTTTATTGTTGAGGCCTGCAGCAGGTTGGGGGATGCAGAGAGGCCAGCTCCACAGCTAATGTAGAGGCAGGTAAGAGGACAGCTTGCTGTATCTATAGGAATGAACACCTGACTTGAGATGTATTGTGCCAAGGAGGGAGACTGTCTGGAGGGTGATTTCTTTGGGGTGCAGGAAGCAGGGCTTCATTTTGTGTTGTAGGGGTTCGAACTTTCACTTTCTTTCTTCAGCTTTCCCTGCAGTCCAGCTTGGCTTTACTTGTTTTGCCTGGCATGGAGCAGTACTGCTAACTTAGTTCAACACAGAGTGGGTAGAGTCCCCTTTTGGGGTGGGGGGGGGGGGGCGGTGAACATTATGTCTCGTTGGGGAGGAAGGAAGATGAAACACAAAAGGAATTCTTTTCTATGTAGCCCTGATAATGGCTACAAACTCACTCCCATGAAGCCAGAGTGGCTGTCACTTTGAACCAAAGGACAAGCTTCCGGGCTTGCAGATCAAGGTAGAGTCAAACTAGTTGTTGACCCAGAGGTCAGGCCTGCATGTATCAGCCCATCCTCCTAGACTGAGACTGGGAAGGCACTGCCCCTCTCCTCAAGGCTTGGTGCTGTCCAGCCTCCATAGTTCAACCCTAGCCCAAACTTGAGGCTTAACTTCTCCACCCTGACTTGCTCTTTCCTGCTTCTTCATCTCCTTTGTTTTAAAATGAACCTGTTCACTTGTATACCTGAAAGTGGACAGGATTATCAGCTAAGATATGCTGTGCAAGATACCGAGTTTAAACCAAGGTGATAGTTGCTCTCCCGCAGCGAGAGATACTGAGGAGTGTCCCGGGATAGGCTTGCCTCTGCACTGCCCTGTTACCCGAGTCTTGGCATAACTTCTCAATTGTGTCCTTAGCTAGGGGATCGACCGGCGCAGCGACGAGCAGGGATTCCCGCTTCGTAAGTAGACCGCAAGTTCTACCTTAAACATTTTGTCTCCCCCATAGATCTTTCGTTCACGCTACCTAACGGAAAAATAAGTGTATTGAAAATAAATGTTTTATTTGTTATAGAAGATTGCCTCAGAAGACAGGATTGGGGAGCGGCCTGTAAGTTCAAGCAAAAAGCCTATGGGGAAAAGTATAGATTTAAATATCTTCGGGTTGTCTTAAGGTGGTAGAGATAAATTTCACTCATTTGTTTTTCATATAAGTGAGATACTGATTTGATCCCAGCATTTTAAAATAAAGTATGGGTTTTAATTTTTCTTCCTTTAAAGAAAACGTTTGCGTCAAGTAGGCATTTCTATCTATTTTCACCCCCTTTACTAAAATGATTACAGGTTCTGGTGCCGTTACCCCCCCCCCCCCCCCCCCCGTGCGCTTCTTTTCCAAAATAGCCTTAAAATTCTACAACTGACTTAGGAGAGGAGACGTGTTAAGAGAGTAATGCAACACTCTCTGGGTTCCCGCTTCAGTTCTCCGAGTGCCGTCTTCCCAAGGCTTTGCTCAGCACAATGGTTGCTGTTATTTAAAAACTAAGATGCAGAACTTGCTTGTGCTCCGATTTCCTGCTTCCGGATTAGGGGAAAGCCAGTAATCCCTGGGTGTCCTGGACTCCAGCCCCTGGCTCCTGGGGAAGACGGCCACCTTGTAGACTCTCCCTGGCAGCTGAACGTTGATTACACTTCTGCGGGAGGGAGGGAAAGAGTCTATTTTATTTTAGTCCCTGGGCGCGTGTTTAATTTAATTTAATTTCTGTGGGTCTCTTGGCGGCAGGGAGGCAGATTTTTACATTGGCTTAGCTTCTTAAAGAGACTCGGGACTCCTAGGCAGCCAGGAGGGTGATTTAGCCCCAGGCATATTGCGTTTGCTACAATCTGTCCCTTATCACGTTAGTTCTAAAGCCATCTTTTTAGGTTCGTACACTTGGATTCTTGTTTGCAGTTCACTCTCCAATTTGGCTGCTTGGGCTTTTAAATTCCGAAGGCTCACTGGAAGTGACCCCGTGTTTTGCTGAGTTCCTCGCTGGCCCCCAGTTTCCCCAGCTCTCTGGAAACAATCAGGAGAGTCAGGGACGAGTCCCTCCGGCTCGGCTTGGCGTCCTCCACGTGCAAGCACAGCTCTTGGGAAGATCCCCGGCGGCCTCGGGAAGGCTCCCAGCTGCCAAGATTCCTTGGGGTGTCTGTGGCGCTTCTGCCCTGGCTCTCTGTGCGCCCCGCGCGTACAAAGGCTCCGACGCAGCCTGCGCCTTCTGCGCGGTCAGCGAGCGCCACCCTGTGCCCCGCGGCCGCGCTGCAGAGCCCCGGCCTGCGACTCTCTCCAGCCTGACCTTGGGGCTCCGGTAGCATCTCCCTCCTCCAAACCGAACCCGCACTGGCACTGGCTAATTGAGAAAACTTGCGAACTTGGCGGTGTTTTGTTGCTGCTTGTTTTACGTTTTGTCTTGTTTGTTGGCTTTAGGTTTGTTGTTGTTGTTGTTGTTTTTTTTCTTTAGCTTCTTAGCAATGAAGAGAGTCGGTGGGAAGGTACAGGCTCATAGTACCTTGAGCAGAACTGAAGTGCTCTTAAAGCCTGTACCTAAAACCCAACCACCTCTTTATTTTTTGCTTTCCTTTTCTCTAATGGGCCCCCACTCTATTCTTTGGGCCGCTGGGTACCGGGGCGCGCTGGCAATCTTCTCCAGGCCGTATGTTGGTGATATATTTTTTTAAAGACCCAGATCAACCGTTTGCAGTGCATCATGTGCCCTCATTTGGAGAATGAACCTGCCGCGGGCAGGCTGTCTGAAGAAAGGAGCTGGCAGTTGACAGAACTCTTCCCACCTTGGATTCTTGTAAGCCCCAGGCCTATGGGCGTTTCTGTTAACTGGGATCTACTTTGTACCCTTGAGGTTGGCCAGGAATGAATTTGACGATTATCGATGGCGCCTACGCACTAGTCCGTATTGGTGTGAGGCACCTCAGATTGAGGCTTTGTCGAAACTCTTCTTAAGCACTTAGGGATGCACACCTGTGCAAGACAGGGCTCTCATAGTTACTTCTGTAGTTAAAAATCCTTACTTCCGTTGACTCCTTATGTATAGTGGGGAAGGAAAGAGGTTCTTAAATATATTTGGTGTGTAGAGTGCCCAACGCAAGCAAAGCAAATGCTTGCAGCGGCGGGCACACGCAACGTGGCCACCAGAAGTTCTAGAACTTTATTGACAAGTCCCCCTCCAGAGCTCTCCTCCTTGAAACCAGCCGGTGATGCAAGGCCCCACCCCCACTCCCTCCGGTCCGGAAAGCCAGGAAGCTCTGGAATGCCGCGTTCTCTCACTCTATTGTCCTAGGTGTTGCAAACCACTGAAGGACAGAGCTTTGTGCTTTGATCTCATGGCCCTGCCATTCTGTAGCACAGAGGGGTGAGTTTAAATTAAATTTCTTTCTCTGCTGATAAGTTCTAATGGGCCTCAGAAGGCGAATAATTATGCAGTAACATTTCATGGGTTGTTGGAGTGGGAATTCCCACTGCGATGTCACCAGGAACAAAATGCTCAATGCTAAATGAAGCTTTGTAAGCAAGCCACAAGTGTCTTTCAAATCCCCCTGCAGATAATCTAGGCCATTTCTACTTTTATCTTTCCAGCCTCTGCTAAGCAGTGTAATTTTTTTCTTATATTCAAGTTTTATTATTGGTGATTTATTAAAAAAAAAAATGGAAACAACCAATACTTAAAAGATAGTATTTTTGTTTTTTTGAGGTTAAAAAAATGTTTTGATGATTAAACCATGACAAACCCAGTGCTCTGACAAAGCTGGGCCAGTGCTCTGGGAAAAGGCACAACATACTCAGGACAAAGAGCCACCTGAGGTTTGCTCTCACTGGGATTTGGGTCTTTGGGTCTAGCCCTGTTGTGACTTTTGGTGAACTAGTGGTGTTTTTTTTGTTTTGTTTTGTTTGTTTGTTTTCCTTGATTGCAGAAAGAATGGACCCGGAGCAGATGAACTCTCTTTAAGAGGTGATCTGGTCACTAGTGTTTTCAAACCACTCAGATCTGCACCCACACAATTTAGAAATGGGCTTTCCAGTAGAGAAGGTTGAGAGAAAAGATGCTTTCGCTGTTCCATGCCACTTAGTTGAGGAGAACTAAATCTTTGAGATTTTCAATTTACGTTTAATCGGCTGCCAAGTTTGATAGGAATTGTCAACAATTTGGACGCTAAATGCGTCATGGTTATTTAATACCAAAAGGAAACCAGACCCTGAAACTAAAAATTTAAGAACTCTAAATTTGTCATTTAAAGTACAATGGAGGCTTTCTTGCTTTATTATATTATTATTACTATTATTATTATTATTATTTTTTTAATTTCTTGTTCTCCATTTGAACAAGTGCTGCATTCCACACCATTTTCCTGGTTAGTTTCCTTTCTTTAAGTTTCTTCCTTTAAACAAATTGAGATCCCACAAGCTTCAAGATTTCTAAATCAACACATAGAAATTGGAGCTTGCTTATCAAGTATTCTCTCCTCTCTTGGCAGCCCATTTGAAAGGGCCCTAACAATGAGTCGATTTACATTATGCTCACTTCACCCCAAACTCTGTTCAAATGTTGGAATCTTTCAATAATTCACCTTGGTTATCTTTATGTCTGTGGGGGGAAACCAGTCCTTTCAGTTTTCAAGTTTTTGGCCACCCCATTTTAAGTCCTGAAAGAAAAGAAAGTAGATGGCCTCTCCATTGCCAGAGTTCAAATAACTGTCTAGCTCTGCTGAAAGTAAAGGATTTGTACTGCCCAGCTTTGCACCCAATTTAACGCCCCTAATTACACAGGGGCCCGGTCGTCAGGTTTCCCATCTTTTCAGGAAGCTGTGCTCCTGCGCGTACGCTATCAGGGCGTCGTTTTTCTTGCACACCTATTCCTTATTCAGCCCGACCGGACCCACCTCTTTCCTAAGCAGGCTCTTTCCCCATGCAATTTAGGTAACAATGGCCTTTGTAAGGGAAAGAACTTTGTGGCTGGTGGAAATGTATTTTAGAGATATTTTCATTGATTTAGGTGGCATTCTAACAAGACTGTTGAGTTACATGTACACTCTATCTTCTGTCAGACAAGTAAACTTTGTCTGGGGAGAAATAATCTTTATTATGCCCACCACCCTCAACTTTAATTAAAAGATTGAGCTGTGTCAGGTTACAATTGACTAACCTTTATACTTCGAGGTAAGTTTTGGTGTTTCTTCCTAAGAATAACCATGTTACTTAAAACTGTGGGAGTTAAGGTTAGGGAAGGTTCACACATACATTACATTTTCCATGTCCTTGGCATTAACACATTGTAGACAACATCATAGTTAAGTATTGTATTAATCACTGGGGAACAATTAAACCACTTAATAAATATCTTGGGAACAGAACATGGTGTTCTTCTACTGTATAAACTTTGTAGGAACAATGGCGTGCTTTACTTAGTATGTAATTATTAAATGAAATGCTTTGCCAGTGACATGTTTATTATTTTTATTGGTGTGTTTTAATATGAATACCCAGAAAGTCAGATTTTGTGAAGTTTTTCCATTCTTAAAACTCTACATGATATGGGGACTTTGGGCTGCTTCTGACATGGATCCTGTTGCCCACTCATTGGTCACCTCCCCCTTGTGGGATACCTTTTCCAGGCCACAGAGGAAGAGGATGCAGGCGGTCCAGAGGAGACATGATAGGCTGGGGTCAGGGGGTAGGTGAGGAGGGCTCCCCCTTTCTGAGGACTAAGGGGGGGAGGGGGAGCGGGAAGGGAAGGTGAGACCAGTGAGATGGGGAGGGGATGAGGGAGAGGGCTACAGTTGGGATGTGAAGTGAATAAATTAAAAACAAATAATTTTTTTAAAAATTCTACTTGTTTTGCAAGGAGGTTGCTTTCCCAGTGGGGTAGTGGTAGATTTCCTGTTGGAAGAGAAATTATGTCTTTTTCCTTTTCTGCTCTGAAAGCACGGGTATTTTTAAAAGTCACTTAAAGGTGAACTGTTGGCTATGGGGTCTTAGGTGGCATACAGAACCTCTGTGTTTCCCTTCTTCATTGCCTTAGACAAAAAAAAATTAAGAAAAATATGTCTGGTTTAGTTCTATGTTTCATTTCATGCATGGATAAGATTGAAACTGCAATGGTCAGTATTCTTACTTTGAGTTATTAAATGTACATTTTTAGCAGCATTCTATTTATAACATACACTTTAAATTTTATTTTTTATTAATTATTTATTTACTTTACATTCCAATTGTAGCCCCCTTCCTCCTGGTCCCACCCTCCCTCCCTCTCCCCCCTACCTTTCTCTCCCCTCCCCCATCTTACTTCTCAGAGAAGGGAAGCTCCCCCACAAACCTCCCCAGAGCAGCAAGTTGCATCAGGACTGAGCACATCCTCTTCCCCTGTGGCCTGGTGAGGCAGCCAAGCCAGGGCAAGTGGTCAAAAGCAGGCAGCAGAGTCCCAGTCAGAGACCGCAGGAAGCCTGAGCTGCCTACTGGCTACTTCTGAAGATGGAAGTGGCTACTTCTGAAGATGGAAGTGGGGTGTTGGGGGGTGGGGTGGCGGATGGGGCCTAGGCTCAGTCCATGCATGGTCCTTGGTTGGTGCTTTAGTCTCAGCAAGCCCCTCTCAGGCCCTGGTTAGTTGGCTACAGCTGTTGGTCTTCTTGTGAAACCTTTTTCTCCTTCCCCACTTTTTTTTAATACTTTGAAATGACTTTCTTATTTTCCTTATTATAGTAATTAAAAACACAAATCATTTAATGATTTCATTTATTTTTTTCCTTGTTTAATGCATTAATTTTTAGGCTATGTTTGTTTTAAAATTTGAGTTCATCAAAGTACAAAAAAATTTAAAAGTTGGGCCTCTCTCTCTCTCTCTCTCTCTCTCTCTCTCTCTCATCAATAAAGGTGTGACTCTTACATTGAAGAAAATTACACATTTTTGTCTTGTTTAATTAGGATTATAGCAAAAAGGAAAATACATTTTTTAGAATATATTTCATATAACTAGTAAAATGTAACACAACATTAGAAAGGATGGCATTCTGCACTGTTTTAAAAAGAATTAGGATGTGAAGAAGTTAGTATTGCTCATTTCCTGGAGGGTGAACTTGTGTGGTTGATTTTCTCTTTTTACTGCTTGGTGTATCTTCGTTTGGAACCAGCTGGGCTATTCTTACTCCTCAGCACTCTAATACCGGATGGCTGTCTCAGGAACCAAACTTGCCTAGTTGCTAGCTGGCTACTGCTGGCCGGCCACCCTGCACCTGCTGATCAACAGAAATGTACCCAGTTTCTCCATTGTGCGTTTTGCTCCAGGGACATTACATCCAGCCATGCCTGATTCACTCACAATTGTTCAAAGGTCTCAGAAGCCTCAAACCCTCACTTGCAAGGTCTTATATAAATTATAACCAGATGATCACAAGCAAAAGTTCTCCTGTCCCGGGAGAGTTTCTTTTTCTTTCTATGAAATTTTTGCTGTGGGAAATGGATGCTGTGTCCATGCGTTGATTCATAGCACCACCTCTAAAAACAATTCATTATGTTTATGTAACGAGTTATTTGCCTGTGGACTTTTCTTTGTGCTATTAATTTAATTTTTCTGATAGCTTCCTCTCTTGTGATAGTCACTGTGTATGATTCTCTCCAGAAATGAGTAATATTAGACACAGTGTTAGTAAGGACCTTGGTACTTAGGGATGTTTATCTCGCCTTATGTAACACATATGAACAAGCAAGAATGGTATTAACAGAGCAACACACAACCTTTTACACATAGCTCTAGTCTTCAAAGAGAGAGACACTCCTTAAGCTCCCATTTTTACTAGAAGATCCAGACACAACCAAGTTCTGAAGGAACGGGAAGGTGGGAAGATTGGGAAATTTCCGTGTGAACTGACTCCATGATAGTAACCCTTGGAATGCTAAATTGTGTGTCCTCTTCTCTGACTCACCCTGATACTCTCCTGCTGCTACTTTGATTATGAGGTCAATTAGCCATACATTTGGATTAATAATTTCAAAATATATTTTCCTCTTGGAATACAGAGAGACATTCATGCACAAATGCAGATATTTTTTGGGTAGGTGTCCCTACCTCTGTACTAATCCAGAAGTTTATAGCTCAATTAAGTCTATCTTGCTTGCTTTTTAAATTTCCAGGGCCTCCTGTATGCTAGGCAGGTTCTCTGTTGCTAAGTCCTATCTCCGGTCCTCAATGAAAAATTTAAATTTTATTTTGTTTTTTAATGATATCAGATGCTGACTGAAATGCAGAAGGAATTGTAAAAAGCAGAGACACAAACTGACTTCATCTGACTTCTCATACAATTGTCTCTTCATAAACTTTTTATTACATGTTTTTTTTTCCTTCACTCACTTCTCATACAATTGTCTCTTCATAAACTTTTTATTACATGTTTTTTTCCCTTCACTAACATCAAAATAAATTTCTCTTTTGTTAAAAAAATTCCCTGCTAAACAGCTAAGACTTCATATCTTAAAATTTTATGTATTCCCCTAATATTGAACATTTAGTTTCCCCTCACGTGATCAATATACACAGTGAGGCATTGGATGTCCTTATGTATTACTTTTTATTGTTGTTCTAGCTTGTTTTGGGACATGGTCTCAACGCTGGCCTTACAGTCCCTGTGTAGTAACTGAGGACCTGCCTCTACCTCTTCAGTGGTGGGATTTCAGGACAGCTGTGCACCATCATGCTGCTGTAGGCAGTCCTTGGAGATCAAGCTCTGAGCCATGTATGTGCTGGGCAGGTGCTCTACCAGATAAATACATCCCTGGGCCTGATATTGAAAATTCTAGGAAAGTATAGACTGCTGTAAAATAAGAACATTTTAAAGCCCCTAGATAGAAGTGACCTGACCAGATTACTCTCCCAAGAAGGACAAAGCAGTTTATATTCCAACAAATAGTGGCTGAATCAGCCTTAAGTCATACCATCACTGAATTACACACACACACACACACACACACACACACACACACACACACGTTGCTTTGATAAGAAAGAACCATCAGGGCTACATAGAGAAACCCTGTCTCAGAAAACAAAAAACCAAAACAAAAACCAAGCCAAAACAAACACACAAAAATAAATACTGATACCTGTCTGTCAGGGGCCAACTGGGTCCCAGCTGGGGAGTGAGCTGTTACATTTTCACTGCAATAAAATGGGACTCATTTCAGAAGTATTTGTTGGAATGAGTTAAGGAAAATAGCTTTTATCTTAACAGAAATCAATGTAGAGAAAGGAGGGTTAAATCTTGTGTGACTACAGTGGGGATTTTTGTTTTCTATTTTTAAGTGAAGATGATAATCTTCATCAAAGAGAAAAAGCAGTTCCAGTTGTTCCAGTTCCAGAGTAGGAGTGAGCGCTGGGATTTGCATTTCTCTGGCTGGTTCTGCCTATGGTGGGTTTGTAATAGCATTTGCCAAGTGCCTTACTTTATCTAGATTAATATCATAAAACTTCTGCCAGTATATGGGAACATACCAAGTCATTTTGGGCTATCAGTAGTGGACACCATAATTTTAAAACTATTTCATTACTTCAGTAAGTATTTAGTTAAGTGTGTGTGCGTGTGTGTGTGTGTGTGTGTGCGTGCGCGCGCGCGTGTAATGCTTGAGATGGAATCCAGGACCTTGTACATGAAAGCCAAATGCTGTCTATCCTCTACCCTTGAGGCAGTATTTATTTTAGAATATTTAGGACGCCATTCACAACAATTCAAATGTCAGGGGAGTGTGGGCTGTTACAGTTGCTTTCTTTCAAATCTTAGTGCTTCTGCTTCTACTTAAAAGACACCCCCTCACCACCAAAGTTACAGTGCTGTAAAGGCATCCCTCAAATTATTATTATTATTATTATTATTATTATTATTATTATTATTATTATTATTATTATTACAACAACTACTACTACTACTCTAACTCATCCTGGGAATCTTTGAGAATCAGCTTCCTTATTGCCTGTACTGTTTTTGCAAGATGATTATTAAGATCTTTTATTATCCAGACCAAGGATAAAGATGACACAACTGGGCTGCAGAAAGAACAACGAGTTAGGACGAGACCCTGAAAGTGAAGATAACAGAGATAAGTCTATATCCTGAGACAATCTGTGTAGACATCAAATCTAAGTTCTCTCTGTATTGACTGCTTGTGACAAAGGGTGGCGAAGCCGGAGGCCTTGCTGGGTATCATTGCTGGATTCCTAATTTCTCTGTGTTATGGTAAGGATGTAAGAAGAAAAGTGTTTCAGAGTGTGGAAGGGATGGGAACAAACACAGCTCCACACCAAAACCTTAACCAAAGGTGAAAAGCATACACCCCTGTTTAGACATTTGTACCTTTACAGCCTATGGAGAAGACAAACCAAAACATACCTCTCCATCACAGGTGCATCAAAGGAGCGATGGTGAGTTGGTTAGATGGTGGGATTCCATCCGGGAGGGGCGGTGAGATCCCAAAATGACCAGCTTGTGTCAAGTCAACATAAAACTCCAGCGCAATGAGATTTGAATAGTGAGCCAAAGCGTGTGGGCCCAGCCATCTACAGGGCTGGACAGCGTGAGAAGTTCAGGACTATCAGCACACTCTTAACGACCTAGCTGAATCTATGCTATTGAGCTTATGCACCTACTATGTGCCAGAAACACTCAATTTTGCAATTCCTTCTGCATTTTTTGGTGTCACAATCATGGGTTTTTTGTATTTGTTTTTGTTTTTTCAGAATTACTAATCAGACCTATACCTTTTCTCTGCTCCTTTGAAGGCTTTGTCCTTCACAACGCTTGAGAATCACACTGACCTCCTTGTTCCAATGCCCCCTGCTCCATGCATTCTGTCTGTCCTAGAGAGGTCACGTTTTTCTTTTAGACCAGTTTGCTGTTTAGTCTCTGTCTTCTTAGGGCACACAGCTTTAGGAAACTGAAGAGGAAAAGAATTTATGAAACGGGTGCAGGGGAAACAGTTCTTCAGAAGCAGGAGTTTGCATTCTTATCTCATTTGCAGCTGTCTGAGGATTTGACGATGAGATAAGTTTCCCTTCCAGCCCTAATCTGGTTGCTAGAGTGTATTACACTAGTGTTTGAGCAATGCCCTGTAGCCTCCCTCCATCCCGCCCTCTCCCCTTCTCCTTCGCCCTGTCCTTCCCTTTCTTCCTCTTCGCCCATCTTTTTCCTCACAGTTGTCTATAACATTTTGGTAATTTAACAACATTAACCCTTTCCTAGAATCTCTTTTTGAAAGTTTTTTCTTTTTTAAATTCAATCAATTAATTTATTCATTTTACATCCCAATCGTGTCCCCTTCCCTCCTCTCCTCCTGGTCCCACCTTTCATTCCTCTTCCCTCTTTCCTCCATCCCCCCCCCCCCCGGCCCCAGAAAAAGGAAGCCACTCCCCCATGTGCCCCTCCCAGCACATCCAGTCACATCAGGACTGAGCATATCCACTCCTGGGCATATACCCAAAAGCTGTTCCACCATACAACAAGGACATTTGCTCAACTATGTCCATAGCAGCTTTATTTGTTATAGCCAGAAACTGGAAACAACCCAGATCAATGGAAGAATGCATAAAGAAACTGTGGTACATTTACACAATAGAATACTACTCAGCTATTAAAAACAAGGAAATCATGAAATTTGCAGGCAAATGAATGGAACTAGAAAAGATCATCTTGAAAGAGGTAACGCAGACCCAGAAATACACACATGGTATGTACGCAGTTATAAGCAGATATTATCCATGTAGTACAGGATAAATTTACTGCAATTCACAGACCCAAAGAAGCGAAGTAACAAGAAGGACCCAAGGGAGGATGCTTGAGTGTCACTGAGAAGGGGAAATAGAATAGACAGAGGAAGTGTTTGAAGAGAGGAAACAGGATAGGAGAGGTAGTGGTGAGGGAAATGAGTGTGGGGCCCAGATGTGGGGAGAGTGTTGGGGAGACAGAGGGCCTGCAGAGAGAAGAGAAACTGTGGAGGTGCATCTCTGAGACAAGCTGGGTAGGCTACTGGGAGGATATGGGGGTGACTCTAGCTGAGACCCTAATAGCAGAGACATGGAGACTGGAGAGTCCACCCCCTAACCAGGCAGGACTCCAATGAGGGAGGGGCACATCAACCCTCCCACAAAATCTTCTACCTAAAGTTTACCCTGCCTACAAGAGGTGCAGGGATAAAGATAGAGCCGAGATTGAGGGAATGTCCAACCAATGCCTGGTCCAACCTGAGCCCCGCCCAGAGCAGAGATTGAGGGAATGTCCAACCAATGCCTGGTCCAACCTGAGCCCCGCCCAGAGCAGAGATTGAGGGAATGTCCAACCAATGCCTGGCCCAACCTGAGCCCCGCCCAGAGCAGAGATTGAGGGAATGCCCAACCAATGCCTGGCCATGCCGTAAGCGACAGCCAACCCCTGACACTACTTTTCTTTCTTTCTTTCTTTCTTTCTTTCTTTCTTTCTTTCTTTCTTTCTTTTCTTTTCTTTTTTTTACGATTTATTTAGTATGTATATAGTGCTGAGTCTGCATGTATTCCTGCACACCAGAGGAAGGTGCCAGATCTCATTGTAGATGGTTGTCAGCCACCATGTAGTTTCTGGAAATTGAACTCAGGTCCTCTAGAAAATCATAACCTCTGAGCCATCTCTCCAACCTCAACCCCTGATACTATTAACAACACTCTGCCAGGCCACCATGGAATAGGATGCACGCTTCTAGACTTTCAACCAGACAGAAGGGATTTTAGCCATGTAAATTTTGTGATTTTTCAAAGTGAACTTTTAACTATACACAATTATTTATTATTTGTTTGCTTTAAGACATGGTTTCTCTGTATAGCTCTGGCTGACCCAGAAATCACTGTGTAGACCAGGCTTGGTCTTGGACTCAGAGATCTGCCTGCCTCTACCTCTGAGTGCTGGAATTACAAGTGTGCATCACCACCATCATCCAGCCTAATAATTTTGAATATAATTATTATTGATAGGGAGCTAAAGGTTTAAAAGCTACAGCACTGTCACATCTTTTATTCATATTCCTCCACTTCAAATGTTTTATTTCCTCCCTGTGGTTGCTTGAATGAGAATGTCACATAGGCTTATATATTTGAATACTTGCTTTCCAGTTTGTAAAACTGTTTGGGAAGGATTTGGAGGTGTGGCCTTCTTGGAGGAGGTGTGTCATTGAGGAGAGCTTTGAGACTGCATTTCCAGTGTACTCTCTCTGCCTCCTGCTTGTGATTTGAGATGTGAGCTCTCAGCTGTCCCTGCAGCCATGTTTTCACTCTGTCACCATGGACTCTAACCTCCTGGAACTATAAGAAGAATTAAATAGTTTTTGTTGTTGTTGCTTGCTTGCTTTATATATTTTTATAAGTTCATAAGTCACTTTTGGTCACAGTGTTTTATCACAGCAATAGAAAAGTAACTAAGACACTCCCTTACCTGTTTCTTACAGGTAAAATTTCCACAAGCCTATGTTGTCACTTCACCAATCCTTTTGGAATAAGAGCTCAGACAAAAAGTGAATACATGAGTTGATGCTAAAATAGTAAACTTTCACTTGGTTGTAGGACATCTCTACAGTCAGTGGGCAGAAAGTCAGTAGACTCTACATGAGGGCATACTACAATTTGATTAAAACATTGGCTGGGTTAGATATAAAACAGGTGTGACATTGTTACATCTTTTCTTTTCTCTGATACCTATGCACAGTTTATTCTTTTAAATTCATTCTTGTTTCTTCATACCCTCGTTGGTGTTTCCGTTGTTTCAAGGCTCATGAGACAGTCATGTCTCCTGAAAGGGAAGGGTGGTTGGTTCCAAAGAAAGATACGGCCATGACTGAGAGCTGCTGTGACGCACGTTAGAGCTGCTGTGACGTACTTTAGAGCTGCTGTGACGCACTTTACATTTCTAGATGTCTTTGTAGTGGATCTGGACTTTTCTGGACACTTTCTCTGTTGAATTTAGGACTTACTTGTCTTTGTGTGTGTGTGTGTGTGTGTGTAATGACATCCAATCCCAGAGGGATTATTGGTCAGGCCAGAAAGGGATGTCTGTTGAGGCAGCCTGTCTCCCAAGACAATCTGCCCAGCCTTGGACAAAGGATCCCAGGAAGGAGGGACTGAAGGTGAGACACACAGCCCCCTACAACTGCAACATTTTCCTTTTATTCCCTAGCCCTACACCCTGCCTCTATATAGGGTTGCAACCAACTTTTCCCCATGGCAGACCCTTCATTTCCCAAGGGAGAGAGGCTGCCCATACTAATAAACACAGTTTAATCTGTTGAAGTCAGACTCTGGCCTCTTTTCTGCCTTCTGTCTTTTTTTTTTTCCAGGGAAATCAGAAATCTTAAGAGACATGAAAGCTGGGCACGGAGACATTTGCCTGTAATCCCAGTACAGGATAAATAGAGACGGAGGATCCTTGGGACTTGGGACTTGTTGGCTGTCTAGTCTATCTGCAGCTTCAGTGAGAGACCCTGTCTCAAAAAAAAAAAAAAAAAAAAAAAAAAGCAAAACAAATGTGGAGAGCCTCTGAGGAGCATACCCTGTGCTGACATTCTACATGTTCTCTTCTCTCTCTCTCTCTCTCTCTCTCTCTCTCTCTCTCTCTCTCTCTCTCTCTCTCTCTCTCACACACACACACACACACACACACACACACACGCATATACATGCCCACATACAGAGTGTGCATTTCATTTTAACTATGGTTGCCCCTACAAAGCATCTGGTCTGGACCTACTTTCTTCCCTCATCAGCTGACAACCTCACAGATTGGAACCAGCAGTGTTTTTACTTAGGAGAATGCTGCTTGTGCGTCTTTCACAATCATTGGGAATAAAACAAGGATGAAAACGGGCAGGGCTACCGATGAGAAGGGAAAGTGATTTTCTATTGTCTACAGGTCTGAGGTGGGTGCCAACAGGCTGGGCAGCAGGTAGTTGTAAGTATTTGCCCACCTGGTGGGGATTACAGAATTAGAGCCTGGGATGCTCTGGCCTCCAGTGTATGTACACCACATTTCTCTTTCATGCTGTCTAACCCGCTCTGGGAAGAGAAGCTACCAAAGGTTGTCTGCCCGCACAGGGCCGAATAGCCACAAGGCAGTCAGTATCAATGTTTCTAAACAGTGTTCCTGGTTCTCAATCCCAGCCTCATTTTCACTTTGTGTTTTCTTTTTAAAAGTGGAATTGTACACATAAATAGTTCAAATCCTCCTCTGCAAGATTTCAGACTGTTGGCTCAAAGCATTTAGAAAGATTGGCTGTAGGTGCCATTGTAAATAGAAGAAAATATAATTAAGAGCAAAGAGGACAGTGATGCACACTGTTATCCCAAGACCAAGGTGCCAAAGCAGAAGTATCATGAGTTCGAGGCCAGGCTGGGCTACATGAGGAAAACTTGCCTTAAAAAAGAAGAGAGAGCCAAGCATGGTAGCGCATGCTTTTAATCAGAGCACTTAGCAGGCAGAGGCAGGTGGATCAATGTGAGTTCGAGGCCAGCCTGGTCTAAAAAGCAACTCTAGGACAGCCAGGGCTACACAGAGAAACACTGAAACAAACAAACAAACAAAACAAAAGTAAAAATTAAAATAAAAACAAAAACAAGGGGAGAGAAAGGGTAGGCCCTACAGCATTTGTCTCTCTTTCTTTCTTTCTTTCTTTCTTTCTTTCTTTCTTTCTTCTTTCTTTCTTTCTTTCTTTCTTTCTTCCTTTCTTTCTTTCTTCCTTTCTTTCTTTTTGAGAACTCTGATCAATTCCCTAGGCCAGCCCAGTTTTGGCTTTTTTCCCCTCCTTATGGCCCTGACGCATTTGAGCTGTCAGAAGCTTTGACTGTCTGCATGAGATCTGCACTAACTTGTTCCACCAACAATTCTGAGACTGGAGAGAGAGAAGGGGTTCACAAGTTGCTGCTGTGCTTTCTGAGGGTTTATAGGCAGTAAGTGGTTGCTGAGGGGTGCGTGTGTGTGTGTGTGTGTGTGTGTGTGTGTGTGTGTGTGTGTGTTGTGACATTTTTGTGAGCGGGTAAGTTGTTATATTCCTGTAATCCCCTCACTCATGTTCCTGAAAGCAACCCTTACTAAACTCATTGGATAACACACAAAAGGACATAAAAGCAGCAGGGAGGCTGGTTAGGGGAAAAGGAGGGGATCAGCGGAAGTGGGTGGACAAAGGACGGCGATAGGTGGTGAGTGTGACCAAAGTATGTATGAAATGAAACACACGAAATGAAAATATGTCATGTGTGAAAATGTTGTAATGAAATCCACTGCTACACATAGCTAATATATCCTAGCAGAAAACCTAAAAGACAGCATTATGTATTTAAGTAGGTGGGGACACAACTCAGTTAACTAATATTGCTATTTATATAGAATGTGTAAAGCATACATTGCATATTATTAAGTACATATGAATTTAAATAAATTGTTTGATCCAGTACTGAAAAGCATTTAAATTTTTTTACTCATAGTAGAAGTATCTTTAAGCGAGTGTTCATATTTCACTAAGCTTCATACCGAACAGAACACCCAAAGCTTGGAATGCAGTCACTGGGAAGACCTCTGTACTAACAGGGGAAGCAGGGTCCGTATCCCCTTCCTGGTTACTTTACCCTGTGCTCCTCTCAAACCCTCCCACCACTGCCCAATGAGTGGATATAGCCGGGTTCTAGAAGCAAAGGAAGGCATAGCCAGTACGCTGGCACACCACGATGCTGGCACACTACCGTCTTCCCTGCAGTGCCACATCTAACCCTTTCAGCTTAGACCTCTCCAGTACGTGGTGTTCTCCTGCGACGTCATCACAGGACGTTGATAGAGAAATGCCTTTATTTTGCACAAAGATGCTTATAAGAAAACATGTTAGAGTATTTTTATGAGATGAGAGATATGGGCACTTGCTCTAGGCAACTTTTGCAAATGTTTTGATTTGTTTTCTAACTTCCCATGGATGCCTGGTGCCCACCGAGGGGACAAGAGTTGAGTGGAGCCTCTGGGACTGGAGTTACAGGTGGCTGTGAGCCATCATGTGGGTGGTGCTGGGAATACAACCCAGGTCCTCTGGATGAGCAGCCAGTGTTCCAAACCACTGAGCCATCTCTCTAGCCCTCTTGGCTTGCTTAAAAAAAAAAAAAAATCTAAAGAGAAGACACTTGAATGGAACATGTCTGTACTTGAGTGTCAGGATCCTCGGTGCTGACATGCAATGAGAGACCAGAGCAGGCCAAGAAATGACAGCATACTCTTCAGTACACAAAGACCAAAGTGCTTGCAAGGCTGGCAGCGTCAGGGCACCCACTATGCTACTGGCAATGTGCAGCTACTAGCTTAAAATATGTGTCTCCGTTTCTCAGGAGCTCTTGATGAGTTCCCTGCTCCTTGATCTTTCCATTTTGCAGAACCACGATCATATCTGCACTCTGTACCGTGGAGAGTCTGTGAGCCACCACTAGGCAGGTCCTCCCTTGCCGGGCTCTGTCAAGGGCCTGCTGAACCACCTGGAAAAGAAAAGGGCCCAGTGACTACAAGGACCAGAGCAGGACTGCGCTGGGAGTGTAAATGGAATGGTTGTACATGTAAGGAGGCGGTCTCAAGCTCGGAGGCCATATTTCCATGCCCATGTCCCGCACCGTCTCCCTTTTGCTCTAACCACTGGAAAGGTCTGGGAAGGTCTAATAACAATAATGCTCCCCCTGCAGCGCATTCTGTCCTCACACAGAGACCCCTCCCCTTGCTAGCTGGTTTAGCATCCATAGACTAGAACAGACTAGAAAAGAACATTTCCCTGGGCTTCTCTTGACCCGACAGACACTTTCGATCCTGGACCCATTTTGTTATATGATGAATTCAAAGGAGAAAACTGTTCTAGAACCTGGCTGTCTGGCTTCGGCCCCTTCCTCCTTGGCATGTCTGCTCCTTCACTTCCCCCGATCTGACCGTGGACTTCATGGTACTGCACACTCCTGACTGACGCGAAGGAAGAGGGCGTTACCTTCTCAGTTTCATTGTCGAGGGCTGAGGTGGCCTCATCCAGCAGTAAAATTTTTGGCTTCCGGAGAAGAGCTCTTGCGATAGCCAGCCTTTGCTTCTGGCCTCCAGAAAGCTGCACCCCTCTCAGTCCGACTTGAGTGTTGTATTTCTTTCAGAAACAGGCCATTGACAAAGCACATTAGAAGCTGTGGGAGAGACATCTAAACAGTTCCAACTTCTATGCCCTTGAAAGGATGTGTGAAATCTACTCTTGGTCCTGTAGAGATCATAGCCATTGCGCTCTAGGAAGGAATTTCTTCCAACTTCCTTTCTATGCCGCCCCCCGACACTTCCTTTTTCTTTTTCTTTATTGAGATAGCGTCTCACGTTGCCCAGGCTGGCCTTGAACTCACTACGCAGCCAGCAATGATCTTGAACTTGTGATCCTCCTTCCTCACCTCTCAGTTACCGGGGATGACAAGCATGTGCCAACATGCCCCATTTACGGGATGCCGGGGACCGAACGCAGGACAGTGTGTGATCAGGAAAGGACTTACCGGTGGAACCTCATAATCATAACACAAGGAGGGAAAATAACAAACAAAAGTTCTCAGTAAACACAAATGAGTTTATAAATCCTAACCCTTTCTAGTTCCAGATAGTTCAAAACATTTAAAGCCACCAGGCAAAGAGTGAGGTCTCCTTCCTTGCGCTAGTGCCCTGTGATCACATGACTGGATGCCAGGATGCAGCCTTCCCTAGGTGCGTGGCTTCTGCATCCATGCCGCTGTACCCACACCACATCCAAGCATTTGTGATGATGCTCTGCTCCTCTCAGGGTCTCCGTGGCGCCCCTGCAGCTGCGCTAACAGAAGCTTCTGCCCTCACCAGGAGCCTTCTGAGTTTTTCCTGTTTGTTTCCTTTTGATCTTGGGCCTCAAGTAAGTCAGCCTTGAGCTTGCTGTGTAGTCGAGGATGCTCTTGAGCGCCTCATCTCCCTCCCTCCACCTCCCAAATGCTGGTCTTACATGTGTACCAGACCACACCCATTACGCTCCCTAGATCCCTGGAAGAGCAAACTAAAGCCTAGTTTTCTTCCCACTCTCCACTCTCCGCTATCTTTTATTTTTAATAATTTACTTAATTATTTGTATATGGGTGTTGTGCCTGTGTGTATGTCTGTGAACCACATGTGTGGTTGCTGCGCCTACACGTATGTCCGTGAAGCTCATGTGTATGGGAGCTGAGCCTGCATGTATGTCTGTGAACCTCATGTGTGTGGGTGCTGCCCCTACATGTATGTCTGTGAACCTCATGTGTGTGTGTGCTGTGCTTACATGTATGTCTGTGAACCTCATGTGTGTGGGTGCTGTGCCTGTTGTGTGTCTGTGAACCTCATGTCTGTGGGTGCTGAGCCTTCATGTGTGTCTGTGGACCACATGTCTGTGGGTGCTGTGCCTACACATGTGTATGTCTGTGAACCTCATGTGTGTGGGTGCTGAGCTATATGTATATCTGTGAACCACATGTGTGGGTACTGTGCCTACATGTGTGTATGTCTGTGGACCACATGTGTGTGGGTGCTGTGCCTACATGTGTGTATGTCTGTGGACCACATGTGTGTGGGTGCTGCCTCTACATGTATGTCTGTGAACCTCATGTCTGTGGATGCTGAGCCTGCATGTATGTCTGTGAACCTCATGTGTGTGGGCACTTAGCTGCACGTATGTCTGTGAACAACATGTGTGAGTGCTGTGCCTGCACATGTGTGTCTGTGAACCGTATGTGTGCAGTGTTCTTGAAGGTCAGAAGAGTTTGTCAGACTCTCTGGACCTGGAGTCACAGACAGTGTGCGTTCTAGGAATTGAACCCACACCCTCTGGAAGAACAACCACTCTCTTAACTGCAGAGTCATTTCTCTAGCCATCTCTTCCATGTTTTTTAAAAGATTTATTTATTATGTAGCTATTCTTATTTCAGACATTTTTTTTTTGAGACATTGTCTTGCTAAATAGCCCAGGTGGCTTCAAACATGCAGTCCAACTGCTTCACCTTCCTGAGTCCTGGGACGACGGGTGTGAGTCACCACTCTGGGCACCACTTATTCTGTGAGCACACCCATAGTTCCTGTTGCCCTGTCTTTGCTCAGATTATATCCATGGGCTCATAACAAAGAACGTTCCCTGCATATTGCAAGGATGTCTGTGTGCACAGGACTGTACTTGGTTTGTCTGGGTTATCTTTCATGAGTAATAGCTCAATGGTTTACCAAAAGCAAGGCTGGGTAGCTGTGTGTTGAATAAATAAGGTGGATTCACAACTGATGGGTATGAGGAGAAGAAGTGCAGATTTTAAGCCATCATAACATGGCAGATGGATGAATAAATAAAGTTTGAAATAAAGGTAAAATAAGTCCTAAAAAACTGGCAGGGAGTCAACCATTAAATTTGCTAAATTATCCCTGGAGAAATCAGGACTGATAACAGCCAGATGTTTGGGAAGACCCTGCTGTCTCTGATGTACATGGTAGGATTATGGGAAAAGCTGATCTTGTCTTTCACAGTTTTACGCTGATACTGTGATATTATATTGGGACAGATGTCAAGATCAGTTTGTTTGCTTTAGAAAAATCTATTCATGTTGGGTGCTGGTGAGGCACACCTTTAATCCAAGCACTTGGGAGGCAGAGGCAAGCAGATCTCTGACTTTGAGGCTAGTCTGGTCTATAGACTAAGTTCCAGAAAAGCCCAGGCTACACAGGGAAACTCTGTCTTGAAAAGCCTCCCTCCTCAAAAAAACAAAAACATAAAATAAAATAAAATCTATTCTTGGACAGGTATGGTGGCACCCCTTTAATCCCAGTACTTTGGAGGCAGAGATAGGTCTGTGGGTCTTGGGTTTGAGGCCAGCCTGGTCTTCATGGTTAGTTTGAGATCAGCTAGACCCACCTAGTAAGACCCTGTCTTTAAAAAAAATTTTGAAGAAAATGCAGTAAATCCCAAGGTTCATTTTTATTTCTTCCCCAAATGTTTACCTCAAAGTGACACCATGACTTTTAAGTTCATACCCTCACCCAAGGCAGAATGCAAGCACAGAATGACATAACATGTGACCCTCAGTCCAAGGCATTCTATACCGATGTCTATCAGGCCTGGAAACATACATGAAAATATCAGGTTTCCTTTTTACATCTACCTTTATGTGAGACTGCATCAAAATCAGCACTCTGCAGCTTTGTAGCTCCAGATTTCAGCTGTTTGCTTACCCCAGGGAGCCCTTCAATGAAAGAATGCATGTCGGCTGCGGCTGCGGCTTCTTTGATCTCCTCTAAGGGCACCACGCGGCTGTTGTCACCGTAGGCAATGTTCTCTGCCATGCTGCAGTTGAACAGCACAGGCTCCTGGGAGACGATGGCTATCTGGGAACGCAGCCACTGCACGTTCAACCCTCTTACATCAACACCATCAAGCAGCTGCCAGAGCAGAGTGGAGGAGACCAGCTTGTTAACAACCGTGTCATGTTACACTTCACGCTAGGCACACACATGCAAATCATAACAAGAAGCCTAGGAATTCAAGCGATTTTTTGAGGTATATTTTTTGCCAGAGGAAGGTTCATAAATCACCGGGTGGATAGGAGCTCCTATCTTACAGCTAACAGAAAGGCTGATTCCAAACACATCCTCCTAGAAATGATCACAGGCTCCAGGGCTATGCCCAGAGACGAGAGCACACCTAGGATTCTGTCTTGAAGTTACATAGAAAGTGGCCAGCCTCCTCCTCAAGTGCAAGAGCACTCAATTACTGATGCCCAACAAGAGAGTTGGCACAGACCAATGCAGAAGTGTAGTTGTAGAGATAAGCACTTTGCCCTGAGCGGTATGCACCCATTCACACAGATACATTAAAATCATCTGCTGTTTGATGAGCGAGCCCTCTGTGTGCCCCGGACATTAGGTACTGGGGGAGGAATACAAAGCAAACTCCTCCTTGACCTGACAGTTTATGCTGTAGCTGACATATGCAGGGATGCTAACAACTCAGAAAGAGAAGGCGACATGAAGACAGGATAACAGAACAGAGGGGCTGAGGCAGAGGATGTCTAGGATGGCCCCTGGAAGGCACTTTAGGACTAAGCTGTAAGTGATGACACATAGGCAGCACCTGAGTCATGATGAGTAGCCAGGGAAACAGCAAGAAAAGGGCGTGCAGATGCTCTGGAGATGGATGCTCAGTCCAAGTGAGAAGGTCAAGGAGGGGAAGTCTGGGGAGAGAGGCAGGAGCCAGGTCACAGAGGGCTTCGGTGCTACTAAAGCCTGTGCGTATACTGCCCCTGAAAACAGGCAGATGCCACCCAGCTCAGGGGAGCTTTCTGAACAGCTCTGTTTCCCGAATGTTTGGTGAGAACCTATTAAGGAGAGAAGACTTAACTATAGGAGAGCAGGGTTAACATGAGAACCTTTAACTTTTGGGGGAGCTATAGTTTTTTGTTCTGTGAGGGAGGGGACAAGATGCAAGCTTTGTGTATATGAGGCAGGGAGGGAGGAGAGGAGAGAAGCAGTGGTGGGGAAGGGTGAGACGGACGCGGAATATGAAATATGTAATACGGAATACGACATACGTAAGGTGCGAGTAGCTACAAGCAAGGTAAAGGCTGTAGTCCCCGGGCTCGAAGGAGAAAGACGTTGTTTCTTTTTGAGATCAGGACTCTCAGCTTAACAGAGGTTGATTTGGAGAAAGCCTTAGCCTTGGGGGGCGGGGAAGATCTTGACAGCTGAGGGTGTGGAAGGCTGAGATCAGCCAAGGGGTGGAGACTGTTATGGGTCTTAAGCTAGACAGGGTAGAGAGCAGTGATACTCTGCGAGGGAAAGCTGACTTGCCCCAGCGCCCACATTCCAAGAGTTCACAGCTTGTAGGATAAAAGCTGAGGCTGTCGGGAGAGCTCAAGTCTTTGGGTCACTGTGCTGAGTTTCAAAGCTCACCAGTTAGGGAAGAGTAGGACAGAGCTGGGTGCGCAGCTGCTCTGGCTTACCCGCACGTTTAAGGGTTTGCCACTAGCCCCCAGCGCAGGTGTTTGGAGTCCATCTTACCACTTGTCCTTTCGTGGGGTCATAAAATCTCTGCAGCAGTTGGACACATGTGCTTTTCCCACAGCCGCTGCTCCCAACAAATGCTACAGTCTTCCCTTTCTCAACGCTGAGGGACAAATCATGAAGGACAGGGACTTCCGGACGACATGGATAGAAGAAAGAGACTTCTCGAAATTCTAAGTTCCCTTCGCAGGTGTCCTGTAAGAGGAGGAGGGCACTGACTACAGTGGGCTTAGGAAGGTGGCGCCCCACGGCCATTCCCGGATAAGCGCTCTCTGTAAGTTGTTCATGTTTATTTGCCATGCCAGTTTCAGACACATTCCTCTCCAGAGAGCCCCTGACTCAAGCCGGACCTCACCAGCATTTGTGTTTTTGTGTATATTTGCTGCTCCTTCACTGCTGGACTGAATTCCCTCAAAGCACTAGATTCCTTCAGTTCGGGACCACAGCCTGCCCTGCTGCCTCGCTGAACCAGCTTTTCTAAATAAACTTTGCTGTTTTTAATTTAGTTTGAGCTTTGGAAACCTTTTACTGCTTAACTCAGAAATGCCTTATAAACTCTGTGCATAACTATTATATATATAAAAAAACTGGACTATGTTTTACAGTTAATATACAATACTTTGAACTCTGATCTATCTTCATTTTCAGTTAATCATTATTTGGCACTAATACTTAGCTAAAAGTTTACTTTTCTCTGTTTTTCAATATCATGGTTTCTCTCATTGGTTTCTAAAAAAATAGCTCACTTATTTACTTTTAATTTTGTGTGCTTTGGTGTGAGGGTATTACATTTCCTGGTAAGAGAGTAACACAGGCAGTTGTGAGCAGCCATGTGGATGCTGGGAATTGAACCCAGTTTCTCTAGAAGAGCAGCCTGTGCTCTTAACTGCTAAGCTGTCATTCCAGCCACCATAATGAAATTCTTAAAAAAAAAAAAAAAAAAAAAAAAAAAAACAACAAAAAAAAACTTTCCAGAACTATAAATGGTGGTTAATTATTTTATTTATTTTTGTCTCAAAGTTTTGGGGTTCTTTTAAAATCCACATTTGGCCTGTTTCTCTTGTTTCCTGCCTCTCTTTCTCTCCTCTTTTTCTCTCTCAGTACCCCTCCTCAAGTGTGTGTGTGCACGTGTGTGTGTGTGTGTGTGTGTTGTTTTCTGGAGGTCACATGTACTAGGCACATGCTCTGCCACTGAATAACATCCTCCAATTACACTAAAGCATTTTTGGCTCTTGTGATCCAGGTTGACACAGACTGGTCAGGTCTAACAGTCATGTGCACTATTCTGAAACTAGGAGAAAAGGCACAAAGCATGTCTGATGGGGGTAGGTGTGGAGCTCAGTGGAGAAGCACTAGCTTAGCATTTGAGAAGCCCTGGGTTAGATTCCCACTGCTGTACATGCTGGGTGCAATGGCATGTATCTGTGACCCTGTCGTTTGGGAAGTGGGGGTGAGAGGATCAGAAGGCCAAAGATCACCTGTGGCTACACAATGAGTTTGAGGACAACCTGCACAACAGGTGGGAGGTTTTTGTCCCAAACACCAACATACATAGACATATAAAACATATTTGATAATATTATTCTGTTGCCGACGGCATGAAATGGTAAGGTGTGGCTAAAAGTTTTAGCAGCAGTATGAGATACCCACCAGGATATATACCAGATCTAAGCAGGAACTAGAGGTCATTTGTTTTTGGTTTGTTCATTATTCATTTTGTCCCTAGAACATACTTTATTTGCCCCAGTGTTAAAGCACAGTAGGAAATGGAGAGAGAAATTATCTCTGCACATGTTCTGGTGCCCTTGGGAAATCACAGAGAGATGTTCTAGAAAGCCCTTAGGTCTTAGCACAAAAATAAACACAAGCTTATTCTTATTATTTTTAATTTTAATATGGCAAACTTCAATTTTATATAAAAGTAGAGAATATGTAATAGGCTGCTATGTGCCTGTCAGTTAGCTTTTTTTTTTTTAAATCTATATCAATATGTGGGATTTATTTGCCCAGATTTTCAATTTTTAAAAGCAAAAGTGATAATCTGAAATATCTTTTTAAATAAAATACTGAGTAACTTTTTAGTATATATACGAACTATTTATGAATGTGACATATATATTGCCCACCCATCCCTTGTTTGCTCTCTCCCTCCCTCCCTTCCTTTCTCCTCAGCTTTTATATGCATATAGTTCTAGATTCCCACAGCTGGGGGACACTCATTTCTTTTGAACTTCTGGAAACAAATAGAAGCAGGCATTACATACTTATACATGCCAGGATTTAAAATATTCCCATGTCCTTTACTTTCCAATATGTTTGATTTTTCTGTGACATATCTTTGAGCTTTACATTTTGAGAATTTTAAGGTATTTTTATTTCTGTTACCAACCATGCACACAAGCCTCTTATATAATTATATACCTCCGCTGATACTGTTATCTTAAACTGTCATGTAAACAAGTCTACCATTACAACTCTAGAGAGAAATAGTGTATTTTTACGTGAGAACTTTAAGTATGTAGATAATGATGATTCTATTTTTTAAATATAAAATTTCTCGAAAGGTTTTTGACCCTTAGCACATGCTTACTGTACAGGACTATTATTAAAAAGTGTCTCTTCAAATCATTTAGATCTCTGGTGTTTCTTTTTCAATACTAGGGGTCTCAAAGTTTGCGGTTAAACTTGTGTGTACAATTTAATAAATGTATTTAGTCCCCCTTTTTCTTCTTATGCAAATATTTACCATGAAAACTGTCTTTGACATAAAAGGCACTACTCACCTTGCAGACATAATTAGAGAAAAATGAATGAAATATAGCCAGCATTCATGCAAGACCAAAACCATTGATGTTTAAATACATTTTGACTTAGTAATCAATGTTTCACCGAAAATTCTTATGGCATTAGGTATATAAGCTAATAGAAAATTTTCTAAACATAAAATCTATTTGAGGAATAGAGAATTCCTTGTAGTGTTAAGTTCTTCCTATGCAGACTTCTGGTGCCTGAGTTCAGGAGAACATTCCACATTGGCAATACGTGTACTGAGAAATAACTGTGCTTACTGGCTTTTCCCCGCCTTGACTGCAGCTGTCTATAGTTGGTGTCTTTTTCAGCAAAGCAAGCAGATGTGCAGCTCCAGCTTTGGCTTTGGAATATTCAGGAGCCCAAACAAGCGTTTCTCCAATGGCCATAGCCCCATATGCAATGGCGGTAAAAACTCTGTTGAAAGATAAGACATCAGTATCTCAGGTCTATTGTAAGAGCAGAACTTGAGGCATCAAGGGAACATGAACAGAAGGAAGGGCAGCACCGCCAAAGCCGAAGGCTTGACAATGGCTTCTCTTTCCAGCTTCCTGCCAGGTACAAAACAGTCTCTGAGTTATCTCAAAAATTCCTCTTTTGAATAATGATCAAAGATTCCAGCCAGTGAGCAAGAAACCTCTTAGGCTCTTTGATACAGGCGTGCTTGTTGGAGATTTGGTAAGGAATGGGCTGATATAAGGAGAATGTGTCTCTGGTGGTGAGATCTGATGCAGGTCCCCTCCTTGTTTGCGTGCAATGTAGTTACAGCAGGTGGCTGAGGCTGGGTCAGATTAATCCTGTGCCTTAGGTGACACACTGTTTAGAGAGCAAAGCATGGACTTGCGCTTTCTTACTCCACCTGTAGTGAGTAAAGGATACTTCCGCCAAGCCTGGAGGAGGAGCTGTGTTCTTGTAGTTTGCTATAGATTCTGATCTTAGTTTCGACACATGTTTATAATGACCTGGCAAGCCAGCCAATGGTGTTTGGTATCAGTACACAGGGAATTCATAGAGTTATGACTTAATGTGATTAAATATTTTCTTCCTGCTTTTCCTGTTTCATTTTAGGTGTAAAAATAAAGAACAATTCAGCCACAGCTGGAGACACTTTGTCACTGGCAACACATAAACACTAGGTAGAAGGGCATCTTGGACCCCACTTGTTTGTTTGCATTGATCCATCACAAACTTGTCTGAGCATCTGGCAGGGTAGTGCGCTGCTTGAAATCCTGCAGTCAGGAGGCAAAGGCAGGCAGATCTTTGTAAGTTCTAGGCTGGCATGGTCTACAAAGTAGGCTCTTGGCCAGCCAGCACTGTGTAGAGAGACCTTGTCTCAAAAACCAAACCAAACCAAAACCAAATTTGCCTGAATTCCTTGTGAATTTCATCCTTTTCCACCCTGTGTCCTCTCAAAGGATGGGGCTGTGATCTCTTCACTTGACCTTAGACCCCAAGTCCTGATGGTTTTACAAAGAAACACAGTAGAAAGTGTATAGAGTATTTGTTGCTAAAACTACTGTTGTCAATAGTTCTGTGATACTAACAAATTGTTATTGCTCTTTAAAGAAACTCTTTTATTTTTAAATTTTTTTTTCGAGCAGGGTTTCTCTGTGTTATCTTGGCTGTCCTGGACTCACTTTTAGACCAGACTGGCCTCGAACTCACAGTGATCCACCTGCCTCTGGCTCTGCCTCCCGAATGCTGGGATTACAGGAGTGTGCCACCACTCTCGGCTTAAAGAAATTGGTTAACGGCTCAAAATGCCATTCAGAAACTAGATATAAAACTGTAACAAGAAGTATTGTCAGATTAAGGTAATGTGCTAAATAGCTTGTTTGTTGTTATTTGATACAATGTTTCCCGATGTCACTTAGGCTATTCTTGAAATTACTATACAGGTCAGGTTAGTCTTGAACTCAGGATCCTGTTGCCTCAGCCTCCTGAAAACTGGGGTTAGAGACATGTCTCTGTTCCTGGCTATATTTGTTTTGAATGCTAGAGAAAGTCAGGCTGGATAAAATTGAAATCTTAGAACCCGGTGTGGTGACGTACGCCTTTAATCTAAGCACTTAGGAGGCAGAGGCTTGGGGATCACTGTGAGTTTGAGGCCAGCCTGGTCTACAAACTGAGTTCAGGTCAGCCAATGCTACACAGAGAAACCCTGTCTTGAAAAAACCAACAAAACAAAACAAAACAAAAAACCAAACCAAACCAAAACAAAACAAAAAAACAAAACCTCAGAAAATTGAAATCTTAGTCTGACCCAAGATCAGGATTCAACAGGTGAGGTGGGAAGAGAGTTGTTACAGGAGTGTGGTGACCTGGGTCCTAAATTAGAGGACGGAGCTTCTCAGCCTCTCAGAAGTTAGCAACTGAGAAAGCCTAGTGTCTGTCTTAGTCACTGCTCGGTTGCTGTGAAGAGACACCACGACCATGGCAACGCTTATAAAAGAAAGCATTTGATTGGGGTTTTTGCTTACAGTTTCAGAGGCTTAGTTCATTATTATCAAGGTGGGGATCATGGTGGCGCACTGGCAGACAAAGTACTGAAGAAGTGCCTGAGCGGTCCACAACCTGGTCCAAAGGTGACAGTTGGGAGAGCTACGGGCCTCCTGTAGGGTTTTGAAAGCACAAAGCCCTCCTCCAGTGGCACACTTCCTCCAACAAGGCCACACCTGCTAATCCTTCTAATCCTTCAAATGGCTCCACTTCCTGCTCACAATTCTTACTAAAACTGCTATGATGAGGTCTAATATGTGCCCTGATACTCAACCATCCCAAAACTTCCACTCTTAGAGCAGCTTTAAGCATTAGGCATAGAGAAAGTGCCTGAGCTTCCTGTCCTTGCCAGTTTCCTCTTTAAAATGGAAGCATTGCTCAGAAGGGCTTTCCTTAAAGCCTTGTTTCTGTAGGAGACAGAGCGAAGAGTCTCAAGAGACGGAGCTGCAGCACAGTCCTTTTACCTTTATCGTATAGGGGAGACTGTTTCCGTTGGCATTACAGTGATGTGGCTGGGTGGCAGGTCTGGGTTCTGTGCTGACGGGATGCCTAGGGCTGAGGCAGGGACATTGATCTTCTTGATTCCCCCATTTGGGTTCAGTAGAAAGTTGGGCCAATACCCACACACCCAGATACCTGGTTTGTTATCTCATCTGTCTAGGCTGACTCACCCAACTCAACAGGCATACAACAACCCAGTCAAACCAGATCCTTCAAACCCTGCTCAAACTCCTGTGGAATCTGAATGGAGGGTTTATGCAGAGGAAGCCACCATCAACCTCCATGCCAAGGCATGGGGCATGTCACCCAGGGGTAAGCCACGAGAATAGTCAAATACTCTCACAGACATTTAAAGTTAGTAAGGTACATTCATTGCATTAAACAAGAAACATACCACAGGTTAGAAGTGATTTCCCTACTGAACTAACTCTGACACGCAAATATGTGAAGCAGGAATTAAGGCTCAAACACGGCTTCATCGTATGTTGCTCAGGCTGGACTTGAACTGACTTCCTATGTAGCCACGTAAGCATCTTACCCATGAGGCTTCCCTCCCAGGCAGCTTTCTCTCTTAAACTTGTTTTTTGAATTGGCACACAAGGCAATGAGGTTCACCGTGCATTTTTATACATTCTCTGTCTCCATGGCTTGTGTTGTCCTTGGGGAAAAATCTTAGTACAGCACGTGACACCGAATCCACCACGAACCTTTTTGTGTTGGCCAGGCTGAGGAAGAAGGGAGCGCAGGGAGTTGGGGCGGCGCAGTCTGGCACTCTGAGGCCTTATCCCCTCATACCCCAACTACGCGGGTTCTCTAACATGGACAGCGTGCTGCCACCTTCTCACGACACTGGTCCCTCCAAGCACATCTGAACACTGTGCAAATACCAGCGCCTATTATAATTGTTAAGATAAAACCAGAATTTTTTAAAAAGTTTCTTTGAATATAAACAATCTCCTAAGACACAGACATGAGTGATTCCAGTTTTAAGTACAGCTCATCCAAACAGGGGTAACCAGCATATTCACCAATCATCATGTGTCCCCTGATGCCTGCTCCAGTGTGTAGACCTTGACTGACCCATCGTGAGCATAAGTTTAGTGTTCCTCAAGCTGGCTTCCTAGGACCATGTCTAAATTCCTGGTTATTTGCCTTGCATGTATGACTTGATTTCTTTTTCTTTTCTTTTCTTTTCTTTTCTTTTTTTCAAGACAGATTCTCTCTGTGTTAGCATTGGCTGTCCTGGACTCACTTTACAGACCAGGCTGGCCTTGAACTCACAGCGATCTGCCTGCCTCTGCCTCCTGAGCGCTGGGATTAAAGGCATGCGCCACCACACCTGACTCGACTTGATTTCTTTTTGACTTTGACTCTTAATTATAAACAGGAGCTAAGAATTTCTACATGTTGCATAGTGGCTCTCAGTATTAAATGCATAATTGATATTTGGCACCTGGAATATAAGAAGTGTTAACAATGAATTTGTGTGCTGTTCCTCTCATTGAATGAGGAGTTGCTGGGACACTGTTGGAAAAATGAGCTTTCACACTTGTGGAAATACAGTACATAGTAGGTCTCATCTTAGTGGTCAAATACCCCAGACTATGGGGTCCTCTTTGGAAGGAAAGGGGAGTAGATGTCATCCTGGAAGTTCTCATTGAGGAAGTGGCTCGTCCTCTTTCCCTCTTCATTCAGATGCAAGCTAGAGGTCCTTTCCTGCCACCCCACACCCTTGTCATGGTGGATGAAGGAGTACCACAAACCAGGGATTTACTCCAGAGCTGGTGAGTGTTTTCAAACACTTGATACAATCTGACCACCTAGGAGGTAATTAGACCAGGAACTTCCCAGTTCACAAATTAGGAAACTCCAGCTTGTGAAAATTACGCAGTTGGCCCAAGATCACACAGATGGCAATGCTCACAAGCCTCCTGCTGGCTGTTTTCTTTACACGCTGCGCTTTCTGTTGGTGAGCATGGAGTCTGCCCTCATGCTGTTTCCTAAGGCCCTGTCCCTCTCTTGGGATCTACACCTACCTTAGACATCCATTCTACTTTGACTTCTCTCTAAAGATCTCTTCTCTGCTAATCTAACTGGCTTATGTGCCCTTCTTCCAGAGGAGTCCTGGGGAGGAGGCAGTGGGAGCGGACAGGTGTCATGCAGGACACAAACAAAGAAGCCTTTCCTGTTTGCTAACTAAGGTGCCTGTCTCAGTTATGAAGATCAGTTCTAAGCAAAGATGGTAACGAAAGCCTAATGAGCCCCTGGTGTTTCAAAGTATCAATCTGTCATTGATATTCATTGAACACGAAACTCTGTTGCTATTGTTCTGAGAGCTTCATTTAATGCTGAAAGTTCAGGGTGGCTTTTTGTTGAGAACTGTACAGGAGACACACACACACACACACACACACACACACACACACACACACACACACACACACGAGTTGACTGTCTACCTTAGAAAGTTTTCAAGTCTTTACTATTACTGTTATACACAGTCCATATTTCTTTCTCTTTTGTCTGAGGTGGTGCTGAGCTTCGCTGTGTGTACCACAAAGCCAGAGGAAAGCCTGAAGCGGTCCAATGTTGATCTTGGATGGAGTCTTGTTATGTAATTCATGCTGGCCTAGGACTCACTATGTACTTTGGTTGGCCTCCAATTTGCAATCTTCCTGCTTCTGCCTCCCAAGTGCTAGGATTACAGACTTTTGCTAGGATGCCTATTTTATTATTGCAGAACGAGACAGGGGAAACTAAACTTCTTTTATATTCCTAAAATACTGTGTATTCATTGTGAGGTAATCAGCTGAGCATTGCCGGGCTAACAGAGAGGGGGCGTTTTTACTACCTCTCTGAGTATGAGGGCCTACACAGGAGGTTTTCTGTAGTCCCTGATCCCTAAGCCAAAGTCAACAGAATAAAAACATAACTATCCCCTTTAAATGCTCACTCCAGGGAAAGTTCCACAGTTGTGCAGATGACACCAGTCAGCTCTTGTCACAGGCACACATGCTCCCTTTACAAAGATGGCTTTCCCCTCAACAGCAGCCTGACAAAGCCCTGTGAGTGCCTGAGGAGGTTGTGCTGCGGCAGTCCGCACACCTCCATTTCTCAGCACACTGTCCCTTCTGAAGAGACAGCTTACCCACATCTGTAGTTGTAAGCCTTGAAGATACACTCATATTCTGTTGGGCAAGAGTATACCATTATTATTGTCATTTATTTCATTTATGATGATTGTGTGTGACGATGCAATGACGAGGGGCCTGTGCTGGCAACAACGTGGATGTGGAGGTCAGAGAAAGACTAAAAAGTTGTCTCTCCTCCTCTCTGTGGGCTCAGGAATCAAATCAGGTCGTCTGGCTTGCGCAGCAAGTGCCTTTACCTGCTAAGCCATCGCGTCCTCCCTACATCATTACTGTGACGATAGACTAAAATATGACTCCCCCAACTTTTCTGTAACCCTAGGGAAGTTTCTGGTAAGAGACCAAATAAATGAGTAAGAAATTTTTTCTGGTATGGAGAGTAGAATACAGTTCTGGCATTCATGTTTCTTTTAAGCGTGTGACTCTGGGCCTTGTGATAATCTGGGATTTTTAATTAAAATCCGTATTTCTGGCCCCATGTCAGGGTGAGCGCTAAGCACCGCCTTTTACCGTCAGCTCTGAGATTACTGAGATGGAAGGCCACCTAAGAGACCTGCAGAAGAGGATTAGTTTAGACCCATGGGAGGACTCTAGAAGAGGAGATTTCCTTTTTAGACCTTTTCCACTCAGTTGGGTGATTAGGAAGGAAGTCCTCCATCACTCTAAATTGTGGAAGGCACAGAGTCTCCTAGTCTAGGTATCCGAAGGGGACACTTTAGAGGGTGCACTGGCACACTGTATATATATTTAATTAAGACTGTTCTCATTGGTTCTCAGCCAACAAGTCCATGCCATATGTTACTACTCCGCCCTCTGCCTGTAGCTAGACAGCTGCTTCTCCCTTCCTGACCCTGGGAAACACCATCATGATACTATTCAGAATCGTGTGTGTGTGTGTGTGTGTGTGTGTGTGTGTGTGTGTGTGTGTGTGTGTGTGTAGAGGGGGGGATGGAAGGAGGGAGGGAGAAAGAGTTAGAGGTTCAAGAAGACCTCAAACTCACAGCCAAGAATGACCTTGAATGTCTCATCTCTCAGTCTCTCCCTTTTGTGCGCTGCTGCTACATAGACGTACCTGGTTTTCCTTGGTGCTGGCCAGGGCTTTGTGTGTGCTGACTAAGCACCATCTGCCTAAGTCAGCTGAACTGTGTGTGCCTCCTGCTCCATTCATCACGAGTCTTGTCCTAACCATGCTGACTAAGCTCTGTGAACTAAAGCTAAGCTTACTGGTAACTATACACACATGGACGGTCTGAGAGCTCTATAGCCCTTCTACACAGAAACCCGGGAGCCACAAAGGAAATAGAGAGACCGGGGCCAATGACGAAGAAAAGCATAGAGAAACTTCAGAAGAAAATTTCTAGAAGGAGCTGGCAATGCTAGTGAAAGGTTGGAGGTGTTGGAGAGGTGGGAGAATTGAGGGCTGATGGGTGACATGGAGGTCGGGGTGACCCTGGTAATGCCTTTTTAGCGGTGAGGAGAGAAACAAGGCTTGGCCTGGCCACAGTTTACCCACCGTAGAGCACTGACAGAGGCAGAAGAGGACTTAATGTCCAGGAGAAGATTTTTTTCCTTTTTGTAGGTGGTTGAACAGCAAAGAAAGCCAGGCACCGCAGTACATACCTTTGATCCTGGCACTCCAGAGGCAGAGGCAGGCAAATGTCTCTGAGTTCAAAGCCAGTCTGGCCCACATGGCAAGTTCCAGATAGCCAAGGCTACAAAAGAGGTCAAGAATTTGAAAGAGAGCAAGAAGGGGTACATGGGAAGGTTTGGAGAGAGCAAACAGTAGAGGGGGAATGCTGTAATTATATTTTAATCTCAAAGAAATAAAAAGAACAATTAAAAACACAGGGGAGAAAAAGCCCCCAAAGCAATAAAAGGGTAATGCAAAAAAAAAAAAAAAAAAAAAAAAATCTATGGGGAGGACAAAATGCCTGCATTTACAGGGCTGGAGGGTTTGAGTGCAGAGGGCACAGCATGTTCTAAGTTTCTAGTATTTGTTTGACAATCAAACTTTGGGAGACAATAAACTTCTAATCCTGGGAGTGGCCACACGACACCAGAAGCAAGGCAAAGGGCTAATTTAATGGGGCCTTTGAACTGCATGAACTAATCCATATGGTTCTGGGTTTTGTTTCTTGTTAATTTGGCAAACTGGTCTATGCAATCAGAATGAACCCTGAGGCAGCATTCCTTAATTGTGTTTTAACAGATTTCACACGGCACTGCACATCGCGTTAGAGGGAGGAAAACAGAGACCAAAGACCTTGCACTTTTCTGTTGCAGGTTTTTGTTTTGTTTTGTTTTGTTCAAGGCTGCGGGAGGGGGTGCAGCAGGGGAGGCGGGGAGCACGGGGAGGGGAGGAGCAGGGGGGGGGGGGAGCGGGGAGGGTTCCTGTGTAGCGCTGGCTGGCTGTCCTGGAACTTTTATCCACAGACAAGGCTGACCTCAAACTCGCAGAGCTCTGCCTGTCTCTGCCTCCTGCACAATGGGATTAAACTTGCGCGTCCAGGAAGCAATGGCTCTTTGCGAACCTGCCGGTTACTGTTACCTGGTAAGACTTAGGAATGCTGGTTTGGTGACTTGTAGATTGTCTCTTATCAGTACTGAGCAAAGAAATGCCCTAGGGCATTTATAAACAAAGATTTTTTTTTTTTTTCTGTGAGTAGAAAATAAAAATTATCTGAAATCATCCTGAAGTTACACGGCTTTGAGTGAGTTTTGATAGTTTCTTTTAGTTGGACATACCTTCAAACCACAAATAATGTCTCAGCAAGGAGGGGATTCCAGAGGAAAATCAAGAGCTGTGGGAGGCCAAGACTCAAGGAAGAGCTGGGGCACTCCTGAATAGCCCCAGGCAAAGACCTTATCTTTAGCGACCAGGGACTGAGCCTTGCTTCAGGGTGCAGGCAGGGTACAGGGACGTTGTTTTTTTTAAAAAAAAGTTTGAGTTTTCTGTAGCTGTAAACATCTAACAATGAGAACTGCAATATAAATAGCAACATTTCTGGCATTTTAGGTCTGGGCAGCTGAAAAATAACAGTTTCTCCCATTGCAGTAGCTAGATGTTCCTGTCAAGCTGAGAAGGTCCTCAGGGTACGAGCAGGACGGAGAGCCCCACTTTGGGAGGAAGCGGGCTTGTGCTCATCATACTGATGAGAGCCTTCTCTACACCGGGAATCTAGGAAGTCTCTCATGTCCTCAGGCAGAGGACAACAAGAAACCAGATTCGCCCCTGTAGCCCATATTGTAATGAACTAAGTCTGAGAGCAATTTATTTGGGAGTCATTTGCACTGCGTCAGTGTATACACACAGCATAATCCAGAGTCACTGCGCCAAGTGTAGTTGTGCTGCACTTCTTTTAGCTACCAAGCACCACCCCCACCAAAAAAACAAAAAACAAAAAACAAAAAACAAAAAACAAAACAACAACAAAAAAAACCCAAAAAAACCTAACAACCTTGATTTAATCACTACACAATGTAAGCATCTGTCAAGACAGCAGTTTGCCCTATAAATAGACCCACATGTTACTCCTCAATTAAAAACAAAACACCACATGCATTATAGAAACACTTAAATGTCTCAAGAAAGCTTCTTCCACAGGTGAGCAAGATGAGAATCCCCCAGAAACCAGACATGTGCGCAGCAACTTACAGGGCTTAAGGGTTTGCACAACTTACGTGAACATGCCTTCTGGCGTCGTCCGTCCAGTGCGAATCAAATAGGCTCCAAATCGAAACCCTGCTGCATGGGCAAAATGCACAAAAGCATGGCTGACCGCATAGCAGCTCCCCGTGATGTGCGCCCTCTTCAAGGCATTCCTGGAAGACACAGTGACCAAGGGATGGGGCACGGGTGATAGAAGGCCAACATAGGAAGCTCAGGTGATGACTGTAGAGGCCTGTGATGAGATATTACAATTCTATGTGTATGCCCTTTCTAAGGATGACAGCATTATTACAGAAAAGACAGGTGTTTTCTTTATAGCTGTAGATGGTTTACATATAACACACTTGCCTTTACTTTCAAATGCATGGATGGGCACCATGACAGAGTAACTAACGTAAGAGCTACAGAGAGGTGGCTCGGCGGTTCTCACATCATTTCTCTGGTTCTCCCCGTGGCCTTACAGCAGCAGAATAGAACTCGTAGTTAAAAAAGCACTGTGTGCTCTTTGTTTGACATCTAAGCTCTCTTAGAGATCTAATGCAGGAGCCATCCTACTTTCCTTCTTCCACACGTCATTTCCTCAGCCTCCTTTGAGGAATAAGTCGACACTGTGTCCTCACGGAGGCAGCAGATGGTCGGCGGGGACCTACATATTCTTGTTATGGTGGCCCTTAATGTTCTTCATTCCCTCTTGATGAAGGCACATACAAAGTTGTTGGGAAAGTTAGGAAAGGTAACCAGGAAAATAGCTTAGCAAGGAAGCCACGGGCGGCACCCTAAGCAGCGTATTCCCAGGACGAAGACCAGTAGAGTGGGCCTGGGCTATAGTCACCTGTGTTGGGTCTGAAGTGTCTCCTCATACATTTGCTCAAAGGCTTTCTCTCTTGTTAATGACACCACAGTACGTATGTTCTCCACAGCTTCTGATGCCACCTTATAAGGTGGGACAAGAAAATCAGAAATAAGGTTAGTGATATTAAACTCCCTGGTAGTGAACCAGTCTAGGGAGTACAGTATTTCAAGTCAATGATTTTTTTTTTTTTCTGGCAATTACTCTTACCCCTTCCCCCATTCTAATGAGATGAAAATTACTTGATGGAAATTCCTTTTGAAGAGATTTAATACTTCCAGTTTAGGGCCCTTAAGTCGTGACTGAATTTCAGTTTTAATTGTGTCCCCAGCAGAGAAACCAAACACTGAAGAGCATGTCCACTTGCCAACGAGCTGCTTATAAGTTATGAAACAATTCTTGTCAAAGATAGCAGACAAAATCAAGTCAAAAGTTCTGTCACAGAATCACAAATCGTAGCCAAACAGGACTCAGGATTATCCCAACAAGGCATCATACAGAGTGGCTGTAAAACTCTTTATGGGACAAAACCATTTCTTATTTGAAGCCTGGAAACTTAAAAAGATATGCAATTCAAATATGATTGTTTCTTTATGTTTAGTTAGTGTTCAGAAAGAATGTAATTACATGAGTTTCAGAATGAGAGGCTTCTGCCCTCATGTAACGTTGGAGTTTGACAATGCAGGTTAGATTGAAAGATGGAGTTTGTGTTACTGCGTTTAGTTTCAGACTGCCTCAGTGGACTGCCGTGCAGGGGACGCAGGCGGACCCGCACTCGTGTTAAACGGCATTTTAGGTTGCAAGAGTTGGCGGCATGGTAGTGTAATACTAAAGACTCTGCTCTCAGTTTTCAGGTTCGGTTGTTTCAAATTCTCTTTAATTCCACAACTTCATTAATCTCAGCTCTCCACTCTTAACCCAACTTGTTTACAAGGAAAATGGAGAAGACTGTTGGAGTCTTATTTAGGAAAAGAAAGGAAGGAACAGAAACAAGAAACACTTTTTGATTGTTTTTCACAATGGAGAGAGGAGTGTCACTATAGAAATTTAGAGCCAGGTGTGGTGGGGCACACCTGTGATCCTAGCACTTGGGGAGGCAGAGGCAGGGGGATCTCTGTGAGTTTGAGGCCAGCCTTGTCTACAAAGTGAGTTGGGGACAACAAAGGCTACACAGATAAACCCTGTCTCCAAAGACAAACACAAAACAAAATTTAAAAATACTCTAGTCATTTTACAAAGTGTGTATACATTCATATGAGTGTCTTGCTTGCATGTTTTATTATTAAAGAGTTAAATTTACATTGATTGATGATTGACTGTGTGTATGTGCTTGTGTGGGGGAGGGGATGGGGAGTGCTACAGCATTCACAGGGAGGGAAGAGGACAAGTTTGGTGACAGTCTGTTTTCTCTTTTTACCATGTGGAACTCCAGGATCAAATCCAATCATCAGGCTTGGCAGCAAGTGCCATTACCTGATGAGCCATCTAGCTGGCCTGGTCTATAGTCTAAGTTGGTAAACTGACTTCCTAAAAGTTAAAGGCAGTTCCTGATTGTACAGTCTCAGGCTAGTCTCATGACACTGAAATAAAACATCAAAGGGCACATTTATAACAATAGCTGAGGACACAAAAGTGAGATGATTTAGAACATTTCCATATGATCAGCATTTTAAAAGCATCCAGGGAAAGCTAAAAAACTGTCTCCTGTGTCTGAGAGGAATATTTGCTAAGTAGTTCAGTTTATCAGGCACAAGAGGACATCAAAAGGTCCCTTATCTAGTGTAGGAAATGTGGGAAGGTCCAAGGGTCGGGCAAAGCTGATCACTAACTGTCTGCTCGTTAGAACATTTGTGATGTGTGTACTATGTTTGCTCTAACCCAGTTACTGTAATGTAGACTCTAGGTGACATTAAACTCATTTTCATGTGCAGAGGATGGCCATCAATGTGGGAAAGAGCTTTGAAGCCACATGAAGAGAAAAAGCCTAAGCCTGGAATTTGCGTGCTGCAGCTTCTAAAAGGCTGTCATGATTTAAAAAAAAAAAAAAAAAAAAAAAAAAAAAAAAAAAAGGAATGTAGTATACAAAGCTACCCAAACAAAACAAAACCCAGAATGCCTCCCCCTCCTCAGACCAAGCTTTAAAACACAATGCAAGAGTAAGAAGCTCGAGATAGTAATGCGTTGCTGGCCGCTCGGACAACAGGTGGGTAGAAGATGGTTGAACAATTGGCATTACGTCACTGCACAGGGAGGTGCCTCAGGGAGGATGCCTGAGTGAGGTCACCCTTAGAGCAAATGACCCCCTTTCATCACAGTTAGTTAAATCTCAAAAAACGGTGTTCAGGGGCTGACCCTGAGGAACTTAAATGAGTCAAAGGGTTTCCTATAAAGCTGCATGAATTGTCCATTTTGATGATTAAAAAAGCGACTTATTTAGGTATTATCAATATCAATGTCTTGTATTCAGTAACTGAATTTTTGAAAATAAAATGCCCATAGTTATTGTCTGAGAAATTTTAATTATTCGGTTAATAGAGGATAGGGAATCATAGCATTAGAAAACTCCCTTGACAGTAACTGTGTGGATGACATCGTTATGTGTGTTTGCTGTCTTCCGACGGCCATTCTAAGGGTTTTGTATAACAAACGCTGTAACACACAGATCTGTAACAGGGTATTCCTTTATCACCCTCACTTCACAGAGAAACAAACGAAAGGTGGCAAACATAGACACAGTTTACTTGTGTCACACGTGTGCCACCGAAAGACAGTGGGGTCTGGCTCGTCTCTGCGTTCTGAGTCACAGACCATGTTGCTGTCACACGCCCACACCCCGTCGGGCACTGGCCCCGTGCATTTCAGCACGCACACAGCACTCCACCCACTCCTAAGAGACGAGGAGATGACGTCATAAGGATGTGAGAAATGGCGGCCCCCCCCCCCCCCGAGAGAGAGCCCGCACTTTACCTTTCCAGCACGCACAAGCTCTTCCTTATCCTTGTTGGCAAACCCAGCCACTGCCGCGGTTTGAATCATTCCCGTGACTGCGAGCACAGGCGCGAAGCTGAGAATCAGGAGTGTCATCTCCCATCCATATATGAAGGAGATGAAAGCAGACAACCCCATGTTGGTCACATCTTGTGTTATGACACCAAGTCTTGAAGTTGCTGCCTAGAATCAGACATATTTTGGTTGGGGACTTAAGGTTAGGAGAATTCTTCTTACAGTTTCCTGTAAAAATAAGGTGCTTTTAAACTCCCGCTTGGACTTGTTCTTTAAGTCTATTATTAAAGATCAACGAGGGCACATATTTCTTGAGAACCTGCTAAGGAATCCTTTCATTTTTCAACCTTATGTTCAATATTGAGACAGCCACCCACAAGAGATTGTGTCTATTTTAACACCTTAGGTAGACGGTAGAAGCATGGTAGAAGTTTTAGATCATTTGAAATCAAATGTGACCTGCTTTGTTTGTTTGCTTTGTTTATTTATTTTTGTTTTTGAGACAGGGTCTTCTCTTCATAGTTCTGGCTGTCCTGGAACTCACTGTGTAGACAAGGCTGGCCTCGAACTCTCAGAGATCCGCCTGCCTCTGCCTGCTGTGTGCTGGGATGAAAGGTGTGTATTACCATGATCCACAAATATAGCCTGTTTAAAGGTCCTTCCATGAGTTCTTTTTAGCTATGTGGTATTTCACACTCTGATAAAAATTAAGTGTGTCAAAAGCTAAAATGACAGGGTTTCTTTGACTCCTTAAAGATGTTCCTGTGTTTGTGTCCACACCACATTAATTCATATGCATTCTCTTTCTCAACTCTAGCTTTTAAAGTGAATTTTCTTTTACATACATAAACAAATAATAATAATTTTATTATAAAGTGTGTGTATATGAAGTGAGCACATGTGCACTGTGTGTGAGTGTAAAGTGAGCACGTGTGCAGCCTCTCTCAAGTTCTGGTCAGGCTTGAATGACAAATACTGAGTGATTTCAACTGCCCTTAACTTATAAACTTGTGAAAATAAAGCTGGCACTTGAAAAAATAGCCAAATAATGGGTACTGTGAACAACAACAGCCAAAAAAAAAAAAAAAAAATAAGAGTTAGTTAGTCTTTTGTAAAATATTTTTAATGTTTCCTGTTATGATATTGTGGCTACACTTAGTATACTAAAGGAAAATAAATATCTTAATATTTAATAGCACTAAAGTACCAGTTTTACAGACTTGAATAATGACAGGCACTTAAAATTTAAGTGGAAATTATGTTTCCTGGAAAATATGTTTTAAATTGTGTATCTGAACTTTCACAAAGGTCTCATGATTGTATTTAAATAAAAAAATTCTGTGCTTTAGCTTACGTATTTATTAAAATCAACCCTTCATTTCTAAAAAAATAAAATCCTAAGGTGAATTGTCAATTTCTATTAAAAAAATTCTTTATGGAATCAGCAAAACTGAGATTTCCATGTAGTTTTGGCACAGCTAAGCTCTCACATGACTTCCACCAGTCACCCTTGCTCCGGCTCATAGCAGCGCTGAGCAATAGGTCCCTCCCAGAGTCTAGACTGCACATAGGGGAGCACAGAGGGACAGGAGCACAAGTAGGAGAGTGCAGCCTTGCTGGCAAGATCTGTGCTGCCGGAGCTCATTATGATGGGACCATCAGTGGGCAGCTCTGGGAAGCAGTGCGTGCATGTGCGTGTGCGCGCGCATGTGTATGCGCGCGCGCGCGCGCGCGCGTGTGTGTGTGTGTGTGTGTGTGTGTGTGTGTGTGTAATTTCTTGAAGTCCAAGAGTCTCTGCAGTACTTCCAATTCTCACCCAAAGCTACAAGGCTGGTTTTAGTTTCCTCTTTTCCTGGTTTGTTGTCTCTCTCTTCACAAGTGAGAAATCTGGTTCTTCCCTTCCCTTCCCTCCCCATCACTTCTCTTCCCATCCCACCCCTTCCCCTCCCCTCCTTATCTTCCTCCTCCTTTATTGTGTTTTTTAGATAAGGTTTCACGCTGATTCTGGCTGGCTTGGAATGCCTCTGCCTGTGCCTCTGCCTCTGCTGAATGCTGTGTCCAAAGACTTGTGCCACCATGCCCACATTAGGCATGCAGTATTTACATAACAATTGTAAAAACAATTCTACTACTTTTGGAATAATTTTCTGTCGAATGCTATGACTAATGTGGGCGTGGTGTCACAAGTCTTTGGACACAGCATTCAGTGGAGAAAGCAGCAGCAGAGGCAGCAGCAGGAGCAGAGGCAGCAGGAGCAGAGGCAGCAGCAGCAGAGGCAGCACCAGAGGCAGCAGAGGCAGCAGCAGCAGCAGAGGCAGCAGCAGAGGCAGCACCAGAGGCAGCAGCAGAGGCAGCACCAGCAGCAGCAGAGGCAGCAGCAGCAGCAGAGGCAGCAGAGGCAGAGGCAGAGGCAGGTGGATCTCTGAGTTTGAGGCTAGATTGGCCTACAGAGTGTATGCAAGGCTGGTCTATGTGAGGCTCTGTCTCAGTCCCCCAGTAATAAGCCTAAACAATGAGCAGCTACGTGTCTTATGAGTCTTTCTTTGATGGATTAAAATGTTAACTCTCTTTAGTGCTTTGAAGAAAAATAATGAGAACAGGTTCTCCATGGCTGGTTTGGAACTCTCAGTGAAGATCAGTAGTCTTGAACTCATGGAGATCTGCCTACCTCTGTCTCTCAGGGTGGAGATTAAAGGCATGTGCCACCACATCTGGCCAGCCATGTGATTTTTGACAAAGATGCAAAACAAAACAAAACAACAATAACAACAACAACAACAAAAACAGACAAAGACAAAGCACCCAAAGCCATACTGAAGTAAAGACACTGTTCTGGCTGGGTTTTACGTCAACGTGATAGAAGCATGAGTCATCTGGGAGGAGGAAGCCTCAGTTGAGGAAATGACTCTGTAAGATTGGGTTGTAGGGCAGCCCAGCTCGCTGTGGGTGGTGCCATTCTTGAGTTGGTGGTCCTGGGTTCTAAGACAAAGCAGGCTGAGTGAGCCGCGGAGAGCAAGCCAGTAAGCAGCACTCCTCCTCTGCATCAGCTCCAGCCTCCAGGTTCCTGTCTGGTTTGAGGTCCTGCCTTGACTTCCCTCAGTTGTTTGTGATTAAGGATATGCAAGCCAAATAAACTCTTTTCTCCCAAAGTTGCTTTTGGTTATAAGATCTCTCTCTCTCTCTCTCTCTCTCTCTCTCTCTCTCTCTCTCTCTCTCTCTCTCTCTCTCTCTCTCTCGTACACCTGCACGACAGAAGAGGGCATTAGATCACATTATAGACGGTTGTGAGCCACCATGTAGTTGCTGGGGATTGAACTCAGGACGTTTGGAAGAGCAGATAGTGCTCTTAACTGCTGAGCCATCTCTCCAGCCGTGATCACATTTTATCACAGGATAATAACTTTAACTAAGACAGACACCCTGTTCAGCAAATGGTGCCTAGAAAACCAGATACCCACGTGTAAGCGGATGAAAATATATTTTTATTTCTCATCCTACACAAAACTTAACTCCAAGTTGGTCTGGGATCTTAATTTCAGGCTGGAAATTAGACCTTCTAGGAAACGGATTCTCTCACGTACTTGATGGGTTCTGCCAAACTATGCCTCTCATGAACTATACATTTTTCAACAAACTATCATAAAGTGATGGGGGTGGAGGTGAAGAGATGACTCAGCAGTTAAATGCATTGGCTGCTCTCCAGAGGACCTGGATTCAATTCCTGGCACCCACATGGCAGCTCACAGCTGTCTGTGACTCTAAAGGGAGGGAATCTGACACCCTTGCACAGATATACATGCACGAAAAACATCAATGCACATAGATAAAATAAATCATGTTAAAGAAGAGATTGTGGTGTAACCTGCGAGAAACCTGCACACAGAAGAGGGGCTAGCCTGGACAAATGAAGGAACCTCAGGATGCAACTACGGTAACATTCTACCTGCAGGGATTTCTGCTTCTGCCTAAGATGAAGTACTTGATTTATCTTCTATCAGAAAAAAAAAAAAAAAAAGAAATAGACAAAGTAGTGTATGGAGTATTGGTTTTTAAGGCATTCAACATAAGACACCTAGTGGAGGAGATGGAAGAGAAACATCATCATCATCTCAGCTACTCCCTCACGTGTCCAGGGCAGTGGCAGGGAAGTGAACTGGAGCTCAGCCGACTGACTCCATGCATTGAGTGAGCAAAGCAGAGGGCTGAGGCATCTGAATCAGTTTGCATACTTACCAGAGAGGAGAGAGAGCACATTGACCGAAGTTGCTTTTTTGAGTATTTATCTGAAAAAATGCATGCACATGAGTACTGGGGATTTAGAGTGCCTAATCATAACCAGCCAGCCAGAGATTTGTGATTTATAGGGCATTGGATAGAGTGTGCCAAATGGCCTTGCCATGGAAGTAGACTTTTGTCCTGTTGAGCAAATCATAACATAAACATTTGAATGGAATAAACCCTTCCTTGGTGATTTTAACTCATTGTAGAATAAAACTCAAGAATACGTAGAAAGATAGAGATACTTGGCATTTAAATTGCACAATTCCTTAATGTGTGACATATAATAAAAAAATAAGTAGGTATGGTAAAATGTAGCAGTGTGAGCCTCATAATAAGGGCAGAGGTTAATCAACTAAAATCACTCCAGAATTAGCAAAGGGTTAGATGCTGCATTGTCTCATTTGCATATAGAGTCTGAAAACACCAAGTTTATAGGAAGAGAGTAAATGTGGCAGCTACTGAAGCTAGCCCTTTAATGCCGTGCTTTACAACGGAAACATTTCATGATTCTAATTGCATCACACGGCTTTTGACTTATATGCTGTGACACTACATAATACTAAAAAAACAAAAATGTTGGGGGCTGGAGAGATGGCTCAGCGGTTAAGAGCACTATGTTCTCTTCCAGAGGTCCGAAGTTCAATTCTCAGCATCCACAAGGTGTCTCACAACCATCTATGCTGGGATCTGTTGCCCTCTTCTGGCGTGTACGTGTACATGCAGATAGAGCACTCATGTACATAGGAGAAATAAGTCTTTAAAAATTAATTACATATTACCAGAGTGAACACATATCGTAACACTTCCATTTTGTAGGAAATAAACATTCAGAAAAATTAGAAAATGTGAAATGGAATATCAGAATTTCTTCATAAAATATTAAAATGAGAGTTAAGCAAAGTGATTTCCTAAGCGGCTTATTAACCAGTGAGACAAAGAAAGTCAAGCAGACAGACAATAGTTAAAGTAATTATATTTGTCTGCAGCTGTGAGAGAGACTGCAGAAGGCAGACCGTGTTATGACACTACCATGGGTTTAATAACTGATGTTCAGAGTTGAAGATATCGAGAGAGAAATATTGATAGTCAATTTTTGATAACTCGATTATTTTGATAGACAATCAGATGGTGCAGATTTGTTGTCTTGGGAAGTTGAGGCAGGAGGGTCTTGAGTTCAAGGACATCCTGGTCTACACAGTTTTGGGCCAGCCTAGGCTGCATACAAGACAGACACACTCTCTTTGTCTCTCTGTCTCTGTCTCTGTCTCTCTCTTTATCTCTTCCCTCTCTCTGAGTGTGAGAGCGTGATTATTTATATAGTAATATAAAGATGACACATATAAAGATTATTTTTTGGAGTGGGCTTCCTGGCTCACAATGGTTTGCTCAATTTGTTTCTATTTTTGAGAGTGGAGCTTAAAGTGACCGAAAAGTCAGGTACTGTTAATAACTCACATGTGGAACAACTATCCATGAAAATACTTTCAGAAGCCTGAGAGAAGACTACCTGAAGCAGAATCTGCTAAGGTGCATTATAAATGGTACAATATAAATTGTGAGAAGAAATAAGAATTAGTTGGAAAAAGAGACCAAGGCTTGTCATAATGTAAGGCACACAAACTCATAGCTCTCATACAACAGTGATTTTGTGGAAAGTCACTGAACTCGTCACGCGTTTAGCTTTGGATGCCAGATTTTGCTACATGCTTGATGATCATTCTTAATAAACTTAGCCTAAAACCTTAGGGCAGAATTGTAATTATATAGCAGCCTATAACATGCTAAATAAAGTCATTTCAGTAACTAATAATGTTGCTTAACTCAAAAGGACTATCAAGTTGTTTTATATACTTCCATGTCAGAGTGAAATCAAGAAATGAGGCCAGCATCACCCAAGTTAATCTACTAGCACAAACTGGCCCCCTCATTGGCTCTGGAATTAATAAGTGAAGTAAATGTTTATGATTTCTTGAGGCAACATGATTATAGCTCCGATGAGCAAAGATCTGGGCATTTTCATCAGGTCTGCCTGTGGCATAGAATGTGCATCATGTTTTCAATAAGAGTTTCTTGTGCAAAATGAGGTAAGACAGCTGGCTGATGATCCAGTTACTAGAATGTATAGAAATAACAATACCTTGTGATTTTATGGAATCTAGTTTCCAAAGCAATCTAAAATGGATTTATGCTTTCATTAAAACTGCTTATTATATGGGATTCTGTTGACAGATGTGCAGGCAGTAAGCCATTACCTTAGGCTAAAACAATGCCAGTTAAAGAGGCTGTGTTAGGCCAGGTGTGGTGGCACACACCTTTAATCTCAGCACTTCAGAGGCAGAGGCAGGTGGGTCTCAATGAGTTCGAGGCCAGCCTGGTCTACAAAGGGAATTCCAGGAAAAAGAGAAAGAAAGAAAAAAGCAGCAAAAGCTGTGCTGTGTTAGTCAACTCTTTTAGGAAAGATGTCATATGACTGCATTTCACCAAACATGTTTTCGTAATGATCTCCAAAAAGTCAGAGCTTCTAAAAGTAATAGTGATAGTATTTGTAAGCAGAAAAGCAATTTATTGGACAAATTCACAAAAGCTGTATACATACAATATATAAGATTATGTATTTTGGGTTATTAGTTAAAGGTTTTTAACTAAGACATATTATTATTAAGAACTTGTCTTATGGACATTCACATTAATATACTTGACAAACTATAACTGAAATTGCTTTTTATTTTATTTTTATTTGTGTGTGTATGTGTATATGTGCATGCATGTGTGTATGCATGTATATATGCATAAGTGGAAATGTGCATGCATGTATGTGTATATGCATATGTATGCATGTGTGTGTGTATGTGTGTGTATGTGTGTGTATGTGTGTATGTGTGTGTGTGTGTGTGTATGTGTGTGTATGTGTGTGTATGTGTGTGTATGTGTGTGTATGTGTGTGTGTATGTGTGTGTATGTGTGTGTATGTGTGTGTATGTGTGTGTATGTGTGTATGTGTGTGTATGTGTGTGTATGTGTGTGTATGTGTGTGTATGTGTGTGTATGTGTGTATGTGTGTGTATGTGTGTGTATGTGTGTGTATGTGTGTGTATGTGTGTGTATGTGTGTGTATGCTTGTATAAAGATCAAAAGACAACTGTCTTCTTCCAACTCCATGTTGTTCTGGGCCTAGAATCTATGTCACCACACTCATGTAGCAATTGACTTTACCTGGTGAACCCTCCAGGCCCCTGAGCAATATTCTTCTTCTTTTTTTTCTTTCTTTTTTTTTTTCTGAGGTGGGATTTCATTCACAATATGTGAAAGATAGGTAGTAAGAAAAAAATGAGCACATTGGCACAGTAAAGGAAAAAAAAAAATACCACTTTTGTGGACTTATCAGGACCGACACTTTCTGCCTAGGGTTGTAACTGGCACTTCACATGCAGTAGCTGGTCACACTTCCCATGCAGTGGCTGGTCACACTTCACATGCAGTGGCTGGTCACACTTCCCATGCAGTGGCTGGTCACACTTCCCATGCAGTGGCTGGTCACACTTCACATGCAGTGGCTGGTCACACTTCCCATGAAGTGGCTGGTCACACTTCACATGCAGTGGCTGGTCACCCGTCACATGCAGTGGCTGGTCACCCGTCACATGCAGTGGCTGGTCACCCATCACATGCAGTGGCTGGTCACACTTCACATGCAGTGGCTGGTCACACTTCACATGCAGTGGCTGGTCACACTTCACATGCAGTGGCTGGTCACACTTCACATGCAGTGGCTGGTCACCCGTCACATGCACTGGCTGGTCACCCGTCACATGCAGTGGCTGGTCACACTTCACATGCAGTGGCTGGTCACCCGTCACATGCAGTGGCTGGTCACACTTCACATGCAGTGGCTGGTCACACTTCACATGCAGTGGCTGGTCACACTTCACATGCAGTGGCTGGTCACCTGTCACATGCAGTGGCTGGTCACACTTCACATGCAGTGGCTGGTCACACTTCACATGCAGTGGCTGGTCACACTTCACATGCAGTGGCTGGTCACACTTCACATGCAGTGGCTGGTCACACTTCACATGCAGTGGCTGGTCACCCGTCACATGCAGTGGCTGGTCACCCGTCACATGCAGTGGCTGGTCACACTTCACATGCAGTGGCTGGTCACACTTCACATGCAGTGGCTGGTCACACTTCACATGCAGTGGCTGGTCCCCCGTCTTCTGTTGGATTAACGCTGTTCTTAGTGTGCTTTACATATTTTTCAACCCATGTGTGCTGGTAAAGTAGAGGTCTTCAGCCCTGTTTTAGAATTGAAACTCTATCCAATGAAATCTTAGGGATTCTCCTTAACTCTATTAGATTTCATATTTTCATAGAACTTAAAAAACTTTATCTTGGCCTGGGAGGATGGCTTAATACATAAAAGCATGAAAGTCTGAGTTCTGGCTCTCAGCAACCGGATAACCCAGGCACGGCCATATGCACCTGCAGCTGCAGCATTGCAGGAGCTGCAGACAGGAGACTGCTGGGGTGTTCTGGCACCAGCCCAGCTCCAGGTTCAGGCAGAGACCGTCTCTCAAGGCAGAGAGTGAGAGAGCAGGGCACCTGGCACCCTCCCCTGGCCTCTGGCCACATGTGTATGGGTCCGTGCATCCGCACACCCACATCCACACTAACGAAAACAATCTCACATAAAGTAAGAGCAGGACCGTTTGCTTTGTACTCATTTTCTCAATTAGATTAAATCTTAATTGTTTTTATAAAGGTTAATTTTATTAAAATAATTTGAAGAAAATTGACATTTGTCCCATCTATCTCTCTATCATCTATATTATTATTATTATTATCATCTACTATGTATCATCTATCTATCTATCTTCTATCTATCTATCTATCTATCTATCTATCTATCTATCTATCAATCAATCATCATGTAGCCCACACTGGCCTTGAGTTCACGATGTGAAACAAGCTAAGCTCCCCAAGCATAGACTCCTACACCCGCTAGCGAGTTGTTCTTTTCCTCCTGCACAGAACCCCCTTCCTACACTTCTTCAAGCATCACATCAAGTGTCAATGACCTGAATAAGGCGAACACCTTGACTTGCCGTGCTACGACACGCTGTGGCTGTCCACACTGACTAACATGATCTGCCTCAACAACCTTCAGAGAGCATGAACATGAATCTCCAGATATCCCTTCAAGTGAGGCCTTAGTTCCTAGGGAAATGATAATTAAACCTTTTTTTCTTTCATTGACATTTCTAGAGCTGGGTGCAATACATGCCCTTAATTCTAGTATTTGGAGGGTGAAGCAGGAGCCTCATGAGTTCAAGGACAGCCTGGGCCACTTAAGGATGCTTGATATCAAAACAAAACAATGGGGAAATCCGTGCTGCGGGTGTGCTTTCTTTCCTCTTGCTATTTTCTTGTTTCTCTATTTCCTTGTGAATTCTTGTCTCTAATTCTTAGAATCTTCTTTAGTTTCTAATTCCTTAGAATCTTCTTTGTTGATTTACTCTACTATATGTGCCAAAGTGTCTTCATTTTAGGCTTAAAAAATAGCCTGGTTTCAAAGATACTCTTGAATCTTTCTTGAAGAATTCCCTGCTGGCCATGACACTACATTGTCTCTCTTAGTGCTGGGCCATCTAACATAACTCACAGATGGGCACAGACACACACGTGTAGGTACGCATGCACACCGCCCAGGATACTGTTTAATAAACAAAGCAACGGGACCGATATTGTGGCTCAGTGGGAAAAGGCACCTTCCACTAAGCCCGATGATCTGAGTTCAGCCCCCCAGGCCTCACGTGGTAGGCAGAAGGAAACAACTTCAGAAAGCTGTCCTCCACGTGTGTAGCTTGTGGTTCACGCTCAGTCACCCACAGAACATATAAATGTAATAAAAGCATTAAAAATGACAGTATACATACACCCTGGATCTGTGCTACGTCCATGGCTAGTGCCGTGGTCAGAGCGCCTGTGCTGTTTTCTTTCTCATCGTACCAGGCAATATCCTTCAGAGAAAGGGAATGGACACAGGATTAGAAAAACATTCTTCTCAGATCGGTGACTTAAAAAAAAAAATCAAGTTTGAAGGCATTTCGCTGTCTTCTCACGTGCCACTGGCTTCTGTACCTTAATTCACAAAGCACTGTGCTTTGTGTAGACTGAGGAATGCGAGACCGAGTTGTAGACTCGCTATCATATTACAATATTCAGCGTGTATAATTACAGTTGTAGAATGATTATTGTCAGAACGGCTATTTGCAACAATAGGGCACTTTGCTGTTTTACTCCACAGTAGAGTACTTATTTATTTATTCGTTGATTTAGTTTTTTGGTACTGAGGATCGAGTCTGGGGCTCAGCGCATGTTGGCCACCCTTTAGCAATGAGCTGTGTATCCAGAACACTCTGTTCTCATGGTGATGTCCAGTGCAACTTAGAAATGTGTTCCAAAATTGTTACCTAAATTTACCGGTGACAAAAAAAGAACTATTCCCCTCTTCTTTAGGATTCACAGAGGCACACAATTTACCGCACATTTTCTCTTACACCCTAAGTTTGGTAGATCTTAGGCACTGTGAGATAAGAGGTGGAAGGCTGGAAAACTGCTGCCTAGAAGCAGAGCGTCTAAAGAAAGCAGGTAAAAAACACATGCAAGGAAAGCACAAGGTAAGAGCTGATTTCGTTCCAGCAGCTAATAGAGACAGCAGCTCTGAGCACTTCTCAGCCTGAGGAGATGAGATGGTTCCCTCCTATTGAGTGTCTCCTCCCACTCAGACCACACTTGTTGATTAAAACTCCATGGAGACACCGATGAGCATGATAAGCACGGTCACTTAAACCCCCCGCCCCCCAAAAAAAAAGCACCAAAAAAACTGTCGGCTTGATACAACCCGGCCAGGCTCTGAGGCCCAGGTTACACAGTGCTGTCAAGGAGACAAAAACAAAAGAGAGACAGTCTACGTGAGACTCATGCACTGCCTCAGAAGAACGCTCTGTGGGGGGATGCGTCAAGAGTAGGGTAGGCACAACTGAGCACAGAACTGTGTTCTGTGACAGCCACTGCCATGGGGAGGCTTTCCCCAAAGGACTTATGGTCTTAGGTGACCTGAAACTGTGATGACAGTCTGTGAGTGACCTAAGAGGTGAACATTCATGAGTGACAGCTACACGGCAAGTTATAGCATTAAAACCGGAAGCCTCCAGGTATTTGTTATTCTGTAGAACTTGCTTTCAAATTAAGAGATTGCATCCATTTTCTAGTTGTTTCTAGACTTCAACATGACATGGAACGCATAAGGAAGTTTTAGGTATGATGTTAAAACAAAATAGAAAAATTAATGTTGAATATTACGTTCCAGATCCTGTAGCGCTCGCTACACCCCTCAGTGAACAGTCTTAGTCACCAGTCTAATAAGCAGTATGCCCCAGACGGCTTCCTACAAGTCAGCAATCGTACACCCTAAAGACTGTCTTCCTGCATATGCACTATATAGCAAAATATTTAGTAGAATCTCTGGAACCTAGCTGGCACTGGGTGAAAACTGGCTTGTTTTATGTCCTCCCAGGGGTAAGATAATTTCAAATAGAGGCTGTCAGGAATTTTGATATGTCTTTTTCCTACTGACAATTTCACTAGAAATAAAAATGCAATCACACTTCAAGAAGAGTGTAGAATATGGGTTTTTTTTCCCCCTGTAGTTATCGCAGCAGCCCCCCGGCCCCCCCCCCCCCCCGTGAGGTGCAGCTTCAGCAAAGAGGCCACAGTTCTTTTAAGAAATGGCCTGCTCTGTCTGTCATCCAGCTGAAGCCCTCATCGCTTCTGGAGCTCCAGGGTTTGTTTGCTACCTCACAACCCTTTGGTAGAAGCTCTGGGGCCTCCCTGGGCCCTCTAAATCATTGCTGCCAGTGCTATTATCTGATGGATGAGAGATTTATTTTTACCTAGAATCCCTGAACAACCCAATTTAGAGGGGAAATTGGCGGGGGGGGGGACCTGAATAAACAACAACAAAAAAGAAACCCCAAAATTTCAAACCCCCACAGCTTTGTAGATCAATATTGACCTCTAAAAAGTACAATGAACAATACTTTCAACCCTGAGGCTACCAACAGCCACAGTAACTTTTTACCTGAGAGGCTTTTAAGTAGGAATATAAAAGACAGATGGTTTACCTACAGAAAACCACACCCGATTCTATAAACATGGCTACTTCAGTGAGATTCCAAAACGGTTGTAAAAAGGCGCTGCAAGCCTCAGCATGCTTTCTAAGGTTTCAGTTTTATCTTAGGACAAAAATCCAGGCAGTAAAGGTTAGGTAAAATCCCATATTAGCTGTCTCCTTGCCACAGACGAAGCAACACTGTGAAGGAACATAGAAAGAGAAGGCTAAAAGTGCTATACTTTCCCCAGACCCTCCATTAAAAAAAAAGAAGAAGAAGAAGGCCTCTGGCCTCCTCTGTCACCTGTACTCATGTGCACACAGACATACCTGCATGCTAATAATTAAAAGTAAAATAAACAAAAACTATTCTGTGAACAGAGGGGAAGCCTCTCTACATTTGTCTGTGTAAAATGTTAAGATATTTAGGAAACAGTTTAAAAATTCTATGAACATAAATTGACTTGAACTGGAGAAAACATAAATTCAGGAAGATAAAAACAGTAAGGCAGTAGGTGTGAAATACAGTTTTAGCTAATTACAGTCTCACCTTAAGATTAGAGGTGGGGGCATGAGGTGTTATAAGTAAAAAAATATAAATTTACTAAGACCTACATGAGGGGGGATCAGATCTATTTTTAAAAATTATTTTAGGTCAGGGGATGTTTCAAAGGTGGAGGAAGCTTTGAGGCGGGCCCTCCCTGTACAGTGTGACCGCTCGCACTGCTGGAAGCTGAGTGAGGCAGTATGGGGACCGTGAGATTCATTGCATGGCAGCCCCCAGACTGCTGAGAAGATGTAAAAACTGCCTTTGACAACTCCCCTGGAAGACAGCAACTCAATTTCTGAAAAGCAATTGCCAGGCAGGAAGCATTTTCCACCAGCTCTGCTGACAGAAGGTGAAGCAAGGGCTTCAACGATTATGGGCTTTCAGGGACCCCGTCCATCCACCTCAGCTGCCAGACGCCACCTGTGGGAAATTATCCACCTAGTTTAGCCGTTTCCAAGAGTGACTGGTTGTCTGCTGCAGTCTGACCTGCTAGGCACACAGATGCTCTCTGAGTTGAGGACTTTCTCCACAACAGCCAAGAGACTGGAGGATTTTAGAGTGTGGAGAGAGAAAGCGTCACTGGCCCGGTGAGTCCTGCAAAGGTGCTATGAGGTCCCGGAGTTCTCCTGACTCCTTTTCAGTTTTAATGTGTGACCTTTTCTTTCTTACCCTCTCACACTACGTTGTGCACCAAAGGGAAGTTGAATGCAACTAATAACTGTAGACCTGAAATCTTTTATTTTCAAGCCTCATAATTTGGATGTGCTTTTTTTTTTTTTTTTTTTTAAATTTTAAGCATGTGTGTGTGTGTGTGTGTGTGTGTGTGTGTGCACGTGTGCGCTTGTGAGTGCAGTTTCTTCTGGAAACCAGAGGTGCTCACAATTTCCTAGAGTCAGAATCTCCAGCCCCCGGATGTGCTTTTTATTAGAAGAATATGATGGTGGATTGCTTTTTTTTTCTGCCTAGAACAACAACCGCATACTTCTCAATGACCTGAAATAAGAACTACATCAAGAAACTACATCAATTAAAAGAAGAAGAAGAAAAAAAAAAACCCCACTAAATGCACTGACCTGGTACAGCATGGCTTTGAATGCCAAGTGTCTTAGTCTCATGGCTAAGTTTTCCTCTGCTCTGCCATAAAACAATCCCTGGGAAGCAAACAGAAAGCTGGACGTTTATCTTTAAGTCTCTCTGTAAGGTTCAGCTACTATATTTTAAACTGAAACCGAGAAGATAACATAACCATGTAACTCTGCCCAGGGCCTTTTAGTCAGTTAAAACTGTACCTGCATCAGGTAAGTGACCAGGGCCACAGCGCCCAGGGCGACCAACACCACAGAGTAGAGTTGCGCCTCGTGCTTCAGGGTAGTTTTACTTTTGTCTTCGAACATCTGAGAAGGAACAGAGTCTCCATCAGAAGCTTGGAGGAAAGCGATAGCAGAAAACAAGCCAACCTCACTTAAAACGTCCGCATACACCAGGGTTTTCTACAGGAATTGCAACATAAGGAAAAAAAAACTATGCATTCTGGGTAAAAAAGAAATTATACTATTATTATTCTCTTGTCTACTTTTAATATACATGATAAAAATCAATTTATTTTTAGTTCACCTGCGTTTGCTCGGTAAGTATATCAGACAAATGAGTCTTCTATCACAGTGTTTTTTCCTTTTTCTTGTTATTTGAATTTTGTCTCCCTACCTTCCTCCCTCTCTCCCTCCTTTCTTTGTGTATATGTGTATGAATTTGGGTATTTGTATGTAGGTCAGAGGTCAACTTTGGTAGTGGATTCTTGCTCTCCTCCTTGCTGAGGCATAGCATCTCCGCTGTTTCTCCTCTGCCGATGTTGTACTGCGTATTTTAATCTAGCCAGTCCTACGCTCCTGTCTTGGGCTCCCGTCTTACCGTAGGGAACAACTGTGTACCACCACATGTGGCTTAGGATTTTGTTTTGTTTTGTTTTGTTTTTTGAGACAGGGTTTCTCTGTGTGGCTTTGGCCATCTTGGACTCGCTTTGCAGGCCAGGCTGGCCTCAAACTCACAGCCATCTGCCTGCCTCTGCCTTCCTGAATGCTGGGGTTAAAGGCACATGCCCTCCACTCCTGCCTGTGACATTGGCTTTTTATGTGGGTTCTGAGGATCAAACTCAGATTGTCATACCTGTGTGGCAAGCACATAGACAGCTTTCTGACCGTATAGTATTTTTTTTTCAATCAGATCATCAGTTTGAATTATTATTTCTAAGAACTTTTAGTAAGTCACACTTCTTAATATTCTTCAAAATTTGTACTGGCCCCTGGAAGTTGTTTACCAAGTTCGGCACCAGGCACACACAGTGGCATGCAATGCAGCTGTGTACAGGGCTGCTGAAGACAGTGTTGGTCTATGAGATCCTGAACCAGTCAACTCTTCTAGGGCTTTGCCACAAGCCCAGACTCATATCCCCCTTTCCCAGCTGGCTGCTAATAAAAAGGTGCCATTGTTTGGAAGACAATGAGGGAAGAGGCTCAGTGCTTAGGATACAACACTGGAGTCAGAATTAGAAAGAAAGCAATGTCTTTAGACCACGCAGCCAGCAAGACCCAGCGGAAAATTACGTGACAGATATGATTCACGTGCCAGGCATGCGAGCTCTCTTCCCTACCATGGGCCCTGCACTGGGGACGACCCACTTTGCAGATGAGTGTACCACAGCTCTGTGCGCCCTGGCTGTGCTTAATTTAACCCTAACTTTGACCCCGAGTTGTTAAAGGGATAAGCAAGTGAGTTTTACTTACGGTGACCAACTTTGCGAAGATGATGGAAAATGCTGGATGAACAGATCCATTTAGAACAGAAGCCAGTGTTCCCAGAACCACAAAAGGCCATTCGGACTTGCTTAATTTAAATACTTCTAATAAAGAAACTTCAGGAAGATTTGCCTAGAAATAAATCAAGTTGGATGAGAACACCATCAGTCTGAGGCACCATGGAACCCGGGGAAGTGGGGCGGGAGAAACAGAAGCACACTGGGACCTGCCGAACAGAGCAGATGGCACAGTACGATTGTACTTGCCTAGAAAAACGCTCTCGTGTTATTACTAACGATGAGCTTCAAACAGAGAGGAATCTACGCCAAAGTGATGACTTGTACAATGTCAGCGTTAGGACTTCACTCAGTTTCGATCACTAAGAAAGTACAAATTGGGGCTGTAGGCATCTGTGGAGGCATTTTCTTGGCTAATGACTCATGAGGGTGGTCCCAGCTCCTGTGCGCAGTGCTACCCCTGGGCAGATGGTTGTATAAGAAAACAAACTGAGCAAGTCACGGGGAGCAAATTGGTAAGCATCCTCCATGGCCTCTGCTTCAGTTCCCACCTTCAGGCTCCTGTCCCGAGTCCCTGCCCTGACCTCCCTTCATGATGGCCCTACAGCTGCACTCTGGAATAAACCCTTTCCTCCCCAACTTGCTTTTGAGCATGGTGTTTATCGTGGCAACAGGAACCTAAGCAGGAAAAATGCTGAGAGCGTTCAGCTGTGGATCTGGAGCCCAAGGTGGGCTAAGAGGAAGGAGTTTGATTTTGATACAGAAATGAGACAAGGCAGGATGGTGACCGAAGAGAATGCTAAGTCATGTCAGGGGCAAGGAGGGATGAAGTTGGAATCAGGGAACACCATGTCTGGGGACAAGCATCCCTACCCACAGGAGCTGGGACTAGAGGCCTGAACTGTGTGTGGGAGCTTGGCTGCATCCAGGCTGACGCAGCAGAAGCAACAGGTGAATCCCCTGTCCACCAGGGCTGCATGCAGGGACATCGGGGCGGGGGGGGGGGGGAAGTATGTACATGCCCAACAGAGGGTCATGATGCGAGGCCTGGCCTTGTGTCTTGAGCTGGTCGCGACTTTTAGGCTCACTTCAATTCTTAGATGTGTCTTTTTCTTCTTTAATAGTTGGCTTGGATTTCTATGACTGCACACTTGTTGCTCACTCAGTTCTTTGTCTAAGACACAATGACTCGGAAGTCCGATTGGATGCTCCCCAGACTGAGATCCACAACACCCTGGCCCAGATTATGCTGGGGTGGCCCTGATGGTGTGTCCCACACTTCAAGCTGCTGTTTTAACCCATGGTTTGCCTTGTAGGAAGGAACAGCATGTTTTCACGAGATTACTTTTCCTCCCCAACAAGGACTTTTTGACATAAATGCAGTCCATTAGATGGCCCCCTTAGTGTCACAGGGAATACTTCATGAGCTTAGTAGCACCATAGTATTTTATTTAAACCAATTCTAAGTTTTATAAGGATTAATTGGACGTTGGAAAACATGTTGGTAGGTGACCTGTTACCTCTTGACAGTGACCAGCTTCCTGAAACTCGTCAGTGCAAGGGGCCTTGGTGCTGTTCACATCAGGCAGAGAATCACAGCTAGTATCTTCTTCAGTGGGGTGTGTCCTTGACTCCATTTGCTCATCAGCCTTTTTAATATCCTTAAATGAAAAACGTACATGCTGTCACAGTGATGTATTTAAAATACAAAAGCAGGGCTAGGAGGGTAGCTCAGCCGGTAAAGTGCCCAGCAAGCACAAGGCCTGGGATTTGGTTCCCAGAACTCAACCTTTACAAAGCTGGGCATGGTAGAATTCACCTAGTTCCGGGGAGGAGAGGCAGGGGTGCTGCTGCAAGGGCTGAAGATGGGGTGCGGGGGGCAGGTGAAGGTGAGGGTGTGATCGCATAGATTGAGGTAGGTTGATCCTTTTGCCTTGCTGGCTAGACAGTTTAGCATACTTGGTGAGTTCTAGGTCAGCTATAGATTCTTCCTTAAAACAAGCAAACAAGATGGACGGTGCTTACACACACACACACACACACACACACACACTCACTCAAAGGGAAAGAATACAAAGGTATTTTATTGTGTCACTTTAAAGCTATGTATGTGTGTCTAGGACCTGAGAGAGAACTTAGGCAACAGTAATACTTTCCTTGCCAGCAGGCGCAGCCCAATCCAGGCTGAGATTTCAAAGCAAAAATAGTTGTGTGTTAGGGGTCCATGAAAATAAAAACACAGAGAAATCAAACGGACCATGGAAAAGTGTTAAAATATAGATTAATGTTAAATTCTAAGCTAGATTGCACTGTACCTAGTTTTTCATTTTTTCCTTCCTTCCTTCCTTCCTTCTTTCCTTCCTTCCTTCCTTCCTTCTTTCCTTTCAATTGTAATTTAGAAAAATTAGGATTATTTTAATGAGACACCCAAGCAATATACCCTACCCACTGGTCCACGAGTGGGAGTGGACACTTGTGATTTCACTAGACGCCCCTTCTAATGCAGGGAGCTGGCACGAGAGGATCGGGCACCCAGATAAGACAGTAGCTGAGGGAAGGGTCGAGGGTGGATACAGGCTCAGGTAGGCAAGGGGCAGGTACACATTCCAGGGATGCTCAGATCCTTCAGTAAGTTAATGAGTCACACACAATCACAGTTAACGAGCCACAACACAAATGCACAATGAATGCTAACCTGGCTGTTTGCCGTTATCATCTGTAATCACACACCCTTAAGCTATCACCTTCTTTTCTGTTATTCTTCTACCATGGAAGAGATATTTTATTTGGATATTTTTTTTTTTTTTCTTCAGGAGTTACACTGTGTGAAATTTAAAATAGATAGGGAAGAGTGTTGTGAAATACTGTCTTCTGGGCGTGACATGGCCATTGCACTCACTAACTCACCAACTGTGACTACCTGCACAAGACCAAGCCCATAATGTCAGTCAAGATCCCAGCAGGCAGCACTGATTAGACTCAGTGGGTTACAAAAACAGAAAGAAAGAAAGGAAAAAAAAGAAAAGAAAAAAGACTACATGAAGGTGGGAGGGGATGTTGGGAAGGGGCTGGAGAAGTTGAGGGTAGATAGGAGATCAGGACACACTGTGCACATATACAGGGTTATCAAAGTACAACTATCCTAAAAATCATCTGCATTTGATTCATATTTTTCAATTTACTTATTTATGGTTTTTTGTTTGTTTGTTTGAATGCATGTGTGCCTGGTGCTGTGGAGGTCAGAAGCGAGACTCAGACTCCATGGAACTGGAGAGGAGTTTGTTTTTGTTTTTTGAGACAGGGTCTCTCTGTGTAGCCCAGGCTGCCCTGGAACTCACTCTGTAGACCAGGCTGGCCTCGAACCCACAGACCCGCCTGCCTCTGATGTCCAAGTGGCTGTAGTTAAAGGCGTGCGCCACCACTGCCTGGTGGAACTGGAGCCGTGCATGGCTATGAGCTGTCATGTGAGTCCTGGGGCCTGAACCTGGGTCCTGTGCAGGAGCAGGTAGTGCTCTTACCCACTAAGCCATCTTCCCAGCTCCTCTGTACTTGATTTTATTTCATACTCACTTATGCAAAAATAATTCCAAGTACTTAAAAGAATTAGCTCATTTAGTACTTATAATAATTAATTGATTACTGCACCCCCCCCCCATGTTAGGGATTAGAAAATAGAAACAGACAATTTAAGACTCTTCTCTCAGGCCCTAAAAGGGTAATGTCACAGAGTCAGCTGGCAGTGATAGCAGCTCATTAGTCAGCTACGGTGCTGTGCTGCTTCTCAAGTCTTTCTTTGTTTCTTTTTTCCACGTCGTGTGTGAGTGTGTGTGTGTGTAGGCAGTGTGTGTGGGGTGTGTGTGTGTAAGCAGTGTGTGTGGGGTGTGTGTGTATGTAGTGTGTGTATGTGTGTAGGTGTGTGTATAGTGTGTATGCATGGTGTGTGTGTCTATGGTGTGTATGCATGGTGTGTCTGTGGTGTGTATGCATGGTGTGTCTATGGTGTGTATGCATGGTGTCTGTGGTGTGTATGTGGTGTGTGTGTCTATGGTGTGTATGCATGGTGTGTGTGTCTATGGTGTGTATGCATGGTGTGTCTATGGTGTGTATGCATGGTGTGTCTGTGGTGTGTATGCATGGTGTGTGTGTCTATGGTGTGTATGTGGTGTGTGTGTCTATGGTGTGTATGCATGGTGTGTCTATGGTGTGTATGCATGGTGTGTCTGTGGTGTGTATGCATGGTGTGTGTGTCTATGGTGTGTATGTGGTGTGTGTGTCTATGGTGTGTATGCATGGTGTGTCTATGGTGTGTATGCATGGTGTCTGTGGTGTGTATGTGGTGTGTGTGTCTATGGTGTGTATGCATGGTGTGTGTGTCTGTGGTGTGTATGCATGGTGTGTCTGTGGTGTGTATGTGGTGTGTGTGTCTATGGTGTGTATGCATGGTGTGTCTATGGTGTGTATGTGGTGTGTGTGTCTATGGTGTGTATGCATGGTGTGTCTGTGGTGTGTATGCATGGTGTGTGGGTGGTGTGTATGCATGGTGTGTCTATGGTGTGTATGCATGGTGTCTATGGTGTGTATATGGTGTGTGTGTGTATGCAGTGTGTGTGTATGCATGGTGTGCATGTGGTGTGTATGTGGTGTGTGTGTATATGTGGTGTGTGTGTGTGTGTGTGTGTGTGTGTGTGTGTGTGTGTGTGTGTGACTTGTGGGCTTGTAAATGTGGAGGCCCAAGGTTGACATTGAGAGTCTTCCTTGATCATTCACTGAGGCAGGGTCTCTCAGTTGAACTCAGAGAGCACCTATACGACAGTGTGTACTGGGGATTCTGTGTCCCCCACACTGCAGGGGACCTGGAGTTCCAGAGATCTGCTGCACAGGGGTGGGAGTTAGAATCTGGCCCTCATACTTGCAAGGCAATGGCTCCTCTCTCCCTGCCCCGCAGCCACCTGTTCTTAGATTTCCTTAGCAGTGTTAACTTTGCCATTGTAATTGTCATGGATTTTCAGAATGACTAATTTTGACACTACAGGCAGTGGTGGCAAGTGAGTGTGCCCAGAATTTGAAATAAGAATCACTTGTTCCTCTGGGTTCACTGAGCATTAAGATGACAACATGCTCTATCGGAATTGACACGGTTTTGTTTACCTGAGAACACCAATCTACTTCAAATAAGGAGTTAAAATATTTTACATAATCATAACACAAATGTATTATTTCTGATTTTTCTACATTGTGAAAACTCTTTAACTCAAGGCCTAGCATTGGACTTTCAGTTTAATTATAATGAAAAACTAAAGCTGTGTTAGTCCAAAGAAAGGCTAAGTGTAATGGTTCTTAAAAACCTCAGAAAAAGTGGCTGGGTGGTGGTAGTGGCAGTGGGAGCCTTTAATACCAGGACTTGGGAGGCAGAGACAGTCAGATCTGTGAGTTCAATGCTGCCCTGGCCTACAGAGTGAGTTCTAGGACAGCCAGGGCTGCGCAGAGAAACCCTGTCTCAAAAAACAAACAAAACAAAACAGAAAACACAAAACCAATCAAACCAAACCAAAACTAAATCCAAAATGACGATAACACAACAACAACAACACCCCAAAAGCGATGAATTCTAGCTCAGCTATCTCCTTTTTTTACTAGTTATATTGGTTTGGAAATACTGACTTTAGTAACTTCATAAACTGAGTCTTCTAAGGCTCTCACGCTGAGGGTTGCAACTCTTTTGGGGGGGTCTCATATCAGGAACCCTGTAATCAGATAATCACATTACAATCCATAGCAGTAGCACAATTTCAGTTATGAAGTAGCAATGAAATAATTTTATGGTTGGGGGGGGTCACAACAACACGAAGGCCGTACTAAAGGGTCTTAGCGTTAGGAAGGGTGACAACCAATGGCTCTAAGGAATGAGAATTCACGCAAGTTCACTTGTCAAGCAACGTCTCACTCATTTTTAAAGGAAACACAGGATATAAACAAACATGGAATAAAATCAAAATCAAGTAGTCAATCGAGTAGGTTGTTCTTTGTTTTATTTTGTGTGTGTGCATGGGCTATATAAAGGTACATGTATGTGCACGTGTGTGTGTGTGTGTGTGTGTGTGTGTTCACTTGGATGTGGGTGTTCGTGTGTGTGAGTCTGGGCTCACGGATTTGGCTAGACTGGTTGGCCAATGAGCTCCAGAGACCTTCCTGTCTCTGCTGTCTTACAGCCCGAGTTTCAAGGGGGCCCAGTGTCTGGCTCTTCCATTGCGTTGGGGATCTGAACTTCAGTGTTCAAGATTGCACCCCATGCATGTTCACGACTGAGATGTCTTCCCAGCACCCCCCCCCCTTAAAAAAACAAAACGAAACAACAAAACAAGAACAAAAGCAGTCAGGGTCTCACTATGTGTCCCAGGTTGGATCCCTGTGCTTTTGCCTCCTGAGGGCTGGGATTACAGGCCTTGCGAACCACTGCTTTGCTTTCATTACCTTTAGGCTATGCTAAACAACACTTATGTACTGGAGGAAGTCAGGGTTTAGGGTTACAGTGTTACTACGAACTTGATGAGGAGAAGGAGACTCTCCATTTCCTAATTCGTAAAGTAGTCATCTGGACATCAAAGGCAGTTGAGGGAATAAAATAAACAGAAAAAGAAAAGCGTTTTTTTTTTTAATCCATAGAAGAGCCATTAGGAGTAAGTCTGTCTTCTAGACTGAGGTCCCCCTCAGTCCCATAGGGGAGGGGAGTAGGGGGAAAGTGGGAGGGAGGGAGGAATGGGAGGATACAAGGGATGGGATAACAATTGAGATATAATATGAATAAATTAATAAAATATATTTAAAAAGAGAGAGAGAAGAGAGCAGGAGTAGATAGAAGGCGATGCCGGGGTCTTAGTTCGCATTTCTTCTGCTGATGTGCCTCAAGGGAAGAGCTGGAAACTGGCCACTTCGTCCTGCCCTGTGACTGCCTAATAGGAGCTGCGAGGCTGTGCACATATGGAGCGTGTGTGTGTTCATTCCATAGATAATTAGTCCCACTGCGAGCCATACATGGTGTCTGGTGCGCCCCCCACTTCAAATCCCTGGCCCGCCCTTCTGTCTGGCTCCCGAGAACTTCTAATACTGTCCCCTCACTGTGTCCAGTGACTCTCCAAGCACCCATCTTTCTGCATGGAAAGTCTGATCTCTACCATTCAGCTACACAACCAAGCAGCTGCTGTTGTCATCGTAATCTTTTCACTCTCTGCATTGCTGTCTCGCCTCTGGTTTTCTTCTCAGCTCTCTCCTCCTGGTAGCCTTCACAGCTCCTCCTTGGGGAATGTAACCCTGCCCCGACCTGTCCCGTCTCCTATTTTACAAAGACACCACACACAGATGGAACACGCCGCACACACACACTACCTGTGCCACGGCGAGCGAGTAATACAGCCCTTGCTTTGCCATGAGCTCAGCATGGGTCCCTTTCTCTGCCACCAAACCATCCTTCATCGTCACAATCAGGTCTGCCCCTCGGATAGTGGAGAGCCGGTGTGCGATCACAATTGTAGTGCGGCCTTTGCTTGCCTACCGAACAAAAGACAAGGGGAGTAAAGAGAACAAAGTCAGAAAGAGCTTCTGCAACAGTCAGGACAACTTACATTTCAGCATTATTTTTTAAAAGAATATTATCCTGGGATATAGAAAATTAGAATGCTTAGCAGAGTAGAAAGACCAGTAGAAATTAGAATATAAAAAAGTAATTTGCTCCAAGTGGTGTTTTTATATATATATAAATATAAACCATATAGTATCTTAGCACTAAATGAATCCTAAAAAGAATTTATGAGCCATCTAACCATAAGAGCAAGAGAAATCTAAGATTTAAACTTATTGTTATCTCTCAAAGGAGCATGTTCTTTGACACGTTATGTGAAGACTCAAGGTGAAACATGTTTACAACGGTTTTAAAACAGTCATAAGTACATAGAAGGGTACACTTAGGGGCATTAACGGATACATTTCAGACTGAATTTATTCAGGTCACATGGGCAGGTTGCTACCAGCAACTAGAAGCCATCACTTGTGACTTGCCCTTTGCTGTGCCTAACGCTGTTCACCCACCAAAGAGACCAGTATCTTATTCCCAGTAACTGGCTCTCGCTCTCTCCCTGCCCCCTCCCCCGTGTGTGTGCCTTTGTAAATGGAATCTGCAGTCTATACTTTTGTTTTTCTGAGTATTTATAGTTTTGAGACTAACTATTTTGTTTCCTATACCTACACAGTTTTCACTGTATAGATCTCATTTATACATTCTATTATGAACTGAGTTTGAGTCATCTTTAGTTAGTTAGTTTGTTTTCTATAATGTATAGATTCTTTAATGTATTTATTTCAACAACATATTTATAGAGATCTATCATTTGTAGACCTCAAAACGGACTGTTTAGACATAGAGTGTCTAAGTCTACAGAGCCCCAAATAGCAGGGGAATCCTGGGCAGCATTCTGTATTTACACCAACAATGGGTAGAGTCCTTTTTTTGTATTATATTGTAACTTTCATTCATATTTTCCTAATGACTAATGAGGTTGAAAAAATTTTGTTAAAAGAACGTTGATTAGCTTCAGTTGTTTTTTTTTTTCAGAGAATTACTGCCTCTGCCTGCTACCCTAGGCCTAGTCCTGGAGGCTTCTTGGCTCTGTACAATCTAACCTAGGCCTAGAATTACTGTCTGGTAAAACTACCTCTCTGCCGCTCTCTCCCTCTCTCCCTCTCTCCCTCTCTCCCTCTCTCCCTCTCTCTCTCTTTCTGCATTGCCCCTTAAGTAGCTTCCCTTTCCTCTCTCTTCTTGTGAGAGTTGGGTATATCATATTCTGTTAAAACTTTCTTTGATTCATCACTGTTTCTGCCATTTAATTAGACATCACTTTCAAACATGGGTACTTCCTTCTACAAACTAACTTCACCTTCATTATTTGGGATTAAAGGCGTGTGCCACCACACCTGGACCTAAGCTTTTCTTTACCTCAAACTTGCTCTATACTAGGCTGGCCTTGAACTCAGAGATCTGCTTGCCTCTGTCTCCTGGATTAAAGCTGTGTTTATATCACAGCGGGATCACACAGACCGAGAAGGTCTTTGGATGTGATATCTGCTATAGCAGCCATGTTCTGAATTAAAATTCCTCTACACAACTTTTCAACTGGCTCGTGAAAACGTGAAACTCTGTTTTGTCGATGGCCCAAATCTCTTGCCCACTTTCCTTTGGGACCATCTTTTTCTTGCTAATTATCAGGAGCTGTTTACAGAGCCTCGTTATGAAGACTTCATGAGAAGCCGTTCTTCCACGTGTGTGGTTGTCTTCTCACTCTCTAAATGCTGTCTTCCAATGAACAGAAACTTCAAAATTTAATGATGTCCAACTTAGTGGCTCATCTCTTTTCTAATTATGTCTTTTGAATCCTGTTTCAGAAATCTCACCCGCTCCTCATCCTCCAGTCACAGATGGTTTTCTATTTAATCTTCCACGTTTTACTATTGTGCCTTTCATGTTTAAACTTTCAATTCGTCTATAATTGACTTTTTGTGCATGATGTCTTTGTCAGCCTTTAATTTTGCTTAAATGACTGTTCTAGTGGCCCTATCGTAAGTAAGGTGAGATTACTCCAGTCTGTTTTTCGATTGTGCATTATTCTGTTGGCCAGGTCACCTGTCACTACAACAGTGACTCACTGTGCTAACCAGGAGAAAGCTCAGATAGTTTTATGATCTAGTAGTTTGAGACTTCCAGCTTTGCTTTCCTCCATACTTGCCAATCTGGAAGCAATTCGTTTCACAGCCCAGAAAAGGCACTCAGCAGGCACGTTACAAGTGACCGTCACAGCATCACAGCATCACAGATATTTAAGTTTCTTATTTCTGACTCTCTTATTATCTGTTTCAGAGAAGGGAGCTGGAACCCGGAACACCTGGAAACTTGTTTCCTGCCTCTGGAAGGTGCGGAGCTAGGCTCTGATGTCATTCCTCTGCTCTGTATAAAGACCTCTCTATTGTAATGGATAATGCTTACTGAAGTGACTGAGGGTTTCTGTCAAAGCCTTGCATTTCCAATCTACGAGAGAAGGAAACGCTTCAAAACATTAGCTATTCATAACCAAAATGAATGAAATTAGGATATAATGCTACATGGAAAATGCAGGAAAAACCGATGCATACTGCCAGGACTATGTTTTAAAACTATCTGTAGGAAAAAAGACCAAATATTAAAAAGATCAAATATTAGTAGAGCATGGGCCTAACAGTTCATTCAGTGCTTGTTTGTTTCTTTCCTTCTTTCTTCGTTCGAGACAGGATTTCTCTGTACAGCCTTGACTGTCTTCTTGGTTGTTTTGGACTCGCTTTGTAGACCAGGCTGGCCTCAAACTCACAGTTATACACCTACCTGCCTCTGCCTCCCTGAGTTCTGGGATTATAGGTGTGCACAACTGAGCCCAGCTCAAGTTATATTTTTCTTAATTTTCACAATTTTATCTAATGTAAATGTACTGTACTTTTGCTTGAAGCGTTAAAGTAATTAGAAAGGTATGTTCTCTGTTCCAGCGGTAACCTCTGCAGGCGCACAGACGGGCAGATGCTGTGATGAGAAATTGAAAGTATTGGTGTGAGAAAAGGTCTTTTGCTAATGTTTTATAGCATCTTATTATTTCTTGAAAAAATGACTATTGTGACACATTTAATTTATTACCATCCAGGAAAGCAAGACAGAGTGCAACCTGAAAAGCCTCCAACAGGCCTGTGAATTATTATATGAAAAAAACCACTTGGCAGAGATGAAGCCTCTACCAAGACTGAAATGTAAAAGACAGCAGCGGTTAAAAAGCTGGGATGTGCAAATGAGCAAAAAAGCCCATGCTATGCCTTCTGGTGTGAGGCCATTGCGCTAACTCTACTCTCAGCTCTGGCCTTGTTCTCCCTGGGAGTTTTTTCTTCTTCTTCTTAATAAACTATCTATGTCTCTACCACTCTCCACATGCTCCTGTCCAACCCTTTGTTCTAAGACACAGAAGCCTGGAAATTCCAGGGGCTACCTACTGAACCCAATCTCTGCTGACATCACAAGGATACTCTCAAGCGAAAAAAAAAAGGGGAATACTAGAACTTTCTTAGGACATCAGGAAGATGGAGGTCGTTTAGCTATAACTTAAGCTAGAATCTGGAGCATGAAAGAGCAGTAGCAATGAACACCCACGTCTCACGTGACAACAGAGTGCTCTTCCTAGGGTCTGGTTTTTACATTTACATAAGAAATTAAAACTGGGCGTGAGACACTGTAATGAAAGCTGGCCTTTTGCATTAAGCAGATCTTTTTTTTTTTAAATTAGCTTTAATTACAATATCTACTAAAAGAGCTGCATATGTCCTACATGTGCATATATATTCAGATGCACACAGACACAGACACACACACATGTATTGGTGTGTGTGTGCGTGCTCACACCATAATGTGCCTATGAAGGTCAGAGGACAACTTTCCTCAGATCGAACTCAGACTGTAAGTCTTGGCAGTTCTGCCTTTAATAACTGAGCCATCCCACTGGCCCCATATTCACACATACATAGGAATATACACACATATATAGATAGCCCACATACGTACATGCACATATATGTGTACACACATATGTGATTGTAGCTATATACTCATGTACGTATATGTGCATGCACACTTTACCTCAACCAACCCAGCTAGGAAGGGAACAACGCAATGATTTGGCTTAGTAACTAACGAAGGATGAAATGTGCCACTCAGAAGTGAGGCTAAGTCAGTGAGTGACGTCACGGTCATTCTAACGTCTCTCACATGCGTGGCAGTGGCCAGTACTATTTTAGGAAGATAATTGGAAGTCAATGCTTGAAGGGAAATTGTGTCAATGCGAATACCCTTCGGAGGCACTAAAGGAAAAAAAAAATGGTTAGAGAGAGGAATCCCATTAGTGTGAATGGAAGACGCAAAATGGCCACTGCTGTTTCTCTGAAGGGGTGTTGCGCCTGCAGGGAGACGGGACCTGCTAGAATGGAAGGGTGTACAGATTCATGGTGTGTGTGTGTGTGTGTGTGTGTGTGTGTGTGTGTGTGTGTGCATTTGTGTGTGTGTGCATGTGCCTTTGTGTGTATGTCTCTGTGTGTGTGTGCACATGTGCATTTGTGTGTGTCTGTGTGTGTGTGCATGTGAGTTTGTGTGTGTGTGCATTTGTGTGTGTGTGTGTTTCTGTGTGTGTGTGTGCCAACTGTAGCACTTATTTCTCTAAGGCACGCTCTGGATCCGCACCAGAGGAACTTTGAAAACTACTATCTAGTGTCCAAAGAACGCCAGATCTGTACTTCCTTGTGTTTAAAAACAGCAGTGTGTGTGCGACTCCGGAACGACTCTGCCCGCTCACCTTCTCCAGCGCAGCTTGAACGGCTGACTCGCTCTCTGCATCGAGGGCGGAAGTAGCTTCGTCTAAGATCAGAATCTTGGGGTTTCGAACTAGCGCGCGAGCAATGGCGATTCTCTGTTTCTGGCCCCCGCTCATTTGAGCTCCTTTTTCCCCTACTAGCGTATTAAATTTCTAGTGAGATACAGAGAGGGGGGGAAAAAAACACAGAAATAAGAAGGCGATTAAATGATTACAAGAGGAAATGGCAGGCACATTTGTGCTTTGATACCAGCTTACTGCCTGCTTTAGCGTGGCCATTCAGAATCTTTGATTTGATCGCTGTAAAAACAAACATCTCCGAGGAGAAAGCCCAGGCAAAGAGCATAAGGAGGATAACGTAGGACCAAACCAGATAAACAGAAACAAGGATTCTTAGAAAAGTTCTTAACTGGAGTCAATTTTCAAATCTCTTTTAGATGACCTCAGAATACTTAAAAAAAAAACAAAAACAAAAAACAAAAACAAACTATGAAGCATACACTGTAATAGTGTTTGCTGGCAATCTGATAGTTGTCTGAACTTTTCCTCTTGGAAACTGAAAAATAGTAAAGCAAGAATGAACGCTACTTAGCCGGGTGTGGGGGCCTAGTGTTGAGCAGTCACAGGCAAGATGACCAGGAGTTCAAGGCCACTTCCAACTGCACGTTATATTCAAAGCCAACCTGGCCTACAGGAGACTCTGCCTCAAAACAAAAGCCAAAAGACCAGGCATGGGAGTACGTAGCTTTAACCCCAGCACTCAGGAGGCAGGGGCACATGGGTCTCCATGACTTCAAGCCAGTCTGGTCTACACAGTGAGTTCAAGGACAGGTAGGGCGCTGTAGAGAGATTCTGTCTCAAAAAACAAAAACAAAACTAAAAAGCAAAACAAAACAAAACAAAACAAAACAACAACAACAACAACAAAAAACCAAAGCATATGAAATTCAAACAAACTGAACTAAACTTACCACAACTTCTTTTTTAAAAGCCTTATATATATTTTTTTTTCTAAAACAGTTTTCAGTCTTGGGAAAAATTTAAGGCCTTTTAATTTATTTATTTCTTGCTCAATACACTTTTAAACAAATCAGACATTACTGTGTCCTAGTGGGGTAACTTCAAATACGTGTGACCTGTATTAGTCACATATTCCATTGGGTTATGGCTCACATCTCACACCTCATCAAGGACAGAAGTTTAAATATTCATTTTGAAGCCTTTAATTTCTTTTCTTTTCTTTTCTTTTCTTTTTTTCTTTTTTTGAGACAATGCCTCTTTTTTCTTTAATTTTTTTTTTACAATTTATTCAGATTACATCCCAATTGTTATCCCCTCACTCGTATCTTCCTGCGGTTTCCTCCATCCCTCACCATATAACCATTCTTAAAAAGGATGAAAGATTTCTAAAAACAAAAATCAGTCTCCTTGCAGAATAATTTATCCACAATAAATAAACACATTTTATGGACATAGCCCTGTTGTTTTTTTTATTAAATAAATTAGTACTAATGTGACTTACAAAATCTTCTCAGGGTACTTTTCAGTGCAAACCTGACCTTGGTTCAAAATAGTCACATTTGGTTTTGATAGTACAAGCTTATTTAGTTTTTGTTTTGTTTGTTTGTTTGACAGAGTCTCATGCAGGCCAGGATAGCTTCAGATTTTCTTTCTAGTCCAGAATGACTTTGAACTGTTTTGTGTCATCTTCCTGCCTCCACCTTCCAGGTGCTGGGATGGATTACAAGCATGGGCCACAGTGTCTGTCTGGGTTTATATGGTGTTGGAAACTGAAGCCAGAGCTTCCGGATTGCGAGGCAAACTCTCTACTGAGTCGCGTCCTCAGTCCACGTAGTGGTGCTGTGGATTTTGTTTTTCACACATATCAGCAATGTATTTAGGTTATGTCTACCCTCTAGGACTTGACTCTGTCGCACTCCCAGCTCCTTCTGGACTTCCTCTGGGGTCTGTTCCCAGCTTCAGACTCTACGCCCTATGCCTTACTGAGCTCAGTGTTCATGGTGTAGGGGTATCCACTGCAGCATGCGGCCTCACCACAGGCCACATCCCTGAAGTAGTCTGACGTCCCCTCTCTCAATATCGTTTGCCATTAGCTCCTCAGCTCGGGATGGGGCCTTGTGACCCAGCTCCCTTGCTGGGATGTGGACTGACTTGATCTTGTACAGCAAGTGCAACCCACAGCAACTGAAAGTTCTAAAGAGCAATGGCTCTGTTTTCCAAAAGACCCGCATTCTCTCAGCAGACCGTCTTGATCCCTGGCTCTTAAAATACTTTCCGCCTCTTTCATGATGTTCCCTGAGCCGTGTATTGTGTTTTTGAAACCTGCCCACGACCTGTCAGTGGCTTATACTGTTAAGCGATGTGTTCCCCACAATGTCAGTGGAGACCCCTACAGAGGTCAGTTAAATTAGAATTTCAGAAAACGATTGACCTATCAAAGATTAAAAATTCATTGTTTATCTGACAACTAAATTTAACTGGTAACTCTGTATCTCACCTGGTAATAACTTGTTAACCCAAGTTCTGACTATTATGAATAAAGTGTCCGTGAATATTTATGGAAAAGATAGTTTTGTGATTGCATTTTCTTCTCCATTGAAAGATGGTGCATAGGAATAGTGAGCTGCCCTGATGCCACAGACAGTAGTCTGGCAGGCAAATTGCTTTCTCAACTACTGCTCTTCCTGGGTGCTGGGGTGGGGTAGGGGGTGGTGGGGGTGGTGGGAGTGGGGAGGTCCAAGTGCTTGGATTAGCACCAACGTTACTTCAGCTTGTACTTCCCATTTTGGCCATTCTAGAAAGTGTGAAATCACCCCCGACTGCAGCTTTATTTCAAGCTTTTTCTGAAGACTAATGAAAATGTACAGTTTTTACATGTGCTACTCATCTTTTGACAAACCTGAGATCCTATTTTTAAAAATCTTAGTTTAGTTTTTCTTTATATCTTATTGAAACATTTTTAAAATAGTTGGGATGGACACCCTGGTTAGATAGAGATGTTCAGTACGTTTTCTTGTATGGAGTACCGAGCCTTTTATTTATACCCTCATACAACACTTATATTTAATAATACAATATGACTGTCTCGGCTGTCATCTTGAACTAGATGCTGTGAGTGTGTGCCAGCATCGTTAGTCTGCGTTTAAAGCTGTTTTGCCTATTATTCACATTTGACTTTATAAATATAAAAATATTTTAGAGTCCACACAACTCTTTCTATACATATTCAAAAGACTCATGGAATTCTCTGACTGGTCCAGAATCAGATCTCTAGGTCAACTTGGGAGTCATATGTGACCTTAAAAACATTGACTCTTTAAATGAATAAATAAGGCACAATTTATTTACAGCTTCTTCCACTGTTTTGACTAATCCTTTATTAAGTGTATTCTTAAGACATTTAAAATTTTGGTGACAATCGTGAGATCTTTTTACAAAATTATTTTAATAACTTTTTATTCTATTTAAAGATTTAATTGATTTTTATGAAAGTTCGGTCTCATTAATTATTGGCTTTTTCTTGAATTTGTTTGGCAGTTGGTATCTTTGAAGGGGTTGACTCACTTCCAAGCTGTTAAATTCGCACACACAGGGGGTTCATAGTTCCCCTTATGTCCAGTTCTCAGTGACTGGGGGATCGGTGGTCAAAAAACAGCCTGTCATTGTTGGTTCTCTGCCCCTCTCCCTTCGTCTGCGCCTTTCTACCTCTCTCTGTCTCCCCCTCTCTGTCTCCTTCTCTAACTCCCTTTTCCTCTCTCCTTTCTTGTGACCTCCCCCTCGCTAACATGTCTGTGAACTTCGGTATTTGGCACACTTACCTTTAGTGTTTTTTTCTTTCCTTTTATTCTTTGAATTACAGCATTGTGATTTACTAATACGTTCACATCACAGGTCATCTTTGTCTGTAAATGTTTTTTGTGTAAATCCTGACTTGTTGAGGAGTGCATGGACATGCTCCTAAATGCTAAGAGGGAGGTAGGAGCCACTGTGCACCATGAGGAAATTCATTGACAGGAGTGAAAATAGGCCAGCCAAAGGAAAAGTGCCACTTCTGAAACACAGGAAAGGAACCCTTACGGCCTTAGTGGTCTTGCTGGCCTACATGCCATGTTAGTCCCTATGTTAAACCACAGCATAATAAGCATTAAACATTATTTATTTACTTATTTATTTTTGTTTTTTTGAGACAGGGTTTCTCTGTGTAGCCTTGGATGTCTTAGAGTTGCTTTGTAGACCAGGCTGGCATTGATTGAACTCAGTGATCCACCTGCCTCTGCCTCCCTAGTGTTGGGATTAAAGGTGTGCGACACCACACCTGGCTTAAACATTATTTTTTTAAAAAGAGTTATTTTGCGTCAGTGTACACAGTGTACTTTTTAAGTATGCTCTTCAAAAATCAATGCTTTTGTTGTTCTGACCTTCTGGAGCTATGGAATTTAGATGTAATTTAATTTCATGTGTAAGCTTTTTATACTTTACTCTGTGCACCCCACAATTTTCAGGAGGTTCTGAAATGCAGATAAATGGTTTAATAACTATGACGTAATGCTCACTAATACACATCTTGCTGCTAAGAAACTCAAACTTATCACATTCTTTTACAATTCTACCTTTCTTTCTTTCTTTCTTTCTTTCTTTCTTTCTTTTTTTTAGATAAGATTGGTTCAGTTCTACATTTCTTATAAGGTGTAGCCTTATATGGTAGTAGCCCTGTCCCCACATTCTTGCACACCAGTCCTGACATTATGTGTGAGTGCGGGATTCCCATATTACCCACTAGATGGCGCGACACACCAAGGTTTTCAGACACCATTTCTCAAATCTCTTTGTCCACGCTGCTCTGAATGGATGCTGGGATGGATGCTGGGATGGAGAGATGGATGCTCACCTTAGGAAATGCCATTATGAAGTCGTAGGCATTCGCCTCCCTCGCTGCTTGCTCCATCTCCTCTTCATTCACGCTTTCGCGCCCAAACTTAATATTGTTACCGATAGTGGTCCCAAACAAAACTGGCTCTTGGCTGACCACGCCAATGTGCTCTCTGTAATGCCTCACGTTTTGGGCTCGGATGTCGATCTCATCCACCGTGATCTGTCAAATCAAATAACCAAGCAGGCTAGAATGTCGTGCAAGGTCTTGGCTTTCAAATGTCTTCTTAATCAGAAGAATAAACAGAGGTAGTATCTCTGCAAGACTGGGTATATTTTGGTAAAAATATAGATTGGAATCAACAAATCTTTAAGAAACAATTAACTTAAAATCCCATGAAAGCATAAGTATTAATAAGGTTTTCAATAAGATACATGCACACAAATACTGTAGGTGTTACAAATGCTATTATGTAGACAGATACCAGTGTTGTTTAAGACTGATGTTAGCAAGCCGGGCATGGTGGCGTACGCCTTTAATCCCAGTACTGGGGAGGCAGAGGCAGGCAGATCTCTGTGAGTTCGAGGCCAGCCTGGTCTACAAAGTGAGTCCAGGATGGCCAAGGCTACACAGAGAAACCCTGTCTCGAAAAACAAAACAAAACAAAACAAAACAAAAAAGACTGATGTTAGCTTTAAGGCTCTAGCCTTCTTTATTTCTCAATGCCTTATTCAATACAAAAGACAGGGGTTCCTCCTAATCATCATTTTAGTTAAGAGTTAATAAACTCCGTCTCATTAGCACCATCACTGAAGCACATCCCAGGGACAGAGCTGGCCGTGGCCATCAGAGATTCCACTCCTCAGACTCCTGACATTTGTATGTGAATAGACACTGCTTTATATAGCCAGTGTTAGCGTGGACTGCAGGCCTAAGGCATTCTAATCACGTTTCCCTTTTAAAGACAACAGCTAATGTTAAGTAGAAGCATTAAGAAGTGAATTCCTGTGAACATCAGCCTCAGGGGAGAGTTAATTTCAACAGTATGGATTATGGAAACTGAAAAAGAATGGGTCAGAGATATGGCTCTACAGGGAAAGGGTCTTGCTGTATGGCCTGTCTGTGCCAATCCTTGGAAATCACATGATGGTGAAAGGAGAGAGGCACGCCACAAAGTTATCTTCTGATCTCCACACACGTCTGTAGCTTCTGTCATGTGCCTCATGTGCTCTCATGCAGCAGCACAAATACAATTTGAAAATGGTGAGCATACTTTCTGCAGATATTATTCTTCTAACACATCTTGAAATTCATTTTTTTCTTTCTTTTCTTGATGTGGTTGTGTGTGGTGCTGGGGTTCAAACTCAAGGCCTTGCACTCAAGGCAAGCATTCAGTGCTCAAGTGCAACTCTAGCCCTTGTTTTCTTGTAATTTTTGTTTTGTTTTTTCTTTTAACATCCGTTCACTACGTAGCCCAGGCTGGCCCTAAACTCATGAGATCTTTGCCTCAACCTCCCCAGTGCTGGCATTTTAGGTATGCATCGCCATGCCCAGGTAATTATCCCTGCAAACATTCATTCACCTTGAACCTGGTCTGAATTTACTATATTGTCAGTCTACATATAAGAATGTAAACTCCACAAAAGCAGGGGCTTTTGTCTTGTTCACTGAGGAATTCCCAGAACACAGAGCAGTGCCTGAGATAGCAGGCCCCACCTCAGTGGAGTAAACAGACACACAGGAAGGAAAATAGCACGACTCTTTTTAGTACCACTATCACAGAGCTGCCTGCTCTGTCATAAGTAGTATTTCCAAATTCCATCCTGTGTAAATGGTTTTCTTTACTTTTGTGTATGTGTGTACATTCTCATATGGGTGCATACCATATGTGTGTATAGGGACCAGTGTTTGGTATGTGCCCATGTATGCATAGAGATGAGAGGTTGGGTATGTGTGCATGCGTGCACAGGGATCAGTATTGAATATGTGCACATGTGTGCACATGGACCAGTGGTTGGGTATGTGTGCATGTGTGCACAGGGACCAGTGGTTGTGTATGTATGCATGTGTGCACAGGGACCAGTGGTTTATGTGTGCATGTGTGCACAGAGGCCAGTGGTTGGGTGTGTGTGCATGTGTGCACAGAGGCCAGTGGTTGGGTGTGTGTGCATGTGTGCACAGAGGCCAGTGGTTGGGTGTGTGTGCATGTGTGCACAGAGGCCAGTGGTTGGGTGTGTGTGCATGTGTGCACAGGGACAAGTGGTTGGGTATGTGTGCATGTGTGCACAGGAACCAGCGGTTGTGTGTGTGTGCATGTGTGCACAGGGACCAGCAGTTGGATATGTGTGCATGTGTGCACATGGACCAGTGTTTGGGTGTGTGTGCATGTGTGCACAGGGACCAGTGGTTGTGTGTGTGTGCATGAGCGCACAGGGACTAGCGGTTGTGTGTGTGTGCATGTGTATACAGGGAACAGCGGTTGTGTGTGTGTGCATGTGTACACAGGGAACAGCGGTTGTGTGTGTGTGCATTTGTGCACAGGAACCAAAGGTTGGGTATGTGTGAGCACAGGGACCAGTGGTTGTGTGTGTGTGCGTGTGTGCACAGGGACCAGCAGTTGGATATGTGTGCATGTGTGCACAGGGACCAGTGGTTGGATATGTGTGCATGTATGCACAGGAACCAGAGGCTGGGTATGTGTGTGCACAGGGACCAGCGGTTGTGTGTGTGTGCATGCATGCACAGGGACCAGCGGTTGTGTGTGTGTGCATGTGTGCACAGGGACCAGCGGTTATGTGTCTTCTTGGATCAATTTCCTCCTTAGGTTTTGAGATAGCATCTCTCAGGGAACCTGGTGCTCACCAATTTACCCATACTTGCTGGCCAGTAAGCCTCAGAGATCCTTTCCTCCCAACTTCCCAGGCAATGGGATTGCAGATGTGTAAGGCACGCCTGGCCTGGCGTTGTGTGGGACCTGGGAGTGCAGCCCCGCTTGGCTACACAGCAAGCCCTGACACCCTGGGCCATCCCCAGCCCCTCCTGTGTGGTTTTCCTGCACTCACACAGCCTTCTTCTGGGTCATAAAGCCTCTGCAGAAGCTGGACTGCTGTACTCTTGCCACTGCCACTGGGACCAACCAAAGCTACCGTCTCTCCAGGTTTAATCTTGAGATTGAGTCCTTTCAGAATCTGTTATGTACACAGGAAATGATACAGTTAGGAATGCTAGACAATAATGTGCCTGCAGTCATAAAGCTAATCTGCAATTATAAATGAAAATTCTTATATGGCATATGAAAACAGTTCATATCTTATATTTATTTGTATAATAACTCATTTATATCTATAATAATAAGCAGCTTGGGAGTATAATATTTAAATTTTTCTTTATACAGAGATCTAATTTAAGAGTTAGCTAGTCACAGCAAACTGTTCATATATGCTTTTTCTTTTTAAATAGTGTATTTCTTTTTTTTTTTGTTTTTTTTTTTTTTTTTTTTTTTTGTTTTTTCGAGACAGGGTTTCTCTGTGTAGTCTTGGCCATCCTGGACTCACTTTGTAGACCAGGCTGGCCTCGAACTCACAGCGATCCGCCTGCCTCTGCCTCCCGAGTGCTGGGATTAAAGGTGGGCGCCACCACGCCCGGCTTCTAAATAGTATATTTCAATTGAACAAAACAATGTGTTTCATTATGGCGTTTTCATATATCCATATAATATATATTGATCACATTCACCTTGACATTATTTTCTCTTTCCTCTTCCTGGTTCCCTCTTTCCAAATAAATATTACAATTTTTCCTAAGCATATGTGTCTGGTATGTGCTCATGTATGCATGTTTGCATGTGTGCAGGTGCAAATGCATGTGTGTGTGCATGCCCATGGAGGACCCATATTAACATCAGGAGTCTTCCTCAGTTGATCCCCACCTTATTTATTGAGGTAGGGTCTCTCTCTCTGAGCCTGGAGATCACTATTTCAGGGAGCCTGGGCTGGCCAGCATTTTGAGGTATTCTACCTCAGTCTCCTGTGTGCTGGACCTGTGGGTGGGCTGCCATACCCATCAGGCACTGAGTGAGTGCTGGGCTCTGGGCTCTGGGCTCTGGTTCTCATGTCTGAGTAGTGAGCGTTTTACCTACTAAGCTATCTACCAAGCCTGCAAATTTCACATTTTTAAATGAAAAAAAAATTTTACATGAATCTCATGATAACTAGATTAAATCTTTATATTTTAATTTGTAACAAATGAAATCTGAACAGGTAACTTTGAGTTACGTGAGAAAGCTCTCTCAGAGTAAGTCTAATATTTTTACAAAGTACATTCAAAATTGCAGTTGGCAAGCCCCCAAGTGAAATCTTAGCATTCTAGACCCATGTCTGGACATACACACACATTTTATCACGATGGGAATATTTACAAACTTTTCTCCATGTCTGAGAGTCACTACGAGGATTTAGTGTCACAGAGCCTTACCACAGGAGAGCAGTCTATACAGGACCCACCTACTGAGGCCCTCAGAGCCCTTTGCTTGCAACTGTGTGTTTTCAGCTTCTAGACCTCTTGTTTTGATCTCATCATTTGTAACAAAACCAATATTTAAATAAACCCAGTACAAACCCTTCAGTGGGGCAACCAGAAAAGCATTTATTTCTTAAAAAGGAGATGAACATTCTGGGCCAATGGCAAAGAGTAATTCTCCCACTTGCACTTTCACCCTCAAGCTGTTTTTCTCTTTGTTCCATGGAAGAACATGTCCTTTAGTTAAATAAATGGGTAGACCTTAAAAATTAACTATTCAGGGCATGGTCTAGGATAGCCAAGGCTGCACAGAGAAACCCTGTCTCTCTCTCTCTCTCTCTCTCTCTCTCTCTCTCTCTCTCTCTCTCTCTCTCTCACACACACACACACACACACACACACACCCCAAAACCAAACCAAAACAAAAAACCCAAAGCCCAAAACAAAACGACTCAAAAATTAACTATTCAGCTTAACAGAAAGGTTTATATTCAAAAGTTCATTTAAGGGCAGGGGAAATGGCTTAGCAGTAAAAATGCTAGCCACGTAAGCCAGATGGCCTGAGCTGAATTCCGGGAACCATGCTAAGAGAATTCAGTGCTCTCTCCTAGGAAGCTCACAGGCACAGAGCATCCATCAAATCAGCAGAGACAAGAGAGGCACCTGACTCAGCACGTTGGAAAGGAGGAACCAAGACCTGAAAGCTACGCTGTTCTTGAGCTCCACGTGTGCAAAGTGCCATGTTCCCTCCTCCTCTGGCCCCCATGCATACACACACATTAGTTAAAGATATGGTGGTACGCATTATTCAGAGTCTGAGGCCAGCCAGTGCTTTGTAGTGAAAACCCAGCTTCAAAATAAAGAAACAGATAAAGAATTTTTTAGGACCCAGAGAGCTTGGTCCAGGGCATTATAACGGCACAACTGGTGCTCAGGGTCCCAGAAGCCAGACTAAATGGATATTCAAAATGCAGCCTAGAAGGCTCTGTTAAGAGAAAAGGCAAAAACAGTAAAAATGATGGCAAGTGGCAAACAAGTCATAAAACAGAAGACTGAGGAGAGAATTCCAGTAGAAAGGTTGGTCAGAGAAAAACAACAGCAACAACAACAAACAAACAAACAAAACCAAGAAAGTGGGAACAGCCACATTATTTTTAATGCAAGTTCTATAAGGTACATTAGAAGTTGATAGCATTAGAAATCTCATCTTTTTCACTTAAAATTGTGCCCCATTTTTTCTTATAATTATGTATTTTGTTAGTTGCCCTTTGCAATCCTGAACAATACTACTTTTGGATAAATTTAATAGTAGAAACAGATGTGTTTTCCCAAGAGCTATTTATTTTTGAAAGATTAGTTTATTGAGTGCACTCCAAGAGGGCAGTGGGCTGGACACCAGCTACACTGAAGTCTCTTAGAACCATTAAAGGCTGAGTGATACGGTTGTGTGTGTTTATAAATGTGTGTGTGAGTGAGCACAAGCACAGGTGTGTATGTGCGTGCAGGCATGTGTGGAAACGAGAGGGCAGTATCAAGACACAGTTCCTGAAGCAGTGGAAGAGAGAGAGGGGAGGCCTAGCAGATGCAAAACACCTGATGCTTAGAAACTCCCAGATTCAAATGAGTTCGTCAACAGCAGCTCGATAACATCCAAACACCACCAGTAGGTGGCAGCATCAATCCAAGACATTTTGGTGCGCTCAGAAACTCAAGAGTGGAGGAAAGGGAGTTAAAAATGCCTATCAGTCAACTATTAGAAAGAGGCTGGAAAAATGTAAATCACTGTTGCTTCTTAGTTTGACTAGCTATCAGTCTACTTGCGTCTCTAAGCAAGTAGCCAAAATCTGGGTCAATATTATCCCAAAGAGGGCCTGGGGAGATGGCTCACCGGGCAAGCACTCGGCATACGAACCTGGAAGGGGTTGGGGTAGCCCACTGTAGAGCCCGTGTGTGTGTGTGTGTGTGTGTGTGTGTGTGTGTGTGTGTGTGTGTGTGTGTGTGTGTGTATCAGGGACAGCAATCTCTGCAGCAAACTGGCTAACGACTGGCTGGATTGGTGAGCTTTGGACTCAAGTGAGAGACCCTTCCTCAAAATGTAAGGTGGAGACTCATCATGCAGGACACTGAATGTTGGCCTCTGGCCTCCACAGGTATGTACACGTATGTGCATGCACACTCCCACAGGTGAACATGCATATACGTACATACTTATATGAACAATAGAATCTTAAAAACAAAACAACCCACAAGAGAAGGTTCTGGCCAGAAGACGATGCCAGAATGTGAAACACCGCAACTGACATTAACCTACCTTGACAGAAGGTCTTGATGGATAGCTGAAGGAAACGTTTTTAAATTCTATGTTTCCTTCTATAATTTCAGGTTTATATCCAGCGCTTGAAAAGTTGTCTATATTGGGTTTCTTGGGAAAACAAAGAGAGTGTTATCCATCTTTAAAGGGCTAAGCCGGTGCTGCCTCATTGCCAGAACAGTTTAGAGACAGACATTAACTTTCTTTTTAAGTTTCAGAAATGCATTAAGTTAAATATAAAGGGTTTTCTTTCTGGTTTTTTTTTTTTTTTTTTTTGTGTGTGTGTGTGTGTATGTGTGTGGGTTTTTTTTTTTTTTTTTTTTTTTTTTTTTTTTTTTTTTTGTAGGGTATCTCTGTATAGCCCCAGTTGTCCTGGAACTTGCTCTGTAGACCAGGTTGGCCTCAAACTCACAGAGATCTGCCTGCCTCTGCCTTCTGTGTGTTGGGATTAAAGGCGTGTGCCACTGCTGCCAGGCAGACATGAAGTTTTTTTGTTTAAAACAAACAAACAAACATTTCCTCACAAATGAGTTAAATACAGTCATTGCCTGGGCATTCCCTCAATCTCTGCCCCCTCTTTATCCCTGGATTTTGTATAGGCAGGGTAAGTTTTGGGTTGAAGATTTTGTGGGTGGGTTTGTGTTCCCCTCCCTCCACCAGGAGTCCTGCCTGGCTAGAAGGTGGTAACTTCAGTCCCCATGTCCCTGATACTAGGAATCTCATCTAGAGTTACCCCGTATCCTCCCAGGATTCTACCCTGTCACAGGTCTCCAGCTTGTCTCAGAGATGGCCCCTTTTCTGTTTCCCTTCTCTCTCCCAGCCCTCTCCCTCTCCCTCACCTGAGACCCATCCCGTGGGAGAAAGCCACCCCCTGACACTATTAATGATACTCTGTTATGCTTGCAGACCAGAGACTAGAATAACTGTCCTCTGAGAGTCTCCAACCATCATTGGATGGAAATAGATGCTGAAACTTTCAGCCAAACATGGGGCAGAGCTAGAGGAGCCTTGTGGACATGTTGGGGAAGGATAGAAGCATCTGGAAGGGATAGGAGCTCCACAAGAAGACCAACAGTCAACTAACCTAGCCTCGCAGGGTCTTACAGAGACTGAAGCACTAACCAGAAAGGGTGCATGGTCTGGACCTAGGCCCTCTACACATATGTAACCAGTGGCAGCTTGGTCCTCATGTGGGTCCCCCTAGCAAGTGGCGTGGGGGCTGTTTCTGACATGGACTCTGTTGCCTGCTTTTGGGTCACTTCCCCCTAGCAAGGCTGCCTTGCTTGGCCTCAGTGGAAGAGGATGTGCTCAGACCTGGTGTGACTTGACATGCTGGTGTGGGTTGATGATGAGGAGGGCTCCCCTTTTCTGAAGAGAAGGGGAGGGAGGGAAGGAGGAAGGGGGTAGGAGGGTGGGGCCAGGAGGAGATGTGGGAAGGGGTGCCAAAAACAAAAAAAACCAAAACAAAACAAAGAAGAAAACAGAAACAAAAACAAAAACCCCAAAAGGAACTAGAGGCAGGCAGATCTCTGTGAATTTGAGGCCAGCATGGTCTATAAAGCAAGTCCAGGACAGCCAAAGCTACACAAGAGAAACCTTGTCTTGAACCCCCACCTCGAAATCCAAAAAAAAAAAAAAAAAAAAAAAAAAAAAAAAACAAAAAAAAAAAAACCCAAACAATAAAACAAAAAACAAAACAAAAACGAGTTGAACAGCCTTCCATCCCATAACCAAACGACCAACGTGTAGGTTTTTACCCTCCCTGTGGTTTTAGTGAGATGAATGTCTTTCGGGCTCTTTGCAGTAAGGGCAGCAATCTTAATAAGTTCCTACCTTATCAATCACCTGGAAAATATTAAAGGCAGCTCCTCGGGCCACAGTGAAGGTTTCCAAGTGAGGGGCTGCAGATCCAATGCAATAACTACTATGGATCACACTGAAGAAAACCTATGGGGACAAAGCAAACAATGGTCACCCCTATTTTGCAGTGATGCAAGTAGGACAACGGGCTGGGGGGCATGTTTGGCCTAGGCTTACGGAGGAGTACGGAATGCGGAAGACGTGATCAAAACTATAAAGGAAACACAGGCTGCCCCGCCGCATTCTTGGCCCTTTCTTAGGGCTACTTTCCACTATTGCATGAGTTTGTGTCTCGCCCTCGCAGCTGCAACAAAATTTGAGCTGCCTGAACCGCGCTGACTCACCGGAAGCTGCCCACAAGCGAGCTGAGTGTTACTTCTATGTGCTCTGCCCCTCCACTATGGCCGGCGCTGGGTTTTAGAAAGAGAACGATTGAAGTGGTAGCTCAGAGACGTTACACTGTTCCCATCCCTGTTTTAAAAACCGGTGCACGCGTGTGGTGCCGCACGTCTTTAAATCCCAGCACTCGGGAGGCAAAGGCAGGCAGATCACTGTGAGTTCAAGGCTAGCCTGGTCTACAAAGTGAGTCTAGGACAACCAAAGCTATACAGAGAAACCATGACTCAAAAAACCAAAAAGATAAAAAATAATAAAAATAAAAACTGTTTCTGTCACTGGACAGCTGTCCATATTTAAACAAATGCCTCTACAGAAAAAAGTCAAGTAAGGAAAAACGTCATGCAGACGTGGGAACCAAAGGAGCAAAAATTATCTGCAAATTCTTCCTATGATGGGGGAACAACTTAAAGCCTTAATTATGAAAACCTCAAATTTAGAAGATTAACTTAATTGAAAGAAGAGACATCTACATAAGACGGAAAGACAAAGCAAAAACGGGAGCGTTAGCGCTGATCCTTCCGCTCAGCACGACAGATCTTTTAAACCCTGAACTGATGTGTTCGTTGTAGAAACTGGGTGAGTTGCAATTTCATCCAGAGCGGTAGCAGTTTAAGAGACTCTTGACTGCAAGGTTGGAAGGGGCTGAGTGAAGGCTCGCTTTCTTTCTTTCTTTCGTTTATGTGTAGGTGCCTCTGTGTGGATGTTTTTGGACACCAGTGCAGATGTCAGAGGAGCCCAGATGGCATGGGATCCCCTGGAGTTGGAGCTGCTGATAAAGACAGCTGTGAACCATCCCCGTCCAACATGAGTGCTGGACCCGAACTTGCGTCTTCTGCAAAAGCAGAGCACACTCTTAAACACTGAGCCACATCTCTGTTAGATCCCCACCTGATGTTGGGCTTGCCTGATGTACCCTGCCCTCTGCCCTGGACCCTCCAGCCCAGGAGTGGGGTTACTCCGCTCCCAGAAGCTCTTCACTGTGTAAGCTAGACATTTTGGCTCCTCCCCTCCCTCCTCCCTCCTCCCTCCCCTCTCTCACTTGCACGCCTGCCTTTCTCTCTCTCCCTTACCCTCCCCCACTGCTCCCAATAAACCTGCATTTATTTATATGTATCACCATTAGCTTTGTTACTTATACCTATCAGTCTCCAGCCTCACGTATTTTGTTTTAAACACCGCTAAATGCTGGAAAGGATAGAGGAACAACAGATAGATCCAAACTACTGTGGTACTTTCAGTTAGCTATGTCTCTGTGGACTTCGGTCTAATCCCAGGAAGCCCGAGAGGGAAGCCTCACTCCAGACTGACCGTTTTCAGTCCTGTATTAAGAAAACTATGTTTATCAGTGAGGAATTCAATTGCGATACTTCTGAAAGCACAATGGTTAGCACAATGAGGACACAAAACATATTGGATGAATAAATATTGTTAAATTATAACTATATAAATATATTGGAATTTAAAAGTACATGCAAGTCATGAGATGGTAACAAATATTTATTTAAAAATATTTGAAGAGTCATCCTCATTTGAAATGAAAAATTTTTTAAAAAAACTAAACTCTAGGCCATAAAAGATGATCTAAGTCTACTGTCTTTATTTTCAAACAAAACTTACAGCAAGAATAGTCCCAACGGTATAACCAGGCTCTCCACTGAAAATCAAGGAGGTTCCGTACCAAAAAGCCAGTCCATAGGCTCCGTTCATAAAGAAGTAGACAGCTCCAAGAGACAGCTTTGAAGCTACTGCCTTCTTTATACCAGCGTCCTTTGCGTCTTTCAGATTCTGTGTATACCTTAAAAAGCCAAACAAGTTTGGATAAATCAAACCCTTTGGAGAAAACCAAGCTTCTTTTTTTTTTTTTTTTTTTTTTTTTTTTTTTTTTTTGTCATAATGAAAAGGACAGACCTTTGAATTTCTTTCTCTTGGTTTCCAAAGGCGGTGACTGTTCTGATTGCTGACAAGACTTCCTCAGCTACAGCCCCGGCTTTGGAATAGGCATCCAGTTCCTTACTGGTCAATGAGATGACCATCTGTAATAAACATGGCTGATGATGGCAAATAATGAATCTGCTATGGTTTGAGTGTGAAATGTTCCCCAGGGGCTCAACTGGTTGTATTACTTTTGGGGAGTCTATGGGACCTTTAGAAGTGGGGTCTAGCTGTTGGACATAGGCTTCTAACCCACTTCTGGCTTTAGTCCTTTTCTCTACTTCCTGGTCCTTGGAGGTAAGGAGGTCAGGCCACACCCTTCATCTACCCTTCTTGTCACGGTGGACTAGCACAAACTATGAACAACAACAACAACAACAACAACAACAACAACAACAACAAAACCCCCAAACCAAAAGCCTTCACTCTGTCTTGTTATTGGTGCCATAGTACCACAAAGCTGAAAATAAATTTAAATGTAAAAAAAATCAGTTCAGCCTGGCCTGTGAGCATATTTGTCAAGCATTATCTTGATTCTATTAGTTGAGGTGGGGAGACCAATGCGTTACAGGTGAAGTGGGGAGACCAACGCATTACAGGTGGAGGTGGGGAGGCCAACGCATTACAGGTGAAGTGGGGAGACCAACGCATTACAGGTGGAAGTGGGGAGACCAACGCATTACAGGTGGAGGTGGGGAGACCAACGCATTACAGGTGGAACGATCCCCTTGGCAGGTGACGCTGAATTGCGTTGGAGAGGAGAGAGCTGAGCATGCGCACATTGTTCTTCCTGTGCCTTCCACTGCTGCCGGGACGTCTCTGCTGTGATGGGCTGAACCCTGAAACTATGAGCTGAAGCGAACCCTTCCTCTCCTAAGTTGCCCGTGTTAGAGTAGTTTTTCACAGCACAGGACAGGAAGTAGGGCTTTAAGCATAGAGAATCCGAGGCAGTGACAACGTACACAGCACTGATTGAATCCGCAGTAGCTTCTCGTTACCCAGCGTCTAAACCCTTGTCTGACTTTTTCTTCTAGTACTAAGGCTGCGTTGTTTCCTTTCCATATTTTTAAAAACTTTTTTTCTGATGTAAGTAGTGCTATTGCTACAATGGGGGACATCTGACTTGGCAAAGGACCTTAGTAATTATTTGTCTCATTGGCACTGAAAATTACTGAGCCGGATTCGAATTGATTTGTTATTATGCACAAAGAAAGATTCCAGGGTGTGTGGGTCACAGGACTGTGGCAGGAAGAGGAACTTGGTCTCTCATTTGTTTGGGGAATGGTCTTGAAACTATTACAAGTCACGTATGCTGGAGTATGCTCAGCAAATGCTTTATGTCTCAGCGCTAGGAGGTGAGACTATTGATGACAATAGGTGCAATTATCTGATTTCTGAAAAGCCTAAAATAGCAGGTACCACTCCCTCTATTATGAGCCATTTGTCAATCCTTTGTGGTTTTAATTAGTAAAACAGTTCGACAAAAGGGAACAGCAATACCAGTCCCAAGCTGGCAGTTTGATATCGCCTAGTACCTGTTTGCAAACTGCCAAAGTACACCCCATGCTTTGGTGTGGAGGAAGCTTGCGTGGCTGGTAAAGGCACCGGACGGCGTAAGTAGAACAGCAGTATTAGCACTATTGATGTGGTGAAACGCCATGACCAAAAGTAACTTGGGGGCGACAAATGCAGTGCAGGCAGGAACTCACACAGAGCCGGAATCTGGAGGCAGAAGCCCACAAAGAGGCCATGGAGGAGTGTTGTTAGTTACTGGCTTGCTCCTCTTGGCTTGCTCGGCCAGCTTTCTTGTAGAACCCAGGACAATGAACACAAGGGCGGCACCAGCCACAGAGTGGGCAGGACCCACTCGTTGGTCACTAACTTAAAAGATGCTTTAAAGCTGGATCTAATGCAACGTTTTCTCAGCTGATGCTCCTTCTTCCCTGATGACTGTAGCTTGTGTCAACTTGATACAAAACGAGCCACAACAACTAATCATCTTCTGAGTTTATGTAACAAAGACAATTATCTCTACAGTAGATCACTGGAGAGATCTACTGAGATTACCACGGTTTGATAAGCCTTGCACACATTGAATATTCAGCAAATACTTGCCTAACTGAACTAAATTGAAGGAGGTCACCCACCCTAATGTCCCTACTCAATTGGGGGAAGCTTTGGCTCTCACTTGCTTTCTCTTCGGTTAGCGCAGTGGCGACACTCAGATGCCCTCTGTGTTCCTTTACAACGTCTGTCCGCTTCTCTCATGAGAGGATAAGACTCTGCTCCTAGAACACAGGCTAGGTATTTTTTTCATGTCAAGTGATCCTCATTTCATGCAAGCTTGAGGTAAAGATGAGGATTACAAAGTCAACACCGGAAGCCAGAATATCACAGACCTGCTGTCTAATGTTCTTCAGCAGAATACTACATTGACCATGTTCCTCTAAGTAACCACTTACTCACACTCCTGTGAACAATCCTACTGAAACACACTGAGTCATATGAGTGAAGACATGAAAGGAGAAGGGTCCCAGGGGGAGGGAGTGAAAGTGAGGGTGCAACAGGAAAGGTGATGGGGACAAATATGGCAAACTACACTTTATACATGTGTGAATGACATTCATCGTTATGCATAATTAACATATGCTGATAGAAAACTTTAAAAAGATCCATTGTGTAAATACCTAAGCTTCCTTTTAAGAAACTACAGAATATTTTATTGCTAGAAACTTTTGAATAAACTTGCATACTGATAGCAGGCGAGCCAGGAAAATTTATGGATTTGACTTTTGAAAAATGAATATTTAAAAATTAAAAGCACAGAGCCTGTGATGTGATGGGCACACCACTGGGCAGCTGCGAAGATACGATTTTAAGAGATATTAGGGATACTCGGGCTACACACACACACACATACACACACACACACACACACACACACACACACAGTTTAAAGCCATTATAAATAAGATTACTTTCTTCTGGTATGTGAACTAGAATATTTCTCAGAATGCAATTGAGAATACAAATACAAATTTGCTTAAAAAGCTGAAATGTGTTAACATACATTCTAAACCATTTAAAGGCATGTAAAATGTAACCTGGAAGAGACTGCTATCAGGCAGCATTTTAAGTGCGTTACTTGTGGATTTTTCCCCTTTAGTTCTACCCAGTACAATGAACTATAATGCATTCATTGGGGGGATTTAGAACATACAGGGCTCTCTCAGCAACAACTAAATGTCCACTGTGTAAGGCCACCATCCTTGCTCTGTGCTATCTTTTGAAGTGTGTTAGACTTTTTTTCCTGTTAGTAAGATATTAATGAAAAAAATCATATATAATACATATAATTTGAAGACATAAGTACAATTTTTTTGTTTGGTTTGCTTTTTCAGACAGGGTTTCATTGTGTAACAACCCTGGCTGTGCTGGACTCACTTTGTAGATCAGGTTGGCCTTGAACTCATAGAGTTCCACCTGCCTCTGCTTTCTGAGTGCTGGGATTAAAGTCATGCGCTGCCACCATGCCCAGCCTGATAAAGTGGATTATTGATTAAAAGATCAGAGGTTGGTGATCTCTCTCAGCTTTGGGGCATCTGGAATTAACAGAAGCACCGCTTTTGGTATGACACTGTGCTTGTTGGCCTGGCTGGCTTACCCTGGAGCACGCCGCTGATGAAGCCATTATGAAAGGAGAGACGGACAGCACCACCAGGGACAGTTTCCAGCTTTTTATCAAGCTCATCACCAGGCCAATAGAAAACCCAGAAATGTTCTGAAACAGCAGAGCGATCTTGTCTCCAATACCATCGCAGACTTTGTTGATGTCACTGCAAGACAGATGTTCCTGCAGTTGGGTTACAAACACATCTCACCGTAACACCTAGTCCACACATTACCCTCTCCTTCCCTTACCCAGTCATGAGGGCGTTGAGTTCACAGACGTCACTGCCGTCAAACCAGCTGATGTCTTGTGCCAAAATTGAATGAAAAAACTGTTTCCGAATTCTTGAGGTTTGCCGGGCTGCAGTTATGACCCAGAAGGAAATCTGTATGTAGCCAAAAACGAGGGCAGCTGCCCCTATCCCAACATAACACAGGGTCAACCTGAGGGAAGATGACTCAGAGTTAGGAGGAATCACAGCTTTCCCCATAATAAGACAAACAAAACAAAACTGTAAACGACAAAACTACTCAGTATAGAAAAGAATCTAATATTTGGTAAAATTTATTTTGGAACACAGAAAATAATTGAAAATCATCCATAACAATGAACAAATATTGAATAGTGTTCTGTTTCTCTTTAAGTTATCTAGAGCATATCTTTGGCATTTTTAGTAGAAATTAGTACTTTAAAATATGTTTACTCTATTTTCTTTCAGTGTGTATAATACTTTCAGGTGGAAAAGTTACACTGAGGTAATTACGATAGGTGCTAGAAAATAGGAGGGGAAAGAAAATGCTGCTATTCATAAAAAACTGACAGGAAATAATCACATATTCTACAATTCGATGTAAGAAATTTACATTAAGTTAATATGTACAAAGGTTAGACTCTGTGGTCATTTTAGTACTCATAGTAATGCAGAAGAGTTGAAAGCAGTTTAACACCTAATTAGGAGGCTGGGTAAGAAACAGGGCTGTTAATAACCACGTTCGGGAATGCACTATGTGAGGTCTAAAGACATACCCTGATGGGAAGACAGACAAGACACAAGACAAGAGAAAGGATTTCAGACATACTTGAAGGGATCAAACAGAGGATAGGCCACAGAACACTTGGTGGACAAGCATAGGTTCTATATAGTTTTTATTTCCTCTGACTGGGAAATGAGATGAGAGGGGTACCCAAACTTTACTAATACATGGCTTGAGCCGAGCCCAGAGCGTTTCTATGTAAATATCCCTAGGCCTAGGCCTGAAAGCTTCTATCTTGCCTACAATCTAATCCACAAGCCTGGACCATGAAGGCTTTAGCTTCCAGCCTGTGTCTACTAACCTAGGCCTAGAATGTTTCAGCCTTCAAGACTTACAGCTGAATAAGCCCACCCTTTCTAGCTCTTTCTGAACTTTTGTTGGCTGGCTCAACTCAGCTGTTCTGGCTCAAAACTCCTCTCCAAGTTGACTGATTCCATTTGGCTACTCTTGGCTTCTCACTGAATTTCTCTGCCTCTGAACTCCACAAAGTGAACTGCACTCAGCTGCACCAAACTATCCTGTACTGACAGCATGAACTGAACTCTACTCTACTGTCTCCATGAACTCTCTGCACTGCTTTTAAGCAGTTTCCCTTTCCTGCTTGTTCTTGTGAGAGATGGAGAAATACTATCTCTGACTCATTATGTGAAATCTCTCTTTGATTCATCTCTTTGTCTGCCCCTCAATTAGAGGGGGATTGTTTGGGATTAAAGGTGTGTATTAGATTCCAGTCAGAGGGATTAAAGGTGTGTACTAAGGACATGTCTGTATGCCAGCAGTATCACACAGACCTAGGTCTTCGGCTGTGATTTCTTGCTAGGGTAGCTACATTGCTGGATTAAAATTTCTCTAGAGGTTGAAAGAGCAAATACAGATAATAAGTGCTTAAGGAAAGTTTCTTTGATGAGTTAATATTGTAGCTGGGAACTAAAATATGAAACAGAGTTAATTATTAAAAATCAAGAAGCTGGAAGGTGAATCAGTGAGGAAAGGCCCAGCTGACAACCTGAGTCTGATCCGTTGGACCCAAATGGTAGAAGGAGAAAACCAATTGCCGTGAGCTCATCTCTGACCCCCGTGCCCCTCCCTCCACCCCCAGCATTGCAAGTGAGTGATCCCAACCTGCCACATGAATAAATGTAAGTATGTATAAATATAAACAATGTTTCTAGCACGTATATACAGCAAGTAAATAAATGTGTAGACACACATACATGTCATGAAGGGATTCTAGGGAGAGAGAAGGTTCTTCCTTGGATGAACAGATCAAGAAAGGAGAAAGATATTTGGTCCCAGAAAATGTTTTGATAAGGCAGGGGAATGCGGCATAAGCCAGACCTTTAGAAACTGTGTACTCTTTTTGTTTTATTCCAAGGGAAATGAAGGATCATCAGAACAACCCTGCATAGGATGGCCCTACGTGGTCAACTACAAAGATCACTCTGGGCTCCTCGTGGAGAATGGTGGAAGTTATAGCAATAGAATCAGGAAGCTGCTGCAATGAGGCATGGGAAAAGGACAAGGACTTGCATGAGAACTGTGTCACCCAAACTATAAAAATGTAGAGGAATGTTAAAGATGCTTGCTACTAAACCTGATCACTGGAACTCACATTATAGAAGGAGAGAACTCATTACCACAAGATGTCCTTTGATCTACACATGTTCATAGTGACACATGTGCATGCATACATACATACACATCACACACACACACACACACACACACACACACACACACAAGAGAGAGAGAGAGAGAGAGAGAGAGAGAGAGAGAGAGAGAGAGAGAGAGAGAGACAGTCACACACACAACAAACAATAAACACAAAAAGAATATTTAAAAGTGCACAGAGTCTGGATACATTTTGTAAATACAAATTGTCAGGCCAATGAGACATTCAGACATATAGACTTTTTTTTTTTTTTTTTTTGCCATAAAAACAACCAGAAGCCTGTAAAGAAAAACAACCCCACCCCATTCTGTTTCTATTAAATCCCATACACTTTGAGAAATATGCCCTGCTTCTTGATTGCCAGCCTGCACACCCGCCGTTGAGCTCAGTGCCTCCCGTGATCCCTTACAATGGAGGGAGAATCTGCCCTCCCAGATGGCCCCTGACATCCATGGAGAAGCCCTCCTTAGGTGGGAGTCTATACCGCTCATCCTAAAGCAGCTGTGCGACCCTGGGGATCCCTTTACTATGACATGGGCATTTTGACTTCTCAGTGCTTTGTATTTCTTTTGCATTTTGTGTTTTAATAATAAAGAAATTCTTTGTTTATATACCATTCTTAACAAAGTTGCCAATAGAGCAGGGTATAAAAAAATGAAAGCAAGGGAGAACCAAGGATGACTTCCTGACTTTTGGTTGACCAATGGCATCAGTAGTGTGCCGTTCACAGGCGTGAGAGACTGAGAATGGGACAGATTTTCAAACATTATCATTTTGGTTTGGACATATTAAATGTGATGACATGGGAATCTGAAGACTGTAGGGCTAGCGAAGGCACTAGGCTGAAGATGTGACTTTGAAAGCCATAGCTCACAGGCAGAAAATCCAACAAACAGGCTGAGCAAAACCACTGTGGGGGACAAAAATATTAAAATGCAGATCAAGAAAAGAGGGCTCAGGGACAAAGACTGTGCAGATAGCCAGTGTTTGACCTCAAGAGAAAGAGCGTGCAAAGAAGCAGAGAAGTGTTGGGAGTCGGAGGAGCTAAGCACTTGGCGAAACTAAAGGATAAAATAAGACCAGCACTCACTGAGGACTTAGTTATACATCTGTGTAGTTTTCAGCTCCAAAGTGAAGTCATTGATTCGTCTGATGCAACAGCCTCAGTCGAGGTTTGAGAAGGCTGCTCTGCCACCTTAGTTCGGATCTCTGAACAAAAACCCTGTCTTTCTAGTGGCCTTATTTTTGTGTTTCTGTTGGTGTCTTTGCTATTTATGACCACGTCCAAACATTATGCTAAAGTGGTGTCTAATGGAATAGCCATAAATGTCTGTAATGCCATCAGGAGGCATAGGCAGGTGGACTTTTATAAGTTCAAACTAGTCTGGTGCACACAGCAATGTCTACTCTGGTTAGGGATACTTAGTCAGAGGGACCCTGTGTCAAAAATAAACAAAAATCCTAACAGCTTCCTTTAAAAAAACTGACAAAGACACCCTAAAATATATTCAGGAGTGTACAGGACTCAGAATAGCCAAGATAATAATAAAAAAAAAAAAAAAAAAAAAAAAAAAAAAAAAAAAAAAGGAAATTGTTTTGGGACTTTGTAAGCATAAGGTTATTGTGTAGTTTAAATGCTGATTTCTGTACCCCCTGTGTCCAGTTGCAAGCTTTGTTCTGAGAATTCACTGTCTGAGTGGTATGTAAGCCCTGCTCCCCAATTGTCCTCTGGATATGCCAGTAAAGCAGGGGAGAGAATAAGGCTGGACTTCCTGCCATCCAGGGAAGGAGGAGTTGGAAGAAGAGGTAGGGTGCTCAGCCAGGGGATTCAGCCACAGGTGGAGGTCCAAGGAAGATCAGGAGGAAGGAGCAGGGGCCGAGGAAAGCTAGAAAGCTCAAGTCGCTGGGATGCTTGCTGGGAGTGAGACAGAAGAGCATAGAGGGTTAAGGACAGACTTGAGCTGCTCAGAGTGTTGTGGTTGAGCCTTGTATTATAAAAGAGTCTCAGTTATTTGTGTGGTAGCTGGGTTAAGAAATAAGCTACAGGACACAGGACATTCTCCACAGTTATGTGGAGAGTGGGGACTGACTCTGACATGAACTCTGGTGCCCATATTTGATGACCTCCCCTCGGTGAGGAGGCCTGGTGGCGCTCAGAGAAAGAATAAGCAGGCTGCCAAGATGAGACTTGATAGCCTATGACCATACAGTGGGGGAGGAGGTCCCCTTGGTCTTAGACCTAGGGGAGGGGAACAGGGTGAAAGAGGGAGGGAGGGAGGAACAGGAGGATACAAGGGATGGGATAACAATTGATTTGTAATCTGAATAAATTAATTAAATAAAAAAGAAGTCAAAACAAAACAAAACAACAACAACAAAAAACCAAAAACCAAAAACCAAAACAACAACAACAAACCAGGGAGGACATCAGCCGAAACTGCCAAATTATTTGCTTCAACATATTTATTTAATTGATGTTTCTTCTCTCTTCCCTTTTTAACTCCTTCCTTTTTTCCTTTTCCTGATGCTGAGGGTCAAACCTAAGGTCTTACACATGCCAAGCTCTTCTGGTAATTCTATCATTATTACAGCTTTTCAAATTTAAATTTAATTTAAATAGCATTTTTCCATGATGCTTGGAAAAATATTTTTTAGAAAAGAAAAAAATATCCTTTATTTTCTAAGAGGAACAAAACTGGCATGAAAACACAGACACAGCTTTTCTGTTGGTGACAATTTTTGTCAAATGCAATCAGAGACTATGACTTCTTTTTATTAAAATTAAAAAATGCATTTTATTTTCCAGTCTTTTGTATGTGTAAAATATTTGTGTATATGTTCACACACATGTGGGCATTCACATACATAGGCCAAAGGTCAACACTAGTTTCTCCCAATTGTTCTCCATTTTATCTTTTGAGACAGGGTCTTTTGCTAACCAAGCGTTTGCTGATTTGACTAGGTCGGCTTGCTAGTGAGCCCCAGGGACCCATCCCGTCCATCTCCCTCTCCCCAGTGCTGAGGGCTCTAGCAGGGTGCTGGGAATCTGAAGGCAGGTCCTCACATCTGCACGTCAGGGCAAGCGCCATGCTCACGCCCCTTAGACAGATGGGAATTATGCACTAGTTATGCAGTGTATGGGGTGAAAGGGAAGCGCATGTTTACGTTACTTGCTTACGTGTGTGATATGAATGACTGAGGTTTTCGGTTTTTCTTACAAGTGTTGCATAGAGCAGCACACGAGGAAGTGGGAATTTAGTTCATGTGGACTTACATAGCGATGTCTTCATGTAGCTGCTCCTGAGACTGAGAACAGTTCTGATAGTTTGCTGTAAAAAAGGTTTGTTTTTTTTTTTTAATATTATAAAGCAAATCAATTAATAATCAGCCATAGTGTTTCTTAAGTATCTCTCCAAACTAAGTACACAATTTTGTTTGTTCGCTTGCTTTTATAGAAAATGGAACCAATGCCTCATGTTCATGACCCCTTTCTGCCTATGTTTTTTAAAAGGGTAACTTGTAAGGACTCTTTATTTTCTCAAGATATATTTTCCAAAAGTGAAAGCTGAGAGGCAATTGACCTCATGGCTCACACCTGGAAAGAATTCTCTAGAATAACTTCAACAACCAGCTGACAGCCAGCAGAGCTACAGCAACGCATCCCATTTTCTGCTTAAGATCACGCATTTTAGAAGCAAATTCAACATGCCCCAGAGAGTTATTTAGAAATCTTAAGAAATGCAAGTATATGTGGAAATTTCTAAAAGTTGTCACGGCAAAAAGTGGACACAAATAGAGGACTGATAATGAAACAGTTTCAAACACTCTCTGGTATGAGGCTTTGATGCGAAATTTTCTGTGTGCCTTCTGCTATATATCTGTGATTAACAGCACCCAAAGGCTCGACTTAGCCAGCAACACAGAATGATAGTCAGTACTCAAATTTTTTTTCATAAGCTTTTATAATAAACATTTGCAAACAACTACAGACTTCAATGTTCTTCATCTCTTATATTTCTTATAATAATATTTGTGAATTTATTTATATGTGAATTTATAGAATGGTGATACATAATTTTAACTATTAAATTTCAAAAATTAAAATTGATTCAGATGGAGTGCAGATAGTAAATCTTAATAGAGACATTAAGTGAGATTTAACTCAGGTACAAAAATTAATTAATACTGCTTCTAAAAATCGTGCCCACACCGACGTAGAAATAGTGTAATCTCAATTTTGAGATTATATCAGTAGACGTGGTCTAGGCAAATATTCAATGTTTGCAGAAAAGAGAACCGCTAATCAGTGATAGTTATTATTTTTACTTTGTTTGTGGGAAATTATTCTCTTGGCTCAATTGTTGTCTGGGAGACTGCTCCTGCTAACCTAGGTCGAGTCCTGGAAGCTTCTAGCCTCCGTGCAATCTAACCAAGGCCTAGAATGTTTTCAGCCTCTGAGACTCGCTGCTGAATAAGCTCTCACCCTCACTTGTTCTTTCTGAGCTCTGGGCTGGCTGCTTCAACTCTGCTGCTCTGGCTCAAACTCTTCTCCCAACTGACTTATTTCATCTGGCTTCTTTCTTGGCCCAGAATTGCTCTGCTTGGCCTCAAACTAATTTAGCAATTTGCTCTAATCTTCTGGCTTCTCATCTCCTGGCTCATTCCATTTTCACCTGGGTTCTTTCTCTGCAGCCCATCTCTCTACTGCTGTCCTGGTAAAAACTGCCTCGTCTCTCTGAAAAGCTGCCTCTGACGTAGCTTCCCTTTCCTCTCTTCTGATCATAGTCGGGCGTATCCTATTATGTCAGATAGTTCTGACTCATCACCTTTTCTGCCACTCAATCAGACAACACTTTCAAACATGGCTGCTTCCTTCTACAAAGTAACTTTACGTTTGTTTGGGATTAAAGGCATGTACCACCACACCTGGATCTAAGCTTTTCTTTACCTGATACTTGCTCTATGCCAGGCTGGCCTTGAACTCAGATCTGTTTGCCTCTGTCTCCTGGATTAAAAGTTTGCCTAAATTCCAGCCAGATCACATAGACCTAGATCTTTGGATGTGATCTCTTACCAGAACTGCCATGTTCCAAATTAACATTCCTCTACATTATCCTCCTGAAAATTAACACCAGTAATTGGCAAAACTATTGTTAAAACGTTGAGAGAAAATGTTTAAAGATTTATTTTATGTGTATAAGCGTCTAGCCTGCATGTATATAAATGTGCCACTTGCATGTCAGGCGCCCACAGAGATCAGAGGAGGGCATCAGATCTGGGACTGGGATATGCTGGGAACTGAACTCAGATCCTCTGCAAAAAACAGCAGGTGATCTCAACCACTGAGCCACCTTCCCAGCCCCCAAATGTCTCTTTAACGACATGTTATAATATAACAATAATAGAAAAAACTTATCTAAGTACAGATTGCTCTTATGTTTACCATAGTGGTGATTAATCATGATTGTCGTCTCAGCTGGGGTGAGCGATGGGGGCCAACTTTAGTCAAGCACACTCTGTGTGAGCCTGTGAGGGCGTTTTCAGGGACAGCTGCCCTAAGGTACAACAGCCGAAAGAGAAGCCTCGTCCTGAGTGCCATACAATAGGGGCCAGTGTGGAACAAAACCAGATGGAAGAGGCGGCCACCAGCTCAGTCTTGTTCTCTGATCTCTTTGCCTCTTGTCTCCCACCAGACATGCATTTTTGCTTTGCTCATACTCTGCCTCACTCATTCCTGATGATGTTTTGCTTTACCACAAACCCACAGGAGTGAACTCTCCCACGACCGGCCAAACCTGTAACCAAAATAAAGCTTTCTTCCTTTGGACTTGTTTACGTCATGTTTGTTTGTTGTGTGTGTGTGTGTGTGTGTGTGTGTGTGTCTGTGTGTAGGTCAGAATACAGTTTGCAGGAATTCTTTCCTTCTACCACACGAGTCTTGAAGATCAAACCTAGGTCACCAGATGCAACAGCAAGAACCTTGACACTGAGTCATCTCATTTGTGTTGGCCATTCACTCTGGCTGAAGGAGCAGGGAAAGCCTCTCCTGCTGTGGACTCCCTTTGGAAACTTTGTATTCTCTGTAAACCCTCAAGGCAGGGAAGGCACCAGGCCCCTGCGTGAGGAGCCCCAGCAGCCAGGCCCTGCCCCTCAGAGTCCCCTAAAGGCCCTAAAGGTCATTTTCTAATGGCTTTAATTGAAATCCCACCAAACCTCACCCTGGAAAGCTCCTCCACTAAGAAATCCTATATAAGCTTTGCCTATTGTTCAATTCCCTACTGCCTTCTCCCAACCCTGGATTTGTCCCTCCCAATAAATCTTTTATGAGATTTGCTGCCTGGTGTGACTCTCTCATTGGAAGAAGCAAAGAAACAATGAATGGAAGAATTGGGTTGTTAGGGTACCGCCCCAGTCTGCCTAGCAACCTGTGATGTCATTGCCTACCTGCCACTTGATTGTAATTCCTAACATTCATTCTCAAAGCCTAAAAGTCACTACCTTATGAATATATTTAGCCTTGTTCTAATTAATCTATAATATAGCTTTAAACTTTTATAATCTATGGATTTTTTATAAACTAAAACATATAAAAAACTGTTCTGCTCTCTTTTTATGGACTATGTTTATGTTTTTTAAGGCTCCAACTTAACAGGGGTAAAACCTAAACTCCTAGTCTTTAATTATTAAGATCTTATACATGATCAAGTCCTTTAGTATATTCAAGAATGCATTTTTAGTCATGCTAAGAACCAATGTGACTAATTATATTTTCAAAGTCAAGCATATAATAAGATCATAACATTCTATTTCATGTTTACAAAATATAGTTTCCAGCAGATAACTAGATACAGACAAAGATTGTTTAACTCAAATATACTAGTGGTCCTCAGCCTTGTCAGAGATATGCTGAACATGGCATTTAACATGTGTAAGTTTACTATAAGAAAACACAGATTCCCAGACCATGACAATAGTTTTCCAAGGGCTCAGAAGATTTGGGCACAACGACAGGTGACATCAACCCTGGATTGTGATATGCTCACCACTGGGCAAAACTGCTCCCAACATCTCTTCCTTGCTCTCCCAAAAGTTTCAAATATACACCTAAAGTAAAATGAAAGAAGTTCCCTACATTTCTCTTCTTTGTTCCAAAACTTCCATCTCTGCTCATTCTCCCAGAAGTTTCAAATGTATACCTGAAGGGAATTTTCTCTCTAACCTACTAATTTTGTCTTCGTCTCATATATATGTTCCAGAATTCCTGTCAGATTTCTTACATCCAGGCCATCACCAAAGCAGCTACCCTCAGGTGCTCCAGTCCAACCTCACAGATCGTGTCAGCTGGACCTGCGTTGCCCCTCCTAGCTGCAGCTGTTCTCAGACCCTGGACAACGAATCCAACAGCCTGCTCTTCTGGGACCTGCCCAACATTTCAGCCCTTTAACCCCGGGTCACCTCTCCACTGTCAGCAGGAAGAAGTCAAAGACATTGATTCTGCCATCCCTTATCCATTTACAAAAGGCTGGAATGGTGTGCTCCAGACCAGGGACAAAGAGCTCCAGGTTCTCCCAGCATTCCTTGGTCCCTATCTGCTGCAGAACATGGCTGACATACCCTGCCCTCTACCCTAAACTTTCCAGGGCAAAGCTTTTCCTTCCCCTTCACCATATCATCTGATTTTTTTCTCTTATTCCCCCCCCTCTCTCTCACTCTCCCTGGGATGCTCCCCCTTCTTTCCCCCCCCATGCTCACATAATAAACACTTCCATATCATATCTGTTGCCTGGCATCTTATTTTTAATCATTACAGGGGCGAGGCTCCTGAGCGCCTCAGCTCAGCTGGGGACGCCCCCCCCCCCACATATCAGGGGCTGCAATACTGAAGAAGAAGGGTGTGAAAGTGGACGTAACGCTGCAGCACTCAAGCTTATCCAGGGAAACCCTCCCTCAGGGCTGCAATGCCTCTGCTGAGCTGTGCGGTTCTTGCGCTCCCATGTCTCAGGATATCCTATTGAGACTCTGTCTAACCTCGGAGTTGTGTGGTTCCTAGACTCCTGAGTCCTAGGATACCTTTTTATCTGAGCATGAATGCCAACACCTCGCCTGTGTCAAGTATTTTGCTACACTGGTAAAATGCCAGCATACCTCACTTGATAAAATCACCACAGCAGTGTCTATTACACGTGAATGACCTGTTCCTGTCTAAAGGTAGTTGTTGGGAAACCCTGCTACTAAGGCTGGAGTCTGACATTACTGGAAAGCCCTGAGATCAGCGCAAAATGGCAGACCCCCTTTGTCTGCAACGCTTCCTTCTTTTCTCCCTGGGGAGTCCCAAATCTCCACATTCTCTACCTAGGAATGGTACATAGTCCTTAGGGAAATTACAGGCCCAACTCTCTCCCAGTAGAACCTGTTCAGCAAGCACCTGGGATTCCTGAACCGCCTCCCCATGTATACGAGGCTTCTTATTACCTTAGCTTTTCAGCCAATGAACATTCACCCACCCCAACCCAAAGTGCTATAGAACCTCCTTCACCCCCAATAAGATTGATCGGTCTCTCTGCATCTGATCCCAGAGGTCAGTCTGTTCTGCTCACAGCCATCTGAGTCCCTGCCCCCCACCTCTGCTACCTTTGTCCTTGGGGACCAATGTCCATGATCCCTGGGCAGGCAGGGTGAGGGGGGGAGGGCAGGGAGAGCCACAGCAAGCATCTTATTTACTTCTATTGCTGTCACCATTCCTAAGGCAACTTGTAGAAGAAAACATTTAGTTTGAGGTTCAGGGTTCCGGAGGGATAGAGTCTATGACCACCATGTTGGGGAATATGGCAGCAGGCAAACAGGCATGGTGACAGAGCAGTAGCTTAGAGCTCACCTCTGGTCCACAAGCACAAGGCAAGGCAGGAAGAGAGGTGGTGGAAGGAAAGAGGAAGGAGGCAAAGGAGAAGGAGGAAGGAAAGGAGGAATGGAGGGAAGGAGGGAGAGAGAGAGGGAGGGAAGGAGGGAGAGAGAGAGGGAGGGAGGGAGGGAGAGAGAGAGGGAGGGAGGGAGGGAGAGAGACTAATTAGGAATGTCATGGGCTTTACAAACCTCAAAGGCCACCTCCCACTTCCTCCAACAAGACCACACCTCCCAATCTTTCTCAAAGAGTTCCAAAAGGGAACCAAGGATTCAGGTTCATAAGCCTATGGGGGCCGTTCTCATTCAAGACAAGACAGAAGGTAAGACAATCAATTATAGAATACTTCAAACAAAATGAATATTCCTAAGAAGAATGCCTTGGCTGCTGGGTTTGTCATCCCTTCTCTGACACAGAGTTGACAATCAGTAAATATCTATTCAGTGAATTGATGGATCAATATACACAATAGTTATTTAGCTTATATCACCAAAATAAAAATGTTTTTGTGTTGGAGGCAAAAAAAAAAAAAAAAAAAAAAAAAAAAAAAGCCTTTTTGCCCACAGATTACTGGGAAACCAGGAATGCTAAACACATAGGGGCCTCTATGGAGAAAATAAAATGTCTGCTTTCCTACCCAGAAAGCTGGGAATGGATATTGTTAATGACCTGGTGATCATTTTGCTATCTGTGATGGCTGACCTTAGCCACCTTTTTCTATAGAGTCAGACCACTCCCAAGCCCCCCAGAATGTTTATCCCAGACTTTCCCTCCCTAGACCTTTATCTTTAGACAGAGAACCCACACTCGTGGTCATACAGACCTTGTAAAGGTGTCTCTAATTAAACATGCATTAAGTGTTACGGGGCATCTGGCATTGGATTGTTGCCTGGAAACCTGGAAAGAGACTGACTGCTGCCTAGAAACCTTTCCCCAAATTGTCTGATGCAGGTTGGTGAAGTCAATTTGAACTGAGTTTTCATTTTCATTTTTTTGCACACACATTTTGTGGTGTGTGTGTGTGTGTGTGTTTGATGTATTCACACATATGTAGGTACATGTGCCTGCCTACATGAAACATGTCAGGTGTCATTCTATGAATTTTTTTTAAGACATGACTCTCACTGAAGAAGCTAAGCTAGTGGCAATGCCCCTGTTTCTGCTCTGGCAGCGCTGGGCTTATGGTATATATGTTCACATCCTGCCTTTCATATGGATGCTTCTCACGTTAACATCTTGAGTGCTCTTACTTGCTAAACCACTTTTCCAGCCCTTATAAAGAATACCTTTAATTTTACTCATGTATTTAGTTTTGCTTATGCCATAAAAGTTACAAAAAAGCTCACAACTGTTCAGAGAGGAAACCATCACTTGCAAAGGCACAGAAATGGAAGCAACGGATTAGTTCCATTCAGATAAGAGGAAGATGCTTGAAATATTAGCCAGAGAGTGGAAAATAAGAAGGTATGCTATATTTAAAGTCTGACAGGGCACAGAGGGAAGCACACTGCAAAATCTAGCCAAGTGTCTAAGAGATGGTGCAGGTTTCAATGAGGCATTTGTCTCTGCTGCAATAAATACCTTATACAGATACTTATGTGGAATTTGGAATACCTGTGTAACGTTGGGGAGTTACTGTATTTAAGATATTCACTGAACCACGTGGGATCTTTAATACCTCCTTGTACAGGAGGACCATTGGAACTGTACACTAAAGCAAATGCTACTTTAAAGGACATTGCCCTGAAGGACATTGTCGTGAGGGATGCATGGCGGATGCCCACCAACATGAACGGCATGAAAACATGTTTGCTGGTTCTTTTCTGGGTCTCTCCTCTCCTCTGCTGTTATTGCAGTGCTTGAATTAATAATGTACTTTTCTGCATGCTCTTTGCTGCCTCCTTACTGAATTATGACTGATGATACCACATGTGTCCACATCCAGGTTAAGACTTCTAAGAAGCTAGTGAACCAAAAGTTTTCGTTATACGTATAGATGAGTGACGCAAATGGCCCATGCTTTTGATTAAACCCTGATACATGCACAACTATTGAACTATTAAAAGTACTAAAACTTTTGGAGACAAGCTGAGCCGCAGCTGCTCTCAGATGGTTCTTATTCGCCATCAGCGAATGGCCCTTGAACAGGAGCTGTGTTGACACTGGCTGTTTACTGATAGACTCTATAGTCCTGGAAACAGTTCCTCCCCTGGTCCCTCCCCTTTCCCCTCCGTCTCCTCTTGTCCACCTCCCCTTTCTTTCCCCCTTTCTCCTTTCCTGCCCTTATCTACTCTTGCCCCCTCTCCTCCATCTCTTCCTTTCCCTTTCTCTCTCTCTCCACCACCCTTATATGTCCACGCAGACACATCTTATTGGTGATTTTTCTGAAGAGTTCTAACATTGACTTTGGTTATTTAGTACCAAGTAATGTAGACAAGTACATATTATACTAACACTGTTTTATAATAGTCTATTAGCACAATGTCTGGTGACTTTATTTAATGTGTTTGAGTCTCCAGTAATACAGCAAGATCTTGCACTTACTTCTGTTGGTTTGGACTAGGCATCCACTAATAAAACGATCACTTATTTCTCCTAAAACCAGGGACATTAAGGGAACAGTGGCTCCATTTACCATGGATGCCACTATTCCCAGAGTCATGAGGATGATGTCCAGGGTATCAGCAAAGCGGAACTGAGAAAACAAAGTGTGAAATGTTACTGTTGTAAGACATAAGCAAAACTGCTAATCTATAGCTTTTCCCATGAAGCAAATGTTACTCAACCAACACATTATGAGGTTGAATCAATTGTAAAACCATGAGCATGCCTTTATCTATACAGTGGAATGCAAACAAACGAGTACCCAGTCTTATTTCTTAAAGATGCACAGCAGAGTTTGAGGAGGTGCTGAAAAACAAATCAGTCCAAATAAGACAAACTATGTGAAAATATACATCAGACCCCTTGTGGGCATGGCTCTGAAGCTTCCGTTTGGAATGAATTATTTTAAAGGTCTTGATGAAAAGCCAATCACATTTTCATTCATCAGCATTGTTGCACTGGCATCACAAACTGTAAACATCCAGATGGTAACATGTGATGAATTGTATTTTTGATTTTTATTTAAAGTTCCTTACACTTAATTTGCCCTCAAACAATGACTATCTTGTAAGCAAGGGCCAATAATGATTTACAGGGATGTTTATAGTAACATGGAATGCCTGAAAGCCAAACATTAAATACTACGTCTTGTATCAATTCCTCCATAATACCAACCCAAAACCAAACCATGAATGACAGTTATGTCATGTATTTCATTCTGCTGAGAGAGGAGGATTAAAACATACGCATTAGATGTGAATACCACCAGACAGGCACAGAACATATTTTGTATATACAAACTGTATTTTTTGTTCATTCATGGCAACAGCTAAGCAGTAGTTATGAAATAACTGCCAAAGCATTTTTCAGCACTCCATGTGATGAATGAGTGTCTTCTTCCCTGCCTTTCACCAGCATAGTGTGCTGTCTTGTGTTTTAGATTAAAACACTTGAGAATTTCGTGTATGGATACATTTTATTTACATAATTCTCACTCCTTTCTCTCTACTCTCCTAGTCCTCTCATGCCACCCAGGTCTCTCTTGATTCATACTATCTTCTATAATTATCACTGTTACACCCACACGCTCACACATGCATGCATGCAGGCACATGCACCCATACCCAAACATTACTAAATCTATTAGTGTTGTCCACACGCGTGTGTTCAGGGCTGTGTTGTCTTGCTGATAAACTTATGCACACTCTGATACTTTTTAGGTTTTTAACTTTTGAAACAGTCAGATGTTGTCTCCTATGTTTTCTTGTGAGAGACAATTTTGCTTGTTAACTTGAAACACCTGGGAAGGGGAAACTGAATTGCTAATTGAGGTAGGAGGACCCGGTAGAAGGGCCTGGGCTGCTACATAAACCAGCTGAAGTGAGTCTGAGAACAAACTAATAAGCAACATTCCTTCTCTTCCCTTGCTGTTTGAAGCTTCTGCCTTGAGCTCTTGCGTTGCTTTCCTTGATGGTGGGCTATAACATGTAGATTGAAATAAACCCTTTCCTCTCCAAGTTGTTTTCGGTAATGTTTATCACATCGACAGGAAGCTGCTATGTTACCGACAACTAAGTGAAGACGTTCACATTGGGGAGGAGATGTCTAAGAAGATGCGCAGGACAGTGGTCTTGGAACACAATTCCAAGTAGGCGTGCCGACATGTTTTCTGGTATACAAGCTTTACATAATACTTCTTTAAACATTCCTTGTAGCAGTTTGTCTTCTCCATGTCCACTAACTCAATTATGTGGACTTCAGAAATAGGATTTTAGCATCAAGTTGGAGGGAAACCAAGAGCAGTGCCAATGTTTTTTACATTTGGGGAGGTTTGTGGGGCCCTTCAAGGCCCAATAACACGTGAAGAGGCACAAATTTCCAGACACTAGGCTTTTTATTTGATAGTTGAGCCATACCAGGGAGGCACTGTCCCCCTAATGTAGGATAACTTCATGTAGACTATTTTATACATATGTACATATATATTATGTATGTATATGCATGTATATGCACATATGTAAGCTTCTACAGTAGTAGATGTCCATATGGTGTTTTTAAAAGTCTTTAGTGTTAGTTATCCTTTTCTACTGTTTCTTCCTCTACCCGAACCCTATCACATCACCGCACCCCCCCCCCCCCCCCCCCCCCGCCACACCTCACTCAATGCTTTTTGCTCCATTGAAAGCTTCCTCACTTCCAGCTCCCTTTCATAGTGTTACAAGGTTTCTATTCTATTCTGGGAGATAAAAGTAATTGACAGTCTTACCCAACTGTAAACTTTGTGAGCTACAATAACAACTGTCTGGGAAAGATATGTCTGATGGTGCCGAAGTGGCACAAACATCATGGATATAACTAGCTACTTTCCGATTGGACTTAAGGCCTGTTCTGAAAGATGTAATTCATGCACGGTATAGTCAACTGGACAAAATCCAATGGCTTGGTTGGTTGCAGACTGTACGGGAGTACTTACTTCTGCTCAATAGATATAATATTAAACTGTCCCCAAGTTCTCTCTCTCTCTCTCTCTCTCTCTCTCTCTCTATATATATATATATATATCTACTTCTCGACTCTAGTTAGAGAAACTTCTTTTTAAAAAGTAGATAGTAATAAATACAGAAACCCAACAACCAGAGGGATTAAAGGTGTATCTGTATTCTAGTTGAATCACACCGACCTAAGTCTTTGGGTGTGATCCCTTGGCAGAGTAGCCATGTTGCTGGATTAAAATTCCTCTACACAGTGGGTTTTTATAAAAGGGCACATGATGGCAGGAGGCAACAGTGGTGGGCGGTATAGGAAGACAGTTGGAGAGGGGATTGGTAGATTGGATTAAAATTCACTGTTATGCTTGTATCAAATTCTCAAAGAAGAAAAAAATTAAAGAGGCTACTTGAAAAAAATATTTTTATACTAACAACATACATTACTGTATATCTATATCTATCTATGAATTTTTCAAAATGTAAACAAATCAGCAAAGGTCATATATAACTGTCCATGTTGCTGAGCTCTCTCTGGTAGCATTTATGCCATCACATCCAGAACCTTATGCTGCTGGAAAGATGATGTCATTGTGAAGAGACTACATGGTTTTTCTTATCTTTTATTGTGGAGCTTTGAGATGGTTTTTATTTTGCCATTTTGGAAGGTCCCTGTGGTGGTTTGAATAATGACTCCCGTGGACTCATATATTTGAATGCTTAGTCACCAGGGAACAGAATTGCTCGAAAGGACTGGAAGGATTAGCAGGTGTGGCCCTGTTGGGGGAAGTGTGTCACTGAGGGTGGGCTTTGAGGTTTCAAAAGCCCACACCAGGCCCAGTGTCTCTACCTCTTTCTGCCTGTGGATCCCGATATAATTCTCACGTGCTTCTCCAGCACCGCACCTGCCTGCCACTACGATCCCTGCTGCCGTGATCCCTGTCATGAAGAGGATGTACTGACCCACTGAAACTGTGAGCAAGCCCCCAGCTAAATGCTTTCCTTTATAAGAGTTGCCTTGGTCATGGTGTCTCTCCACAGGAATAGAACACCACCTGTGACAGTCACTATGATGACTCCCTTTCCATTTTCCCATTTTTTTTCACACATAGAGGATGAGAATGTGACTACCACATGTGCTCTTGTCTATTTCCCAAAGTCCCTAACGCACGCGCACACATGTGTCGTGGTTTTACTTACTATCTCAATAGGTCCAACAGCTGGATTTCCTGCTTTAGGCAGTTCTTCTTGCAGAGGTCTGAAAAATAAATGTGAAAAGAGAAAAGGCATGATGTGAATATAATTTGTAAAATTTTCCAACTAACATTTTTCCAAAGTCTGAAGTATTACCTTTGGGCATCAAATTTATACAAGTTATTAAATTTCAAAAAGAGGTAAAAATGAGAGGACGTACAAACTTTTTGAAGAAAAGTCACTGAGAGAGGAAGTTGGCTGTGGCTGTGGCTGACTGCAACAGGAGTGAAAATGTTTAAACTGAGTTAAAATATACATAGCAAAGTGCCACCTTTTAACCATTTTACGTGACGAGGGCACCGAATGCATCCTTCACACCGTCCACTGAACTCTTTTTATTGCAATACTGATTCCTTGTGCCTGTTGAACACCATTCCTGATCCTGTGCCCCAAGCCAAAATTCTGCTTCCTGCCGCTGTGATCCTGACAACCCTTGGTGTCTCAGCTGAGTGAAACCATGCAATAGTTTCCCTGTTGAGGTCAGCATAAAGTCTCCAAGGCTCGCCTTGGAGTGTCACTTAGCATGATAGCTTTGAGTTTTCTCCATGCTGCAGACTGTCAGAATCTCCGTCCCATAACTTAAGGCAGATTGCTCTTCTTACTGTATTTAATGTCTTCTTCACGTTAGTCAGCACACACTAGGATTTCCTCCATGCTTTGTCGATTGATACCAATATGTCTATGACTATGGATATACCCTGTGCTTTCGATCTTTTCGGATATATACCCAGAAGTAGAGTTTTTAAACAATACACCAATTAATGTTTCTGACTAAAAGGTGTGTGTGTGTGTGTGTGTGTGTGTGTGTGTGTGTGTGTGTGTGTGTGTGTTTGCCACAGCACGTGGATAGAGGGAAGTTTCCTCCTTCCACTGTGGGACCCAGGAACTGAACTCAGGGTGACAGTCTTGCCCAGAAGCAGCTTTATCTATTAAGCTGCCTCATTAGCCCTGTTTTTAAATTTTTGAGGAAAGTTGTGCAGTTTCCAGTACTTTCCTTCTACAGCATAGGAGGAGTCAGCTGCTACACACACACACACACACACACACCAACACTTGTTCTTGTTTCCCTTATGATAATGGAAATCCTGCAAAGCATGAAGTGTTGAATTAAAAAAAAATCCAGCTATACTCCAAGTTGGCAGCGCCCTGTGGGTACCACATCTGAGTAGCAGAAGATCAGAGATTGTGGACCAAGTGAGTGACTTAGCTGCTGACTCCAAAACTCCAACATCTGTGTGTTCCAGGCAAGAGGAGGCATCCCAGAAGCTAGGGACACACAGTTCTATGCCCACCTGTGGATGGGTCCTAGGCTCACAGGAGTACCCTGAGTTCCAGAAATACACAACTCCAGCATCTGGACCCCAGACCCCTCCTGTCTCCCCAAGAACAACTCCTGGATACCAGGGACAGGGTCCTGGACTCCAGTCCATGTTTCTACTGGTCTCTCTTCAGAGCCGGTTAGACAGCAGGAGCATACAGGGTTCCCGTTCCAATATGGCAATGCTAACCCAGTCTGAGTACCAGTGTCAGCTGGGCAAACAAGTTGCAGCACTGCTGATTCTGAGATGCCAGCATCTGTTTGTGTGCCTCTGGAGAGAGGAGAGGATCCAGGCTACCAGAAATGCATGCCATCACCTCAGCCTGGACTTCAGGGATATGCAGGCCCACCTTATAGCTCACAGCTCTACTAGCTGTCTTGAGGAGACCAACAGGACCTCACTGGATCACACAGGTTAGACACCCAGACCCTAATTCCCTGCCTAGAGATCAAACTGGGACACAACCTACAGAGCAGAGCTGTAGGCTGTGGGAGGAGATTCAACCCCCAGCCCACAACCTAGGTCTCCTCCTGCACCCCTGAGAAACCCAGCAGGTTCTGAGAACAACTAGCCAACATTAGGGACAAAGAGATGTCTAAAGGCCAATGTAAGAACACAATCAACAAAAACCACGGTGACATGGCAATAATCTCTGGATTTCCTAACACAGAGGGAACACAGGAAAGTGACCATAAAACTATGCTTATGGAGATGGTAGAGGCATTTAAAGAGGCAACAAATAAATTCCTCAAAGAAATACAGCAAAGCACAAACAGGAGAAGGAAATGAGGAAAATGGTCCAAGACCTAGAAATGTAAATAGAATCAATAAAGAAAACACAAACCAAGGAAATTCTGAAGATAGGAAACTTAGAGAAAAGGAATCACAGAAATAAGCATACCAGACATGGAGGAAAGAATCTTAGGCATAGAAGATCAGAAAAACCAAGGACACCATGAAAAGACAAAACCCAAGAATAATAGGAATAGAAGAAAAAGAAGATTCCCAGCTCCAAGGACCAGAAAATATTAAAAGCAGAAGGAAAAAGGCCAAGTACCATATAAAGACAGACTTATGAGAATCACACCTGACTTCTCAACAGAGACTATGAAAACCAGAAGAAGAGCCCGGACCTGTGAAGCTGTCATGCAGACCCCGGGGGACCACACGGCAGCCCAGCAAACCCTTCAATCACCGTAGAAAACAAAATGCTTCACGAGAAAGCTAAACGTAAACAGTATCTAAGCACAAGTCAAGCCTCACAGAAGGTACTGGAAGGAAAACTCGAACCCAACGATATCAACTGCACCCAAGAAAACATAGGATACAAATAAATTAGGGAAACTATATCCTTCACAATAGCCACAAATAATATAAAGTGTCTTGGTAAAACTCTAACCAAGCAAGTGAAAGATCTGGATGACAAGTCTCTGAAGAAAGAAACAGAAGAAGATATCAGAAGATGGAAAGATGTCCCAGTAGGATTAACATAGTGAAAAATGGCCACCTTACCAAAAACAATCTACAGACTCAATGAAATTCCTATCAAAATACCAACACATTCTTTACAGGCCTTAGAAGAACAGTTCTCAACCTCATATGGAAAAATATAAAAACCTAAAACAGCTAAAAAAAAAATCTTATACAATAAAAGAAATTCTGGAGGTATCTCCATCCATGACTTCAAGCTATACTATAGAACGATAGTAATGAAAATTTCATGATACTGGTGTAGAAATAGGTTGATGAATGGAATCAAATCAAAGATCCAGAAATAAACCCATACACCTACAGGGAATTGATTTTCGACAAAGGAGCCAAACTCATTCAATTGAAAATAGGACAACAGACCATGTCTTCAACAAATGATGTTGCTCTGACTGGATGTCCACTTGTAGAGAAATGCAAATAGATCCATATTCATTACTCTACATGAAACTCAAGTCCGCGTGAACGTAACACCAGATACACTAGATCTGGTGTTAGGTCTATTAGATACATTAGATACAATCCATTAGAAGAGAAATTGGGGAAAAGCCCTGAACTCATTGGAGACAAGTTACAGAACACAACACCAACAGCTCAGGCTCTAAGATCAACAATTAATAAATGGGAACTCTTGAAAAGAAAAGGACGCTGTGAACAGAACAAAGAGGCAGCCTGCAGACTGGGAAAAGATCTTCACTAATCCTACATCCTACAAAGGGCTAATATATAAAGAACTCAAAAAATTAAACACCAACAAACAGAATAATCCAATTAAAAAATAGGGTACAGACTGAAACAGAATTCTCAACAGAGGAATCTCAAATGGTGGAGAAGCTCTTAAAGAAATTCTCACCCTTAGTCATCAGGGAAATGCAAATCAAAACAACTCTGAGATGTTGCCAGTGGGCAGCTCAGGCTCCATGTGTGTCCTCTTGTAAGGGGAGCAGGGGCTGTGTCTGATATGGACTCTGTTGCCTGCTTTTTTTCTTTAATCACTTTCCCCTGGTGGGACTGCTTTGCCAGGCCATAGGGGAAGAGGATGTGCTCAGTCCTGACGTGACTTAAGGGGCTGGGGTGGGTGGGTAGCAGAGGCTGCCTTTTCTGAGGAATAGGGGAGGGGAGAGGCATGAGAAAGACAGGGATGAGACTAGGAGGAGAAGAGGGAGGGGGATAGTACCAGGATGTAAAATTAATAATAATAATAATAATGATAATAATAATAATAATGATAATGATAATGATGATGATGATGATAATAATAATAATGATAATGATAATAATAATAATAATAAAATCCAGCCTTCTCTAACAAAACGCTGAAGAGCAGCGGTGACCTTTACGTGAACTGAATTCTGTTAGGTGAGTTGCATTGGATATTCTGAATTTTGTCCTCCCTTTGAAAATTACTCAGCCCATACTTCAAGGACAATATGTGACTTTTGTACATTGACCTCGTTTCAAGCGCGCAGACTCCTAAACCACACATTGCATTTAAAGACAAGAAGGGAACTGTGTAAGCTGCTGCAAGGGTTCCCGTCCATGTCTACTTTCTTCGGAATGTACTGTTCTCTCAGCCGTCAAGGATGACAGACTGCAATTTTATCACCATGATAAATTCCTTCTATGTCCCTTCTCCTGCCTCAGGTTAATTGTTAATTTAGGTACAGGCTGGTGCCTGAGAAGAGCCATAGATGAAAAACAAAAGTAGAAACAAAAACAAAACAACAACAACAAACCCAGTGCTTGAAATTATAAAGCTTAACCCTAACCTCAGATTTTGTCACTTGATTAAATTTCATTTGACGGAGACAATTGACCTTCACAGGTTTTGTGTAGGTTCACAACAGTCTTTTGTTTATCAGAAGCGAGAGAGTGGCCACAGGCTGGCTCCTGCTGAGCCTCCAGGCTGCCCAAGAGCAGGTGCAGAGTTCAGGCACACAGGTACAGGAAGGAAAGCCATCCAGCTCGCTGCTCAAGGTCCCCGTGTGCTCCTCTCTGCTTGGCTGCAAGCCGAGGTCAGTTAGGGATTCAGCAGTTGATTTTTTATGGCCCAAAGCACCCACATTTCTGTTCCTATCATCAACTGAGCCATGTCCACCTCCTTAGACTCTTGTCCAGATTTTGAGGCCAGAGGCCCATATTCCAGAAATCCGGCTTTTCAAAGCCATCCAACCCAGCGTTTCGTCCTCTTCATGACTGTTTTCTGGCACTCTCTTTACTCTTGGCTCCTCTAAGTGAAATCAGCTGTGTGTTTTCTCACTTGTACCTGGTAACCAGCAAAGTTAGCCACCTCCTCACTTTAGTTTTCCCGAGGTGGCAGATATTTGCTGTTTCATTCCCACTGACAGACTCATGCCTAGGGTCTATGGCTGTATATGAAAATCCCACAAGGTCAGTAGCACCCTGACCATTTTTAAGACTAGAGAACAGAGATAGAGGGTCCCCATGTGGGCCAGGCTGGCGTCCAGATACTCCTCTCTCAGCCTTCCAGCCTTGCAAGTATTAGGAGCACAGGCGCGCCCCATCCCTCTCAGCATTTAAAAGAAAAGAATTATATCATCTGTGAAGACGTGTAAGGGTCTACAGGGTGTCACACAATGTAAAAAAAAAAAAATAAGCACAGAAAGACACACATTGCACAATCTCATTTTCATATGAACTGAAAGTTACACTCACAGTCAGGGGTGTGGTTGTGGTTATGGTAGCTGAGCAGTGTAGGTAGTGACTGAGTGTTGGTTACTTGAAAATTGTTAAAATGGTGGGAGATCCTTTTCTGGATATTTCCTATTAACAATCTACAAGAGCTGGAGAGTTGCTCTCTAGTTATACAGAACATGTATTCAAATATAATCTGTAGTATGGCAAAAGTGAAAATAGGATTTAAAACTCATTCTATTTTGTATCTCTACATGGATGCATTCTGGATGCAGAAAACAATATACTGTACATAGACAAAAGCATTCATTTAATAAAAATAAATGTACCACACTGAATTAAGGGTCCATTGATCCTGAAGTAAAATTATGCAGCCATCTTTCTTTTACTCTATACACTGCCACAAGGAATTCAAAAGAGGTGATATCTGAAGTCCTAACTGAACACTTACTTTAGCAATGACCGGTCCTGAAACCAGCCTGGCAGCATTTGCAATAACAAGTATATTAGTGGTAATAACAAGGGAAGTACAGCTAAATGCAAATATTATTAATTTTGAAAAATAAAACTTTAGTGCCAGCCGTGAAAGGGATAATGTGTGTTTGAAATCTCAGGAAAAGTCGTAGAACTTAGTGGAAGCTTTCCACATCTCTGATTGCTTTCTTGCATCCCTTTGGCTTGTTCAGAATGTGCCATGCTATTTATAATTTAATTCTTCTAAAATAAAATAATATAATAATATGGCATGAGTAGATGAAAACTTTTCACTTGATTAGCTTACAACAGCATTTCACATCTTTCCAAAACGAAGCCGCTCAGACTACTTGCTGCCCGGGATTCCCTTTTATATGAAACTTCTGCTTAGGCAGGTCTTCGTTATTTGTCAATGAACTTGTGACTCCTTTTCCTCATTCCTACCTGAGAGTTGGAGTTAACTGAAATCTTAGAATTGGAATGAAACGAGGAAAGTAAAATGGAAAATGTACTATTTGTCCAAATGTTGGCATTCATTCCCACTCTAATGTTGATTTGATTTTAGCTGGGGAAACCTTGAAGCTACCTGATGTTTAGGGTTCTCTATAAAATATGGAGCATTTTTTTTTATTTCCAGAAGTCTAAGGGTGGAGTTTCCTGTTTTGATGACTACCAAGATATCCTACCATATGTAGATGGATAGTAATAAAAATTAGAATATTTTGAAAACCTATTTGTCATTAGACCTCATTAAGTACAACATATTCTTCCTTTGGGTGATATTTTTTCCAAGCTCACCACTGTGTTTATAAATTATTATTCCACTACTGAGGAAATATGCACATGATCAGTCTCAGTTGTTAAGGTATGTAACATATCACCCTGTACAGACATAATACTAAAGATATGGGTGCAACCTGTAGAGCAGAATTATTAATTAAATAGTACCAAAGCATGTGGCAGTGCTAATATACTTTCAGACAGCCAGATTCTTAAGGGATGATTCCATCCCCATGGGTCAGAAAGGAATGCAGCACCAAGAAAGAAGTGAGAGAAAAATGCAGCCATTCACCACAGTGGGTATAATAGATACTGGCACTTTCCACAGTGACTTTATAGCATCTCTAATTTAATTTACAAATAAAGGAAAATGATGAAAAAAAGGTCATGAAATAGTTTGTAAATACCATTCACTTATTATAAACCTAACAACTATATAATAAATTGCACACATTCATAGTAAGAAGTTGTATTAAATCTCACCTTGGTAAGAACATGATCTGTTGTCCACTTGCACAAAACTTATGTGTGCTTTCCTCTTCAACAAATCACTTTCCTTTAATGATTGTGCTTAGCCAACCTTGTATTCTGGTCAGAGAGCTGCAATATGTGATATGATCAGTAATGAATTTCCGTGCAAAGCACACGGTGTTCTTCATATGATGTTGCCCTTGGAACCAACACGAGCAAAGAGAATCCACTGAATAGAATAAGAACTTTCTGAAAATAGTCTGCAATGATTACACTCATAGTTTCTGTTTAGTTCCAGAATACATTTAAAAATAGCTGAGTAAAAAATGTCTAAGTTCATCCACAACACACTGGCAGCCAATGTGAGGCACTGTTTATGCAGCTTCATTACTACTCACGAAGATGTCTTTCTGTGTTTGCTTCATATATGTATATATATGTATATATATGTGTATATATATATATATATATATATAATATTATGGTCAACATATGGCCCTCATTTCAAATATATTACCTTGCTATATTATATGTCTTACTTATTTCTTTATACATTACTTGCAAGATATTGTTTATATGATGAACCAATTAGTAGTTACAAGAATCCAAATGATGTCCCCCGGCCCCCAGGAGCTTACAACCTCACTTTCCCCACTGGGCCACAGTCTTATATTTCAGTGTGTCTCCAAATCAGCAGCTAACTCTTACATGGATATTGATAGAAATGCAGAATTTTTAAGCCTTTTTGTGATGTCAAAATATAGATAATATAACCTTTACGTTTTAATTGTTTCAAGTGCAGAGCTCAGGGTCCGTGACATTGGGTCTCTACGAAGTGTTGTACAACCAGCATAAGTAGCCACCTGCAAACCAAGTTTATCCTCCCAAAGTTAATTTTGTATACATTAAATAATAACTCTTCCTCTGCCCAGTTTTTGATAGGCTGTCCTACGCATTCTGATTCTATGAATTTGACTCTCATTTCAAAGATGGGGAAACAAACAGTGACTGATCCCTTTAGTGTTTGGCTTTTTTACTTAGTAAGTGTCAAATAGTCATTCAAATAGTCAACTTGGTTTCACTGATCCACCAGTCTCTTTTTATGCTAATGCCATGCAATTTTTGTTGAGGTTGTACTATAGTACAGCTTGAGATCAGAGACAGAGATTCCTCCAGAAGAGCTTTTATTGTACAGGATTGTCTTAGCTAGTCTGCGCTTTTTCTTTTTCCATATGAAGTTGAAAATTGCTCTTTCAAGGTCTGTAAATAATTGTGTTGGCATTTCGATGGTAATTGCATTGAATCTGCAGATTGCTTTTGGTAAGATGGCCGCCATTTTTACTATTGCGAAGGAGACGGCCGCCATTTTTACTATTGCGAAGGGTATTTTGCATTGAATCTGCAGATTGCTTTTGGTAAGACGGCCGCCATTTTTACTATTGCGAAGGGCTTTACTTCTCGAATTTCTTTCTCAGCCCATTCATCTTTTGTATAAAGGAGGCTACTGACTTTTTTAGTTAATTTTGTATCCAGCCACTTTGCTGAAGGTGTTTATCAGCTGCAAGAGTTCCCTGGTGGAATGTTTGGAGTCACTTGTATATACCATCATATCCTCTGTGAACAGTGATGTTTTAACTCCTTCCTTTCCTGTTTGTATCCCCTTGATTTCCTAACCCACATACCTAAGGACACTTGAATTTTGACAAAGAAGCCAAAAACATACAATTGAAAAAAGATAACATCTTCAACAAATGGTGCTGGCCTCACTGGATGTCTACATGTAGAAAAATGCAAGTAGGCCCATATTCATCAGCCTGCAAAAAATTCATGTCTAAGTGGGTCAAGGACCTAAAACATAAAATTAGAAACCCTGCATTTATTAGAAGAGACAGTGGGGAACAGCCTTTAACTTATTGGCACAGGAGACAACTTTCTGAGCAGAACATGAACAGCTCAGGCTCTAAGGTCAACAATTAATAAATGGGATTTCAAGAAACTGAAAAGCATCTGTAAAGTAAAGAACACTGTCAATAAAACAAAGCAACAGCCTACAGACTTAGAAATGATCTTTACTAACCCTACATCCAACAGAGGGCCAATATCCAATATATATATATATATATATATATATATATGATATATATAAAAAGTTAAACACCAATAAGCAAAATAATCTAATTTTTAAAATGGGGTACATATCTAAAGAGAAAACTCTCAACAGAGCAATCTTGAATGATGGAGAAGCACTTAAGGAAATGCTCAATGCCTTAGTCATCAGGGAAATGCAAGTCAAAGAAACTCTGAGATACTGTCTTACATCCATCAGAATGGCTAGGATCAAAAACTCAAGTGACGGCACATACTGGGGAGTATGTGGAGAAAGGGGAAAATTCCTCCATTGCTAGTGGGAGTGCAAACTTGTACAGCTACTTTAGAAGTCAATCTCATGTTTTCTCTCAGAAAGTTGGGAATAGCTCTACCTTAAGACCCAGCTATCACCACTCCTTGACATATACCCAAAAGATGCTTCACCATAAAAGAACATTTGGTCAACTGTGTTCATAGCAGCTTTATTTGTAATAACCAGAATCTGGAAATAACCTAGATGTCCCTCAACTGAAGAATGGATACAGAAATTGTGGTGCATTTACTCAATGGAATACTACTCAGCTATTAAAACAAGGAAATCATGAAACATGCACGCAAATGCCTGGAACTAGAAAAGATCATACTGAGCGAGGTAACCCAGACCCAGAAAGACATGCATGGTATATACCCAGTTATAAGCAGGTATTAGCCATCTAATACAGGATAGCCACACTACGATCCACAGATCTAAAGACATGCATGGTATATACCCAGTTATAAGCAGGTATTAGCTACATAACACAGGCTAGCCACACTATGATCCACAGACCTAACGAAGCTAATTAGCAAGGAGGATCCTGAGGAGGATGCTTAATTCTCATTGGAAGGGCAAACAGAGCAGACTTTGCAAGTGGCTGAAGAGAGGGAACAGCACGGGAGCCTACCGTAGAGGTCCTCTGAAAGATTCCACCCAGCAGACGATCAAAAGCAGATGCTGAGACTCATAGCCAAACTTTTGGCAGATCAAAAGGAGTCTTACGGAAGAGCGTGGGGGGTGTTTAGAAGGACCCGGAAGGGATAGTAGCTCCTCAAGGAGACCAACAGAGCTAACAAATCTGGGCCAGGGGAGCCTGCAGAGACTAATGCACCAACCAAGGACCATGCATGGCGAGGACCTAGACCCTCTGCTCAGCCTAATATGGGGGGCAGGGGGAGACTCTGACATGGACTCTGCTGCCTGCCTGTTGACTGTTTCCCCTTGGCAGGGCAGCCTTGCGAGGCCACAGAGGAAGAGGATGCAGGCAGTCCAGATGAGACATGAAAGGCTGGGGTCAGATGGTCGGTGAGGAGGGCTTCCCTTTTCTGAGTACTAGGGAAGGGGTTTGGGGGGAAGAGGAAGGGAATGTGGGACCAGGATGAGATGAGGGAGGTGTTATGATTGAGATGTAAAGTGAAAAAAAATTAAAAATATGTTATATTAAAAAAAAGAAAATAAAAAGATTTAAAAAGTCAGTGGCATCAGCAGTCAGTGGTGATCGCCATCGAAAATACTCCTCCACCGGGGAGGATCTGTATGGACATCTCCAATCCCTCCTTTTGCTCTTTCCTTCTCAGCCCAACAGTCCCTCATTAACATGGCCAGACTTGTCCTGCACGTTCCTCAGGAACTCTCCTGTGCCTGGAGGCTGAGCCTATTCCATGTGATTCTTTCATTCCCACTTATTCTCTGTAAAGGACGAGACTTGAAGGTACTCACTGAAAGGTGGGAATGTAGCCCTCCAGATTTCTCAGGAAAAGAAGCATTTGTTTCTCAGGAAGATGGGCCAGTCAAGTTGGCTCCACTGGGGGTTTCAGGAGTCATTATATTGTCTAGTGAAGACCATTGTGAATGGCTGGCCTGGAACATGACTGGATTATGGCTGATAGGACTCAGTGCATGACTAGGCAGAATTCAGAGGAGCTGTAGTTCAATGCTGGGAGCCTAGATTATTCCCGGTCATTTAGGGTAACTGATTTGGTCAAAGCCTACTGGGACTGCAAGGGATCTGTGCAGTCTAGAGAGCCTTCAAGCCATGACTTCTAGTGTTTTCCACAGGGACTTTGAGCTCAATTTCTGTTTCTTTGGAGGATTGGAGGGTGTGGGAACCTGGAAATGTGTCTTAGCCAGTGCCTAGGAGGTGAATTTAGGGACTTTCCATTTGTAGGTATGGTAGGACACAAGCAGGCTGTTTTTCTGTCATTGAGCTGGTAATCGAGGCTTGAACACTTACTTCTGTCTGTCTGTCTGTCTGTCTATCTATCTATCTATCTATCTATCTACCATCTATCAGCAGCAACGGCAACATCTATCTATATCATCATTATCTCTCTATCATTTTAATAGCAAAAGCTAAATTATTTGATGCTAAAACTCAGTCATTCTGAAGACAAAGCAACTATTAAACAATTTAAAACTGCTAAAATAAATTTGACTTGGTTTTAATATAAGTGCTGCTATTTTAAAAAATATTAAAAATAATTTCAATTTGATTAGAATAAGGCAAACTTAAAGTCTATTAAATTGCTCAATTTAATAGAATTATTGGTTTATAATGTTCATAGTATCAAACAGTCTTACTAATGTGAAACATTTTATTTTTAATTTTTAATTATATTTCAAACACGAGTTCAATCAAGAAAATATGTCATTTGGTTCTTCCTTTTAAGCATTTATGAGAAGGAATTAAGAGCAGAATATCAGTTTCTTTTAATTCAGAGGATGAAAAAAAGCCAAGACTATATACATTTTCAAACACAATAAATAACATCAAAAACTGTGATGAAAAGGAGAGAGCATCAGAGGAAAACATTGTTTTTTCTTTTTTATACCTCAGGTATGTTTGTTCAGTAAGACAAGGATCTTATGTAGTTCTTGGAGGGCCCATTAACAGTGAGCAACGTTTTAAAAAGTGTGATTCTTTATTCTATGTTAGATTTTTAACTTGCACTGTCATTTCAAGAAAACCACATAGATGTTCTTTCATAGCAGATGCTAATTTTGTGATTTTATGTTTCTAGGATTGATTTTGGTCACAGTGACCTCTTGGCATTATGCAGATGCCAGCAGGTTCACGTATGGGTACATTTTAACATCTGTAAGATGTGGGAACCAGAAAGGAATAAACATTGTTTAAAAAAAAATTTTTTTTTTGTGAGAAAATCTCTTTAACAACTCTATAGTCTTTCTACAGTACCATGGCCTCTGGTATCAGCCCTGTTCTCAGCAGGCTCTGCTTACTACATTTATTCTCCTGAAGCCTAACCCTTGTCTCTAAAAGCCATGGGAATAGAATGGTTAGTTTACTTTGGTTTGAGCCTACATGAACTCTTTAAAGAACCCATTAAGAATCCTCCCACCCTGGAAGTGTTCTGCCAAGACTAACTGAAAGCCGCAAAAGATCTAGGGTTGGTTCTAAATTGGAACCTGTGTGGGCCTTAAACTCAACAAAAATCCATCTTTATCAGAGGCTCAGAGTATTAAACATAGGAACACAAAGTCATTTTGCAGACTCAAGGGAGTGTGGGTCAAAACCATGAAATTCTACAAGGGAATTCCTCAAGTGAAAGATTTTCCTTTGTCATTTTTTCCCTTTTAAGTGAAATGAAAGAACCATAGAAATTTCTCTAGAGAAGGGTTGGGTCTTAGGGAAGAAATCCAACACCTCCATCAAGTTCTTTGGGATCTGGCCCTTGCCTCTTCATGCCTCCTGTTTCTTGTGAAGTGAGTGAGCGCAGTGCTGACTAAACCCTGAATCTGCTTATATTAGGGAAAATTTCATTACTTTGTTCTCAAGGTCTGCAACAGTGAAAATAGCTTTTATGATAAGCGCTTATTCTGTGTAGTATGAGAATAATTATATGGAATTTCAATATTTATTATTATTGCTGTTGTTATTATTATTTATTGTTAAGGTAATGTCATTAACCATGAATTATTAGCCCTATTTTTACAAGAGTCTATGGAGGATTAGAAGATGTGTGATTGCTTGGGTAATGCAGCTGTTCAAGTAGAAGACCTAAACTGCCTACTTGAAAATTCTATGTCCTGAACTGCTGCCTTCTACACATCCTGTGTGAAGGGGTGGGAAGTTGTCTGTGAATGTTATGTGCTCTCCGGAAACCAGGAAGGAAAAAAAAGTCCCATTTCACTGGGTTTCTGTGCCTTGACTCCACCCTGTCCTCAGTCTTTGCTAGGTGTTCTCACCAAAATTTCATAAAAAACAAAAACAAACAAACAAACAAACAGGCACTAGCTTTATCTTAAGGATAAGGAAATAAGACGCTAACGCTTAATTTGTCATTGACTGGCCTGAGTTTTATCCAATTATATCTGAGTTTGAAGAGAGAGGTCTTAATTCAGATAGATACAGATAGATACATGCACATGGACCTAGACATATGTGTATACAAATCCGTTCACATGTTAATATGAAGTTAATTTAACTAAATCAATGTTTAGAATCCAGTCTGGGCTACATGTAATACAAAATGAAAAGAAAAGGCATAAAATTAGTTTCCTTGGGGAAGGGGAGAGGTCCTGTGTGGTAGCAGCATCTTCAGCAAGTTAAGCTTGAGCCACCGGATATAAATGAACAATTCAGTTCTAAAAGCAGTGCTTTCCCTTTAGAGTTTCAAAAGGTCTCTGAAATCACTTTAATCTGAAGATGGAAAATTACTTTTCTTTAGATAAGTTGTAGTATTCAGAACTTTTAGAGATTTTGTAGTTCACTTCAAAAATACTTTCAAGGGATTGTGTTATCATTCTGTCCTGAAAAATGTACTTAATCTTGTAAAATTAGTAGTAATACTTAAGTAATGATGTTTACTAATAAACTCTTTGTAAAACTAAATAGTTATAAGAGAGTTACTTTAAAATGAACTCAGAAGTAGCCCAGAGAGCGCAGTCAGTACAGTGTCGAACTTTTCTAAATAATCTGGGTGCTGTTAGACACACAGACCTGGAAGTCACTGTCATGAAGGAACTGCCAAGTAGGGTCTTGTGGTGTAGTCAGGATGCTGAGGAAACATCATTATTGATGTTTCCTTAGGAAAATCCAGGCAAGCCTGCGCATGCTTGGCTATTCTGAATAATCCCAATGTGCTTTGGGGCACAGGAGACACCTTCGGTTGTCAGGATCCTGAACCTATGGTGATGAGGTCTGGGGATAGTGTGAGAACTTGGTAAAGAAAAAGGACAAGGCTATATCTCTGAGCCTGTGTTGAGGGGTGTGTAATTCACTTAAAGTCTGTAAGTTCTAGGTATCTCAAGGCATCGGAAATGATGGCACTAAAACATGATTACTACAGGGGAATTTTTTTTTTGTTCAAATTGCTACAAAACAGGACAGATGTTTGAGTTCACATCTAAGGCATATGTGCTGTGTGTGTGTGAGGATTTCTTAAACACCAGGTCTCTTCTGATGCAGTATATTAATGTTCTATAATCTAGAGTTAAAGGGACTCTAACACATAGTTGTATGTTCTTAGTATACTATGTATTATAACGCCAGTTTAAATTTAGAGAAACAAACTATAGCAACTTTCATCATCTGAGTCTGTCTAGTTTTCAGTTCTACATGTGGCCAAAGAGAAAGGGATTGATTTTCTTTTTCAGAACACTACTCCTGAGTGAGGGGTGGATAAGACCAGAGGAAACTTGTCAGCCTGGATTCTCCTATCTCGAGAATTGTACTACAGATTTGCGGTAGGAAATTGGCAAAGACTTCTCTGGGTTCTTAATAGATAGGAGGCTTTGGAATATAGATCTTGGAGCAGGGTAAGGTATAAAGAGGCAGAAAATGGGAAGATGAGAGTAGGCACAGGAGGCAGAGGAACCATCTCATTTTCTAAGCAGTTTCATCTAACCTTCCTAAAACACCGGTGATAGATTTTCTGCTATCCCAAAGTATGGCTTCAGCAACCACACATTTTTTTCCCTTAGGAAATATAGGGCCTCATTAGGAAGGGCTACCATGGTATGGAAGGAAGCGCTTTAGTTTCCAGGATCACCATCTATCTGCCTTACCCTTCAACCTTTAAATATTTTAAACAATTACATTGTGTTTTCTGGAGCCACAGTATTGGTTAGAACCATTTAGGTACAAACCATAGGATTCAGTGAAGCTGGCATGAAATGAAATACGACTTCAGGGGAAGTCAGATAAAGAGTTACAGCTGTCCATGTGTCACCCTACCAAGCAGAACGCGTGGGTCACTGGAAAGAAAGAGCATTTTTTCTGCTCACCTGGAGCCTCTCTGCACTGTTGATATAGCACTGAGAAGAACCTGGGATTCATTTGATAAGGACATAACTCATTTCAGTATTTGCAAAGAATTAGGGAGTGATTCCACCCACAGTGGGCTGGGCCCTTCTGCCTCAATTAACAGTCACGATAATCCCCTAAAGACATGACCACCAGTCAGTCTGGTCTGAATAGTCCCTCGATTTAGACTGCCTTCGAGATGGTTCTATGTCAAGTTCACTGTAGACTCTTACTGTAGACTACTTGTGGAGTGATAATGATGAGATTTATCAATGGTCTCATATGTGGGATCAGTGGGAAAAGAAAACGATCATATACAATATTCTTTATGTAAGAAAAAGTTGGCTTGTGATGTTTTCTAAACAAAACACACTTTTTGAGGGGTAACTGTTATTCACACTCTGCCCATGGTGGGTGGCAGGGGTTGGGGGAGGGCAAGAAAAATCTGCAGAGTGCTTGCAGGGTGTTTATGACGCATTCATTTGCATCTGTCTGCAGAGCCCTGTTTTTAGTTTTCTCGGATCCAGGTTCCTTGAGTGTGCTGGTTTAGTTTTATGTCAACTTGACACAGACTATATTCATTGGAGAGCAGAGAACCTCAATTGAGAAAACCTCTTTATAGCTGTCAGCTGGCGGTCCTCGATTCTATAATAAAGCAGACTGAACAAACCATGAAGAGCAAGCCAGTAAGCAGCATCCTCCAAGGCCTCTGTATCAGCTCCTGCCTCCAGGTTCCCGACCTGATGTCCTTCAGTGAAGGCACTATAGGTTGGAAATGTAAGCCAAACAGTCCCTCCCAACTCGCTTTGGTCATAGTGTTTCATTATAGCAACAGCAACCTAACTAGGACATGAGTTAAGTGGATTATTTTTTCCAACTGCTATTTATAGAGGTAATTGGTCTGTCACAGTTTTTCTAATTTATTTATTTATTTATTTATTTATTTTAACATTTTTAAGTTCTAGGAATTAGAATTTCTGTTTTATTTTCAGACAGTTTAAGTATTTTTTGTAAACATTATTTTGCAACAGTAAGTAAAAACAGGAAACATGAGGTAATTTAATTAAGGTTAAATTTGTTTAGTGACAATTCCAACCTTAAAAGCCAGGAGTTTGGTTTTTATAAAATATCAGGTTGGAAAGAAGAGGGCTTGTCCCTAGTAAAGTATACAGCAGTAACCACAGTTGTCTATCACCTTTTGATAGAATTTTATTGCAAAGGGTTTTATTACTCCCCTCCCCCCTCAATGGCTTGGGAAGATGTCTGTCATTCTTGTTTGGGAAGAGGAAATTGAGCCCTGGGGATGTCTGGCTGTCACAACTACCACATGACTTTAGCAGGAAGAGTTGACATGTGATCCCTTGTCCCTCAGATGCCACAGGCCGCCAGCTTTGCTCTGTGCACACGGCCATGCTCCTCACACTGAGCTTTGAAATGCATTTGTGCTTTGGCCACCATAGTTCCCATGTCAAGTTTCTTCCTCAATTACATATTTTGTATCCAAAACAAATATTTTTTCACATTAACCTCTATCTGTACAGGAAGCAGAAAGCTAAATGTCCCATAATTGTCACAAAAACTTCTGGTGATCTTCCACAGGAAAAGGAAGTTGTGGTTTGTAAGAAGCAGGCAGGGAAACTTCAGAGTGTCTGTGGGCCGTTGGCCTACAGGAGGGGGAGACAGCCACCAGGCAGGCCGTACACACAGGTCTGTGTTTGAAATCCCTTCAGAAACATGAATGATTAATGGGTAAATTTGGCTCAATTAAATATATGGAATAATTTCTTTATTCATGTCCTATTGCCTTCATCTGCAGAAACCACGAAACCCTTTAACCACTAGATATCACTGTTGCTTACAAAATAGAGCGGTGCCATCTCCAGACAAACCAAGTGTCAGTGTAGTTTTGCTCCAGTCTCTGATATTTGTCCCTTAACTAAGAGTTGTCCATGACATAGGGAAGCTCAGCTCAAGGTAGGTCACCCCAGGGAGACAGCAGGGTTTGGGTCCTAGGCTGGAGATAATGGGCAAGCAAGATTGATCTGAGAAGGAGCGGGAGTCCACCGTGGGCATGGACAGGCAAATTTCACTGGATCACATAAACAGAGGCCCTGAATTTATCTTTTACTCTGACTCTGTCTCCAAAGTAGAGTGATGCAATTTAGGAAGACTGACTCTGAGGAGAACGAGCATTGCGGGGGTGGGGGGGTGGGGATTACACAGTCTGCAATGGAAGGAGTTTAAACTCCACGGGCTTAAAACTTGTCAACGGCTCTTTATGCTTTTCGGGACAAGGTCCCCGCCAGGTCACTTGAACTATGCGGCATCCTGTGAACTTGGTCCTTCTTTTAAGCCCTCTGACTTTACTGTAATTTTCCGTCTCTTCCTCTCCGGTTCATCCTTTACATTCGGTTCAGCTGTCGCCACGCAAAAACTCTCCCTTTGTTCCTGCCAGCTTCCTGATACTACAGCACACACAGAGCGTTTTATAAAGTCGGTTTCTTTATAATGTGCACTGTAATACAATACCGGAAGCAAACTATTTATTTATGGCGAAGGGAGGTGCATCTGTTCTCACAAGGAGGCTCAAGGACAAGGTGCTGGCACTGGGGGCTTTCAACCGTGTCACACCAGGAAGGCTGGCCGTGATAAGGACACGTACATGAGGAAGTGATCATGCCTCAAACTCTACCTGGAATAACACCAAGTGAGGCCAGGCTCAGGCTTCTGTAACAACCCTCACTCCAGAGAGAGCAGCACCAAGGACCTGGCTACTTCCCCGTGGCTTCACCTCTTAATGGCTTCATATCGTTGCTCGGTACCTTGATGCTCTGACTTCACCAAATGAATCCTACAGGTGTCCTCAAGCCAAGAGTAAACCACAGCACTCTCGTAGAATCAGGGGGACTTCCTTTATGGAAGGCCTCTTCTTTCTACCCCATATTTATGTGATTGTTTGATTAATCTGCCATCATTCATAAATTCCATGGTAACAGGAATATGCATTTGTTCACCATTACTTTTGTTTTCATCACTATGAGAGACAGAAAAGACTCACTGTTTGCCTCTTCTGTGTCCCTTGCGATCTTGTGAAGGGGAGAGGGGCTGGTTAATGAACTGAAAATTCAGAGTCAGATGACACTGTCTGAGATGAGCCGAACACTTCATTATCACCCTGAGTTGCCTGAGAGATCCCTCTACAAGGGTGTTTGGCATGACATGCAGTACTAAGCCACTCACATTCTGTCCCTTGTAGTATATGGACACATTAGTCCTTGATAGTCTGCTATAGTAAAATGTTACAATTACTGTATTCATCAAATACAATAAAAATGGAAATGATTTCAGCCCATTCTGAGCACATTGTCAAAAAATAATAAAGGCCTTCCCTAAAATCATTCTGAAAAACCAATAGGGATTCTTGCTTAAGTCATCCACATCATCTTTCATAAAAGAGGTCTTTACGGTTGTCTGGGACAAATAGCTTGAAACTCTCTTTCAATTCCAAGAATCAAACTCATGCCTTTTGATAAAGTTCATAACTAACTCTGCGCTGTAGTCACCTCAGGAGTGCGTTGCTTGCCATGTGGCCGAGACACAAGTGCTTGGTGTGATGGCAAGGCTTCCTCACACCCAGCCTATTGTGTGGGAACTCATGCTGATTCATGTGAGTGACAATTTCTTTTCTTAAATGTGTGCTGTTAACCTCGCCTTGCAGTGACCCCCTGGAGCTAGCAGTAAGACTAGATCAGGACACGCACAGACTCAGATGTAGGAAATGACATTATTTGCATTTTATATTACTTTTACACCCTTAGAGTTATGCCATGAGTTGCATTTGAAATATATTCAAAGTCATATTTCTCATTCCATGTGCTCCCCAACATGCTCCCCCAAATACCTCCACACTCTCTCCACATGCTGAAATTTTCCCTCTTTGCATTGAATTCAGGTGGCATTTTGTAGCTTTCTTAGCAGTAGACTATGGTACAATTATCTCTGGATGACTTACATATTAGATCCATAATGCATTATGGCTTCATGTGGGCTGCTCTCTCAAGGGCAGCTAAGGTCTCAGCCTGCCCTTCCATGCTGGCTCACACATAAGTGCATGTTCAGACAATCCTTGCCCCTGTCTTAGGCCTAGCTGACCTCATCTTTCCCCATCAAAATTGCAACTTCGTGAGCAATGAGACCTACTACAAGGCACGGAGTTCCCGACTCCTTTATAGGTAGCTGCAGAAATAGTACAGACCGATTAAAAACTCTACTTAAACTTGCCTTTGCTGCTTTTTGTTGTTGTTTTATGGCCCTGAAACAATCTTTTTCTCTTAACCTATTCTACTGTCTAAGCATCAGGCTTAGCTTTGGTGATTAAAATCAGGTGTGAATCTTAAGAGAAATTCTTCCACAATCTTTCCTCAAATGCCTTTCCTTTGTGGGTAAACAATGGTTACAGACCAAATGGCTACCAGGGTGCATTTACATGTCTAATGTTTGCTTTAGCCTGTATGCTCATCTTTTTGTTATATATTTTTTGTGCCACCCATCTCTGCAGACCTAGAGACTAAAACAGTGCCTGGTGCTACCACTTAGCACCTTTGTGAGGTTCATTAAGCTAACTGAATATCTTTAAGACTGCCTTTCCTTGTCTATGAAAGAAGAGAAGAAGAGCAACTCATGGTTGGGGTGTGTGTGTGGGAATTAAAGAATGAACTCATCCAAGGCATTGGTATAAAGCAAATGCTGCCTCAAAACTGCTGGGGTAGTTGTCAGAGTTACCCCAAAATAGGAAAACAATATTTGGCACTTCAGAAAGCAGATTGAGAGGATACTGCCCCGAGCTCCCTTCATCAGAATTCTCTACTTCCTGCTCCTGCTCCTCTGCAGCTTAGAACTCATTACCTTTTCCCCACCATGCGATTTTCTTCGCACATTGCTTTCAGGAGGAGGGCAGGTACACCTGAGCAGGGACCTGTCAGGTAGATGAACGATTTCTTTAAACCCATAGCAAAACATAACGCATAAGAGCCAAGTGCTTGAGGCAGATAATAATTTTTAATTTCAAAAGCTTGTTTGTGGTATATGGGCACAGAATCTTGAAAGTAACAAGAAATGGGGATTCTGCCAAGATCTGCAGAAACTGTTTTGATAGAAGGATTCAAAAATTCCCTCACTTGCCACCAGATGAAAGAACTGACTTGTACCTCAGAGTTTCATGGTTCAGCTCGGAGAGACTACAGCCCTTTGATTATAGTGAGGTTGAAATAGCTGACTCATCAAGGAGTGATCATCAACCCGAAATAAAAGAAAGGATCTGACAAAGGTACAGAGATCTGAGGACAGCTTGAACTTGAAGGAACTTGGGGCAAAGCAGTAGACATGGAGTGTGTATGTGTGTGTGTATGTATGTGGGTGTATGTGTGTGTGTGTGTATGTAAGTGTGTATATGTGTGTGTGTATGTGTGTATATGTGTGTGTGTATGTGTGTGTGTATGTGTGTGTGTGTGTGTGTGTGTGTGTGTTTAGAGCAATGGACAGAGGGCATTGTCAGTATCTACCAGCCATAAGAACAAACACTCTGAAAATTTTTACAGCTCTTTGGACACCAGATAGTATAGTATTTGTCCTGATATTAAATTTCCAGATGTAGGTGAATGACGTCAATCCGACTTATTTATGCAGACTCCTTTGGTCTTCAGTTGCTCCCCCTTACAATGGAGAAAGATCTTTCTAACTTTCTAACTTGTCAACATGGCTATATCCAGGCAGAATCAAGGCTCCTCCTCCTACTTAGTGGGTTTGTGGCCATCTATTGACCACTTCCTGTTGATAGCCCTTCATCGGTGAAAACCTCTCGCACGTGGTTTCCTGGTAGTCGGAGCCAGCTCTTTCCAAGTAGCCAGTGCACAGGCTTTCACGGACTCCGCCACAGCTGCCTGGTTAGCAGGAGTTACAGCTCAGCAGCATCACCCATCTTATCGCCGTCATCTGGAAGAGCACATGCTGTTCTCGAGGATCTTGGCAATGGGCTTTATGAGAAAATTTTGTGCAAGTTGTTTGTTCCAGTTATAGCTAAACCACTGGGGTCAAATTCTACTTTGTACTCAAGATTCACGGGTGAGCATGGCTGCAGAGGCCGCGTCATCCAGAGAGGAAGCTTTCACAGAAGGAAAGCACAGCAGGGGCCGATCCGAGGGATGCTGCCTGCTTTCTTGATCTTGCTTTCACCTTTGCAGAGGAGCTGTGTCCTCTATTTTTCAGCTTTCTTTGCTCTAAAGCAAGCAACAAAGTGCTTGCCTTGGGCTAAATGAGAAAACGGGTCTAAGCAAGCACTAAGCCCGGCAGAGTGGTGGTTTCCAGCCAATGTGGGTCTTGTTAGCCATGTTTACTGTTAGTGCTAATATTCACAATGGCAGAGATATTGTGAATCTGGGCATTTCCTGATGTTCTGTATTCCTTGTAACCAGAACACTGATTGGGCACAACTTGGGAATTGCAGCCATTTGGCATGAGCATCAAGGGGATGGTACTTTTCAGGATGCGCACAGGTGGGCACATCCATCTGTAGCTGCAACACACAGAAGAGGCAACTTGTTGCCTCCCACACTGGCAGGCAGAGTGTGGAAGTCTAGAGAGAGGACAGTGAACTCTAAAAGTTATATAAGTATTTTTCCAAAGGAGTTATTTTGTTTTTAAGTGTGTGTGTGTGTGTGTGTGTGTGTGTGTGTGTGTGTGTGTGTGTGTGTGTGTAAGTTACATGGTGATGTGCTTGGGTGTCTGAAGGGGAAAAAATGCCAGCAGGGTATACCCAACCACACATATGAATTTATGTAGACTCTGAGATTAAAGATTGATGGCTCCCTAGGATAACCTGTAATTTGTTGACCCCAGCAAGTGGTGGGCCTGAGGCTCTCACTCTGTGTGACATGGAAAAGTGATGGGAAATCTTAGGCAACAGAATGACCTGAGGCCACCTCAGCCTTCTGAGAAGCTGAGATTATGGGTGTTCACTAGCACTCCAGTTATCTAAGTTTACGGGAAAGAAGAAAGAACAAAAGGTAGCAATAGTTTTCCCAAGTCACCCAGCTGACAGGACAGGGCACCAGGACTCCACAGAGACAGCACGTTCCAGTGTCTGTTTACGTGGGGCAACTCATGCTTTTGACTCATGTCAGATTTATTCTTTCCTAGCTTTAATTCTAGAGCTATTGGGATCGAATTCAGATGGCTATTCCAGGGACTGCACACTGTGAAAGTCATTGTATTTCTTTGCTAGTTGAGTGTGGATTATGGTATAATTAAAGAAGTGTTGAGAACAGCATGATTAACCTGGGACGGCAGGCCAAGCATTCTCATGTCACCCTCCCATCAGGTTTCTGACTTACACAACATTCTGTCATTGATCCACTGGATGCTCTTCTCGGTCTCCTCTTTCTTGTTATTATATCATCATCGTTAATAATCTAAGTCAAATGATGTAACAACAATTTTTTCCAACAAATGATCTGAAATATAATAGAAAGAAATGGTTTTATTTTTGCCTTCCCCGGGGTTGACTATTGTGGCAGTAGGTATGTTGAAATGGATTGTATTCATTGGCACAAAATGCCAACTGGTTTCAGATTTGCATGGAGGAGCTGCCAGTGTTCATGTGATTGTCATTCTGTTTTTGGTTTACCTGAGACCCAGGGATGCGTGAACCAGTCCTTTCCCAGCAGCCTCTTCTCACGGTTTCAGTGGTTCGTGGGTTGATCTTATCACACTCGAACATCATATCTGGTAAACTTGCCCAACGCTGTGAATTCAGTGATGATGACATTGATGTGAACTTTTTCCCTCGCTTCTTATGTTTCTCATAACACCTGTGCTCTGCTGCTTTTTCTCTGTCTGTCTTCTCAGCCACTCCCTGCTATTCTTTGCCAATTCTGCTCCTTAGAAAACTTTTAAAGCAAAGTACAGATACACCATTGTAATTTTTGCATGGTTCCACACTCCCAGAAAAGAATACAGAAGCTGTATAACTATTATTTTATATCACAGGCTTTCCCTCTTGACTATCCAAGCTTACTGAAGACCTCTGTGGGTCTTAGTAACATAAAGTCTATTAATTTGGGAAAAGCCTACTTCTCTTCTTTATAAAATAGTAATCACTCAAGCTAAGTATTGATTTCTTTGAGAAGAAGCTACATATTAGTTTACTTGTAAGTCTCAAAGCACACGCCAAGGACTGCATATAGACTAGACATGTCTACAGAGTCTCATCAGGCTAAGCACAGGAATGCTTGTGTGTGTGTGTGTGTGTGTGTGTGTGTGTGTGTGTGTGTGTGTGTGTGTGTGTCCCCGATTGTCGTTGGTGTTTATCATGTTGATACTTTGAAGAAAAGTTATTGAACACCCTCACAAAATTTGCATTTATTTTCTTGATCCCTAGAAACGATGCCCTATATATGTAGAATATCCTTCTAGAAGCTTTAAACAATGTTTTAACTCACTCTTTGGCTTTGCTCATGCCTTTGGTTTATATCAGCGGGCTCACAGTATCTGTTTTCCTTCAATTTTAAGTACCAGGAACACTTCTAAATGCTAAGAAGGTCATTGAGACCTCTCCACACTTCCTACTTACTATTCTATATTATGCTTTCTAATTCAAATACTTATATATATTTGGAAACAATAAACTTCTCATGGACAGCGTCCATGTCTGGATTAGAGTGGTGTCTTCACTCTCCAAGACTATGTATAGCTTTAGGAAGCCCCATGTTTTTGAATTATGTATTTGTTAGGAGTGGAAGGACACATCTCTGTCAAAACCTTACTAGGGAAAGACTCTCCATAGGTTGGGTACAGGTGACTCAGGGATGAACATAGCTGTGTGGAGCTCCACGATGTGACCCTCAAAGGAGAAAAAGAAGGGAGGCTTGACTTAGAAGGAGGGAGCAAATATCTTAGGAAAATGTTTTTACTCTTTAAAAACACTGTCACTTTTCAGATATAGACAACATTTGCTGAAAAAATTTCCTTGAAAATCAAGGTCTTTAGATATTTATAATCCTTTGAGTGAAGCGTTTCCTTCTTTTACTACTTTGAGAAGAAACTCCGGCTTTTCCAGGACAGCAGTCAGTTATCTACTGGTGGACTCGATGACTGCGTTCTGTTGTCGTTTCCATTACTTAGCACTGAATCTGGTGCCTCAGGCGTGCAAGGCAAGCACTGCACCTCAGAGCTACGTCCTCAGCCTCTTTTCCCTTTTGAGACCGAATTTCATTAAGTGGTCCGAACTGGCCTTGAACTTACTCTCGGTCTTACACAGTCTTTGAACTTGTGATAGTCTAGCCTCCTTCTCATGAGCGCCTGGTGTGTCAGGCCTGCATCACTAGCTCTGGCTGACCTTTGTTTAGTATCCTCACTGTCTCATGCCTTTCCATACACCTCCTTGGATCTGGCAATTTCTACAAAGAGATCTTTCTTTCGTGACATGTCAGTGTTTTCTTCTTATAATTCTTATGTAAAGACCATGTTTCTTTTGTTTATTAATGAGACCCACAGAACACTTTTTTAAATCGATAAGATCATTGAATACTTTTAAAAACAGAGGATGGTGTTTGCTGACATATTCTCTGTTGACGTTGTACTTGGCTTGATTTGCTTTGGACAGGCCCTTCACTGTGAGCAACCAGGAAGAGTTAAGGTGTCTGCCTGCCTCAGTAGCAATCCCCTGAGCCACTCATAAATTTTCTCATTTTATCGCTATTTAAATATTTATAATGTAGCCTTCCTGAAATTTGCCAGTCGTCTCCAAGTAGGAAACAAGCCAACAACAACAAAAGCAACAACAATAACATTTTTCTTCAACGGAGCTAGTCATTGAACTGAGCAAAATTAAATAGAGCATGTTACTGTAAGTCAGAATTCAGAGTGCATTTATGTTTTGCATGAACAGTGTCCAAATGGAAAAGGTTGAAGAGCTATAGGAGAGAATGTTCTAACTTTGAGAGGAACTTCAGTCATTTCCTGTTTTGAGGACTCATGAACTATGCAGAAAAGTTGTACTTTTGTTGAAAAATCTATTTGATTATAAGAGTATTTTCAGTGTTTTTGGTCAATTAATTTTGAAGTCTGATTTCAGAAAACATTTCAGGAGAAAGAAAGAGAAAGCATTTGGGGACTCCAGAGGACACTTTTGGTGTCCCCTGTCCTTCTATGCTCATTGCTTGTTTTTAGTTTTTTTTTTTTTTCAAGAATTATCTGTTGACAATAAATATTTCTTCTCAATTGGCAAGCAGTATTCGTGAAAACCTCTTTAGGTATAATTATGTTAATGGAATGATATCATGATTAAATAGCATTTAGAATTGATCTAAGCCATACGTGGTGCAAGCGTTTTGTGAGGGACATATATAGAAGTAAGGTGACAAGATTTGATGTTGAGAACTTACTTCATACTATCTTTGTCCTGTACCTATGTTGCCACTTTTGCCTTCCTAAAGGAACTACTTCTTTTTGTAAAGAGCATGTATCAATAAATGATACTTGTTTATATTACAGGGTAGAAAGTCACAGGATAACGCATGTATATATGTGGAATGATTGAATCATATAAATGAGAATATTTTAATAATATTGACTCAAATTTATCATCCATCTCTTCAGTATAACAGAAAATGTGTATCTTTTACCAATATCTTCTGGGCAGTCACCATTCTAGGTTTTGGTTCTACATGTTCATTTTTTAAAAAAGAGTCTACCTATAAATAAAAAAAAATCTGGTAGAATAAATTATTTGCTAAAAAAAAATCTTGGGGGCTGTGATATCCTGTAACTACCACATCAAATTAACAGCAAGGTAAAAGTCAGAGGAAAATTTCTGAGCTTAGTTGTTATGATACCTGTAACAAATCACCAAATATTACCGAAGGTTCATAGTTACTCTAAGGCAATGTCAAGGTCCCAAAAGTGATGTAAAGTTAGCATTGCATTTTTGTTACTTGTTGAGAACGTAGGATACCCAATCAATGGTACAATCACTTTGCAGACTATCTGTCCAGTGCTGGGCAACTGTGGAAAAGAACGGAGTATGTGCTTATTTATTCAATTTGGTGAGGCCGGCAGCAAATTGAGCTAGAAAATGGTACTCATGACTGTTTGGAATTTACAACTCTGGATAGAGGGTAAAGACAAGATGAGAGACCAAGTAATTCTGAGGAGGATTTTCCCCTAGTGGACTGACCCCCAACATCCACAGCAGGTAAATCTCAACAAGGAGACTAATGCATCTTGATTGTGTTAGCAGGAGCCATTTGAACTTCTGGTACCACTTCCAGTTTCTTTGTTTGCAGAAAGAAAAGGCATTATGAAAAGCCACTTGAACAATATCGCAAGGGAGGGTTGGAGATGCTCTGAGAGCTAGGGGGTGGACAAGATCTAGAGAGAACACACTGGGGAAAGGATCTTTAGGAGGGTCACAGGGGTCCTGACAACGTGCTAAGTGTAAGACTAAGTCCTCTGTCATGAAATCCTTCAGTCTTGCAATGATACAGCTATGTCTGCCTCAAAGGAGGAATCATCAGGGCTTAAGGACACTGAGCAACTTTCCCAGGGACTTAGATCTGGTGAGAACAGAAACAGAATTATATTTAAGGAGGAACAGGGCATTTTTAATAGCACATTCAATGGAGAAAATAAAGTGAAGAGGCGGGGGTGTCTTCTCATCTTCTGTGGTTTGTGAGGGTGGGAGGAGGAACATGCAGGGTGGTGGATTAAAAAGCTGGATTTTCAGACACCATAAGGAAGAGTTTTCTAAGTTTGGAAATAGTCCCCAGGGAAAGAAATGGGTTGTGAAAGTGACATTTGTACTCTGGACAAGCTCAGGTGGAAAGTAGATGGCTGCATGTCAGAAATGCTCAGCTTGGAGTGGGACCAGGACCTTAAATCCCTGAAGTCTTACCTCCTGTCCTCAGCCTCTGGGCTCCTGTGCCATTGGGGATGTGGGCGGCAGAAGCTCATTGATGCCTAACTTTGGTCTTCCTGGGAGCCACAAGGAGGCAGAATGTGTTTCTTAATTTCATCAAGTGGCAGAAAGTTTCTTTGTCAATGGTGCCAAACATTTCCATGCTTGCTCTCATTTTGAAGGATGGATGCACACAGAGGTCTGAATTTATGGTTTGGATTTAGTCAGACGCAGGGAGTGACAGAGCGAGGCTTTAAGATGATTTTAAAAGTTTGCATTGGTATCCTCAGTTGCGTCTGTGCCTTTATTATTATCACTGCCTTGGTATCCAAGGTCTAGTGCTTGGCTCATATCTAGGATTCCGTGAGCCTGAGAACACATGTAGATAACTTTTAAAACCCCATGTATTTATTTAAAAGTTGTTTTAGTATAGAACATAGACTTGACATTATCGCAGAGGATAGAACACATGCTCAGGATGTGGGAGTAAACAGTGGTTCAAAAGACCATTCCGAATTATTTACACATTAATTCAAACTGAAAAAAAAAATATCAGTTTGCTATGTTATCAAATATTTATCAGATACTGATCTTTTTAAATCAGTTTTCATTATCGTTTTACCTTTGTTACTAGTATTATAGTATCACTTATATAATATAATGGGTTTCTCACTTAGAGAAATGTCCAGCATTCTTAGCCATCAGGGTAATGGAAATTATCTTACGCCTGCCAGAATGGTTAACCTCAGTAACACAACTGACAGCTCATGCTGGAGAGATGTGGAGCAAGAGGAACACACCTTCGTTGATGGTGGAATTGCAAACTTGTACAGGCACTAAGGAAATCAATATTGAGGTTCCTCAGAAAACTGGGAATCAATCTGCCTCAAGACCTAGCTATACCATTCTTGGGCATATACTCAAAGGATGCTCCATCCTACCACAATGACCCTTGCTCAACTGTGTTCATTGTGGCTTTATTCATAATAGCCAGAGACTGGAAACAACCAAGATGTCTCTCAATCAATGAATGGATAAAGAAAATGTGGTACATTTACACATAGAGTATTACTCAGCTGCTCAAAAAAATGATAACATGTGATTTTTCAGGCAAATTAATGCAACTAGAAAAAAATCTTCCTGAGTGAGGCAACCCAGACCCAGAAAGACAAATATGGTATGTACTTATTTATAAATGTATACTAGCTATTAAGTAGACTATAATCAAGCTATAATCCACAGGTTAGGTAAAAAGGAGGGTGCTAGTGGGGAAACATCAATCTCCCTGAGAAGGGGAAATAGAATAGATTTTGTGGGTGGGCTGGAGGTAGGTGGGGAAAAGAGCAGGAGGGATTAGATTGTGGGCAGAGGAATGAAGGGAAAGAGTGTGGGGAGAGACTTCTGAAATTGGGGGGCATATGATGGGTGGCGTGGAAACCTAGTGTAGTGGAAAGTTCCTGGAATTTATGAAGGTGACCATAGTGAGGACAGGCCATCGTTTTTTTTTGTTTTTGTTTTTGTTTTTGTTTTTTTTTTTAGCCAGGCAAGGCTTCCAATGGTGGGACTGGGTTGCATCTGGTTGAGTTGTTGGTCAAGGGTGCCCTTTGGAGATCCCTAAACAAGCCAAACTGATGCTAGGACAGAGCGTGGATCTCTGCAAACTGATAGTGGGGCCTCATCGCTGTGGACAACATACACTTAGCCCATTGAACAGAGAGAGGTGGAGCTGGTGCCTGCGTGGAACCTTCACCCCTGTGTTCTAGTCTCTTTGTCATGGGAAGGTACTATGAAGACTACAGAAAAAGAAACCTGGGCACCAACCCAACCACAAAATCCTTGACCTACAATCTGTCCTGCCTGTAAGATGTGCTGGGTGCTGCAGAACTTGTGGGAGTAGCCAACCAATGTCTGCTTTAACTTGAGGCCCATAAGAGGGAGCCATGCCCCACACTTCCTGAATGGCCAGGAACTGATAACTCAGAGACCCAGGGTAGAGTCCAACATGACTCCCCCAACAAATCAATGAAATAACTTTCATAATGATATTTTGCCATACTCTCAGATCAGTGCCTTGTATGGTCATCATCAAGAGGCTCCCTCTGGCAGCATATTGGAAGGGTTGCAGAGACCCACAGCCAGACATTAGGCAGAGACATTAGGAAAGAATCTAAATAGGAGTTCTTCATTGAGTCCCTCCTGTCAGAGGTTGAGGAACCTTCAGAAGAGGAAGAGAAAAGATGGTAGGAGTCAGAGGGCATGGAGGACAGTGGGAGGATATGGTCTACTGAACCAACTAAGCAGGGCTGCATATGGGCTCACAGAGATGAAATGGCAAGCATGGGGCCTACAGGGCCTGCACTAGGTCCTCTGTGTATTTGTTATGGCAGTTAGGTTGGTGTTTTTGTGGGACTCCTAACAGTGGGAGTGGGGGATGGCTCCTACTCTTTTCCTGGGACTATTTTCCTCCTACTGGGTTGTCTTGTATGAGGGTGCTTGCCATATCTTACTGTGTCTTGTTTTGCCTCTTGAGTTTAGTTGTTGTCTCTTGGAAGAGTGGATCTGTGGGAAAGGAGGTGTTGCAGGGAGCTGGGAGAGGCGGAGAGAGGGGAACTGTGGTCAGGATGTCCGAGAGAAGAATCTATTCTCAATAAAAGTTAAAAATAAACCAAATATAAAAATAATGGGTTTCTGTATAGTGTGTGTGTGTGTGTGTGTGTGTGTGTGTGTGTGCATGTGTGTGTGTGCACGTGTGTGCGTGTGTGTATGTGTGTGTGCACACATGTGTGCACATGTGTGTATGTGTGTGCACGTGTGTGTGTGCGCGTGTGTGCACGTGTGCGTGTGTGTGCGTGCGTGTGTCTGCGTGTGTGTGTGTGCATGTGTGTGTGTGCGTGTGTGCGTGTGCGTGTGTGCGTGTGTGCGTGTGTGCGTGCACACGCGCAGGTGCATATGTTTGATGCCAGGTGCCTTCCTTCATTGCTTTCTACCTTATGTTTTAAACAAGGTCTGAACCTGGAGGTCACTGACTTTGCTAGGCTGGCTGCCCATTGACCTTCCATTACCCACCTATCTCTGCACTTCCACTGCTACAGCTACAGACATGCGTCACTAGCCCAGGAGTCTACTAACATGCCAGTGTTAGACCTCATGCTATGCAGTAGGCACTTTACTGAACGAGCTCCCACCGTAGTCACAACAATGAATTTCATTGTGGCATTTTCACACATGCATGTAATCTAGTTTGATCATATGTTCTTTCCTCACTGATCTCTTTTTGTTCATTTACTCATGGCCCCGTCCTATTTCCAATACAGAGTTTTAGGTATAGTGCTAACAACAAAATGCAGAAATGAAAAGAACAGTTCCCAATTGGCTGACATATTGGTCTCGTTGAAATGAACAGTGGCACAAAAGTTTAAGTAGGTGAAAAACCAAAACTATTTACTGCTCTATAATTATTGTGAGCTGGGTCTGTTCTTTTTCCAAAGAGACTTTCTTGCATTTTTAAAAATTTACTTATGATGGAGATATTCATTTACATTGAAGATGTTAGGAAAAGATGACATATAAAGCAAAGGATGGACTAATAACTTTGTAAGAACATGGCTAGAGGAAACACTGTTGATTCTGTTTGGCTGAGAAAAATGAAATACTGAGCACATGCCTTCTGAGTTATGTGTTGATTTCCTCAAGGGTCATCTGCCACAGAAGAAGTAAAGCAAGCAGAGTACAGTGCAGGGGAAAAGACAATAATCCATTTGCTTCTTTGACAATTAAACAGGAAATAAGAAATTTACATTTCATAGAGTTCCTCAGGACTAAGAATGCATAAATCACATACATTCAGTTCATCTCTGCTGGGAGTGAGGCTTAACTTAATTTAGTTAAGTGACTTATGATTTTTTTTTTTTTTTTTTGGTAATGTCTTGGATGCGTCCTTGAAGAACATCAACATGAGACACATTCGCCAGCCGGAAAAGTTTTCCACCTCAGACAAGAGCAACCAAAGGAAACAATAACTCGTAGAAGGCAACGTGTTACCCATACTCCAGCTGCTAAATGTACAGAGTTAGGTTCAGCTGGTAGAGTGCTCACTTCCTACTTGGGAAGGGAAATAAGACTTTGTGGAAGAAACGGCATGCGAGGGGATGAAAGAAGGAAGTATTTAAAGGCCGAAACAAAAAGAGAGAGAGAGAGAAGTACACCAGGCAGGAAAGTGATTAAAACAAGACGATAGGAAACGTGCCCTAGTCCTGAGAAAGCTTGCCAGGTGGGGTGGGACATAAAGAAATAGGTGACAGCTCAGGTACACAGGCTGATGCCATGTTCAGCGAGTCCCCTGAAGACCAGTGAGTGTATACTTATTTTCCTAAGCAACGAGAGGGGCTTAAAACATGGAATCGAGGAATGCGCAGAGGGTGAAGCAGGTGGTAGACTTCAGCAGTTGTCACAATTATGCTTTAGTGTGTGAGTGTATAACATAGCGCCATGTCTCCTGGCATTCAGAAGACAAGTGTCTGGAGGGTGACATCCTTTTTCTGATTGGTACAAATGCACATAAGGTAACGGTAGCTATGGATATATGCATCTTAAACCAGAAGATAGGTTGGCTGAGGCATTAGGATGACAGTTCAGTTTGGAAAGACTGAAGAAGAATCTACATGGGAGATAGCAGAGGGCAATCCTATACCTGACTTCAAAGATGGATGGCAGAAAATGACTGAAAAGAAAACACAGGGCATTCAAAAGTGAAGGGGAGATGTCTGGAGTAGGAGAAAGAGAGGGCTTCAGAAGGCATGGGAAGCCGTTCTATTTCGAAGATGTGTTGGCTGAGAATCAGGGTGGAAATGCCAAGCGTGAGGATGCAGTGCTGTCGGGAGAAGGGTGGGGCGTAAATGAGCGCATAAACATGATGACTGAGCCTCAAGGAGTCGAAGAGATAGCAAGAGAGAGAGAGAGGCGAGGAGAGCGCGGCGGGTGTTAAGAAGCAATCTTCATTTTTATTTATTTATTTTTTATTTATTTTTCTTTACCACGTTTTGCTCTTTAGCTGCCAAAGACGTAAGAACAGATCTTGCAAACGTAGCCCGCATTCTTAGAAATGTGGGTGTTGTGTAGCCTGGTTCCTTTCCAGTTTCTGCCAACCATCAAATGTAGTCAGAGAGCCAGTTTTTGTAAGTAAATATATCGTGTTTTCATTATGAGAGTAGATAGGAGTGCTGACAAGAGAGACTCTTTGACCAAAGGCAGGATCACTGATGACTTAGTATGTTTGAATGGGAGGACGGAAACATGGAAATCAACTACAAAGGAAAGCAAAGCAAAACATAACCTAGAGCGTTCTTAGTGGACCGTCTCATCCACCCTTCATTTACAGTGCTTTTTCTAAGTCGATGGCATCAATGATAAGGAAAAATATATAAAAGTTGTATTGGTTGGCAGAAGAAAGTTCAGAGATAAACACATTTGCCCTGTGTGAAGAGTGAGGGCTTGTCTTCCTATCTGTTCTGAGACTGTCTCTCCATACTTTAGGGTCCAGCAGAGACACTTATTAGTGATACTGCTGTCAGACTTCTTTTGCTGTGGTGGCCTCAGCAGTTAAGAAAGTATGTGTTCATAGTTACATAGACATTGTTTACTAAATAAACTTTATATCTAGCTTAGACAGTATTAATGCATTTTATGATTTTTAAACTGTTAATATTACAGAGTTTTTGAATTTATTTTCTGGTGATAAATTAACAGAGCCCAAACTTTTTCATCAGGATAATGTGTTGCAGAGACAGTTGCATCAAATGCATCTGTGTGGCTTGGACTCTAATGTTTGAGACACTCTAACTAGAAAGACCATTGGTGTTGAAATGACAAATCTGCTAAAACAGGAAGAGAAAGGCTCAGTAGCTTTCTGTGACAAACTCTTAAAGCTCTGGTTTAAGTTCCTCTCACTGTAAATCCATTTTCTGATAGATATGTTTAGAAACTATACTTTAACTTTGCAATCTATGATAAATAACATAGTTTCTGAAAAGCAATAACTTGAAATTCAGCCCTGAATTTGATTTATAAATAAAAACATAATGGGTCTCCCTGGCCTACTCCACATGAAGAGGATTTAATAAGACCATAATGGCTTTAACATTTTTTATGATGACTTAAAAACAAAAACATAAAAAACCTAGGTTGCTTATAATGTGCAAGTGGGCTGATTCTTCCCCAGTGAAAAAAAATGTCAAATAAACACTAGTTATAGAATTCCATCTGTTTTCTGATGTCCAAGTGAGGTGAAATCATTACCCTTTTCTGAAACAAAAATAATGTCTCTGTGCTGTCACCTTTTTCTGTGGGGGCTAAATAAGAACGTATCTATAAAAGCTACCAGCATGTTGCTACTCAAGAAATAGCGACACTCACTAAGTGGTTGAAAGAAAAGGATCTTAGAAGTGTGTTACATGAGTGGGTAAAGACACATCTAATACAAACACACCAGGACAATATCTGAAAACCAAAGCACAGAGCCTGGGGCCAGTCTAAGCTGGCAGACATAAAATCATATGCCAGCATTTCCAGGTTAGTAGAGATGTGTTTGAAATTTAACAGTCCAATCTCTTTACTTAAGCATGGTATGACTGTTAGTGGCGGTCAGTCCACTTGCTGTATTCCCAGTGAACTACAGCGACTAAAATGTAGTATTTCTTATTTAAATGTTATTAGCATATTACTGGTTCACACTAGCATATTGATTAATATTTTACAAATAGAAATGTGTATATTATTAATGAATTTTCAATGTAAATTAACATTTGTAAGACAAAGTCAAAGAAAAAATTTGGTACTTTGTAAATGCCATTTGAGATGTAACATTCACAGATTGGACTGTTCTTTTAAAAATATAATTTCAGCAATCTGAAAACTTCTTATTTTGATGGGCTGATTCTTCAAATATTTAAAGTTGAACAATCTCTTTTTATGCATTTCAAAATTGTTCTCCCACATTTTTGTTATTATCCCACATTTTCTATTTTACTGATCAAAAGACATACATAAAATTATATTACTGAAACAGAAATGTATTTAACACATAGCTTTTTATAAATTATAGAAAGATGTGCATTGGATTTTTTTCTCAATGCCATGAGTTTTCAGTTAGAGCAACTAAACCAATAACTTCCCACATCAACGTGCATCTAAACCCACCAGTGATACTCTTTAACTAAAGACGACTCATGAGCTGTGGTTGTCAGGAAGTGCTCATTAATACACTTTACTCAACAATTCTGTTGTAATACTGAAAAAACAAGAGAACAAAAACCAGCCACTGTGGACAAGAGTGTGAGTCCTTAAGAGTGGAAGTTCGGAAGGAGGCATTGATGGTGGCTGAAAGCTATGATGCACTCACTAGCTAATACGAAAATATATGTAGTTTTTAGGATAAAAGTTTAATGTAATTTTCATTTACATATATTCTAAAAACTGAAATATTTGCAGAACTCTCTACCTTTGTTTGGCTAACCCTGTGTGGACCAGGACACTGTAACTTTAGGAGGAGAAATCTTTCTTCAGCCTTCTCTGAGGATGCAGGGAGGCCTGTCAGGAAGATGCTTCTAGACACTCTTCTAAACTTTCACTTGGCTCTGACAGTATGATTTTGGTGATTCTCCCCAGACCAAATAAAATGTAAATCAGCCAAACATCCTGATGAAACTGCACCGCAGAATAAATCAAACTGGACTGCACACTTGTTTTTGGATCCTAGGCTCCGGACTGCGAGAAAAATGAAAGCATGCTATTTGGTTATGGAAGTCCTAGAAAACTCTAGGTGATAGGCAGACATGGTGATCAGAACAGCACAGCCAACCGAGAGCTCTTAAGCTGCAAACAGGAAGTGGAGAGAAACTGTGATTGGCAGTAGGCTTTGAAACCTCAGAGCCAGCCCCCAAGTCACGCACTTCCTCCAGGAAAGCTCACTTCCCTAACCTCCCTGAATAACTCCACCCATAGGGACCTGGAATTCAAATGTTGGAGACCATGGGGGACTTTCTCATTCAATCCAGCACACACAGGACTTCTTTTCCGGTGGCTGGCTTATTTCACTTCACAAGGCCCTCAAGGTGGATCTGCGCTGAAATGGGAGAAGATTTTCTCTTCTTTAGGCTGATTCGTGTTGCATACTACATACACACCATGTTTTATTTAACCCTTCACATGTTGATGAGATTTATGATTTTCCTTCACCTCCTGGTTATTGTGAATGATGCTGTTCGGAATCTGGATGTGAAAATATCTCTTTAAGATTCTGCAGTTTAGGCCCGTGAGATGACTAAGTATGTGAAAGCGCTTATTGTACAAGGTTGTTGACCTAAGTTCTATCCCCAGAGCACATGAGGGAAAGAGAGAACAGACTTCCAAAAATTATTCTCTGGGCTCCATATATACTCTGTGCCATGTGCATGCCCATAGTCATGTGTATTTCCTCCCTCCTTTCTCTCTTTCTCTCTCTCTCTCTCTCTCTCTCTCACACACACACACACACACACACACTCACATACCAATAATAAAAAAGAACATTCTATTTATAATGCAGCTAAGTGAAAAAGGATATAGAACTAGAAATGAAATTGCTCCATCTTTTTTTTTAAGGATTTATTTATTATGTATACAGTGTTGTCTGCTTGTAGGCCAGGTTACATTATAGATGGTTGTGACCCACCATGTGGTTGCTGGGAATTGAACTCAGGACCTTTGGAAGAGCAGGCGGCGCTCTTAACCACTGAGCCATCTCTCCAGCCCCATAAACTGCTCCATTTTACCATAGTTCTTTCCTTCAGCTCCTGAGGAAACCTTGCTGTGCTTTTCATAGTGACTGCTCCTCTGTATACTCCTCCCATGGTCACAAGGCTCCCAGTTTCTTTACACCCTCTGAGTTGTTACTTCTACCCTGTAACGGCCATTCTAATAGGTCACGCTGACGTCTCACTATTGTGAGTTTCACATCTTTCATATTTACTGGCAATTCATATGTCATCCTTAAAAAAAGTGTCTATGTTCTTTCCCTATTTTCTCTCAGGTCATTTGTCTTTATACATTCTGTTGGTCTTTAATTATTTTTTATATATTCTGAGTTTTAGCCCCTTATTGGATTTATAACCTTCTCTCCCCCTGTGTTAGTGTATATGAACTTGTTCCATACAGTCAGTCCCACTGCTCTAATTTTTACTTTTGTTTCTTATGATTTTTTTTTTTTTTGGTGCATCAGATCCTGTAAAATCCAATCTCACAAAGCTTGTTGGCTATGTTTTGTCCAGACGTTTTATAATTTCAGCCCTTGGCAAGGGCTTTAATCCACTTTGTGGTAAGTTTTATTTATGGCGTAATGCAATGCAACTCTATTCGTTACCATATGTCTTTCCCCTTCCCTGGGAGCATGTGCTGAGTGCCCATGCTCTCCACACTTCATGGTTTTGGAATCCTTACTGAAGATTATCTGAGCCGCTGCTCCAGGAGTAATTTGTACAATCTGTTCCATTTTTCTGTTCATGTACATGTATGCCAGCACCACACTATTTAGATTATTGTTCTAAACTATTTGAAGTTAGGAAATATAAGACCTTCATTCTTTCTCAATATCAACTTATATATTTGAGGGGTTTTTGTGGTTCCTTATGAATTTTTTCTGTTTCTATAAAAATAACTTTATATTGATATGTATTACATTTAATTGGTATATTTCTCAGACATATGGAAATGATAAAACAATGCTATTTCCAACCCCTTGTTTGCTGCTGCTTCTGTTTCATCTGTATTTGTGGTTTTCAGAGTTCAGTTATTTCACCTCCTTTAGTTTATTCCTAAGTATCTGACTGGGTGCTATCATAAATGGTACTGCTTTTCTTAATTTTCTGTTTAGTCTGCTCATCTTTCTCCATCACACAGTTAGAATGTTTTTTTTTTCTTTTGTTTCTTTCAACTCTGCTAAGTTCTTTTATTAATTACAACAGGATTTTTCTTTTTTGTGTGTGCAGAATGTTTAAGAGTTTCTAAAGATAATCTCATGTAACATCATTCAAGCACAGTGTTAATTTTTCTTCTTCTTTTATTTGGAATCTTTTTTTATCCACCCCCATAGTCCTGCCCCCCTTCCCCCTTTTTTTTTCCTTGCTTAATATTCTGGCTTGGAATTCCATGCTAGTCACGTAGGAGTAGGTTTTCCTGTTTTGTTCCTGCCTTTGAAAACACGCGAGCCTTTCTCCAGTGACTTTGGTGTTGGCTCTTCTTCCCCATCCCTATATTTAGTCTTTATTAAGCTGATGTAGTATTCTGGGTTTAGTTTGTTGAGTGTTTTCATTATGACTAGATGTTTAATTTGGCAAAAAAAAAATTCTGCATCAGTTCAGACTGTAATGTGGTTTTCTGGTCCTTCATTTTGTTAATATTTCACTCATTGCTATTTGAGTGTTGAGCCATATTTGCACTATGGGAATAAATTACACTTTGTCATGGTGCATAACCCTTTAATGGTCTGCTCAGTTAAGGCTGTTTTGTTGATTGTTTCTGTGTTATTTTTAATCGGGGATACGGGTTTATGGTTTTGTTTTCGTGCAGTGTGTTTGCCTGTCATGTATATCTGGATAATATTGGTTTCATGAGTTTGGAGTTGTCTTAGCTTATCTTGTGTTATGGTAAGAGAATGCTAGGCAGAAGCTGTGTGTTAGAAGATATTTATTTTTTGGTAAATAATAGTTTTGGAGCCTGAACATTCAAGGTTGGGTAGTTACATTTGCTGAGTATTCTGTGGCTGCGATATAACATAGCAGAAGATATCGCATAGGAAGGGAGGAAGTCAAGGAGCCAGGAGAGGCCTGTTTCATACTGCTGCACAACCTGCTGCATCTACGGATCCAACTAACTCACTGTGTGCAACCAACTTTGATGCCTTCACAGTGTGGTCACTACCCAGGCACTTCTCACTGGGCTCCACTTTTAAAAGGTCTGACCCCTTCTCAGAATCCCCACGACCTTCTAGTACACAGTCTTCTGGAGGCACTATCAAATCCAGTGCAGAAGCATTCCCTTATTTTTAATTTTTTAAAGATTTTTGAAAAGAATTGGTTTTAATTATTCTTTAACTATTTTGTAGAATTCTCTGGTGAAGTCATTTGGTTATGGGATTTATTATTATTATTTTTGGTTGGGAAATTTGTTGTTGTTTAATGTGCTACAGTTTTCCTTGTACTTGAAGGACTGATTAGACTTTCTATGTTGCGTGCAGGTTGTGTCAGGTAGCACATTTCTAGATTTAGGCATCTCTTTTAGTTTATCTAACACAATATAAAGTGTTTTTTAAAAGTATTCTGCTATTGCCCTTTTAGTTCTAGGATTGTTCCATCTCATTTTTAATTTTAATTTATTCTAGCTCTCTCTCAATCTGAGCAGATATCCGTCCACTTTGCTGATAGCTGAGAGAACACTCGGGTGTTTGTCCTGCCTGGAAAATGGGCCAACCACATCCTTGCAGGCTGCTGAGGTCCACAGACAGCACTTGTTCTGTGCAGTCTTGTACTTGGTACTTAATAAATAGTATTGAGTCAGGGAAATTCTATCCTAGATTATGCACCCTTTTTGTCATTGCCAAAAACTAAAACCTTTAATCCTCAGAGTTACTCATCCTCTTAGGATATATGACTCTTGCCGCTATTATGTGTCTTTAGCTTGGTTGTTTTTTGTTTTGTTTTGTTTTCGTACTATTTCCTTTTTGCCTAAACAACCCTTTGTTGTGCACGTTTAATTCTATAATGACAAAAGTACTCGGGGCTGGAGAGATGGTTCATCCATTAAGAACACTTGCTGCCCTTTCAGAGGACTCAGGGCTTGGTTTTCAGCATGCACATGATGCAAAGCATCTCCAACTCCAGTGTCAGGGGATCTGATGCCCTCTTCTGACATCTGAGGGCACCAGTATACAATTGGCAAAACATCCAATACACATAAAAATAAAATTAAGATTAAAAAGAAAAAGAGACAACTTTTAGAAGCCTTCCATTATTAATCCCATTTTACAAAATTTTAAAGTATTAAAAAGATCTCACTTTTTAAAAAAATATGTATGGCACTTTTCCTACATGTATGCGTGTACACCATCTGCATGCAGTGTCTGCAGAGGCCAAAGATGGCACCAGATGCCCTGGACACTGGTGAGATGCCTTGTGAGTGACAGGAACCAACCCTCAGTCTTCAGCAGCAAGCATCTTAACTGCCACACCATCTCTCCAGCCACTAGTAACTCTTGTACTATATTATTGGTGATAACTTGGTAGAGGATCTTTCTTCTAAGCTGATTTAAAAATAAAACTTTACTTTTACTAGAATAATTCCAGACTTTCCACTTACCATGAAGCCTACCTTTGTATACCTGTCTCATAAACTTAAAAAACAAACAAACAAACAAACAAACAAAAAAACCTTCAGTATAGTGAGATTTGATTTATTACCTGTGCATCTGCTTTTACAGGATGTGGTTTCATATTTTAGGCATAAGGGAATACCTTTCTTTTTTCCTTTGACTTCTCATGTGTGTTGATTGGGAAGTCTCTTGTTTGCATAACAGCCTGATTAGACACAGCCATCTTTTAATTTTGACCCATTTAAGGACTCTGAAAACAATTATAGGCACAGATAATGAATATTCATTTTTTTGTATTAAATTCTAACCCACAACACAGCGTTTGGCTTCATGAATAAAGGAAAATCCATCAATTCGCTTGACGGAAACATATACAGGCATCATTGTCATAATTATCTGTGAACCACGGGGGTGGGGCGGGGGTGGGGAGAATTCCCACTGGACAAAGAAGAATGGGATCTGAAGTGGGCAATTTTCTTTTAATTGCAGAATGAGCAGAACACTCAGCATCTTCTATGGTGGATCTTATTTTTCTTGTGTGAGAGCAGTATTAAACCTCAGATTTAAAAGTGTCCTAGGCAGCCTTGGCTATGCCCGCGGACCACCTTTGAACCTCAGGAATTGCTTGCAGCTTTGTCGGCCCCATTTGGGCTTCACGTGTGCTTCTCCTCCCTCGGGTTGGCTGACGAACACCCACCTTGGATAGGGCCGCTGCTCCTCTTACGGTGAAGAGAGGTCGTGAAGATCATAAGTAAACCACAAACTCATATCTTGTTCGTCTGAGCAGGTCACCAAGCCATGCCCACATTAATGGCACAGGGACGTTAACCCTGCCTCTAGGACAGCCCAGCAAGACTTGGGAGGTGTCGGTAACCACTCACAGTGACGCCGGCTCTAAGAGAAACTGCCCTGTGGACACTGCAGAGCCTTTCTGTGCAGCCCTGTAATATGTACAACATGTCCAGCTGTAAATGTCAGACTACCTCATTTCTAGCCAAAGAATTTCACAAACAAGGTAACTTTGAGTCATAGATTCCTTTATTCAAGATGCTGCTGTACGTTAACCCTGGAGAGTAGAAGGGTTGGAGCGGAGCTGTGGGTGGCTGACCTGCTCTGCTCTTCCGGTCTCCCTGCACTCCCTTCCTTTGCCTTCCTGGAAATCCCTGAGAGGATTCTGCAAAATGTATCTTGAAAATCACCAGTGTCCTGCTCTTCGGAACAGGCGCCACAGATGGTAAGAGGTGTTGGGTTACAAACGTGCAGAGCGTCGGGGTGGGAGATGTTAGGCAGGGCTGCAGGGCTTCTCGGAAGCCATGGTGTTGGTGTTCCTTCAGAACCGCTTGGAATGCCGGTCTCAGAGTTCCCAAAGCTTTTCTGAAGTAACTCACTGTTTTGGATCACATCTTAGGAAAGACTGCACTAAACAATTTCTTCTGGTAAATGTATATATTTTGGTAAAAGTATATATCTGGGGTAGACACTCATATCAGGACTACTGCCTGTGTTTTCCCTCATCTGGTTAGTTGTGTTAGGAGTCTCTCCCGTCATGTTGTTGGACTTCTTCCTATGACCTGGACATACTTGGACAGTGATATAAATACTTCTGTGGGTGTTTTAACCTTTTAGAACAAAAAGACTTGTCAATGCCTTTGTTAGGGACCAATGTGACAGACATTGAGTGACCATGAGTGACTGGTTTCACAAAATGAATGAAGGACTCTGTGAGCTGATGGGAAACAATTGTGGGCATCACCCACGCATTAGCAAGCACTCAGGGCAGCTGTGGTCATCATCCACGGCATTTGCAAGCACCCGGGGATTTCCCTCTGGGGTATTGAAGCCCCATTCATGAAGAAAATAATAGATGTTGGAAACTGTAATTTCCCATAATACACCAAAATATACAAATTACTCATTTTTTCCCTTTTGGATTTGCTAGCAAATGACTGTTGTTAATCCATGTAATGTGTGTCCTAGGTTGCTGTTTGCAAAGCTCCCTAGACAGGCTAGTCCACCGCTTGAAGGTAAACGGAGCCCAGCTCTCATCTAGAGCTTCTTAGGGAGGGTACACTCTACAAACCTGATTCCATAAGCAATAAAGATCCAAGTTCTTGTTTTAGAAATGTGTGTTTACTAGAAGTACATATGAGTAAAAGTGTATGCATAGAGAAACAGACTCTGGAAGCTTCTCTGTCCTTCTTTCCTCGTGGGTTGCTAATGCTCCTGTGAACTAACTGCTGTCCTATGAGAAGAATCATAATTAAGAACCCAGTAGCAAAGAGTGACAGGACAAATTGGCCTTCACTGCCCTAGCACCCAATTCAATTTTAAGTAGGCCTTGTTTATTGCTTCTTCTACCAGGAGAATATTCATATTTCAGAAAGTCTTCATATCTCATAAAAATAAACATTTAAAAAGAGAGCTTTAGTTGTTTGTACTAACCATTGTGCAGTAATGTCTCTAGCTAAAAAAATATACATATCAATCAATGTAATTACTATAATTACTATGTATTGAACTACATATAAATATAATATATAGTGAAGTTTTAATTTGTACTTAAAAACGTCAAGAAAGAATTTCTAATGTTTCTCTATTGGTTCTATTTGGATACTTTAATGCAATTTCCTCAGGAATGTCATTTTTTTAATCTTATAACTTAAGGTTTTTAGTACGTTCTCTCTTCTATTGTAATAGTTTCAGTGATGTGTAAGGAAAGACTTAGATTTATTATTTAATGTCACGCTCATAGGCCACAGGCTGTGTTTGTGTGAGGTAGGCCAGTTTAAAGGACCCCAGAGATCCAAGACCACTGACCTTGGGAAATGTGCCTGCTCACTAGCCAGGGCGTACCCAGCTCCTCCAGGCGCCCTGGTAATCTGGGGTCAAGCACTTCCTGGTACAAGGAGAAATAAACAAGGCCTACTTAAAATAGAACTGGGTGCAAGGGGAGTGAAGGCGAATTTGTCCTAGTAGACCTGCCAGGGGAAACACCCATCCATCGTGTGCACATGTACGATGGGGGCATGCATATTCTTAAAATTATGAGATGTATTGGCAGATAGTTGTGTAACAGCCTGTTTCTCGATGAGGGTGGGAATCCATCTCAATTGCCACCCCCCCTCCCCCCCCCCCTGAACCCCCCTCCGCCCTCTCCCCCCACACACCCAGGATACAGTTCTTTCATTTGCCTAAACTCACTGACAGAGCTCAAGTCATGTGGTCCCTTGGTTGTTCCCTTTTGTATGGTGTTTTTTGTGGGTCTACTCTTAGTTTTAACAAATCTGAACTTTCACTCCTACTGCCTGCCTGGTCTAAGCCACTGGGACATTAAAATCCTGGACCTCAACATCCAACACCCGAGACCCCGCTCTGATGACAGGCACGTGCTTAGAGCTGACTACAGCGTCCCTCATATGGTGCAGACTCAGTGAGACACTATTCTACATCTGTAAACATCGCCAGTTACCGCATTGAGGCAGATTTAACACGTGCTTATCTTGCTGAATACACAAGCCTGTTTCCCTTCATCCTGTCCCCCAGCTGTTTCCCATCTTAGAATCTCCAGAGTCTTCTTTACATAACAAACCCCACCTGTCTTTACTCCGAGTTCAGACACAGCTCTAGGTTTGTCACTAGCCGGCTGGGCCTGCATCTTAGGCCGCTTCACTTCCTTCTTTGTGGCTCCACCTTGGGGCCCCGGTTAGAACTCCAGGCTCACTTGGTCTCTCAGCCACGTTTCCCTTCAGCTTCATGGTGTGTGAACAGCGTCATCCACTTTCTCTCAGGATGGACATCCCACCACCTTACGGCTCTAGCTGGTGGCATGAATCTGGGAGAGTGCAGCCTAAAAATGAGGTGGACTGACTATCTGGGAACTGTTTATGGGAGACAGCCAACCCCTGGCACTGTTGACGAAAACTCTGCTGCGCTTGCGCATGGGAGCTTAGCATGGCTGCCCTCTGTGTGGCCCCAGCCAGCAGCTGATGGAAACACAAGCTGAGACCCACAGCCAAACACTGGGCAGGTTTGTGTGTGTGTGTGTGGGGGGGGGGCAGCTGGGGGGAAGAGTGGGGAGGGAAGGATGGGGGAGCTGTTGAAATTGGGGCTCCAGCCAGGAAGCTGGGCTGCCTGCACAGATGTAGCCAGTGGACAGCTTGGTCACCTTGTGGGTACCCTAGTGAGAGAAGAGAGGGCTGGCTCTGACATGGACTCTGCTACCTGCTTTTTTTGTCACTTTTCCCTGGTGGGGCTGCCTCGCTGGTCCACAGGGAAGGGAATGCCCTCAGTCCTCATGTAATTTGGTATGCCGGAGTGGGTGGGCCTCCCGTGGGTCTCCCCTTGTCTGGGGAGTAGGGGAGGGTGGCGAAACAGGAAGGGAGGGTGGGATTGAGGAGATGAGGGTAGGGACTATAACCAGGATGTAAAGTGAATAATTACTAATAATTAAAAAAACAAAACAAAACAAAAACAAAAACAAAACAACAACAACAACAACAACAACAAAAACGAGTCAGACTAAAGTCTCAGGAAAAAAGCCAACCTCATTTAGGGCTAGTTTATATTCTGACTGTGAGACAAGGTCATTTGAGCAAATCTCTTTTGAGTTCGAGCTATATACAGTCACAAGGGCAACCCATGCTTAGAAGCATCACCTAAGTAACAAAAGTAAACAATATGTAATTTGAAGCAAACTTATTCTTATTTACTATACCTGGGAGAGCCACACAGCCCATTCTGAGAACAAACCCATGTTATGGAGGAACAGAGATTACAAGACTCTTGTTTACTTGGAGTTTTTTTTTCAAGTTCTTAAAAATTCTCCCCACATAGCCTCTTTCATGGACCACGTTCTGATATTACCATCTTCTTTGAAAATTAAAATTGTTGTTGTTGTTATTATTATTATTATTATTATTATTATTTTGTTTGTGTTTTGAGACAGGGTTTCTCTGTGTAGCCTTGGCTGTCCTGGACTTGTATTGTAGACCAGGCTGGCCTCGAACTCACAGGGATCCACCTGCCTCTGCCTCCTGAGTGCTGGGATTAAGGGTGTGTGCCATCACCGCCCTGCAATTCAAGGAAGCTGAGACTTATTCTAGCTCGGTTCCTCTATAAAATCTTCACAAGCCCCAGACCCAGGAACACAGGCCTGGATGAGGGGCTCTGCGTGAAGTGCTGGCCTCTGGTGACGGGCTTCTCTGAGGCCAGCTCACAATTCCCTGTTAACTTCTGGCGTAGTTAAGGTTTCTACTGCTGTGATAAAGACCATGCCCAGGAGCAACTCCTGGAGGAGAGAGTTTATTTTACCTTATATTTTCGGGCAACACTCAAACACCAAGGGAAGTCAAAGCAGGACCCTGGAGGTAGGAACTGGACCAGAAGCCATGGAAAAATGCTGCTTTCTGGCTTTCTCCCTATGGCTTGCTCGGTTTGCTTTTTTATATATACACAGGACTACTTGCCCAGGGCCCACAGCCGACTGGGCCCTGCCACATCAAGCATTAATAAAAACAAACAACAACTCTATAGACTTGCCTACAGGTGATTTGAGAGAGGCATTTTCTCAATCGAGGTTGTATCAAGTAGAAGAAAACCCAACCAGCATAACCTCTCAACTTACACTTCATTACGGTCATCATTGGACTTGCTATGCCTGTCCTTGTCCCGTGGGATTGTGTCCCAAAGGAAGAGAGTCAACCCCTGCATGTGGTTACTTGCATTGTCATCAATGTGCCATGTCTTCCCTGTGCTGCTGTATGAGTCAAGATGTCTGCAGTCACGTTTGGCTCTCTTCCCTTAGCAATTGTAGTTCTGTTGTGCAGCTGTGGTCTGCCTTTCAGGTAGCACAGAAGCAAAGGTTATTTTCAGGGACACAGCAGGGTCAGGGTCAGGGTTGGGGTCAGGGTTATGGTCAGGGTCAGGGTCAGGGGTTAGGGTTATGGTTAGGGTCAGGGTCAGGGTTAGGGTCAGGGTCAGGGTTAGGGTCAGGGTCAGGGTCAGGGTTAGGGTCAGGGTTAGGGTTAGGGTTATGGTCAGAGTCAGGGTCAGGGTTATGGTCAGGGTCAGGGTTATGGTCAGGGTCAGGGGTAGGGTCAGGGGTTAGGGTTATGGTCAGGGTTAGGGTTAGGGTCAGGTCAGGGTCAGGGTTAGGGTTAGGGTTAGGGTTATGGTCAGGGTCAGGGTCAGGGTCAGGGTCAGGGTTAGGGTCAGGGTTATGGTCAGGGTTAGGGTTAGGGTCAGGGACAGGGTTAGTAGGGTCAGGTCAGGGTTAGGGTCAGGGTCAGGGTTAGGGTCAGGGTTCAGGGTTAGGGTCAGGGTCAGGGTCAGGGTTAGGGTCAGGGTCAGGGTTAGGGTCAGGGTCAGGGTTAGGGTCAGGGTCAGGGTCAGGGTCAGGGTCAGGGTCAGGGTTAGGGTCAGGGTCAGGGTTAGGGTCAGGGTCAGGGTCAGGGTCAGGGTCAGGGTTAGGGTCAGGGTCAGGGTCAGGGGTCAGGGTCAGGGTCAGGGTCAGGGTCAGGGTCAGGGTCAGGGTCAGGGTCAGTGTCAGGGTCAGGGTCAGGGTGAGGGTTAGGGTTAGGGATTAGGGCTAGGGTTATTGCACCTCACTCACAATCTTTTTCCTTATAGGAAAGAATATCACACCCATCTACACTTAAATACATAGAGTTGACAGATTGGCTTAAAAGGGTTATTCTTCCCAGTGCAGGTTTTGTTTTTCTCCTCTTCTGATTAATTTTAGTTTGGCCTCTTCCTCAGATATTTGGACAGTAAGAACTGCTTGTTTCCTAGCAGTTTGCTTAAATACTCTCCCCAGTCTTTAACTCTTAGTTAAAGATGCTTAACCCTGAAGGTGAGATGAGTTCCTTGTATTTTGTATCTCAGTCCAAATAATCTGTATCTTTTCATTGAGTAACTGAGGTCATTACTATTTAAAGTTATTTTTAAAGGATCTTTATTGAATAGTGTTTGTGTTCTTGGTCCTATTTTGCCTCAGTGGTTATATCTTCATTTTTTTTCTGTACCTTCTTAGATGTGTTTATTCCTCTCTGCAGTCTAAAATATTGCTTCTGATATTCTCTGTAGGACTGGTTTGGTAGACATAAATTCTTTTAGTCTGTTTCTATGATGGAAAGTTTTTCTTTCTTCTTCAACTATGGCAGATAGTTTTGCTGAGTTGGTTGACATAGGGAGTTTTTTTAGAGCTTGGAATAGTTTTGCTCTAGGTATTCTAGGCCTTTAAATTGTTCACAGAAAAACCAGCTTCTATTTTAATTGGATTTCTTTTATATGTGATTTATGGTTTTTCTCTTACATCCTTCAATACTCTCTCTTTGGTCTCCATTTTTAGTTTAACTGTAATATGTAGCAGTGAGTTTCTTTGCTTGTCCTGTCTATTTGGTGTTCTCTGTATTTCTTGTATCTGTATGGACATGTCTTCCTTAATTGGGGAAAATTTATTCTATGATCCTGCTGAAGAGTGGTTTATGACACTGACCAGAGGTTCTTCTCTTTCTTCTATACCTATATTTTGCAGGTTTGGTCTTTTCATGGTGTCCCAAATTTCCTTCATATTACTTTCTTGTAATTTTAACATTTTTTCATATTCTTTGATTAATCAGTCCATTCCTCTATGTTGTCTTGAATTTCTGATATTATGTCTTCCACTTGAACCATTCTACTGGTAAGGCTTTCACCTGAGTTTTCTAATTGGGTTATTGAGTTTCTCAATTCCATCTTTATTTCAGCTTGAGTTTTCTTTAGTATTCCTGTCTTTTTACTAAATTCAGTTTTCAAGTCCTGAATTGCCTTTATTCTTTAATTCAGCCAATATAGCATGTTATACAGTGTTACTCAGATTTATCTAGTGTTATAAAAAGTTAATTAGATGTTAATTTTGTCAATGGTATATTCTCCTAGTTAGCTGTGTCTAGTAGATTGCTAGGTCATGTCACTGTGGCTTAGAATTTTTGTTTTCTTGTATAAACAACAAGAGATATTTTATTGTGTTTGTTCAATGACTTTTTAAAAAATCTTTGTTATTTCCTAGTCCATTTTGGGGAAAATGGCTATATATGACTTTTCATTGTCTATTATCTCTTAAAGAAAGCTGAATGTCCAGTGGATTTCTTAGTCAAGTGTGGTAGCTCACATCTGCAATCCTAACACTTGGGAGCCTGAGGCAGGAGGAGTACCAGGAGTTAGTCCAAGGCCAATGTGGGCTACATAGTTCTAGGCTAGACTCAGCTAAAGAGTGGAACCCTGTCTTAAAACAAAATAAAATCACCTTCTACCATAAGACAAAACAAACCAATCCACAATCACAAAAACAAAAAGCCATTCCCCACTGCTATTTAACTCGATGTGGTTGCATAAATTGTGAAATCTGAGTGTATATCAGTTAAGAGCATCAATATCAAACTTCTTTAAATTGATATTGGGGCTATAGACAAGGATATCTCTTTCTCAAGAGTCATGCAATACAGCAATGCAATGCTTATAGTATTTAAAAAAAAACAGCCTAAAGACTCTTTTTCACAGATACATACATACACAAAATATATAAGGTGAAGAAGTTGGTAGATTGAATGAAGTGTATGCAAATACTTTGTATAATTCTATGTGTTTGTGCATGTATGTATGTGTACCCATGTTTAGGAGTGCATATGAGTTGGATGTGTGTGTCTGCTTGCATATGGGAGATATAAATCCACATCCACTGTCTTCTTTAATCACTCTCTACGTTATTTGTTTTTGAGGCAGGGTCTCTCGTTGTACTTGGAAATCACTTATTAGGCCATTTATCCTACTCTCAGCATTCATTAGTTGCCTTTAGTTCTTTGTCCAAGGTCAAGGCCTTGCTTACTTTTTCTGGTCAATGATACTTGGTCAACAGACATGGTCAGCATGTCTGTTGGTGTCATCTTTCTTCAAGTCTTGTTTCAGCAGGTCTGTTGGTGAGACTGGTTAGTCAACAAGCCCTAGACACCTACTCGTCTCTGCCTCTCAACAGTGAGGTTGCGGGTATGAACTACCATACAATGCTCTTTTGATTAGGTGCTGGTAATCAAGTTCAGGTCCTCATGATTGTTTAGCAAGCCCTTTATTGACTGAACTATATTTCTGGATCCACTTTGTATATATTTTTTGCATTGCATTTCTAGGTTTGAAATTATTTCAGAATAAAATAATCAAACGTGCTGACAAAATAATACTTAAGCAAAATCAAGTTTGCTCAGGTTGTCAGTCATAGATGTTAACTAACCTCTGTGTTTCATTTTTATTTTTTTTAGAATGAAAAAGCACTTCTACTACTTAAGATTGGGGGGGGGCCCAAGATGCCGATGCCAATACATGCTGTGTCTGATCAGCAGGACAGCAGTGTCTTGCCAGCTACCAAAAGACCAAGCTGAAAGCTATAAAACATCAGTGTTGGTGTTTCCTAGGTGAAAGGGGACCAATAAGTGTGGAACACAGTTGGATATGCCCCAGGCCAGCTGGATAATCCACAAAAAAGTCCCTGGGTCTCTAAAGTCTAGCCACATGCCTGCCTGTGTGTAGCACCTGTGCTCTGTGATTCTGACTGAACTGTGGGCCACAAAGCAACAGTGTCTAGGTCTCTGGGCCAGAGGAGACCCCATGGTGTGGAACACAAGTGGATCTTACCTCAGGTCACCAGGCTGATCCATGGAATGGTTCCCTGATCTCCGCAGGTGTGGGATATCAACCATAGCCAATCACCTACGAGATGCTCTCAATAGCCAGTGAAAGACACAATAAACTGCCACACAACACTAGAGACAGCAAAATGGCTAAAGGCCAATGTAAAAGCACAAACATTAAAAGCCAAAATAATATGGCATTTCCAGAACCCAATTATCCCAAGCAATCAGCCCTGGAAACTCAAACACACTAAAATACAAGAAAATGACCTAAAAATCTATCCTTATAAAGATCATAATGGAGTAAGTGAAAAAAAATCAGAAAAGAAATGCAAGAAGATACAGTCAAATAGATTGAAGCCCTTAGAGAGGCCATGACAGAGGCCTATAGAAAGGAAATGAATAAATCACTAGATGAAATTCAAGAAAAATGAAACAATCAGGTGAAGGAAATCAACAAAATGGTTCAAGATCTCAAGATGAAAATGGAAACAATAATAAAAGCACAAATTGAGGAAATCCTTGAAAGAGAAAACTTAGAGAAAAAAACAGCAAATATAGAGTCAGGTATCTCCAAAAGAATATAAAAGATGGAGGGAAAGAGCTCAGGTGTAGAAGATACAATGGAAGAATTTGATGCAACCATTAAAAAAAAAAAAAAAAAAAAAAGTTAAATCTAAAATATTCCTGAAACAAAGCATACAAGAAATCAAAGATACCATGAAAAGATGAAACCTAAGAATTATAGGAATTGAGGAAAGAGAAGATGCCTGACTCCCAGGCCCCAAAAATATTTTCAACAAAATCATAGAAGAAAATGTTCCCAACTTAAAGAAAGAGATGCCTATAAACAAACAAAAGGCCTACAGAACACCAAAGAGAGTAGACCAGAAAAGAAAATCCTCCTGCCACATAATAATCAAAACAATAACTGTACAGAACAAAGAAAAAATATTAAAAGTGGCAAGGGAAAAAGGCCAAGTAACCTATCACAAATGCACTGGACTTTTCAGCAGAGACCATAAAAGCCAGAAGTAGATGTCTTGCAAACCCTAAGAGATCACAGATGCCAGTCCAGACTACTAAAACCCAGCAAAACTTTAAATAATCATAGATGGAAAAAGCAAGATATTCCATGACAAAAAACCAAATTTAAACAGTCCCTATCCAGAAACACAGCCCTAAAAAAGACAACTAGAAGGAAAACTTGAGCTCAAGGAGGCTAACTACATCCAGGAAAACACAAGAAAGAGATAAGTTCAATTTAGCAAAACAAAAATTAGACAAACACACAAACACACTACCACAAACAACATCAAAATAAAAGGCCAAAACAGTCACTGGTCATTAATCTCTCTCAACATCAATGGACTCAACTCTCAAATAAAAAACCAGACTAACAGAATGGATGCCTAAACAAGACCTAACATTCTGCTACATACAAGAAACATACCTTAAACACAGTGACTGACATTACCTGAGAGTAAAGGGCTCGAAGAAGGTCCTTCAAACAAATGGACACAAGAAGCAAGCTGGAGCAGCCATTCTAATATCTAATAAATTAGACTGTTAACCAAAATTAATCAAGAGAGATGAAGAAGGACATTTCATACCTATCTAAGGAAAATTCAACCAACATGACATCGCAATTCTGAACATCTATGCCCCAAATACAAGGGCACCCATGTTTGTAAAAGAAACATTAATAAGGCTTAAACTACATATCAGTCCCCACATATTAATTGTGGGAGACTTCAACACCTCCCCTCTCACTAAAGGATAACTCAATGAAACAGAAGCTAAATTGAGAAATAATGACACTAACAGATGTCATCATTCAAAGGAACTAACAGATATCTACAGAACTTTTCATCAAAAGACAAAAGACTAAATAGCTATCCATGAAGGCCAGAAGAGGGCTGCAGATCTCCTGGAGCTGGAGTGACTGGAAGTTGTTAGTCCCCCAAAGTCGGTTCTGGGAAGGAAATAATAGTCCTCAGAAGAGCTATAAATGCTTCTGACCACTGAGCCCTCTATCCAGCCCAATAGTGTGTTTGAAAATCAGAGCAAAGAATTCCATATTAGTCTGTTGGTCATAAAATCAATCCACTGTGTCAGTAACATGTTAATTAATCCAGGCAAGATACGAACCAGTGATCAATGTCAGATGAATAGGGACAGTAAATTATATAGGACTTAAATGATTTCTTCAGAGTCAAAGGAATCTGTGGGCACAAGGTTATCATGTAATTAAAATGCTGATTTCTGTACCTGCTGTGCCTGGTTCAGTCCTTGTTCTGAGACTCTCCTGTCTCAATGTTGTGTAAACACTGCTCCTCAATTGTCCCCTGACATACCAATAATGCAGTGTACAGCCAATTACTGAGCAGGTGAGAGGATAGGGCTGGACTTCCTGTCAGCCAGGAGAGGAGGAGTTAGAGGAGGAAGTAGGGGATTCAGGCATGGGAGAGGTCCAGCTGACGTCACGAGAGAGGATTTGGAGCAGGAAAAGCTACAAAGTGCAAGTATAGCTGGGATGTACGCTGGGAGGAAACAAGATTATCTTAGAGAGTTAAGAATAGTGTTATATAGTGTTATATAGTGTTATATAGTGTGGTATAGTAGTGAGCATAGCTGCCTTCCAAGAACAACGTTATAACTGCTCAGTTTTATTGTGTGTGTGTGTGTGTGTGAAGCCTATTATTAAACAAACATAAAAAAGTCTCAAATACTTTAGAGTAGCCAGACTAGGAGAGAAACTGAGAAACAAACACAGTTTTATAAAAATAACTTAAAAATAATGGCTTCCCCTGTGTGGCAGAACTTATACTGATATAACCAGAACTGACATAGGACCTAAACTTAAACAGAAAGCAGTTTCTTAGTTCTCTTCATTAAGAAAGCAGCCACATTTCTAAGGTAAGAGCTCACAGCTTCTTGATTAGAACCCCCCTTCACTGTCCCCCAGGCAAAAAAAAGCAACAAGGTCTCTAACAGGCTGCAGAAATCTGAGGCATAGAGGAGGGAGATGGACAAAGAGGGAGGGAAGGTGGGACCTAGAGGAGAGGAAGGAGGTGGCTATGATTGGGATGTAAAGTTAATTAATTAATAATTAATTAAAAAGAACAAAACAAAGACAAAATGCCAAACCCTAATGCAACCCCGAGAGAGGCAGTTCTTTCAGGGAGTCCTTGCTATGAGAAAAAGGCGTTTCTTAACACACAAGCAAGCTTCTAAAAGCCAGACTTTTCTAGCAGAGGCAGGAAGCTGAATCCCTTTGAAAATCTTGCTGGAGTGACTCAGGAAGGCCAGAGGAGTAATAATGTCCCAGAGTGGGGGAGGGGTCAAAATACGGTGAGGGAAGCAGAAAAAAAAAAGCCTCTCTTTGGAAGCAGGAGCCAGAGACAGACTGAGAAGCCTCAAGCATCTAAACTGGGAAGGTCTAGAGATGAATCTGGGTCTAAGAAAGTTAAGTCCTTAGGGAAAGATTTTGAGATTAAAGATTATTTTCCATGTTGGAAATGGAGGAAAACACTGTGACACCAATCGGCATCTATTCTATTTGATTTTGTGCTGTACTCAGTGACTTTAAGCAACGGAGTTCTTTACAGGTTTTGGATTTCTCATAATTATAGTATGTAATACATAGAATATGTTATAAAACATTATTATATTTAATTAGGTGTATGCTGTTGTTCTTAGTCACATTTTTATTTGTGTATACTAACCTGAAGTTTAAAAAGTCTTCTATAGACGCACACTGATATACACCACACACGTATACATAGGCATATATGTTTATAGTTAAAAGTTTCAGAGTCAAGACAGCTTCGAATAATCAATGACACACCATTTTGTGGTGAAGTTGTGACAGTTTTAAGAATGTGCTGTTTTTCACCATTGTATGTTTCTTCTCCTCCTCCTCCACTTCTTCCTCTTTCTCCTCCTTCTTCTTCTCCTCTCCCTCCTCCCCCCTCCTCCTCCTTCTTCTCCTCTCCCTCCTCCCCCTCCTCCTCCTTCTTCTTCTCCTCTCCCTCCTCCTCCTTCTTCTCCTCTCCCTCCCCCCTCCTCCTTCTTCTTCTCCTCTCCCTCCTCCCCCCTCCTCCTCCTCCTTCTTCTCCTCTCCCTCCTCCCCCCTCCTCCTCCTTCTTCTCCTCTCCCTCCTCCCCCTCCTCCTCCTTCTTCTCCTCTCCCTCCCCCTCCTCCTTCTTCTTCTCCTCTCCCTCCTCCCCCTCCTCCTCCTTCTTCTCCTCTCCCTCCCCCCTCCTCCTTCTTCTTCTCCTCTCCATCCTCCCCCCTCCTCCTCCTCCTTCTTCTCCTCTCCCTCCCCCTCCTCCTTCTTCTTCTTCTCCTCTCCATCCTCCCCCCTCCTCCTCCTTCTTCTCCTCTCCCTCCTCCCCCCTCCTCCTCCTCCTTCTTCTCCTCTCCCTCCCCCTCCTCCTTCTTCTTCTCCTCTCCCTCCTTCCCTCTCCTCCTCCTCCTTCTTCTCCTCTCCCTCCTCCCCCTTCCTCCTCCTTCTTCTCCTCTCCCTCCTCCCCCCTCCTCCTCCTTCTTCTTGTTCTTCTTTTTCTTGGTTTTGTTTTTTTTTGCGACAGTTTCTCTGTGTAGCCTTGGATGTCCTGGACTAGTTTTGTAGAACAGGCTGGCCTCAAATTCACAGAGATCTTTCTGCCTCTGCCTCCTTGAGTGTTGGGATTACAGGCGTGCTCCACCATGCCTGCTCCGTTGTATGTTTCTTTAAGGTTATGTTTTTATTAGTATGGTTCTGAGCTTCTTCTACTTAAAATGCTTGAAAATCACCACTTTGAGTATTGAATCACCTCTAAAGTTAACACAACATATGCTCTTCACATCTTGCAGACCTTGAAAGACCTGCTTTGTGTGCTGAGGTAAGAGGCTGAACTACCATAGCTCTGAATTCCCATATTCAAGTTCAGAGTCAGCCAGCCCATGGTTACTCTCTTGCCTCTTAGCCATCTTAAATTTTGTTTTGGGTATTAAAACCTGGGGTTCCTGGTCTGTGTCCTCTCATGCCCTCTAGGTAAGGCCCACTCTACTTCCGGGGTTCTCTTTCTCATCACTTCTTATCTTTTAAATTTTTTATTATTTTGTGTGCATGTGTGAGTCTGGGTATATGAGTGCCATCATCATGAGCCCGTGTAGAACAGATGGCAACTCTAAGGAGATGACTTTCTCCTGTCAACTTATGGGAACCAAGGATTGATCTAAAGCATCATGAAGGTACTTCTACCCACCTACCTAGCCATCTTACCAGCCTTGAGTTACCATCTTTATTTTCATGAGCATTGTTAATAATGAAGCTGAGACTCTGCATCTCTAACCTACCTGAAGTGCTTCTGATATTGTTGTACTAAGGACTGAGATGAGCAGTAAGACTTTAGAACAACCTATTTTTCTTATAAGATAAATATTTTGGAGGGCCGGAAAGATGGCTCAGTGGTTAACAGCACTTGTTGCTCCTGTAGAGGACCCGGGTTTGGTTTCCAGCCCCACCTGTCACTCCAGGTTCATGGGGTCTGAGGCTCTCTTCTCATACATCAGGGTACCAGACATGCACATGGTGCACAAAGGTAGCCTGTGGATCCTCAGGGGGAAGAAATGGGAGGCAGGACAGGCTGGGGGTGACGGAGATTTGGGGGTGGCTTAGTATGATGAGCCAGACTCTTGGGAGGCAGGCTTCACCGAACAGCTCATTTAATTTGGGTCAACAAAGGCCATTTAAACCTTTGGGGAGTGGGTAGAGCCTTTGGGGTGTACATCATTGGCGGAGACTAAGGTTCTGGGAATGCCTTAATTGCATAAAGCGGAATTCCAGGTCCTTACTGGACATGACCTTATAACCAGAGAATTTTAACATGGCTGCTAACAGTAAGGTGCACGAAAAGGACAAATGCCGTACCCTCTCATATTGTGACCAAATGAAATCAGGACTCTAGTTGCATGGCTTCAAAAGACGTTTTTAGCTCTGATCAAACAACTAGTTTTGACATGAAGCAGGGGACAGATTGCAGGAAACAACTCAGTGTTTGTAAGTGCCTGGACAGGAAATGAATGACAGTGCTGATGAAATACTAGTAATCCAGGATTTCCTTCAAAGTTGATGCTTTCCTAAGAATTGAAAAAAAAAAAAAAAAAAAAAAAAAGAATTTTGTCATACAGTTATTGAAAATAAGCTGTGTTGGCTGAGCCATGTGGCTGTTATTGTCTGTGATGGACTGTACATCATTTTAAAAACTAAAACCTTGTGTATGTGTTCATAGTTTAATTCATATTTATGGTATAACTTAGAAATGGAATAAATTTCTCTAATCATTTTTATTTGTATTTTCTGTTTGATGAGCTATTGAGGAAATCTTGGAAATTGTTCATCTATGCAGCCTTGTGAATATCCCTGTCCCCCTGTGTGTTACTTGGCATCGCTTAGGTTAGCTCATTAGGGTTGTAGTTCAGTACTAGTACATAGTGTTCCAATGCCATGGGAGTAGCACTCAAGCTGTCTTGGAGGTCTGAATCAGTGTGTTGGTGTGTGTTAAGGTAAACTGAGTAGCCAGTTGATTTGGGGGGAATGAATTCTGCCCTTTCACAGGGACACACAGGCCTCTGCAACCGGTGCATTTGGTTTCTAGATGGGCTGCCTGGCATTGAACTTACGGATCTTCTGTTCCAGCCTCTCAAGCGCTGAGGCTGCAGCGGGTGCTGTTCTCCCCACGTGAGATTTTGCACACTTTTCGGGGGTGGTTAGCTTGGGTTTTTGAGACAAGGTTTCTTTCTGTAACAGAGCCCTGGTTGTCTTGAAACTCATAAACCAGGCTGGCCTTGAACGCACAGAGAGAGAGATTCACCTGCCTCTGTCACCAGAGTGATGAAATTAAGGGTGTGCACCACCACTCCCAGCTGATATTCTGTGCTCTTAATAGCTGTTTCGGTTTGGTCTGTCTTGAGTATAAAGTGCTCCAAAGAAGGACCAACCTTAGGACCAGGAGTTAGCATCTTGAAGGGAAATCACTGATCACTGGGTGTGGCTACTATAAAGTCATATGACTTTCTGAAAAGCCAGCTGCAATTGTTGGGGAGTCAGCTCCTGAGTCATATTCTAATCACTGAAGGTGTAATGAATTAGAAACTACGCCCTTTCTATCACCAACTTAATAAGCTATAAAAGTTATTAGTCAAAAAAGAGCCTGATTTGCCTGTTCTGTTTCATCGTTACAGCCCAAGCCATTTTGAAGTTTTTGGCTGTCTATAATTTGAGATTGTTATAGAAGTGCTGACGATAACCCTCCTAGCAGTGGTATACATGGCATCAACATAGTGTACATAGTAATGATAGGCTTAGTTTTTGATATCTTCTTTTTAGGAAAATCAAACAATTGCAAAGTTCATAAAAAAAAAAAATCACCCTGAAAAGAAAATTAACAGATTATTTAGATTGAAAAAGATCTGGAAAAGATTAGGGGGTTGGAAAACAACTCAATGGGTAAAGTGTTTGCTGTACATGCATGGCCACCTGACTTCAGACCTCAGCATGCACAATAACTGTGCATTATTATTCATTCTAACCCTCTAAGCTCATCTAACTAACTACTATTTATCCTTGGAAGCAGTGCTACTGCCTGAGAGAAATAAACACACAGGAGACACTGGGAAACATCACACTATAGAATTTCTGCTTCCATGCTTTTTTGTTTTTGTTTTTGTCTGTAAGAGATAGCAAAGCAAATTAAAAGCAGGTACTGATGCTGTAGGGAGGCTGCAGTTCTCATATGTGCTCTCTTGGTCCTGATGAAATCTAAATTGGGAAACAAAATTAGGACTATAAATTGATGTAAAGGTTAATGATCCTTTCTGGTGAAGGGAAATCATTTCAGTGTTTCCTTTCAGCTCTGCTCTGATGACTATACCACTCTCTCTTCTGGAAAGATGGCTGCCATTTCCTTTTCATTAGAAGTTCATTTTAAAATAAGAGCCCCCTTTAAGATGAAAAGTTCAGGGACTGTAAGAAGTTAATAAATCAGAGAATATCCTTTTGCATTTCACCGAGCGTCTATATTTAAAAAGATTAACACAGAGGAGACCTGGCATATTGTTTCTTTCCCATCCTGTCCTACAGAACTGCTTTTATACTCGGGGAGGAGAGCATGCCCTTTCAGCAGTTGCCAAGCACTTACTGTCTCCTGAAGTGTGTCCAGTAATAGCAGGCACTTTACTTGTGTTTGGAGCCAAAGCAGAGGCTGGTTGAGCCAGCGTGGATTAAGCTTCCTGGCAAAGCCATTCCAAGGAGCCAGAGAATGGATAGATGTCTACAACATAGCTCAGGTGGATTCCTGCTGCCTGGAACATGGCATCTGATAAGCTGGTTCGTCAAGTGTTGAATTTCCATTTTATTTTCCGAATAAATGGTAGCCACCAAAAGGAGGTTTGAACTGCCAAAATGGAAAATTCACCTAATAATGAGTATAAGATTCACTGTGCAGGAAAGGAGTTCCCCAGAGTGCTCATTCCTCAGCAGTAGCAAATGCTTGGGAATTGCCTTTGACCAGACTGCATTTAGTATGTTTGGTATAGATTGGACATATTTATCAAGAAACAGGACAGGTCCACCTTGCCTTTGAGCTCCCTTAAACCTCAAGTAAACAGATGTGGCAGGTGGATAATTTGCTTGTTGAACTTTATTAAGAATACTGAAACAACCTAATCTCTTCCATTTAGAAATTGTTAGGATTCTGCTTATTCCACAATTTTTCATTTTTGATGATATCTTTTTTTTTTTCAGATAACAATGAATAGACACTTAAAGTCGAGTTCTTCAAAAATTAAAATTGTTTTAAAATCAATAAAATTAATTTAACACTAATGTCATATCCCAAACATATCTGCATTGCTGTGTGTTTATTATTGGTAGGGAATTTTTCTAAATGAAATTATAAAACAGATGAACTAACATTTTAATTGAAAATGCTAACTTTCCACCTGTCTTCATACTAGCTTGGATCAGGCCCTTTCTTTTTGAAGTGCACATGGTCTGGCTGATTGTTTCTGGCATAAACAATTACAAAACAAAATGGTTGCCAATGAGTACAGCCAGCATTTCACCCTCCTAGCCTGTCATCCTTTTCACAAAAGTATACTGACCTTCTTGGCTTTCTCAGGAATAAGGAGTTAAATCAAGCTTCCAGAAGGTTCCCTGTTTGATCTTCGTGCCTCTTAACTCAATTTTGAACAGCTGGAATTGCAAATTCTAAAAAGTCTTTGGAAATAAACAATGTGGCTGGCTTACAAGTTCATGCTTTAGTCTTTAGTGTGATATGTTTAGTCGAGAAAAACTTGATCAGTTATGCTTTTTGAGAAAGGAGATAATATAATTGGCTATGAAAAGTACACACAGCTTTGCTCAAACCATCTAAATGTTATTTAGGGCAGAGGACATCAGCTCCCTTAGGCTCTAACTCGACTATGCCTACCTGTATGTGTCATCTTTGTCTAGTGAGAGCTTTTCATGATTTTTCTCCAAACTATTGTCCCCAGATGTGTGTCTCGGAGTGCTTATGAGTAATTCTAATAAGGCTTTCATGGCTAGGGAGCTTTGGAATTTGTGAGTCCTGAGGCCTATGACAGAGTGCAGTAGTCCACACATCCATTTGAACAAGGAACCCTTCTGATAAGAAGGCTCTACTGGAGCCAGTGTTGTATGGGCCGCATTGGCAAGCTCCGCAGTGTTAGCAAAATGTTTTATTTTTTAGGACTTTTCTTTTGGTTTATTGGGTAGCAATAAGACCAAATAATAAGACTTTCCTTAAGTAAGACAGTAAGTTCAAACATTCTCAGCTTTCTTTCTTCCCCAGTCTCTGTTTTGGTTTTGTGTGTGGCTTGCTAAGTTGTGGCTTGGAGACATCGGCTCTAAAGACAAGGTCTCTTTGAGCAGTGACCTCCAAACCCAGAGGAGATCTGCAGCATGTGGCCTTACTGCTAGGACCACACTGCCACACGTACTGCTCTAGAGTGACCCCTGCAGTGTCATTCTTATGACCAGTTAGTGCAACACGGGGGATTCTCAGTGGGAACAGGGTCTCACGATTTAGTTCACTCTGACACCGCTGTGACATTTACAAGACATACTAGGAAGTGCCGAGCTCATCTCTAACAACTTACAACCTTTAGTCACTTTAGGGTGGTTACAAAGAGAAGAGTAAGTGCCGTGGGCAGGAGGATTGTTCACATTACACATCCCTAAGCATTCTAGAGAAAAAACTAAAGCTCCAGGCCTTGGGAAGGCATATGTATGAACATGCTGAGGTATAGGGTTAGGTGCACAAGTTTGCTAAGGCTTACATAACACAGTACCACACACGAGCTGGTTTTAGCCAAAAAAAAAAAAAAAATCCTCTGTCTCCATTATAGAGAATAGAAGTTGGAAATCAAAGTATTTACAGGGTTCATTTTTTTTTTCTGAGAAATTTCTTAATTTTTTTGATAATTGTCTTATTACTATGTCTTTTCGTGACTTTGTTGTTTTTTAAAACAAAAACCCAAATGTTCAATTGATTAAATAAAGACTCAGGATCCAGATGCTGGAGTGTAAACCTGATAGCTCAGAGGGGCAGAGAAAGTACCCAGCTGACCTTCCTACTCAGTTGATGTCCCAGAAGGACAACGCCCATTCTTTGCATTGCCTTAAATACCTTTACACTCAATGTACCTCCTTTGTAGGCATGAGTTTATTGTGTAATTCAAATGCTGATTTATGTACCCCCATATCTGTTTACAATTCTTGTTGTGAGAAGCTCCTGTCTCAGTGTTGTATAAACACTGCTCTTCAATTGGTACGCCAATAAAGCAGTTTACAGCCAGCTGCTGAGCCGGGGAGAGAATAGGGCTGGACTTCCTGCCAGACAGGGGAACAGAGTTAGAGGAAGAGGAAGTGGCTTATTGAGCCATGGGCAGAGATACAGGAGAGAATAGGAGAGGGAGCTCAGCAAGGAAAGCTACAAAGTGCAAGTATCTCTGGGATGTATGCTGGGAGGAAGCCAAATTAGCTCAGAGGGTTAAAAATAGAGTAATAACTGCTCAGGTCTTGTGCTGTGAAGCGTGTTAAAATAATTTAATATAGTCTCAATTATTTGTGTGATAGCCGGGTTGAGAGAGAAATTGAGAAAAACCACACAATTTTGTAAAAATAACCTTAATATTCCTTCCTGTGTTTTCTTATGTTCACTTCCTGTCAACTGGTTGCTTGTTCCACCTCTTGACCTATGGTTTACTTTATTTAGCTATTGTTTACAGAAAGCTCTTGGGTTGAAGGTGTGTGATAGGGCTAAGCCACACCACAACTACTTGTTACAATAAACAGAAAGCTATTGGATTAAAGGTGTGTGCTAGGGATGAGCCACACCACAAGGAAACAGATATTTCCAGTTCACAAGCTCGGAGTGCACAATGTGGTCATATATCATGCAACATGACTTGTTCTTTTTGTGTATCTGTATCCTTATTGTCATGACTCATCCCAATGACCTCACTTAATTTTAACCACCTCTGTAATTCCTGTTTCCAACTGCATTCATATCTGAGGTGCTGGAGGTCAGGACATATCACCTAAATTTGACGTAACTGGCATTCAGGTTCTATATTTCTTGAGTCAAAATGCACTAGAGACATGGTGCTACCATGATTTGAAGCTACCACATATTCTAATGTTAACTGCTTGCCACCAAAGATCCTTAACTGCTCTACAAGCAAATTCTCATGTATTCAAAATGGCATTGTATAATCTTTGCCTACCAAATTATCCCTGATTGGCTAAATAAAGTTACCTACAGCCTGGACTGGGCAGGAGAGAGGTAGGTGGAGCCAAGGTTTTCGGGCACGGTAGGCGACAGAGAAGGACCACAAGGAGGAGAGAAGGAGGAAGAAGAAAGGAGCAAATTGCCATAAGTTATCGTGAACTAGAAGCACATGGTTGGGAGGAACTTGCTCTGAGGCTTGGCATGGTGGAGAGAGGCAGCCCAAATGGAAAACGTGTACAAACTGTTGTGGGGGTTTTAGCTGGGAAGTAGACAAGATAGCTTAGAAGGTTAATATCTGTCCTACCCTAGTGCATTAAGGCTTATAAATAAATCTAACAGGCTTCTGTATCCTTAATTTATATAATAGCAGATTAAGGAATAACTGTCATGGAATTAATAATAACCAACAATTAATATAATAGAATAATTATTCTATTTACACATATATTAATCATATGAATCAATATTAAATATTAATAATAAGTAGGAAAATTTAAAAAACAAGAGGATGTTTTAAATTTCACACCCCAAGAGTATGTCAATGGTATTTAACCCTTGCTTTACTTTTCTATGATTTTCCCTAGATTTTAACAAACTTGATGATCTGTACAAAGGTGGACATTTGGTTGTGCTAATTTAATACACGGTCAAGGGAAGAGATTGCTTATATCTGTGACTTAGGGGTTTTTAACTGTTTTCAAACCAGAACATGTACAGGAGTTGATAATCTGCCTCTTCTCACCAAGACCAGTGTTAATGGCTGCATGGCCACCCTTGGCTCTGCTGATGTGTGAGGAAATCACTGTCTCAACATTCCACAACTTTTTCTTTATGGATGCTGACACTGTTGGTTATGGAATATGGATATAACTACTAAAGATTTGCTTGTCACTGAAGAACTTGAGAAAATCAGACCTAGGTCACAGAGTCTTTACTTGAAAAGGACCTTTAGTATAATATTTCAGTCATGTACCAACTTTGTCATAATAATTATTATTATTATTATTATTTTGCCTGAACAGTGAAATTTGTTCTTGGTATTGTCAATTATCTAGTGTCTCACCTTATACTGACATACTTTTAAAAGCCTAGGTGTCAGCATGTATCCATACATAATTATTCAGAATTAGAATATGTTAGAAGTACCTTTTGACTTCTAGGATAATTTATATTATTTCACACCTGTTCTCTCCCATCACTCATCAGTGTGATATAGAGAACTTGGAGGTCTCAGGGATGATGGGACCAGTAGAAAAAAAATTAAGTCTCTGAGTGACTCAAAGGAACATGACACATACTTGAAATAAACCTTGTGGTAAGTCACTGAGGCATTTATATTGTACAAACTCATTTTCTTTATTTAGCTTCTAATAGTCTTTTTATGTTAGTGTTTTCTATAAAGCTAGAATTGTGTTTTCATCAGTCTACTCTATAAGCACTCCGTCTCTGAATTCTTTTGCATTCATAATAAATGTCTTATATAAACATTTACATTTACTGCTGTTTCTTAGCTGGAGCAAAGGCAAGAGCTGTCACATGGGGTTGGGAGTTGCAAATTGCAATTACCCTTGTCTATCCTGTGTTAAAAAACCCAGGTTCCTAGTTTTGGCAAATTTTCATCCCTGGTAACTCAGAGTTAATTCTTTGTGTATGGTACTTTGGAATAGATAAGACTTGCCTTTGAGTAAGTTTGTTTCAAAAGTCACTGTCAGAAAGAAAAAGTAAGAATCAAGCGTATAACACACATCTGTTTAATGCAGAGGATTGATTAACCTGAAAAAACAAAGTTCTTTCTCTTTTCCATGGCCAGGATTTTAAAATGGCTTTGAAATCTTGTATTTTCTGGCTTGTTGTTGGAGAGGGCTATTTTGAGAGGGAAAGGGATGCAGTGAGGTGGGCGTGTTTGTTTCCAGCACCATTTGCAGGTGACTGTTAGATATAGACACGCTGGGCATGGGGGAAGCAATAACAAGCATGAACCAATGTAAACAATTTGTGTTAAAGCAGGTATGGTAATGGAATATTCAGATTGGGGTGGAATCGGGTTCATTCAGTGATATTTTCAAAGGGCAGTAGAGTAACAGCCACCTCACTAAGTTACTGTGAATCAGAGGTGTGGACTGCAGTGCTCCCTCATGGGACTCACAGACTGTGCAGAAATACAAACTGTGTCTTCCGTACCATAGCTGAATGCCTCATGACAGTATTAACACATCTCTTACCACTCACACTGGCTTTTCTACTGGTGCTATCCCCACCTTTCCACACCCACAATTACTTCAAGATGTTTTCCTTGGGAATTCCTCTTTGTTCCTGAGCTCCGTGTTCCCCATTCCTTTGGGGTTCAGTGCCCAACGACTTGTTAAGACACAAAACCATTTTATCGCCCTGATTGCCACAACTGACTAATCACTGAAAACCGAAGAGCTCTCCCTGGCAGTATGAGTGTGTGTGGCTCGGCTGGAAAGGTTGAAGTCTGGTGTATCCAGATAGCCTACTGAGCTCAGTCTGTTTTGATATGACAGACTCCCGTTCTCAGCAGGATTCTCTCTTCACCTGATCTGGGCAACCCCAGATCCTATAAGAAGCATCACAAAGCCCTCTGGGAAGATTACAGGCCCAACTCTTTCCTGATAGAACTTGTTCAGCAAGTACCTGGGGATTCCCAAATGTACCCCACCCTATGCTAAGGCGATCCTATCCTTCAGCAAATGATCTTTAGTGGTACCTAGAAGTTCTTCTTGTGATAGGACCCTGTGTTACTGTGTGAAATGAGGCAATGAACCTCTGAATATAGATTAGGTGTCCTGACACCTCCAGCCCCAGTGAATCAGACACATTCTCCCACTATCCCCTCCCCACTGCCAAGGTTGATAAATAAAGGTTGGCTGGCTTGCTTTCCTGTGCTTGCACCATTCTTCCACCACGACAGTCTGAGACTCCATTTATTCTGGGGAAGAACTGCTGCTAAATGCCCAGGGCTTGGCAGCCTCTGAAACCTGATCCATCACCAGCAGCTCTGTGCTGGCTGCCAGTGAAGCGCTGCTGGGCCTGCATCTCACAGGAGCTGCCTGCTGGCCTGGTTCAGACATCTGCCTGCTCCACAAAGGGCTGTGATACCTTTGGCATCATCGTGGGTTTGTGGAGTTCCCAAGTCTCCACAGCCTTCTGAAAGAAGCAATTTTATTCTAAAAGAGCTAAAATGTAACACCCAGTGGAAAGTCATTTCCACCTCATCAGGTAAGATAAGATCAGGAGCCTCACCTAGTGCACTGTCCTTGCCATAAAGCACTCTAGCAGTTTCCGAAAGAAACAGGACCTTTGATCTTGAGGTCTGTCTGTTCTCAACTGTAAGCAAGCAGTGCCTGGACTGCCCTAGGTCACCACCGACCTGCTGGATGCTGAATGGCACTGGAGATTTTCTTTTAAATCTTATCCACAATGGATGTCATTTTCTGTGCCTATAAACATCAAAATCCAATAGATATTGATGGATCAAAGAATGACGAATGAATGAATAAGTATTTTTGTCTATGTGTGTTTTATCCAAACATGCAAAACTATTATATATAGCTACTTAACTACTATATAGATAACAATATGGGAAAGAGTGATTTTTAATTGCATCTATATATATATATATATAAAGAGGGAGGGAGGGGAGAGAGAGAGAGAGAGAGAGAGAGAGAGAGAGAGAGAGAGAGAGAGAGATCTTGGGGTGTCTAGGTTACTACAGCATGAGATATTATTTCTGAAAAAACCTAAGCAGAGCAACTCCACACTCCCACAAAATATTCCCCCAGTGCTAACAGAACAAAGGCTCAAACAGGTGAGGGAGCGCTTCCAACTAGGCCATACCTCTTGTGGTTTCCAACACTGCCACCTGTGCATGACCTTTGGGACACTTCAGACTCAAACCATAACATGTATTTAACTGGCTACTCAAGCACTCAGTAGGTCTTTATTGACCTTTATGTGGCAGGTGCTGGCTGTAGAGATACAGCCTTTTCTGAGAATGAATATTATCGAGTGAATACTCCTTTTCCTTCCAAGCATAGGGATGGATGTTATCTTACCTTAAATATAAGACATTTTTGTGTTTATGACTGTCTGACAAATGACTAGACAGGATTTTTTCATAAGAAAAATATGTAGGGCACTTACAGTTTCCAAACCAATTTATTACTGTTAGTTGAAGGAAATATTATTACAAGAGGGGCTTTTGCGGGTCTGGACAGACAGTTGAGGATCACACTTATAAAGAATTTCTCTCTGGTCAGAGCCTTTACATGTCAACATTTCATTTAAATTGCACATATTGTGCTCACAACTAGTCTGTTAACTTTTCAAATCATTTTAGAAATCACAAATGAGACATAATATATAGGTATTTTATGGATTTTATTTTTTTCTCCTAGGTATTTTTTTTTGCATATGTGCTATCAAACAATGAAAATATTGGCTGAAGCACACGATAAGAGGCAGTGAATTCCTTCCCTGAGATATATTTGACAAAACCCCTCCTTTAGTACAGAGACAGGCTTACAAATATCACATAGAATTGACTATATACACAAGTATGCATGGGCAAGATGTCTCAGAACATTTACAGAAATAACTACCTCACTTACGTTGTTTAAGAACTTAATTATCTCAGTTGCAGACTATGCCTAAAAATACTGCAGTTTTCTTTCTATAATCATTTGTCTTTCATGCCACTGACTAAATGTTATAGCATACAAACTTAATCTGCAACATTGGGCTGAGTGTGCCCCTTATACTTTTTCCTTAGAGGTTTTTTTTTTTTTTTTTTTTTTTTTCTAAATAAGTGTTTCAAGATTGTTCTGTTGGTCAGAACCATGATTTCAATAAAGTACAATGAAAATCTAATTATCCTTTTTAGTTAGGTTCAAATTTTCTTATAATTTCTCAGTGTTTAGTTTGTAGTTTCAAATTTATACACTAAGGGTAAATCACAAACCAAGGATCCGGAAGAGACCTTGTAGGGGCACTTGGCCAGCCTACTGCCCTAGGCATGCATAACCCTGACTTATTAAACCCACCCTCAGGTTTGGATCTCCCAGAGTCAGAAGGGCCACAGACTTGCTCAGCAGATCTTAATTATCCTCAAAGTGGAGATGTCCTTTCTTGGGAGTTTAACCCACTTTGCATCTCTTCTTGCCCCCTTTTAAGCCCAGGAACGCCTTTTCAGTTTTTGACTTGCATTCACTTCGTTTGTTTCTATTCCTTTATATTTATCTGAAGAAACAGTTCGATTGAGCATGCATTCCATTCTCAGTCTACAATTTTGCAACCCTGAGTGGGTGAAAGCCTTTGCCCTAGAGGAGCTGATTGATACAGCTGGGAGACAGAAGGGGAGCAAGTCTGATATTACGGAGATAGGAAGCGTGTGTCTGCCCACCCCTGGGAATGAGCCTGCCCTTGTTTACTTTCTATTACTATGATGAAATATCCCAACAAAAGCCATTCAGGGAAGAGTTGGTTAATGTTAGCTTACAGCTCCAGGTGATAGCCTGTCACTGAAGGGAAGTCGTAGGAGCAGTAGATTGAAATTGCTGGTTACACTGCATCTCTAAGAAACAGAGAAGAACAAATTAATGTGTATGTGCTTGTGCTCAGTCACTTTCTCCTTGATTATGCAGTTCAGGACCCTAAGGAATGGTGGCACCCACAGTGGGATGAGACTCTGTAGCTCCATTAACCTAGCCCAGACAGTTCTCCAAAGACATGCCAGGCCAACCAGATCTCTACGGTCCCACTAACCACACTCTTCAAGCTGACAAGGGCTCTCCAGGTAGCCAAGTCCCACTGGAGAAGAGCTACAGGCCTGAAAATGCCCACTGTTGCATCACACACAAAGTCAGCTCATTGTTCTCCCAGACACGCCATATCTGGAAGTGTCCTTGGGCCTTTTCAGGCGTCTACTTCAGCCGTACACACGGAAAACAGAGTCTCTTAGCTTGGCTTTGTGATGTCAGGAGTCTTTGGAAGTATTTCCTCCTGGCACAATTCCTACCCTTTCTCTTACCCCACAAGGGTCCCCGAAAGAGCAAGCTTTGCTCTCACTAGGTGAATTGTAGTTTTTTTCTTTTCCCTTCAGATTCTGTTGCTCTGGCCAATAAATCTATTGCTTCCCCCCTCCCCCACTTTCCCTCTCTCTCTCTCCTTCTCCCCTGTTCTTCCATAAAAATAGCAATCAGTCCTGTTAGGTCCTCTGCAGGGTGTGGCTGTCATGCCCTGCCCTCTCCCTAGGGGCATGGATCTCCTCTCCCACAGACCCTTCACTATCTAATGCTCACATTTTGGTTCCATGCCTTCTTTTGCTCCATTTTCCATCTCCCTGATCTGTCTCCTTCCCTTCCCCCCCACTTGCTGCACAATTCTCCCTCCCCCTCCCCACCCCTGCACTGCTTTCACTAAACCTGCATGTATATATTATAGCTTCATTGACATTAGCTCATTCCAGTATTTAATCGATCAAGTACATGTTAAAAATCTCATAATACAAAATGGTTTTCTTGTTACAAATTTTACAGTTGCAATTACTAGAGACTGGGGGATAGTGTCCATTTAAAAAATTGTTATAAGTCATATCCATATGTTTTCCTGATGCTAATGACACAACCACAAATTGGGTTGGCTGTGAAGTAACTTATCTTGGCTCACAGTTGGGGTTAAAAGACAAGGAACAGTACATGGGAGTGTCCTTGCTGGCAGAGATGTGTATGGCATCTCATAGCAAGAACAAAGGGTGTTCATGTGTGTGTCTCACTGTCCCTTCTGTCCTAACAGAGCTCCCAGGGCTCAGTCATGGGGCTTTGATCTAAAAACCTTTTCTAGTCTCAAAGGCCTCTCATCTAAATAGCAGGTATATTAACGATTCTGTAGTTTAGTCACTCACTCACATAGGATTAAATTGCAACATTGGAAGCTTTGGGAACACAGAAGCTATATCCAAGCCATAGTAAAGGTATAGGAAGCAGTCTGTAAGTGCAACATGTGTTCAGAAAGGATATGTTTTCTTCACTTGATGAGCTTAGGAATTGATGGACCCATTGGGCCAGTTTCTTTCATTTTGTTTCCAAGTTTCCAAGTACATTCCTACTTCTTTGTTTGCTTTTTGACTGGCAATTTACAGAAAGACTTTTTAAAAATCACATAATAATAATAATAATAATAATAATAATAATAATAATAATAATGACAATAATAATAATAGCATATTTGTCAATTTTTCTTGTACTTCTGCCAGTTTTACTACACACATATGAGAACTGTTATGTTTTCTTTTTCAATTTTCAAGTTTAATTTTGTAGTGATGTTTACTTAATTTCTTTTGCCTGCATGTCTCCCTGGTGTTTTAACACAGCAACTCTACTTCCTTGCTCAGCACTTGTAAGGTGTGTTTTCCATACTTTGACTTCTAGGCCTTTCATTTATTATGAAAATAATATTAAAATAATAATGTGGATAGTTTTACAAGAAATTTTCAAGAAGACTTAAGCTAATTTAGTATGTCATGATAGTATTGCTTTTGCTGAGGTAATAATTTGTGTCCATAGTGGTCAGAAATATCTTTCGATCTGTTCATAATTTTCAACGTGTTCTCTACTTCTTCCCTTTATGTTTCTCTTTAACTTCTTCTTCCTATTATTGTTTTTTAAACTTTTTACTGATTCTTTGTGAATTTCATATGATCCACCCCAACCCCACTTATCTCTCTATATCCCTTCTTATTTTCCTTCTACTTGTACAACCTTTCCCCCCAAAGAAAATAAAACAAGGTAGAATTTTAAAGGAAATCTTATTTTGGAAGCTATAGTGTGCCACAGTGTGTCACACGGTATACCCTTCTGTCCACACATCTTTACTTGCAAATGTCTATTACAATGTCTCAAGGCCCCTAGATTCTGCTATATTATCACTGCTGGACCCTCACTGGGACTCCTCTAGGATATAGTATTGTTGCCTATGTCATGGAGAGCCTGCAGCTTTGGATCTTCAGACCTGGTCCTTTCATGTGCTCCAGTAGATCACAGATTGGGTAGATGTTGAGGTGGGCCAACTTAAAGCCCTGAATCTGGGTCTGGGAGGGCAGCTGAGTTGGTCAGCCTGCCTTCTCTCTTGCACCCATGTCCTTCATCATCTGGAGGGCCAGCAGTGGCCTGGGCTCAAGGCCCTGCTTGCTTCCAGACAAAGACAGATGGACCTTAACATCAAAGGTCCTGTTTCTCTCAGGGACTTGTAGAGTACTTTAGGGCGAGGCCTATGCACTAGGCAATGTTCCTGGTCTCACCAGGTGAGGTGGAAATTATTTTCCACTGAGTGTTACAGCTTGGCCCTTTTAGAATGAAATTGCTGGCATCAGATAGCAGTGGAGACTTGGGAGCTCCACAGGCTCCAGATGATACTGAAACTGTTACTCCCCTTTTGTCAAACTGCTGTGCTAAGCAGGGCAGGGGAAGTAGGCAGATGTCCAAAAGTGGCCAGCAGGCAGGTCCTGTGAGATGCAGGCCCAGCAGTGCTTCACTGGCAGCCAGCACAGACCTGGTGGTGATGGATCAGGTTTCAGAAGCTGCCGCGGCAGCTCCACCACCACTGCCTTGGCTACTTTGACTGCTATTCAAGCCCCAGAGGTCCAGCAGTGATTTTCCCCCAGAATAAATGGAGTCTCAGACTATAATGGTGGAAGAATGGTGCAAGAACGAGAAAGGAAGCTGGCTAACCTTTATTTATCAGCCTTGGCAGTGTCGAGGGGTTTGTGGGTGAATGTGTCTGATTCACTGGAGCTAGAGGTGTCAGGACACTTAATCTACATTCAGAGATTCATTGCCTCATTTCATGCAGTAACACAGCATCTTATCACAAGAGGGAAAACACAGCACTTAATTATCCTATGGGTAGGGGAAGAACTTCTAGGTACCACTAAAGATCATTTGCTGAAGGATAGGATTGCCTTAGCATAGGGTGGGGTACATTTGGGAATCCCCAGGTACTTGCTGAACAAGTTCTATCAGGAAAGAGTTGGGCCTGTAATCTTCCCAGAGGGCTTTGTGATGCTTCTTATAGGATCTGGGGTTGCCCAGATCAGGTGAAGAGAGAATCCTGCTGAGAACGGGAGTCTGTCATATCAAAACAGACTGAGCTCAGTAGGCTATCTGGATACACCAGACTTCAACCTTTCCAGCAAAGCCCCCAACTCCATGTTCAGAGCCAAGAATACAGCATTCTTTGAAGAAATAAGCAGAGGGCTAGGTATTTAATTCAATGGCAGAGTGCTAAGAGCAAGTGCAGGGCCCTGGGTCTGCACTAGGAAAAGAAAAGAGTAAATAGTAAATTACAGCAACATGTTGTTATAGTGGGGGAACATTCCAGAGGAACATAATCTACTCAGGATGTCTACCTATACTTCCTTCAGGAAGTGAATTTCCTTTTAAGATGTGTGTGTGTGTGTGTGTGTGTGTGTGTGTGTGTGTGTGTGTGTGTGGGTATCTGTGCAGTCCGAAAGATGGCATCAGATCCTCTGGATGCAGAATAACAGGAGATTTTGAGCTATCAAGCATGGTTGCTGGGAACTGAACTCTACCACTCTGAAGGAGCAGTGAGTGTTCTTAATCATTGACCCATCTCTCCAGCTCAAGTAAATGAAGACCTGTGCAGGAACTCATCACATAGAGGACAAGATATGTGTGCTGGCACTGAGACAGGGACAAGCATAATTATTTCTATAAAACAGCAGCTCCAAATTAGCCTGGAGCCTAGTGAATTAGGAGAAGGGGAAACACAGGTAGCTTGAGGTAGTGGGGAAGTCAGATCCTGTAGGGTGCTGCTGGCAGAATCAGATATTTAGTCCCATAAGGCATGTGGGCTACTTCCATGCTATCTGCAATAGTCAGTTCTCCTGCAGACTTGACCCCTGAAGACCCGATTCCCAGGCTCCTTTCCCTTCATACCTAAATAGGTTTGAACATTAAGATGAACTGACAGGAGGCCTTCGACTCAAGATGAAAATGAAATGACTTAATATCCCTGTTTACCACTGTCTATCAACTTACTGCTATGGCAACTGACCCAGTCCCAGGAGAGTGAGAGAACACCCTGATTATCAGGAAGATTACCTAATGACCCCTTAAAGGTCAAACCACTTATCATTACTGCTCACTGGAATTTAGGTTTCAACTTATGAAATTTGGACTGTATTTTACTTATAACTGTTGATAAATTTTTAGATACTTTCATAATGAGAAGAAACATTTTGAATTTTGAGAGCTCTGGCATACTCTAAAATGATTCTCTAATGGCTCAAATTAGCTAACTTACTGAGCTCTATGCAGCACTATGCTAAGAGCTTTGTAGATATGAATATTAATCATCTCATTTTGCTTCCAACAACACTGTTTCCTTTCCCACACATTCTGCAAATGCCTAGGGGATTGAAATGTCTCCATCTTAAAACAGAAGTGGAATCTGCTACAACTGGAGTTGCTCAAGACACAGAAAGCCCTGCTCATGCTTGCTGTCTTACAAGCCATTTGCAAGGTAAATGTTCTTCTCAGATTAGTTCATCCTCATTCTCCACCCTGCACGTTTCACATAAATAAAACAGAGTCCCAGAATGCAGAATGACCTACTCAAGATGACAGTTGTACTGTCCAAGAAGGCGTCTTACTTTTCCTTCAGTGACGTGAACATTAGGGGTGTGTTACCTTCCTTCATTGTCTATGATCATGTTTTGAATCCTGGTATTCAAATTTCAATCCCATTACATTTGTTACGTGATTTTTACTCCCATCAACATTTCTTTGGAAAGATTCATAGCTGGCTGTCATATTTGAACACATTCAGTGTAAGACTGTCATGAAAAAATGGTGGGCTGTTATCCTTGGGCCTACGTTATGTGCTCCTTCAAGAGTCAAGAGGAGGGGCCTAGAGAGATGGCTCAGAAGTTAAAACTACAGTCTGTTTTTGTAGAGGACCCACGTTTGGTTACCAGCACCCACATGAGGCAGCTAACAACTTCTAATATGCTACCTTCACAGGATCCAAGACCCCTTCCTGGTTCAGAATCACTCAAGTCTACATACCCACCCTCAGATAGACACAAACACACATAGTTAAAAAATAATTTTTAAAAAATGAGTTAAGGGGAGATAACATTCCAGCTGGAAAAGTTAATGGTACAACCACTGAAAATAAGCTTCTGAGAAATCCAACGCATTTATCTTAACATGAATGTCAGTCTTTCATAGATTATAGTTACAAACATTCTTTAAATTCATTAAATTTACTCATCTTTGCTAGTAGAGGACAGGTAGGATAAATAATTTTTTAGACAACATTATTTTCATATATGTGACAGAAATATCTGTGTATTATATATATGTATGTGTATATATATATATATATTTTTCTTTGGTAGGCATACGTCTACCAAGACTTTCCCCAGCCTCTCTTGCAATTGGCAATGAAATGAAAGTATAATGATTCCTTCCTTCTCGTGTGGTCGTTTTAGGCCACTGGAAGAGAATTCTGGACATTGCTGTGATGCTTCTGGAAGGGTAACGTGCATCTTAGCTCTCCTGTCCCACGCGTGGTATGCTCAGCCCCAGACACTCATCTTCATACTCCATTTTCCACCCTTGCCTCCTTTTCCTTGTTTCGCCTTTTTTGCTGCTCGTGAGCAACTTTGCAAAGTATTGGCTCACAGCCAAATGAGAAAGGCGTGGCATTTTTTATGTTTTCCACTTTGCTCATCTCTTTTAACCATTTGATGTTTTGACCCCTTCCCCACCCCTTTCACCCCATCTACAGTGGCTCTATGCTTCTTCCTCTTTCCCAGATACCCCCATTATGGATCTTCTTTCTTGCGAAGATCTATATGATGACAGAGGTTAATCATTTACAAAAAAAAAAAAAAAAAAAAAATCATCCAAAATGAAATGTGTGTTCTGTGACACTAGGTTTCCGGTACATGATGGTCTGAGATGAGGATTCACATCTGGTCATCACGGCCACCTCTGAGTTTTAATTGACTGTAGATGTCATTGCTTTCTTTCCACTGCTGCTCACACTTTAGTTCCTCTGACAATGATCTGTGCACTAGCTTCTCGAACTTTAATGTGCCTCAGGATTTCTTAGAGGAGCCGTTAAAATCCAGGTTTCTGGGTGCCAACTCCACAGACACTGACTTGATATTTCTGGGGGCAAGCCCCGTTAGTTTGTATGTGCTTACCATTCGAGTGTGAAATGTTCTCTCCTCCCGTTATGTGCATGAACACTTGGCCCCAGTTGGTGTCTCTGTTTCAGGAGGATGTGGAATCCTTATAACATGGAGCCCACCTGAATAAGAACGTAGGGGTAGTCTTCTAAAAGTTTCCCTCAGCCCCACATCTGGCTCTGTCTGCCTCTGGGTCCCTTTCTTACCCGTCCACTCCAGCATTGGTGTCCCCTGCCGTGAATTCTGCGGAGTTCAGCGAGGGCCCAATATAGATACTTCTAACTGAGATGAAGATCCAGCTCCCGTCCAAACATAGCACCAGAGGGAAGTTGGGCTTTGAGAGTGGACTGAGTGCCTCTCTGCTGCCGCTGACTTCCAGAAGGCTGAAAAATGACGTTATCTTATGCACACATATGAACAAGGTGCAGCTGGGCCTTGTGGGTGCTGGTGACCAAACATTCAAAATCAACCAGTCCATGCAGAACTGGTTCCAGAAACAAACAAACAAAAAAAACCCACCAACTAACCAACAACAACAACAAAAAAAAAAAACCCTGAAAAAACAAAAAAACAACCCTTTCTGACTTTATCAAGGCTGTAGTCAACTAATATATAAACCCCATGGATGTGTTTAAAGCCAACAAACAGTTTGAAAATGGAAACTGAGTCAGGTCCAAGGGTCTCCTTGTAAAGTGGTAGGAAAGGTGGAGACAAAGGCTGCAGAGCAGTGTGGACATCATGGTAAAATTGTCACAGCCGGTTAGCAGGGTTGTTGCATCTGGCGGGACTCCTGCGTGATGGCAGCTGAGCTTTGAAGTAGTAGCTTTTTGTCAGTGATCGTTATCTGAGATTTTTATGGGGCTGTTCCTTTGAAGGTTTCTAAGAGCCTTTCAGTCCTGACAACCCAGGAAGTCTACGATGGCTGAGAATTGCTTAGGTCTTTCAAGATAGCCCCTAGATTAAATAAGAAGTTTGGCGTGTGGAAATTGACTTGCTAAAGGTGCCTTTTGTGTAACAATGAAAAGAATTTCTAGGATGCTGTTGGGGTTCAGCCCTTAGAGGCTGATCCCCTTGCTGCTGAGAAGGCTGGATTCATCTCGCAGTGGCTATCTTTCTTTCTTCCTTCATAAACCTCCATCACTGACATCAAATGCTCAGAAAAGCAGTGACAGAACTTGGCTCATACTGCTGTGAAGATCTACCAGTGTGACACAGGCTGAAGATCGGCTTCAACCAGTAGTCTGACATGATGGACGCTGGGACCAGGGACCATCTCTAAGACACTCAAGAACCTTATCCTGCCACCTATGTGCTCCTGCGTCCCTAGCCTCCAGCCTATATCCTGGCGATGTGTTAGAACAGTGCACATTGATGATGAGCAGCCAGGTCTTTGGTGTGGAGCAACAGATTTATTATCCAAATTGCCGTGTGGACCTGAGAGCTCGAAGGCTGAAGGGGTTCCCTGTAGGGCTGAAGATTGCTCAGGTGAGAGTTCAAGAATCCGTCCTCTTACCTCCTAGGAGAAAGGCAGCTACAGATGTGCTTACTGGTTCCCTTATCAACACTATGTATAGGTGTTTGTGGTTTTCTTAGTTTTTTATTTTTATTGTGGGTTTCTTTGTTTGTTGTTTTTAGATTTGGACACTTTTAGATTCTGTAGCCCTACTGGCCTCAGACTTCCAGCAATCTTCCTGCCTCTGTTCCCTGATGGATGGTATGCCCTCACTATAGCTGGCTTTTTCTCCCCATCATCCTTTGCTTCCTTCCCAGGACTGACCTACCGGGAAAGGTCATATCTTTGATGGGATAACTAGCAGGCTCTGGGGCAAGATTTGTGTGTGGTGGGGAGAGAGTGGCCCCAAATAGTTTCCAGTTTCTTCATTCCTTTAGTCAGTTTGCGGTTTCCAAACCCACCAAAACTTCAGGCAGTTTCAATGAAAGAACCCAGTGTGTTTTTGTTCGATCCCAACCCCCACAGTGGGAAAGCTGGATACTGAAACTAAGGCCTTAAATATTGCAGGCATTTTGAGGGATTGTATTCATTTCCTTAAGACCTTTAGATGACCAACTGTGACTATTGCCAGTGACACAGTATGGAAACTGAGGCTTCAACTAAGGAAATTTTGAGTGAGGAAAAGCTAGATGTTCTACACACACACACACACACACACACACTTTCCACAAGTGCTACACATGATCCTATCAGGAACACCTGTGATATGAGAGGTTATACAATGCTAAATGTATACTAAAAGCAAGAAAAAGGTCTCCATTTTAAATACACATACACACATACACACACAAACAAAACAAAAACAAAAACAAAAACAAAAACCCAAACCAAATAAAACCCACAGGGAGCTGGACAGCACTCCCTGTTCTATTCTTGCAGAGGACCAGAGTCAGATTCTTAGCATTCCATGATAGCTTACAATTTTCTGTAACTCCTAGGCATCAGGCACACACGTGGCACATGCCCACACATGCAGACAAAATACTCACACACATGAAACAAAAGTAAATATTAAAAGATGAAACAAATGAAATTGTTTTAAAGTACTCATCCTGCTTCTTGTCCAAGCTCTCCTCTTACTGTTCCGGCCTCCATATGAGGAGCCTCTGCCACACTCTCCTGATGCCACGAGCACCACGGTTCCTCCACACAACGATCAGCCCTCTGAACCCACGAACTGAAACAAACCTCCCTCCCTTAAGGTGCTGGTGGGTATTTTCTCACTGAGACAGAAATATGGTGAGAGTGGAGGCTGTTGCTATGAATATGGCCATGGTGCTTCCAAGAGGAAGTGGAAAAATTCAAGAGCTGTGAGCTAGAGAAATCTCAGAATACTACAAACACAATTTAGCAGGCCATTTTAATGGAAGCTCAGAGGACCAAAACACCAACAAAAATATAGACAATAAAGACTTCACTCAAAAGATCTGAGATGGGAATACTCTATCAAGGAATTAGGCTGGAAGTCACTCAAGCTGCATGACAGCAAGTGACCTGGCTGTGTTTTTGACAAAGTCTTGAAAATTTAAGTTAGGCTAAATTCAAAATTAACAAACTAATTTGGCAGAGAAAATGCCGAGACTGTATAATATTCAGGCTGCAGCATGCTTGTTTCCATTGCTTTCAGCTAGGTTTTTAGTGTGATCGGAAAACATTAGGTAAAACAGAAAGATATGGAAAACATACACTTTAGCAAGGAGAAGAGTGCAAGCCTATGTAAAGTTGCAGACAAGGGCGTGAGGGGTCTCTGTGACCAAGGTCAGCAGAGTATCGATCCCTGAGAGGCAAGCAGGTAGTCTGGTTCAATATGACTCGGCAGCCACTATTGGCTCAAACTCTGAGTTGGGTAATTCATTTTAGGCATTGGGCACAGCACAATTTGGAAAAAAAAAATTCCTGGTGATAATTAATTCAATGTCACGTGTACAATAAAGCTGAAGGCATGACTACATGGAAACTCTTTAAAGTACATGTGACATCGTCCATTGACTACGTATGACATCTTAAGGGCCTGGTGGATGATGTCATGTGGTCTCTTACAAATAGCACAGAGGCCATCAGGCCATTAACTGTCTCTGTCCCCAGCCTTCTGGGTAGCAAACACATTAAACAACTCTCCCTTTAAAGAGACAAACCTATGTGTTTAGCATCCCTATTGTCCCTACTGCTTATCTATGGGCACAAGAACCCCTACCCCTCCTTCAGGAGTAGGATGAGCAAAGTGACTCTAGTTATTATAACAAAGCCACACACTTTACCCTGGGATAATAGGAAAGGTAGGTTAAAAATAGGAACCCTTTCACTGAAGTTCCCAGAGTATAAAAATGCAAAGTTGTTTGAAAGAATTTCATTTGAAAGGAAATGTGCCTAAGAGAACACTGAACAAACAGAGAAAACCTGGGGTTTCTTTCTTTCTTTCTTTCTTTCTTTCTTTCTTTCTTTCTTTCTTTTTTCTTTCTTTCTTTGAATTTATTTATTTATTCACTTTATATCCTCCCAGCCCCCTCCCTCCTCTCCTCCCAGTCTCACTCTGTCATCCTCTTTCCCCTCAAATATATGAACCTATGAAGGCCATTCTCATTAAAACCACCACAGTGAGAGAGAGAGAGAGAGAGAGAGAGAGAGACAGACAGACAGACAGACAGACAGAGACAGAGAGAGAGACACAGAGAGAATATGTGTGTGTGTGTGCATGTATGTGCGTATATATGTATGTGTGCAAGCCTGTATTTGTGTGTGCACGTGTGTATGTGTGCATGTGTGTTTCTATATGTGTACATATGTGTGCTTGCATGTATGCACATGAGTGGGGGTGTTCAGAATCAATCATGGAGTAGAAGGTTTATAAAGGGATTGTTGCCTAAATATCATAAAAATGTGACAGACTGAAAGAATCGTACCTTAGTGAAATGTATTGTTGCTGCATTACTTGTATCGTTTACCGCTCTCATTGGCTTTTCTAATGTTTGATTACTTGGATATATAATAAAACTGCAATGTTTATCTGTTATGTAAATAGACTAGAAAATAAATATATTTTCCTTTATCTATAAATATTTGTGTCTCCCGAAGGCCTTTCAGAAATCTGTTTTCATTTACTACTAATGTTTCAATAAATTATGGGTTGAATGACAAATCAAAACATCATGGAAGGTCAATAGTTTCCTTCATCGTGAGTAGTAATCATGCTCTTGAACAGAATTTTTATTGATTAAAATTCCACTGCAGACCACAGGTACTTGTGAGATAGGGTGTGCCAGTGGCTGTTGGAAGGCTTAACCACTGACAGATGATCTGGACACCAAGGCAGACTAAACTCTAGGTAGAATATCCAACAATTGCCCATCTCTATTAACTTAAAACATCTATCTTGATCTAAAACCATCTCAACCCCTAACCTAGTAAGCCTAATTGAAAGACTGAACTATCTGGTCTTCAAACCCATCAGAGACTTGAGAAGGGATAAAACTTAAATACCTGAGTGAACCCGGAGTGCAGGTTGGGAGCTTCCAAAATGAAATAAATGACTGAGACAGTTTGCTGCCTGAACAGTCACCCAGCACTCTCTATTACATTGGAGCATCATCTTCAGCCTTCTAGTCCAATAATATCTGACAGACATATTTGCAAGGCAGGAGCTATTGAGGACTTGCTTACCCCGTCTTGGCAGAGTTTGGCCGTCAACTCTGCCTGCATCTAAACTTGCCCATTTTTAGGCATAATTTGATCTGTGGCAGAAATGAGGACATTTTGCCCAGTGACTTGTTTGCCACATTTGAAGCCAACTCCATAAGAAGGTTCTTTGATACTCATCATCTTCTTTGAGGCAGGCTGGGTGTTGCCAGGAGTTAACTTGCCTTGTTGTCAAATAATCCTTAGAATAAATAAAAGCATCTTTGAATGCCATATTCTGTAGGTCTCTGAGGCTTTTGAAGACCTTATTTAACTATTTTACCTCCTATATCTGTAGAATCATATCTACCTATGAGACCTAGAGTACATATTCTTGATAAGATTAGACTAGTTTTTCACATGACCATGATTTGCATCATGATTTTGCAATATACAAAATTCAATACCATTGAGTTAAAAAACAACCTTATTGGTGAGCAACAATTTGGGCCTTGAGATGAGGAGTAGATTCAATAATCTACCTTTTTTGTTCTATCCTTGCTCTATATTTCTATATCCCCCCCCCCCCCCCCCGCTCAGATTTTTATTTCTTTAACTTAGTTTGGAATCTAAGTCTTTCAGAATGCTATCGGTTTAGGGGACTTCAAGTCACATCTGGAAAGTTAGCAACAGGAGCATCTGGGAAGTGTTCTATTTTGTGGCTTCACCTCCAGGCCCTGAAGCACCAGAAGGCATAGGAGAAAGAGAAAATGGGTGTTTAAGAGGCTCAGCACACAATACCCCCATCAAAGCTAACCCTGATACTACATACAAATGCAGAAGCCTGACAGCAGCCAGAAGATGGTATGTATATCTTCTCACCACACAAGGAATGTTGAAAAGCAGGCCAGGTTCACTTGTTTGTTGCGGCAGAGAAGACCATGCGTAGAAACTGCATCCAAAACTAGCAGAAGCAATGGAAAGGCATTTTCAAACCCAGTCTAACCATCTGTCGAGAGTTATAAATGTGGCCTTTGAAACCATTGACACAAGCACACTGGTTTTGTTTTTCTTTGTTTGTTTGTTTGTTTGTTTTTTTAGTGTGGTTGTTTATTGTATGCTCAATTTTCTTTTATTTTATTAACAACTTAGTGACCGAGCATATGTCACTTATAACCCGACTAACCAAAACAATAGGAAATGAGGATTAATGGACACAATAACAAAACCTTATGGATATCAGTTCCGAGGAATGATTCTCCTGGTGCAATCTGCAGGATTTCTTCTGCTGGAACCTGGGGTAACCAGAACCCAGAACCTCAGCAGGAGCCTGGAGCCCCAAAGCCTTCCCTCGAGTGGTTCTCTCTAGGAGCATCTTGAAGTGCAGTGATGAACAGCCAAAACTATCCCAAGTCTCCAAAGGCCCTGTCTCCAGTTCTGGGCTCATTTATATATCTCCTCCCAGAGTCTGTTCACGGGATCTTTTCAGCTGGCAACAATCAAGCTCCTGCATGAGGTGGTTGGTCTTCTAGTGGATTAACCTCACCTGTTCTCTCCCAAGACCGTTCTGATCCTGCACTTGGGATCCTAAAAAACAGGTTCATCTCTCCTTCAGTTTGTTTGTTTGATTGATTTTTTAGACAGGATTTCTCTGTATAGCCTTGGCTGTCCTGGGTCAGCTGGCCTCAAACTCACAGAGACCAGCTGCCTCTGCCTCCCTGAGTGTTGGGATTACAATTGGGTGTCTCCATACTCGGCTACAAACACATGTTTTATTTCTATAAGATGAATTAAATACTTTCATTACTTCAATTTCTATGTTCAACCAAATTTCTTTTATTACAAAAATTGAGACTGTTCTGATGAAATGTTTATACCAAAGACATATTAAACATTGTTCAAAGACACATGTAACTCCATAATATGAATCAATGTGGCTTTGCCATTTTAATTTTGAATGCACAAAAGCACCAATCAGAGCCTTGTTTCCTTGCTTCTTGATTTGAACCAATTGTCATTTCCTCTACAACACATTCTATGGCATAAAGATATTTGGACAAATGCAAAAAACCTGTATTCATAATTACTTATAAGTTTATTGAGTCTAGTCTATTATTTAGGTCATAGTCAAGAAGTTGTAATCTCAGAGTCCCCCAAATGAAGGCATGAATAATTTCTCTGAAAACTTAGAAAATTATAATCTTCTAAATGCAAATCTCAGTAAGACATTTAAAGCAGTGTTTTTTTATTTTCCTAACCACCCAATCTGAATAATGGTTCCTTAAAGGCTAAGATACACCAACTTTCATATGCTCATCCAAAAAAGCTGGAAAGTTGACATTTTCTCAAAAGATAAGCTGAGAGGGAAGGAAGCTATGTGGCTCCCTGGAAAGTCAGATGTTATTAATGAGTGTGGGCCGCAGCTGTTACACATGAATCATTGTGAGGAACTCAAAGTCTCACTGTTCAAGGCACAGAACTGTTAGTATAATTCAGCCTCCGTTAAGTGATGGAGATCTGGCAGGGGACCAGCTGGATGGCCGGGCACAGCTACACTGATAGATGGGATTCCTCTTTTGTAACACAGACAGTTATGCACCCTCCCACAAGGGCAGACTGATGGTACCAAACACAAGGACCGGTGAGATAGCTCTGGCCATGTTTAAAATCAAATTTCGTGAGCAAATTTTACTGTTTTTGAAAGGGAGGATCTAAAAGTAACCCAATGGAACGGAAGATCCTCTGTCTTGACTCCATTGGTAGTGCCAAGAAAAATACTGCTTTCATAACCCCACTCTCAAAATTATCATATAGAGTTAATAATTATTGTTATTATGAGACAGAGTTTCATATACACTGGGCTGGCCTCAAGTTCTCCATGTCACTGAGAAGGGTGTTCCTGCTCCTTTTTCCCCAATCTCCCCAGTGCTGGGACTGCAGGTGTGCACCAACACTCTATGTAGCGTTTGAGGACCAGGGCACTGAACGCAGGGCTCTCTGTGTAGTAGGCAATCAAACATTCTACTAAGTTATATCTGAAGCTCCTAGGAGTAACCTTAAACAGAGTGTCTGCTTTTCTCTATTTTCTGTCTCCTGCACTACCCCATCTCCCCCCTGTGTGTGTGTGTGTGTGTGTGTGTGTGTGTGTGTGTGTGCATGCCTGCACATGCGTGTTGATGTGTATGCTCATCCATTCTTCCTCATCATTCTCCCCAGGCCTCACTGGCCAGGAAGCCCCAGATCCTTTCTCTGCTTCCGCAGTGCTGGCTTTGCAGACATGTACCACCATGTTCATCTTTTTACATGTGTGCTGGGGATCTAAACTCAGGGACTCATGTTTGGGCACCAAACACTTCGCCAACTGAACCACTAAGCATATGTCTTTTAGAGAAATCTAAAAGCAATTTTGTCACTATCTTCAAAACAGCAAATTCTAAGTAGTCATAATCACATGAAAAAAAACACTTCTAAAATTATGTTTTTGTTAATTTAAACTGTAACAAAGCAATTTCAGTATAAGTTGCCCAATATTTTAGAGCGTGGAATATTTTTACTCTGATATGTTATTTGATCCTAACAGAAATTCTATCCAGTAGTTAGGATGAGTGATATTTTTTCCATTTATAGGAACTTATAAGAAATTTTTAAAATGTTATCAAAGGGTAAATGACAAACACAAGTTTCTAAAGGCTGGACTCTAGAAAAATCTATGCTTACTCTAAACAAAAATAAACCAAAAGCCGTCATGATATCTATCCCAGAGCAGAACCATGCAAATAAACAAAAAAATCACAAAGGCATTTCATCTTAGGGCATATACTATAATGGAAAATGTTTTGCTTGTAACCAGAAAACTGTAGTTGTTTAGAAAAGGAAATCTTTGGGGGGGGGGGGGGCGTTAAGTAGCACGGGGAGGGGGCGAGAGGAGAAGGTGTACTTGGTATTCTCCTCCACGGAGCCGAAGCTTTCGCCTTATCCGGGTATCGTAGAAACTTCCAGGCTAGACAAAGTAGTACGCTCCACAGATGACGGAAAGACGGGCTAGAGGAGCATGGCGCAGCTGAAAAAAGCGTGCTCCGGCGGGTTGGTTCCTTCATGCCTCCTTAGAGCTCTGAGCAGCCCTGACTACTGTGGAGGAACACAGGATATTTGCATCGCCTAATTACAGTGCCACGCGTTGCCTCGACCTTACTAAAAGAAGGAAAAGCCCCAAACCGTCACGTCTACAGAAAACACTTAGAACGAAAGCCCCTGATTTACAAGAAGTTTTCTAGCCCATTCTCTAACTATCCCCAGAGGAGTTAATTAAAGAGAGCCACATAAGAGATGAAGCATTTCGATTTTGGAAATGTCAGTGCCCGTATACATCTCCAGGGAGAACAGAGGTGGCATTGTGCTAATTTTCCCCTTACGCAACACCACTCTGAACTGTGCTGTGACCTGCAGTGGCGGCTTCCTGCCATCCTCGGCAATAATCAGTTTCTAATGAGCTCTTTTGCAGCCGTAGCTGCTCCTCTCCTTAAGAGAAACTTGATGCCAAATGATATTTTCTAAATCCTCTTCTTCTGAGTGGCCAAAGGGCTTCATATAAACAAAATATATTTTCCGTTGACAGTTAAGCAGCAACTAGCAAACAGTGTTTGCTTCAAGAAGGCAAATTAGCATTTACTTCAGGAAGAAGCATGTTCTATATCAGTTTGTTTTGAGGCTGTAAATAATCACAAATTCCAAACATTATGTACACACACACACACACACACACACACACACACACACACACACACACAGCTTCTAAGAGAGTTGTTCTTTTCACAAAATGAGAATAGATAAAAGCTCTTAACAATGATAATAAAAATGGAAACAGAAAGTAATGCAGAAGAAAGATTCTCCTGTTTGTTGCTTTCTCTTTTACGAAGTTGGCCATTCTGATCCTTGAATGTAACAGGTGTTCCTCGGTTCCAGTTAGAGCCCTAGGGCAGCTTGTAATTATCTCCGTCATTCTGACAGTAGAAACTGGCAGGTGAGCCCATGAGTGAGCAACAAAGATCAGGATTGGCAATGGAAACTCAAAAGACAGAGATGATGTTATATTTTAGCAATAGGAATGCATCATGCAAATCAGTTATTTTTAAAGCTATTTCAAGACACCAGTACTTATCAGGAAATGGACAGATTGGTGTGAGGGCATTTTAACCTCTCAAATTACTAACAACAAAATCAGGTGATTTTCAGTAATAATGGATTGAGCAGTGTTGGTGCTATAGCCCTGAGCAGCGTTGCCTTTCAATACTAGCCAATGTGTCAGGGAAGAGTCTGGTATAGTCCAGCCCTGGTATGAAACACAGTTGATAATATTTATCAAAAGTCACATAAAATTATATACTTCAGCCGTTAATTCTCTAGCTGAAATATGAAAATTGAGACACAAGTATATAAAATGCATAATGACACTAAATCCAAATGATTGCTTGTATTATTTTTTACTCCAAACATTATATTGAGTAGTACTGAGTTTTTGATACAATGGAAGAAATTTTAGTCAACTGAGAAAACTGAAATTGGAATGCATAGAGTTAGGATATGAATTATTTAATCAGAATTCTTTATGCATCTCTCCCTCCCCACTTCTCTCTCCTTTCTCTCTCTCCTCTCTCTCTCCCTTCCTCCCTCCCTCTCTCTCTCTCTCTCTCTTGTGTGTGTGTGTGTGTTTACATGTGTGTGTGCCCCAACACAACTTGTGCTGGTTTGAAAAGGAATGGCCCCCACAGACTCGTACATTTGAGTGCTTATCCCACAGGGAGTGGCACTGCTAGGGTGTGTGGTCTTGTTGGAGGAAGTGTGTGTTTGTGGGGGTGGGCTTTGAGGTCTCAGATGCTTAGCCCAGGCTCCATGACACAAGTTTTTTGCCCACTGCCTACAGATCCAGATGTAGCACTCTCTGCTGCACACCACCATGCTTTCCATCAAAACAATAGTGGACTAAACCGCCGAAACTGTAAGCTAACCCCAGTGAAATGTTCTTTCGTTTTTTTTTTTTTTTTATAAGTGTTGCCATGACAGCAATAAAACCCTAACTAAGACGCAAATGCACATGTGTGCATACATGCAGAGGACAGGTGTTGGTGCCACATGAAAGAAGTTATATTGCTCTGTGCTTTAGTTTTTGAGATGGGTTCTCTCATGTATCTGAAGATCAGCACTTGGCTAGAGTGGCCAGGCAGCAAATCCTTGGGACTTTCCTTGTCTCTGCCTCCCCAGTGCTGGAATCATAGATAAACACTGCCATGCTCGGCTTTTTAAATAGTACTGGGGTCTGAACTCAGGTTTTCATACTTCCTGCCCAAGTCATTACTTCTTACTGATTTGTGTTTCCTCAGTGGGTGGCTCTGTTGCAAACTGATGTCACTACACACACACACACCCTCTCACAATGAGTCAGCTAGCCAGAGGTTAAAGAGAGAATTATCCTCCTTCTGCTTGCAAACTTAGCTTTTAAAAGAAATAATTTTGTCTCTTGACAAAATGAAAAATAATCTATATATGTATTTTACAAGCAGAGCTATCAGTTGTGGTGGGATTTTCTTTTTTAAACTGTTTAAGATTTCATTTATGCTTGTGTTTATATCATGATGGTATATCAAGCTCAATATTTGATTTCTAGTTCTGTTTTTAGTTTATATTTTTAGAACATTGGCAACATTTGCCTGGGGAGTTTATCTCATCTGACAAGCTGATTCTCAAGACTCTAGCTCGTCACTGGGGACACTAGGTCAACTCAAACATTTAAGAAGTAGTGGCATGACTTTAATGCTTCACAACGCCACAGCTTTGGTGGCTCAGGAAGATCTTCTGTTTCGTAGGTTAATTATAACCCTCTGCCTTAGTGTTGACTTTTACCAAATTTGATTGACTTAACTTCGCTGTCAACTTGGTTTGTCTGGAGCATGGATCACATTGAAGAGGGTTTGATTGGATGCTAACAAAATCAGTCTATGTTATGTAGGCTTCGAAGATCTCATCCAGAACACATACAATTATGTGAGATTTTACAGTTTTCTTACCGCAGGCCCGAGTATGTTGGTCTTCTCTCGACCCTCTGCAGGGTGTGAGGGTGTAGGAGCCCCATGGCATCAAGAACCTTGTGCTTTGGTAATATGAGGTTCAAAGTACAAAGTTTTTCTTTGCATCAGTGTCTTTGTCTAAGTTACGGTTTTGATACACAGTCTACTAAGTGGTCAGTTATGACACTGGAGATCAAGTTGCACACAGACACCAATTTGAGTTCCGTGGGGAAGACAAAGAACCTCAGGAAACTGCCTCAGCTACACGGTGACAGATTGCATCCCTACCCATAGTGCTTCGATGGTCTCTTCCTTCACTTTTACCTTGTGTAATTGTGTTTATGGCCATGGTAGGTGTGCTGCTTATCCCAACCTGACACCTGTCTGGGGAGAAGGGATCTCAGCTGAGGAATGCTGCCTTCAGATTGGCATGTAAGCAATGCTCCTCCTTGGCTTTTGCTTTAGTTCCTGCCTTTAGGTTCCTGACTTGAGTCCCTACATTGGCTTCTCTTGATGGCCTGTGACCTCAGAGACATGACAGCCAAATACACTTTTCATCCACAAGTGGCTTTTGGTCATGGTATTTTGTCACAGAAACTGAGCCTCTAATTAAGATAGTGACTTATCTTAGAATATAGTACTTAACAGTGTAGCCAGAAAAGGCTTTGTACAAGCCACTTAGCCTTAGCTTGAAATATTTTCCCAGTTGTATTCACTATAAATGTTTGTCCCAGACAGGATATGTGTCTCCATAATCATTTATGAATATATGGCGGAGTCATGGAGAGCAAGAAAGCAATCCCCATCTTTCCCTTCTCTTCTCTGTAGAGATTTAAAATTCCAGGACTTAAAAGGAAAGCAATCAGGATTGAAGCCAAGCTAGGTCTAGTGGTGTGTGTTAGCATGCAGGCAATGGCTGGCCTGCCTTCAGGGTCCTAGCAGCTGTTTATAATATCTGCGGCCACCTCCAGGTACACCAGGTGTGTGTGGAATATAAGGACCCTGCCATCCCAGCCCTCCTTCCTCTACTCTTCTCTCTTCTCTCTTCTCTCTCTCTCTCTCTCTCTCTCTCTCTCTCTCTCTCTCTCTCTCTCTCTCTCTCCACACACACACAAACTATTTCTCTCTTTTTCTTCCTTTCTGCCCCACCCCTCTGTCCTTAAGGCTCACTCACTGTCCCTAGCACTTCCCTAGGCCCTCTCCCTTACCCCAGTAAACCTCCAATATACCTGATCTACTGTATGACACAACTCCTCTAGGGTGTACACCTTGGCATGGGCACACCATGGTGCCATCCTGCTGCCATGACACTGAATCATCTTTATAGATGGGATTGTAGTTCTACTTGGGAGGCTAAAGTGGGCAAGTCACAAATTCAAGGCTTGCTCGGCTCACAGAGTGAATTGGAGGTCAATTTAGACTATTCAGCAATATCCTGCTTCAAAATAGAAAGTAACCCAGGCTGGCCTTGAACTCATGATCCTCTGCCTCCATCCTCTTCAGCAAATCCTACCAGAGGCATGTGTGTACCACCACAACATGAAACTTGATATGTTGGAGCAGATTGGGGGGGCTCCCCTTTTCTGAGGAATAGGGGAGGGGGAATAGAGGAAGGGGGAGGGTGGAACTGAGAGTAAAGGAGGGAGCTATGATCGCACTGTAAAGTAAATAAATAAATTAAAAAATTGAAAGTAAGACTGGGCTAGACATGAAGTTTAGTTGTCAAGTGATTGCCTAACATGTATGAGGATGTAACTTCTAACCCATCCCCAGGAATGGAAAAAAAAAAAAAAAAAAAAAAAAAGACAGCAATCAAAAACAAAACAAAACAAAACAAAACAAACCTCCTGTAACTAGCCTGGCAGAAGTGAGTATGTTCTAAAGAAATACACATGTGTCTCAATCAAACTATCAGAATATTAAATCAATGGACACCAAAGAAATGAGAGCTTCCTCAGGAATCTCATGCTGGGAGAGGGAAAACACTTAGGAAGGAAAGCTTGTTTCTCTTGAAGAGATTTCACACATTTCTCACAACTTGTCAGATCACCTTGCAGGATGAGACTGAAGGCCAGGACGTGAAGGGTCCCTAGTAGGTGGGGCCGCACCTCACTGGGAGACAGTGGAGGAAGACTGCCAACATGTGCATATATCTGACCCACTTCAGGACCCCAAAGGCAGGTGGAAATTCACCAGATTGCTTTGTTCCTCTTCTTGGTGTGGCCGAGTTGAGTAAATCTGGCTTTTCTGCCTTCTACATTAGTTAGTTTGTTTGTTTACAACACAGGGTTTCTCTGTGTAGCCTTGGATGTCCTGGACTCACTTTGGAGAACAAATCTAACTTTGAATTCACAGAGATCCACCTTCCTCTGCCTCCCTGACTGTTGGATTACAGGTGTGCATGCTAATTTGTTTCTTTTGATTATTTTATTGAGGATGGGTGGCTGGGCATGGTTTGGGACACAGTTTGTAAGCCTCTAGGTTTGATAACAAAATGAACAAAAACTCTTTGGATTTAGGTTTCAGCTCAACTGTTTCCTATTTTAGTTATATTATCTACCAGAAAATTATACTTGCAGTGGGTGCAATTACCTATAATCAAAACTCGGCAGTTGGGTTCTGTGTAGATAATTAGTCTATGAGTTCCTTCTTTAAAATGGTATGTCTTGAGGTTCAGTAATATAATTATAGCAAAGCAATGGATTGTGAAATTGAAGTGATGTCATTTTCAGTTACAGAGTTGATTAAGGTGGCGTAACTGGCCTAAATGAATGTGTAGAGGGGGGCAGAGAAGAAGATGCCTGCTCTCACATGGTGTGTATCTACGGAGCAGAACTCAAGGAGCAGATGAAGACTCTGCAGTCTCCTTGCTCCATAAGGTATATATCAGACTGTAGGAAAGGGCTCTGAGTCTCCATTGAAGCAGACAACAGCAGGGAGTTGCTGTTTGCATCCTAGTCAAAGGGAAAGACTCTATAGCCCCAGAAAGGCTGCGTATAGATTCACTGTGTATGTTGTGGTTGATGTGAGGTTTGTGACATTTCCACACTCTCCTTGCCTGCTTTCTACATTTCACTACTAGAAGCTGCCAGTACCCACAGGACAAAAATTGACTGTTTGTCCAACAGCCCGCCAGCCTATCTCAGTGCCTTAGTTTTCCATTTGTGTACATTCTTGTTTGCTTTCCTGTTGTATAACAGTTCCCTCGAAATGGAAACAGTCCATCTTACAGGGAAGCTCCTCAAGCCGGAAGGTAAACAAACTCAACATAGCCTCAGGAGTCCCTGAAACTGACCAGATTTGCTAGGCCTCTCCCTGCCAGAGTAAATCATAAAATCCAGGAGTCTTTCTCAGTGAAGTGATGCTGGACTTTGATTCTTAGACAAATGAAGCTTCAAGGACAGCTTTAAGAATAGACCAACTGCCTAGAAGCAGCAAAAAACCGATAGAGCAGCCTGGAAGAGGTTTGGACCAGAGTCACTTGGAAAAAACCCTCTCAGAGCTGTTGAGCTGGCTGCAGGCTGTGCCGTGTGCCCAGGGTTCCCTCTGTGAGCTGTCACTCATGCTGGGAATGACTTTGATGATGCAGCTGTCTCAAACAGTTGCTGCTCCTGTAAAAGCCATCACAGTAACCCTTACTGGTTCACCACGCTAGACTTTGGTGGCATTCATACGTTGGTCTGTTGTGGTTTCCCTATCTGGAGTGAAAAGATGCGTGTGTGTGTGTGTGTGTGTGTGTGTGTGTGTGTGTGTGTGTGTGTGTGTGTGGTTTCCCTATCTGGAGTGAAAAGATGCGTGCATGTGTGTGTGTGTGTGTGTGTGTGTGTGTGTGTGTTTCCAGAAAAGGTTTCATCACACAACATTTTCTACCTATCAGGAACTGCCGCGCACTGTGAGACAGTTTGCAGCTGGCATATGAAAGTCCAGCTGTAGCACATGATGTAATGAGCCAACAAAAAACTCACACAACTGACCTGACTCCTTCTAGTCAGAGAGTAATTGAACAAAATTATTTCAAACAACAAGAAATAGCTGACTAGCCTTCCTCCTATCCTCAGTTGCAGTGCCTTTATCCATACCTTTCAGGGTGTTTATTATTTCCTTTGATCTACAGGCAATAACCAGATCAGCCCATGTTCATATTGTCACATGTTAGGTTGGTGATTCGTAAAATAAAAAGCCTATAAGAAGGTCATTGTTCCTTGGGGATTAAATATGGTTTATATTATAAACAGCAAAGCCACTGTGTACATTTCATCTATAAGTCACCATATTATTAATTTTTTGTGCGTAGGCACTCTCTTCATTGTCATATACTCTTTCTCCCAAATCTCACTGTGCTTTGTAGCAACTATGTAAAGCGAACCTTTGTTCTGAAAAAAGCCACCCATTGAGTAGGAGTGTGAATTCAAATGCTAAGGGTACCATGGCATCCTACAATTATTCAGCTCAGCAAGCTCTGTGTGACATCACACTTTTCTTAAATATATTAGGGAAAAGGGTAAAAGGCCAACACTTGCCTCTAAGCGCTGAGTGAACCTTTGTTTTCTTCTGTCTAAATGTCCCCTCCTCCAACCAAGGCAGAAGAGCATTTCTCAGTGTGCTGAGCTTATGTTATATAACAGTGAGTTTGATTAACTTATCTTTGGCTTTTCTAACATGCTTCTTTTTCAGAGGTTTTCCCCTTGCTTCATTTTTTTTCTAGAATGTGCCCCTGTTCACAATTTTCTACCTATGTTTTCAAAATTTATGAACTTCTTGCTTGAAAAATGCATCATTTTTTCCCCAATCTCCAAAGTCTCAGCTCCTTTCAGCATAAACAGCTGAGTCCGAAGTTCACCTAAAAATATAAACCAGGCAGGAGGGAGAGCTGAGGCACAGATTATCATGACAAAAAGTGACCCTGTGGCTCTGAATGCGTGTAACCAGAGAAGTTATATGCTTCCTGAATACAGTGTAAGGACAAGCATAAGACAGACGAGAAGACAGGAGAAGAATTGGTCACACGAAAGTCTAAAATGGTGCATGAGATCTTACGATCATAGAATAATACTCCTTGCTTAGATGCCTGCTTTATGGACTATGGGTGGACTGAGGCAGTAGACAGGAGTTCCTTCCCACTAGAAAGGACAAAGCCTATGACAGATCATGTGATCATGGTCTGGACTGGATCTCCTGCCTGGCTGACCAGAGAAACAGCACACAAAGCATGTGACCTCCTTGATGTGACAGTAAATGACCAGTCCTAATAAACAGAACCCTGGTCTCCGTCCAGTTCCTGCCATAAGACCGGTGGACAAGGCAGCATGATAGCATTCCTCCCAGAAGCTGCTCCCCTCTGGGAAGTGAGTTATTTCCCACTTTCCTTAATTAATCTGCTACTCTGCTTTCCTCCTTGTCTGTTCCCATTTTCTTCTTGAGCATGAGACCCTAAATTCAAAAGCCAGTGGCTTTGGATAGCACCTTCGCTCTCAGAGTTAAACTGTTAAGAGCTGAGAATGACTCTATCGTTCTCAAAGAACCATGCTCACAGGGAAGGAACTGTAACCCTCACCCTATCCTGGGTTGAGGGAGAGCTCTTGGTAGCCCCTAACCCCATAGGGTTTGTGTATCACAAAGATCTGTCTAGAGGCTGCTTGGTCTGTTGAAGCCAATCTGGTGGCCTTGATGATCTCTGAATCAATTGAGGTTCATTCATTTCTCCCCTGATTTTTTCTTCCTCCTCCTTCTCCGTACCACCCCCCAAAGGCACATTTTCAGCCAAATCAAAGCCATTGGACAGTTTTCCTTCATATCATGCAATTTCGTTTCAGGAATCCCTGGGTCCCTACCTGCTGCTGGGCCTGGCTGGCATAACCTTCTCTCTACTCTGAACTTTCCAGCCCAGGGGCAAGGTCTTCCCTTCACTAAATAACCCAGACATTTTGGTTCCCTGCTCTCTCTCTCATCTGCTCTCCTTTCTCTTTCTGGTACCTCTCCTTCTCTTTCCCCCTTCTCTCTCTCTCCCTCTGTGTACTTCCCTGCATGGTGACCTAGAGATGCTCCCCCAAAACTGCATTTATATACTATGACGTCGTCTTGCAATGAGCTCATTCCAGCATTTCAGTCACATGCGCGCTTGGTAAACTTGGTAACCTCATGGCCATTCCTCGTCTCCATATCTGTTGAAATCTATTGGTCTTGTTTTCAGTACCTTTGTGAAATATTTAGCTACATTATAAATAAACTTTCTCACTGCTTTCAGTATTGCATAAGCTGAGAAGTCATCAGATTTTCACCTTCTGGCCTCTTGGACTTAAGAATTCCTTTAATCCTCTTCTCAGTGGTCACATTTTATTGTAAGTAGTCAGAAGAAGCCAAGGTAGTTTCTGAGTATTACTTTGAATTTGTCTCAGCTAAATATCCTGATTCATTGCTAAAACCATCTGGATTCTTTGGCATTTGTGATAAGGATGGTCTTTCCTTCTGTTTTGAATTTGCTGTTTTATCCTGTGATTTAATCAGAAGAAACCTTTATATCCATTTCTCATATTTATCTTTGGACTCTCCTGTTCATTATTAAGGTCTAAAGCCTCTCCTCCGTATTGAAGGATTTATAAATGTAGCATTTCACTCCTGGTACCAAAATCCACATTAGTCAGTGCTCTTCTGAGAAACTGAACCAACAAAATTTCTAACTATCTACATTGTCAATCTATTTTAGTTACAAAGAGATTTATTATAAGGAACTGGCTTATGTCATTTTGAGGCTGAGGATTCTCAATACCTGGAGTAAAAAACAAACAAAAACAAAACACTGTAAACCGAGGCATGCCAGTGTGTATTTTTAATTAGAGCAGTGACCAAGAGGCCTGCTATAATTCCCAGTACAAGACCCAGCATTATACCACACACTTCCCTTGAGTCCAAAGGTAGGAGAAGACCATCCCAGCTTAAGCACTCTGCAAGAAGTTCCCTTGAACTTTGCCTCTGTTCGGTTGGTATCTTGACCTGATTGAATGCAGCATGACAGTCTATAGTACTCAGCCTAGGCATTGTAAGGACCAAACAAAAGCCATCTTGCACCAAGCCTCTGTCTTGCCCCCAGAGTGAACTACCCCCTTCCTCCATTTTCTCGAAGTTCTTGGAAAGCCCACAAAAATATGCTTGGTAACACCCGGAGTTGGCACCCAGGGGCCAACTTATAAGGTGAAAACCCCACAACGGTACAGATTAAAAGAAAGAAAGAAAGAAAGAAAGAAATAGATGGATCCAGAGGGTCCTAGAAACCTACAAGAAGAACATTATGATGGGCGGATCTGGGCCCAGGGGTTCTGCTCGATCTAAGGCACCAACCAAGGACAATATGTGCAGTCATCATCAAACCCCTACCCAGACCTAGCCAAGGGACAGAACATTCTCCACAGTTAAGTGGAGACTGGGAACTGACTTTCACACAAACTCTGGTGCCCCATATTTGGCCATGTCCCCTTGATGGGAAGGCCTGATGGCACTCAGAGGAAGGATAGCAGACTACCAAGAAGAGACTTGATACCCTAGCATCATATTCAGGGCGAGGAGGTCCCCATCAGTCACAGTCATAGGGAAGGGGAATGGGGTGAAAGTGGGAGGGAGGGAGGAATGGGAGGATGCATGGGATGGGATAGCAAATGAGATATAATAGGAATGATTTTATTTTTCAATAAAAATGTGTTTAAATTAAAAAAAGGGAAAAAAAGATTCCCCTTGTGGCTTGGCCCAAACCCCCTACCCTATCAGCATTATGGCCAGTCTCCCTATAACCCCCTTACCCAACCATGTAACGCCAAAGCTTGGCAAGTCCCACTTGCGGTTTTTTTTTTTTTTTTTTAGAAGTAAAATAAATTTACTTCTTTTTTTTTTGTATCTTTTTTTATTATTATTAATTTATTCTTGTTACATCTCAATGTTTATCCCATCCCTTGTATCCTCCCATTCCTCCCCCCCCCCATTTTCCCATTATTCCCCTCCCCTATGACTGTTCCCACTTGCGGTTTTTGCCTTTATAAACCCTGGGCCTCGGCCGCCACTGTCCTTAGTTTCTGAGGAGCAGATAGTCCTTGCTCCGGAGCTTGCTCAATAGAGGACTTTGTGTATCCTGCATCTGGCTAGTCTCTGGGGGTCTCTGGGGGTCTCCGGGGGTCTCGCGACTTGGGTGTAACAGCATCAAATGTTCGTTCTACTTAGAAACGGTGAGTACCACACCCAGAATGACGTTTTACAACTACGGCCATAAAATCAGCCATTGCAATACTCCTGTCAGAAAATCCTCTCACAGGAGGCCTTTCTCTGGATTCCATTCAAAGACACTGATTTACATGTCTATTAACTTCCATTATTTCATAGTCTAAATTTCATTGACTCCCTATGTATTGTTTCTACAAAAACAGCAGCAACAACAACAACAACAACATCAAAGGGAGAGAGAGAAAAATTTACTTGGAAAATTTAAAAGTATCAGATAAGTAAGTATTCAGAAAATTTCTGGTGTTTTCTTCAGTTTCAAAGTGAATTTTTTGGCAATAGCAAAATGTGGTTTTTGGATATACCAATTACTACACAGTTCTGATTTATTTTGTTAAATACATTCTTATATTTGATTTATCCAAACTTTATAACTACATAATGACGCTATAGTATAGTCCTTACATTTTTCTAGTGATTCTTGTGCTGATCTTGTTCCTACATATTAATGAGAATATGTTATAGTTTTTAAAAAGTTAGATCTGTCTACTTTTTCTTTTGATTTTTCTTTTGATATTATTTTCATAGTTTTCTTCTTTTAATTTTTACTTAAGTAATTCAGATTATATCTCATTTGTTATCCCCTCACTTGTATCTTCCCGTTCCCCCTCCCTCCTGTTCCCCTCCCCCATAGATCTGTGACAGAAGGGGACCTTGGCCCCCACTATAAGATCACAGCCTATCAGGGAACTTACTTACTCTTCCTCTGAGTGTCACCAGGTCTTCCCACCAAGTAGAAGTGGTCAATTAGAGGGCACCATAGTTCATGTCTGAATCAGTCCCTGCTCTCCACACAATTGTGGAGAATGTGGTGTCCATTGGCTAGATCTGGATAGGGGGGGGGGTCTAGGTTTACTGCATGCATTGACCTTGGTTGGTGCAGTAGTTTGAGGTGACCCGCCTGGGTCCAGACCCACCAGCCATGGTTTTCAAAGCTTAAATTCCAGTTTATCAATAGCTTATAGGTAGTGTTGTTTTCTCCAGTCATGTAGAGTAGAACTGTGTATAGTTAGACACAGACCAAGCAGTTGCAAGTAACTGGGTGTGAGATGGCAACTCTGTCGCATCTGTTAATATGTAATCACAGAAACATATGACTAGAAAAAGTAGAACAGTTGTAGGGGTGAAGGAAGAGCAACAAAAGGGGCATCTCCAAAAGAACTCCTGATTGTAGGAAACATCAAGTACATTTGTGATATACAAACTAGCTTTTCTTTGTAGTTCTTATAAAAAGAAAAATCTTCAGAGGCCATAAATCGCTGTCATCAAGTAGAACTACTAAGTTGCTTTTTCATTATAAAAATGCAATGTCTTTCTTTTTATCTTGGTGAATTTTTAAAATTAATTTATTCAGATTACAACTCAGTTGTGCTCCCATCACTCATATCCTCCCATTCCTCCTACCCTCCCAGTCCCACCCTATTACCCTCCCTTAGGTCCATGTCAGAGGGGGATCTCCTCCCCCACATTACAAGGTCGCAGGCTAACAGGGATCATCTTGGTAGTTTGCCTATTCTTTGTTTGAGTGCCACCAGGGCTCCCCACCAAGGGGAGGTAGTCAAATATGGGGCACCAGAGCTCATGTCAGAGTTAGTCCCTGCTCTCCATTTAACTGTGGAGGATGTCCTGTCCACTGGCTAGATCAGAGTAGGGGTTTGGTGTTTACTACTTGTATTGTCCTTGGTTAGTGCAATAGTTTGAGCAGACACCCCTGGGCCCTGATCCACCCATTACGATGTTCTTCTTGTAGGTTTCTAAGATCCTCTGGATCTTTCTATTTCCCCATCTCCTATATTTCTTTTACCTAGAGTCCCAGTAGGGTGTCCTCACATCTGTCCCAATCTCCTGGTAAGTGAAGACATTCATGGGATATGCATTTTGGGCTAGTGTCCAATTATAAGTGAGTATATACCATGTGAGTCTTTCTGTTTCTGAGTTAACTCACTCAGTATGATCATTTCTAATTTCTTCCATTTGTCCACAAATTTCTAGATTTCCTTGTTTTTTGTACCTGAGTAGTAATCCATAGTGTAAACATACCACAATGTCTTTAAAAAATATTTTTGTTCTTAAAGCTGTGTCTGAAGTTTTCAAGTTAATGAATGATAAAATAAACATGCGTTAACACGCTGGCTGGTCTTCTATGTCCATCTTTATGCATAGTCGTACTGTTCGTTGGATTCCTCTGGCTGGACACAACACAGACTGGGAAACTATCCCTTTGCCCTATGTGTGGTACATAGACAGGTCACTTAGGCTTTCAGAGCCTCCTCTCCTTGCCTACATTGTAACCATGTAACAAGTGGTTTTATAAAAGCATTTATCCAATGAAGAGAAAGAAAAACAAGAAGCTTTTACTGTCTATGAAAATTTCCAAAAGTTGATTTTTTTTTTGGTAACACAGTAGAGCAATATCACCTGGGAGAAACAAAGTTGACTTTATACCGTAGCTTTACAGTAGTTTGGTTCCTCCAGAAAAAAAAAATCATTTCTTTATATTTTTTCTTAAAAGCAGCTTTAATTATATTCAGGCAAATACAATTTGCCTATAGGTCTGATCTGTTGCTAAGCATCCTCCTTTAATATGAAGTGAAGTTTATTTTCATTGTTTCATGGACTTTAAAGTGTGTGTCCAAATAGGAAACTGTGAGGGTCATTGGGGCCTGGCTATGTTGCAGAAGTACAGAAGATCACAGCCAACCATGTCTCTGGTTATTATCTGGAGGCTATTTGTGGCTTGATTATACTTTGAGTTCAAGAGAAACTTTGGGCATTTTCCTGATAACCTGAGTTTGATCCCTGGGGCCTACATGGTGGAAAGTTGCTCCCTGATATCTAGTCAGATTTGGAAGGTCTGGGATGTGGTGACAGGCTTTGCTCAGCTCCCATCAGTGTAGCATCTTGGTGGATATAGCTCATGCAGAGAACATATTTCCTAACTGCCAGGCACAGTGAAGACAAAGAGTGAGGTTTCTAGGGCTGGTCTTTCATGACTCCTGTCAAGCTGTACAGGAGTATTAACTTTGAGCTTGGAGGCATATTACCTAGACTCAAACCAAATCAGAGACTTTGGCCAGGAATACATGAGGTTAGAAAGATACAATAACATTTTAATAACATTATAGGAAATTCTGTATAGTGATCTAAATCATAAGAAGTCAACACTGTTGGATGATGGGGCCAGTGACATGGCTCATGGGGTAAAGCAAAGCTACTTGATACTGAGTTTCTGGAATCCACATTGTAATAGGAGAGAACTGATGCCTGAAAATTGTCCTCTGATCTCTATACATGTGCCATTGTAGCAAGTACACCCACACCCGAGAGAGAGAGAGAGAGAGAGAGAGAGAGAGAGAGAGAGAGAGAGAGAGAGAGAAAGAGAGAGAGGCCAAAACTTTTTAAAAGAACTACTGATTATAAATCAAAGCATTAAATATAAAAATAATATAAAACAAAAGAAAAAGCTGTAGTTCCCACTGATATCATTGACTTGTTTCTTGTTAGTGGCAGAACCAGGGAAGATTTTCAGAAAGATGTGCCTCACAAGCAGACTTCTGTTTTTATTTAATGTAGTTTCATGAATAAGTGTAAGGGGACAGTGTAAGAGACATACAGTTGAATATGTTGCTGAATTTTTAAATTTTTCTCTTTATTAGGAAAAGTTCCATGTAAATGTTTGTGATTCTGATTTATAGTAATTTTGGAATATTGGGGCTGAGCTGTTGAATGGACTTTCATCTGTGTCTGTTATATAGCAAATATATAACAAATAACTTTCAGAGTGGAAATACAGAACATATATACATAAAATAGAATAAAGTGTTTCCCCCTCATTGTACCCCTGGCCGCAGTGTTTCAGGGTCTTCTAAGAAAGCTTCAAGAATGGAAAGTAACGTAACCATCAGCCCTGGCTTTGGCTACAGATGGCAATAGGTTCACTTGACTCCAAACCAGTGGCTCTCCACCTGCCTGACACTGCAATTCTTACTATCATTTCTACGTCATAACTCTCCGTTTGTTACTGTTATGAATCATAATGTAAATATCAGATATGCTGGATATATTATATCCAGCTCCTGTGAAAGGGACATTCGGCCCCAGAGTGGAACATGATCCATAGGTTGAGAAATACTGTGCTTAGCATAAGAAATGTAAAAGCAGAATAATCGGTCAAGTTTCATTTTCTAGTCATTGCTCCTTTGGGAAATCTTTGCTTCTTAAACTTTTTTTTTTAAATGTCAAAAACAAAATAAAACAAGGATGGGCTAATAAACTGTTAACTCGCTTAGAGCAGGGCACACACTAGGGGTTGCTTCTCCAGGCCTTGCACCCTCTTGCCCTGTTCCCATTAGGAAACAATAGCTTCCATTTGTGATGTGACCTGCCTGAAATGGGCTAAACTCTGCAACCTCAGAACAAAATGAAGCCATTGGCCTAACCATGGGCTGACCCCTGACCTTGACTTCATTAATATTTTCACTAATGTGGGAAACTACAAGAAGCTTGCACTTAGAACTGCCCTGAATCACACCATGTGGCCCGCAGCACCATGTGATTGCTATTATGACAAAAAAATTGCTGTTTGTGAGAAAAAATATACTAATATGTTTTACTTAAGATTCAGTATTTGTGTCTTAATTCCTTTGAGGATTGATAGGTTGTTTAATTAACCATTCTAGAAGCGATAATTAAATAGTAATATCAGCAAACAATGACTGCTAGTATTATTTCTGTAGATCAGTTTTATAGCACAAATTGTGTCTCCTTCCTCGGTTCATGTATTTCATCCCTAAATGCTTACTACCAGAGAACGTGGCTCTATTTGGAGTAAGAATTTTCAAAAAGGAAGAATTAAAGGAGCCATTAGGGTGGGCTTCAGTTGACCCTGACTGGTGTTCTGGGAAGAGGAGATGGGGATACAGACACACCTGTGCAGAGGGACGGCCGAATGAAGACATGGGGACGTTGGCACCTACTAGGGAGGCTCCAGAAGGCGCTAGCCATGCTGACCTTTGATCTTGGACTTCAGACTACAGAACAATGAGAAAATAAATACCTCTTTTTAAGCCACCCAACTTTTGCTATTTTTTTTAAATGGCAGGCTGAACAAACCAGACCAAACCAAGCATTGTGCTAAGCGCTTTTTGTTCATTGTTTGTGGAGGAATTTTAATTCAGAACATGGTTGGTACGGCAAGAGATCACATTTAAAGACCTTCTAGGTCTGTGCGATCCAGCTGGAATACAAACACACTTTTAATCTGGGAGACCTGAGTTCAAGGCCAGCCTGGTATAGGACAAGCCTCAGGTAAAGAAAAGCTTAGGTCCAGGCATACAACAATGAAGGTAAAGTTAGTTTATAGAAGGGAGCACCCACGTTTGAAAGTGATGTTTAATTGAGTGGCAGTTAACGTGATGAATCAAAGAAAGATTGACAGAATAGGATACATCCAATTCTCAGGAAGAATGAGAGGAAAGGGAAGCTACTAAGGGGTAATGCAGAGAGATGAGGCAGTTTTACTGGAGAGTTTTACAGAGAGGTTGAATAAGAGAACAAGCTCGACACAGGTGAAGACCAAATGAGCCAGAGGATGAGAAGGAGCCAAGATTCGAGCAGATTGCTGGCATTAGTTTGAGGCTAGGCAGAGCGATTCAGGGGCCCAGGGAGAAGCCAGATTGAATAAATCTGCTGGGAGAGGAGTTTGATCCAGAACAGCTGAGTTGAACCACCCAGCACAAATCTCAGTAGGAACAAGAAAGGGTGAGCTTATTAAGCAGTAAGTCTCAGTCTCGGAGGCTGAAAACATCCTAGGCCTTGGTTAGGTTGTATGGAGGCTAGAAGCTTCCAGGACTAGGCCTAGGTTAGCAGAAGGAGGCAGTAGCCCTCTGAGACAACAGTTGAAACAGGTGAACAAAAGTTTCTTTTACAATTCTCTCTCTCTCTCTCTCTCTCTCTCTCTCTCTCTCTCTCTCTCTCTCTCTCTCTCTCTCTCTCTCTCTCTTTCTCTCTCTCTCTCTCTCTCTCTCTCTCTTGGTTTTTTGAGACAAGGTTTCTCTGTGTAGCCTTGGCTATCCTGGACTAACTTTGTAGACCTGGCCAGCCTTGAACTCACAGCGATCTGCCTGCCTCTGCCTCCTGAGTTCTGGGATTAAAGGCATGTGCCACCTTTCTTTTGCTTTCTACAATAACCCATAGAACACAAGCCTTTATTAACCCTTTGTCAGTCAGGGGTACTAGGTAGAGACATGTGTTAAGAGCTAATGAGTGGGAACTGCTGTGGTCAGATATCAGCACCCACAGGTCCCCATGCCAATGCCTTGCCCTCCCCTGTCTTCTCTCCGCAGAATTAATGCTAGCCCTTTCTTGTGAGAAAATGCACTGTGCCGTTTTATTCTCACTGTATAGGTATAGAGTCTCGAGACTCTGGACTGGATCATCTGAGATTGTTCCCGTCAATAGCAGAGCTAAAACCCAGCCAGGTACGTGTGCCCTGTACCCACTAGTCAGGACCTGCTCACAACTGTTCTGCTTTTACCTTTTATCAGGAAGAAAGGAATAGATCTCATTTATTTTGCTTCTTTAGATCCTGGAATATTGCTTGAAACTTCTTTCTGCTTCCTATAATAAAGTATTTTAAAATTTAATAAAATTCAATACTACTTAAAATTATGATGGAATAAAAATTATTTTGAAAATCATAAACAAATTATTCACTTCATTCTGATAAACTTAGTAGTTTATAGCCTTGACTAGTTAGTCACATTATTTTAATACAAAAGCATAAACTGCTTTTGTACAACACAGTGAGTGGATTTCTGTGAGCTATTTGGTTAATTTATTTACTGTCTGTTTAGGCTCTTATTTTTTTTTTTTTATGTCTCCTAAAAAACAATAACATTGTCTTTTAACTTGCTCAATGGAAGCTTCATGAAAATTACTGCATGAAATAGGAAAGAAATCAGAAAGTAATTTTAATTTAACAAATGAAGCATAAAATGGAAAAAAATTCAAATAACCTAAAAACAATTCTACTGAATCATTCGGTAGCCTATTTAAACACAGCACATTTATGTAGCATACTCATCACAGTGTCATCTCTTTAGTCATTGCATCATATTTAAGCCTATTGTAAAAGTAATAGGCTTATAAGAATTTCAAAAAGATGAAGAAAGATTTAAATATGGTAGAAATATTTTAGCTATCAAAATGTACTTTTGTGGTGAAATCTATTCTTTAGAACCTGTCCAAAAACCATATGATTCAAAAAGAAGCTTAACAGAGTCTGCCTGCTCATATTTTTGCACTCATCAAACAGGTACATTATGTCTGTCTTAGTTTTATGTTTCTGTGACAACACATCAAAACCAAGGCAACTTAGAAAATAAAACATTTAATTTGACTTACGCCAGTGATTCTTAACCTGTGAGTTGCCACCCCTTTAAGGGCACTGAATTACCCTTTCACAGGGGTCACCTAAGACCACCTGTATAACAGATATTTAAATTATGATTCATAACAGTAGCAAAGTTATAAAATAGCATCAAAATAATGTATGGTTGATGTCACCACAACCCGAGGAGCTGTATTAAGGAGTCTCAGCGTTAGGAAGACTGAGACCCACTGACTTATGGATTCAGAGGGCTAGGGTCTATCATGGTGGAAGACTGAGACCCACTGACTTATGGATTCAGAGGGTTAGGGTCTATCATGGTGGAAGACTGAGACCCACTGACTTATGGATTCAGAGGGCTAGGGTCTATCATGGTGGAAGACTGAGACCCACTGACTTATGGATTCAGAGGGTTAGGGTCTATCATGGTGGAAGACTGAGACCCACTGACTTATGGATTCAGAGGGCTAGGGTCTATCATGGTGGAAGACTGAGACCCACTGACTTATGGATTCAGAGGGCTAGGGTCTATCAGGGTGGAAGAAAACAATAACAAAAACTCACATCTTGATCCACGACCTTAACGCAGAAAGAGAGAGAACAGGAAACCATAGGGGTCTGTTGAAACCTCAAGACCTGGCCCAACTAATACAGCTTCTCCAACAAGACCAAACTCCTAAGCCTTCCCAAATAATCTCATTAAACAGGGAATCAAGTATTTAAGTATGTGAGCGAGTGGGGGCCATTCCCATCCAAGGACCACAGGTCCTTGGCTAAAGTGCACTTTCTTCTAACACATAGAACACAATGGTTCCTCTGCTGTTCCTAGCTTATCTCTTCTTAGAAGCAGTGGGCTTCTAGGAGAGGCTTGGACTATATCTACAGTTAGCACCTTGTTAGCAATAGACAAGACTTCAACCTGGGAAGGGATAGAAAGAAGTAAATTTTTTAAAAAAAACATTGTTTAATGTTAAACATCAAGGAAGTGGAAATATGGAATGGGTGTGGCTTTGCAGACAAATCCTATGTATGGAAAGTTTATCACCATCTGTTAATGATGTCTCCTAGGACAAATCGCCTGACATCTCAGTGTCCGTTTTATCTTTTAGAACATGAAAAAACTACAAGGTAACTGGTAAATTTGGCTTAAGAATTCAGTGATAACTGTACAAAACATTGGGCCATTTTTCTAGTGTGTGTGTGTGTGTGTGTGTGTGTGTGTGTGTGCATGCGCGCACGCTATATCCTTGTTAGTGTGGGTGTGTACAAGTGCATGAAGGTTAACATGCACATGTGCCCATGGAGGCCAGAGATTCATGTTGGTATCTTTCCTTGATTGCTCTTAATTTTATTCTTTTATTTTTGAGACAAGGTCTCTTAGTGAACCTGCACTTCATACATTTGGCTGGATTGACTGGCCGATGAATACTGTGGAGTTTTCTTTTTTGTCTCCTTCCTCCACAGCTTCAGTTATAGATTCATGCCACTGTCCCTGGCTTTTCAGATGGGTTTTGGGGACCCTACCTTAGGTCCTCATGTTTGTTTAGCAAGTACTTTACCACATGTGCTATCTCCCCAGTCCCCTTGGTCCATTTTTTAAATATAATTTACAGTCCCACTATTTTCCATGTATACAATGGCTTTCAAAACTCATCTGATTATAATATAGTTCATTGTCATAATAGCAATGAATTCTGGGTCACTGTAAGGAACTGAAGGTGAGTCCGATACATTCAGTAAGGTAGACCAAGTGATTCTTATTTACATTGTCCATAAATAAGCTACACAGTCCACTCAGACCCTGTTGCAGGGCCTGATTCAACTATGAAGGCCCATGATGTTTGACCCTAAGGTAAGCTGAGTAGATAGTTTGGTGGCTGAAAATACCTGAAAAATAGCTCAGTACTCAGTTCAAAAGAGGCAAATATAGATATACAGACTTAGCTGTCAGTATATTTATTTGTAAAAAGAAGCATCAGGCTAAGTCACGCTATTAACCTTCATTTCTGAGAGCACACTTCTTTTTATTTGCCATCTTGTTTGTTTCAAGTAGCAACTACCTATTACTTTGGATTGCTTTCTGACCAGTACACGAGCTGAGAAGCTGATTAGAAAGCCTGCTCCTGAACACAGAATCAGATAAGGCTCGACTGGACAATTAGGAGATAGTTTATATGTCTTCTGATGAAGCACAGCGCACTTAGTCCACAGAACAAAACAACTAGAGAGATTCTAGATTCAGTGTTTCCATTGTAGACCATGGTGAATAGCAATAAATTTTATATTTCTAACTTAGGTGTTTTAGTCTGCTTCCTCCTTTTAGACAAGTTTCGCTCAATATCTTTAGTGTAATTTCAGTTCAAGTTCTAATGTCTGGTTTCTGTGCTTTCACTTTTTGCTTCTGTGTGGAGCAAGGTGTATTTTATATTAAAGGAGGCTCCTGTATGTTTTGGATCTTATGACCTAGGTACTTTTATTCAGAGGGAAAGTGACTTACACTGAAGGCAGCAGAAACGATGAATTTTATGTCACATGCTCAATCTGCTCACTAGGTTATGGGCCCCACCAGAAGCCATTGGTTAATTCTTGGTTCTGATCAGTTCAGGGGAAGAAGACAAGGAATTAGTGATGAGGTTGTGGTGTCTATGACATGGTCCACATGTTGTCATGTGTAAAGCAATCATGGGGACACATTAGCCACATACACAGATCACATCTCCAGATAATAGTAGCATTCAGGTAATCACGCATCTGCTTTAATGAAATGATTAACACTATGTTCAAATCTGTCATTCTAGGAAGAGGGAATGTAACAGAATTACAGAGCTGTAAGGGCCATATAATAAGCCCTTAGTACTATCCTCAATATTTTTATGTTTATGATCATGATAAGTAAAGCCCAAAATATCCTAATTAAAGCTATTTTCCTTAGAAAAATAAAGATATTTAACTTACCACATTTAGTCATAATTCTTGTTGAAAAATATAGAAAGAATGTTCTTTCTTTGATAATTACAGAGGCAGAATCAAAGCCAACAAGGAACTTGGTACTTACAAGGTCACTACTAGTTGATATGTTTCCAAAACACTGTACAAGGGAAGAGGTTTCAATATTTCATTGAGCAAAAATATACAAACTGCTCTCTTGGGGCCCAAGAGTCCTTGACCAGGGAGGATGATTCCATGGTGGGAGGATCTGCACTTAGCTATCCTGCCAACATCACATCCTGAGATTCAGGATACCACGGACAACTGCTAGGAGGAATGGTATGTTTGAGGACCACTGGCTGGGGCAGATTACGGAAGGCAAGCCTGTCAGTCTGGGCTGGAAGTGTAATGAAGTAGGTAGGTATTTGCCTCAGACAGTGCTAAACATATCACCATAGGGGGGTTGCAAGGAAAGACACATTGTGGTGAGAGATAAAACTGCCAACACGAGCTCAAAATGTTTCCAAAAAACGTTCTCACTTATCAGTGTGTATGAAAAGGCTTCTATATTTCATTGGGCAAAACAATATATATCTATTTAGTGATCCATCAGACTGGTGGGGGAGGGAGTTCTGGAGAGGGATTGTTTATTTACTCTAAGAGTCTCTGGTTTCTGCTAACTCAAGAGCAGACTTAACGTGAACTTGAGCAGAAACAGAGCCATATTCATCACCGGCCAAATGCTCCACCTTCAGGCATTTCAAGTTTGGTACCCTCTGTGCTCTGTGATGCCATGAAGCCAGTGGTAAATGTAACCCATAGGATTCTCCTGCAGTTGCTTATTTGAATGAGCACTCATCTGAAAATCATATATTCAGTAGTTAGCTTTTGAGAGTTGGCCTGCTTGGATTTCTGATGAGATTGGGGAGAAGCAGTCCAACGTCTTAACAAACTGATAAAAGCCTCCTGATATCTTTTCCCTTCACTTTGGTCATAATACTGCATCTAGTGTGTTCTTTAGTTTGGAATTATCTCATAGTATAGAATACTTCCTTGCCACCTATTGTACTTTGACATTTAGACCTCTGAAATATATTGTTAGGAGTATTTTTTCCAACTAATCAAGCCTTGGCTAGAAGGTATAATAATATGGAAATTAAAAGAAAAAGAAAAATATGGGAGGATGACAGTTTGTGATGTTGTAGCTAGGAAAGTGTAGCTATATAAGAAAACAGTTATAATAAAACAATTTTGTTAGCTACATGGTAGAAATGCTGGATTTTAAAGATGGCCTCAAGTTTGATAAACAGGAAAAAAAAAAAAAAAAGAAAAAAAAAAGAAAATGCTAGAACACTGATTCTCAATCTGTGAGTCTTAACCTCATTGAGGGTTGAAGACCACTTTTGCAGGGGTCCCATAAGACCATCAGAAAATAAAGACATTAACATTATAATTCCTAACAGTAACAAAATTATAGTTATGAAGTAGCAGTGAAATAATTTTATGGTTGGGAGGGGAGTCATCACAACGCACGGAGCTGTATTAAATGGTCACAGCATTAGGAAGTGTGAGAACCACTGGGTTAAAGGGACACCGAACACTCCAGCATTCACACAGGTTCAAATTTCACCAAGGACCTAAAACACTCCGTGAAGAAAGAGTAGGTGAGGTGTTGGAAGAACCCTACTCTTTGAGGTTACAGTCCTCCTGGTCTGTAGCCAGATAGCCATTCCGAGTTCGGTGTTGGGTGCAGGACTCCCTCTCTCCACCTCTGGCTCTCTGCCTGACTCTACCTGGAGAGTGTCTATAGACATAGATGCCCCTAACCACCTTTGATATAATGGCCCTTGACACAGCTCCTGCCAGCTCTCCCCTCCCTGTGCCTATAGGATAATTAGTTACTGTGTTCCCGCTCATATGGTAGGAGAATGCTGCCAAATGCAACACAAGCATCCTTAAAGTGCCTGGTTTCAGTCAATTATGAGCACCTATCCTGGAAGCTCCCTCCGGCGACTCTCCAAGGGCTATACAGCCTTTGTTCTCCCTGATTAAAGTTGAACTAGCTCCTGAAGTGGTTCCCTGAGTGTTCGATCTCCGTCCTGCTTATGGCCTTTTAAGCCCTGTGTCGTCTTTTGCTCCTCTTGTGTTGGTGGACTGGTGGCCAACAGCCCCCAGGGAGGAGGAAAACCACAGTGGGAAGCTCTTCATCCCCAGTTGGAAACAAGACCTATAGCTACAGAGTGATGATGGTTGAGAGGACCTGCTGGCTAAAGACATTTGGGGTCTGTCATGAAATCTCTTATCCATACTAAAGGCTTAGGATTGCATTCTGCTTTGTTTTGTTTTGTTTTGTTTTGTTTTGTAGTTTTTCGAGACAGGGTCTCACTATGTAGCCTTGGCTGTCCTGGACTCACTTTGTAGACCAGGCTGGCCTCGAACTGACAATGATCCGCCTGCCTCTGCCTCCCGAGTGCTGGGATTAAAGGCGTGCGCCACCACGCCCGGCCCTAGAATTGTTTTCTGTGACAGAGCTCCTCTTCAGTACCTGGACATGTTTCAGCTGTTGAGGACACAAAAGTTAAAAGCAAAGTTTCGGCTTCCACGAAGTTTGCATTCTAGTGAGAGAAATAAGAACAAAGTTTGCCAACATGCATATTCATAGCAGATTATGTGACATTAAGTGCTCTGGAGAAAAATAAAGCATGCGACTTTAGACCGTGAAACTTTGGCTTTTGGCCCATGGAAGAAAGCCAGTCTAACGAAATGAGAGGATCAGAGGAATAGGAAATGGGTCTCTAGCCAACACTGAGCAGGATCTGCTGGGATGGAGTCGGGGGAACCTAAACTGAATCTTCTGCCTAAAGCAGCCATGCAAGTGAGCCCAGGAGAAGCCAGCAGATGACCTGACCAACCAACTCTGCTTTATGAGAAATCACAGAAAGGTCTGTGATACTAGGGCCACCGTGTTTGAGAAGAAACATGAATAGGAAAGAGCTGTCACTTAAAAATGATTTTGGGGTCACTGGCTCTAGACACTGTTTGGTTAAGTCAACTAAGACACAGAACGTGAGGGAGAAAAACCTCCCTCAAGAATGACCCTAGACTGGAAAGTCTTGGGCCACTCCAGACTGGAGCAAACTTTAATCACTATTTTGAGGGTATTAATCCTGAAAGGCTGGGAAGATGTTCCACATTTGCTGCCTAAGCGTGGAGAGCTGCTACAAGCATAAGCAGGTTATAGCAGCCAAGAAAGCACCAGGCCTGGCAGCATATGGCTATGATCCAAGCACCAGAGAGATTGAGACAGAAAACAAAAAACAAAACAAACAAACAAACAAACAAACAAACAAAAAACCCTGTGGCTTTCTAGACAGCCAGTCTAGCTGCCAAGTCTCGGCTTCAGTAAGAGGCCATGTCTCGAAAACTAAGGTGGAGAGTCTGGAGAGATGACTCAGTTATAAGGAACATTTGCTGCTCTCGCAGAAGGCCCAGGGTCTGTTCCCAGCACCCACGTGGCAGCTTATAATTGTTTATAACTTTAGGTCCAGTTGTTGCATACATGGTGTATGTACATACATGCAGGAAAGTACTCATAAAATAAAAAAAATAAACACTTCTTAAAAATAAGACAGAAAGCGATAGAGGCGTAGAGGAAGACTTCCAGCCTTCACATGTACGCACGTGAACAGGAGCATGAACACAAACATACACATAGAATATTTTTTAAAAAGAACCTTGGAAAGCATAGGTCTCAATGAGATAATTCATCAGAGTAAATTTTAAGTTAAGAATAACCACCAATATAATATGCCAGACATTGTGGGCCAGACCTGTAACTCCAACGCTTGGGAAGTGGACCCAAAAGGAGCAAGAGTTTGATGTCAGCCTGGGCTGCATAGTAAGTTTTAGGGTAGCCTAGACTATTGGAGAGTCTGCTTCAAAACGGCAATATGACCAATATGTAGTTACACTTGTTAGTGTTTTGACTGTCATTTATGTAAGAGACACGCAAGAGAAACAAGAGCAAGGAGCTACCAGAGATAAGTGGGGTCGAAAGAGGAGAAGCAATGGAAACAGTGTGGAGAGGGGACACACTGTGCCTTTGGTAGTGTTTATGCATTTGTTTGAGATGCAGCTTACTGTGGAATCACATTCCGGATGATTCTTTTCAAAGGCTGAATTATCATAAAAAGCTCTTAATTTTAGGAACTCTTTCAATCCTTAAGTCACTATAACATTTCCTTTTTGTGAACATTCTTCTTTCTTTGGGGTTCTGGGGATCAATAGCCTTGAGCATGGTAGCCAAGTCATTTACAACAGAACTATATCCTAGCCCTTGTTTTTTTTTTTCTTCTTTTTTGCTGTAGTCTCTTAATTTACAACTTAGTGATATCAGTTCCACAGCAGCTTCTCCTGCAAAAAATGCAAAGAAATTAACCCTAAGAGTTGACAAATAGAATTGCATGCTATTAAAAGCTTCTACACAGCAAAACAACTACCAACAGAGTGAAAATACAGTCTATACAATGGTAAAACAATCTTTGCCTGTTTGCTGTACCCAAGACAGTGCAGTCTCTCTCTCTCTCTCTCTCTCTCTCTCTCTCTCTCTCTCTCTCTCTCTCTGTGTGTGTGTGTGTGTGTGTGTGTGTGTGTGTGTGTGTGTGACAGAATCTCATTATGTAGCTCAATTCAAGGTCCTCCTGCTCTGACATCTGAGGACCAAGATTACAGCTCTGAGCCACCGTGTCTAACATGTTTAAAGAGCTTTTGTTTGCATTTGTTTTATGTGGTTTTTTCTGTGCCCTAATATTCTGCCATCTTGGTTTCTTATGGCACTTCTTTTCCTCCTGTGCAGTTTCCTCTTTTGGTTTAGGTGGCAGTGGGCTCTGAGCGTAAGTTCCAAGTGCGCAGTGTAATTTGGGCTGCACTGTTCACCGGGATCCATGCTGTGACCAGAGAGCCTACATTCTAAGCTGAAGGCTCGGCAGTACTCTTTACAGTTTTAAGTGTAAGCAGCAAGAAGTCAGCACTGATTTCAGGACCCTGTGTCCTACCCTACCGCTGTTGCTGTTTGGCCTAGCCCTTCCTGCAGATGCCGCCATAGGAAAGGTGAAATGGCACATCTTATTCTCCAAGATGATTTGTCAAGAAACTAATGGCTTGTTAAGTTTTCATATACCTTATGTCCTGGACACTGTCATGAATGTCTCTGAAGTGAACGTGAGGACTAGGAACTCTTAACTTGAATGCTTTTTTTAGATTTTTCTGGATGAAAAAACAAGCAATTCATTTTCAGAAAGCACCTCAGGCTGCTGCTAAGCTAAGAGGAAAAGAAAGAGACGTAGGTGTATAGCTCGGTGGAATAACTCAGTGGAAGAGCACTTACCCAGCATGCCTGAGGGTCTAGGATTCAAAGAAAAGGAAGAGCCTCTCACTCATTTTGAAAAGTGAAGAGAAATTCTTGTTTTTATAGGCTACAATGTAAAATTCTTAGTGACAAAATGAATGAAAATAAAGTCTTGGTTAAAGCATTTAAATTCTTCTCCCCCTAGAAGTTTTAATCCAGTAATTAATTATAATTACAACATGACTGTGGTTATTTGCTTTATATGATAATAAGAATATTTCATATTTTAGTAATAGAAGTTGAAGAAATGAACTGGGATTGAAGGATAAACCATTCTTATCAGCTCCCACCAGTCTGAGCATTGTTGCATTTATTATTCATACCCTGTCAATGTTCAGGTGCTCAGTACAGAAATGAAGATCACTTATGAATAATACACTTTTAACATGAACTGAAGATTTTAGCTTTAACCTGAGAAAACTAGATCTATGGATGTGGTAGACTGTTTGCCTGTTATGCACGGGGCCCTGAGCTTGATCCTTAGCAACGCATAAAACTGGGCATGGTGGTATAAGTCTGCAATCCCAGTACCCTAGAGGTTGAGGCAGAAGGGTCAAAAGTTCAAGGTCATCCTTAGATACCTGTTGAGTTCAATGCCTGATCATGATTGGTCTTAACTCTTGTTTGCTTATGGTCTGTAACTATAAGCCTTTGAAAAGTCTTCAGTACAATTTCCTCATCTTTCCATGCCCCACGTTACTAAGTTTGGAGCTATCTGCAAAGAACAAGAGTAATACATATTTTGTCAGGTCTTAGATCAGAGAACCTGTATGAATTGCAATGGTTACAGTAAATGTTAAGGGGCCACCCTCCATCAAAGGATTGAGAACTTTCTTCCAGCATGGAGTGTTTATGTAGGCCACTGTTTCATTCTCAGGGACAAGTGGAGTGCCTGAGCATGGCAATTGCCTAGTATGTCCATCATGAACAATGACACAACTGCAGGATATGGACTCAGGGAAGGATGGAGGCAAAAGGTTTCTCTCTGTGGATGCTGTCTGATCTTGCAACCTTTCTTTCAGGGTGATAGTGTCTGTAAGCACATTATTCTATTTGTGATTCAATCCTGGAGTCCAACAAAGATCTGAGGCTTCTACTGTCCATGGGCCTTTTGATGGTGGCAAGTACTACCTAATACAATATAAGTCATTCAGTTAAATTTGAATTTAATGTAACAACAAACCTGTATATGAATACATAGAAGTAATGATTTACATTTTTGGGCATTAAACTTTATTTCACTTCCTCAATTTGTGTTTCTGAAATCTGGCAGCTGTAGGAAAAGTCATTTTCTGTACCAGACTAGGAAGACTGCTGCAAAAATCATATCCAAGTTCATGGTTCTTTCCTACTTAGTAGGCTACCCTCAGGTCAATTAGCTGTAGGGGTGATTTAAAGTGTGGACTATGGAGCAGGAGCTGACCCTGATGCCATCCCCCTCTGTGGCTCCCATTTTTTTCCTGTCTGTATTTGGTCTTATGAAGTCATTTTGAGTTATTCATGACTGATAAACTTAAAATGTTGCCCCTATTAGGGACACTTACACTGCAGACAGGTACCATCAAAATAACAGTTTATAATTTGAATTTGAAATTTTTTTGTAACTTGATATTAGAAGTAGTTATAGGAATAAAAATTGTAGTGGATATAAACACGTTTTTGTTTTTTTGATCCCAAGTGTGGGATGTGAAACAGACTTGTATGAAGGTGTGTGGTGTTTGTCTGCTAGAAACAGACTTGTGAGAGGATAGGTGATGTTTGTCCCCTAGAAGAGAAACTGCCTCTTGTGGGTGCATGGTCTTTGCCAACTGATAACATCCTAGTATGGACTCTGAGAGGAAATATAATATAATATAATATATATATCCCAAAACAAGAGGCTTGGCTTTCTGGTTTTGGTATTGCTTTCCATCGTTTGGTTGTTCATCGCTCTCCTTTGAGATATTCCTAGAGAGGACTGCTCCAGAGAACTCTCCAAGGTTCCGGGTTCCAGCCGCTGCAGTTGCTGTCACCTTTGCTGAATCGTTGCTTTGCTGTTTAACTGGTCTATTGGAATCCTGACGACAAAGAGTGGAATCACTCCAAGGAACTGAGTCTAAAAAGGTCAGCATCTCCTGTTCCCATTAACCTTTTTTCTCTCCTGTCTAGGGTAGATGGGTTGGAAGGGAGGTATAGGCATTAGAACTCCACATAAAGTTGGCTTGTAAACATTCAAAGGCTACAAAACTTTACTCTTGTTTACTTGAACTTGAGGACTTGAACTTTGATTAATCTACTTACCCTCTCATTTATGTAGATGTATGCTTGTGTTCAGGCTCCGCGGTCCTGGATGATGGCTAAGAGAAAAGGAGTGCTCTAAGGTTTTCAAGATTCTTTACTGAGTGATCTAAGAGGAAAAAAAGAGAACTCCATCTAACTAAAGAAACACTCCCAGAGGGCCTTCCTTTTGTCTTTTGTATGAAGTGTTTTCAAATGTCATTCCTGGAAAAATCAAGTGAGTGGATGACATTTGCTGAAGTAAGCGAAGCTCACGGGTGGTAAGTGGCTTGTCCTAAGTCAGAGAACCTGGAAATGACAGAGCTGTGACTCAAAAGTCAGGTTTTTGTTTTTGTTTTTAATTTGAGAGCCACAACATGCTGTCTAGTCATCCTACAGTCCCCTTCATGGGAAGACCCAGCCTCCCCTCATAGCTGTTGGATGTGAGCATCGGGTGTGGTTGCTGTAAATCCTCTGTGGTTAAGTGTCTTTTGATTGCAAACTTTTGGGAAAAAGCAATGATGCTAGATCACTTTAGTGACACAGATGGGAAGTGATTCACAATCACACACCGTTGGGCAACTAAATTTGCTAACAACGTTTTCTTGTGAAGAAGTAGACTGTTCTTCATTCATGGTTAAAGTCACGGAGAGTGGAGGAGATGGTGCTGGCACTCAGATCCATTTCTAGGGCTGGGTGAGGGTCAACTAAAGGGGAAGTGAAGTGGATTTGTGATATAGGGGAGCTTCATCTATGGTGCCTTCCACTCACCATCTGAGGCAACCTGTTCTTCCTATCCAGGGGTCTGGCAAGCTGGTTATAAGGAACTGGGAGGACTGCTTTATTGTTGTGTTAGCTTATGAGAACTGAAAATGGAATCACTTCCCACTACGTGGAATCTTAATATGGAGCACATGAAAAAGGATTGAATTTCATTCTAAATGGGACCATTCTTGAATACTGAAGTGTATTGGGGAGCAGTGTGTTTTGGGAAAACACATAACGAGAAAACAGCAACTGTATAGAAAAATTCAAATTTTATATTGAGCTGGTTAGTATTATACAATTAATAATTTGAAGTATTGACTTACAGGCTACAGGGGCATGGCTAAAATCAATCAACAATACAGAATGTGTTAGTCTGACTTGTAATCCCAGTACTCAAGAAGCTGAGGCAGGAGAATAGTGAATTTGAAGACCCTATCTCATGAACAAACAAAAGAGAACTTTAACATATGACTGAAAATGTTACAACTGGTTGATAAATATCGGGATCAATGTATTTGGTCAGTTAGAAAGCAATGCGACATGTAATTATTCACATGTAAATAGGAATTCAGGTGTGAGAGGTCTTTGTCTTCATAAAATAAATCATTAAGGAAAATAGAACCAAGTTGGATTTAGAGCAGAAAGAACTAATTGGTATTTTAATGCTGGATTTCATCATATAATATTACTTGGTGATACTAGGATGTGCTACTATGGGATGTAACAGGCCATAAAGAGCTGGAGATACTAGGATGTGCTACTATGGGATGTAACAAAGGCCATAAAGACCTGGGGCTACTATGGGATGGAGCATAGGCCATAATGAGCGGGTGATGGCCTAACTGGCCTCGATTTGGACATAGACAGACATGCCTCTTGATCTGATACCAGGTCAGTTATTTCATTTCTGTGGGCCTCAGTTTTTCTCCATTGTTCATGGGAAGATTAACAGATCAACAATTTATTCTTCAAAATTTTTAATAAATGAGATGCTATTTAAAGTTTCCTGGAAATGTAATAGTCTAGATTCAGTGGTGCTCATAACAATTCTCTTTTCCCTTTTTTATTTTAAAAGACATTTTCTAAATACTTCTGACTAAATATAATGAAGTGTAATTATAGCTTCCAGACCAAGGTCCTGACTTCTATCAGTGAACAGGACTAAAAATGATGGCGAGCTGAAACCAGTGTACTTTTAAAATCTGATTTTACCATGCTCTGTGTGCATGGTAAGTAAGGAAACAAGCATTTCTGAGGGAATAAATTCATAGGTTATGATTGAATTAGTAGACAAACCTTTCATATCTACTCATGTTTGGGCTCAAAATGTGCATTTGAATTCCCCAACATAGCATATATACTTAATGTCATCATTTATGTTATAATATAAATTATTGTATATATACTAATTTATACTGCAAGTATAGTATATGTACTAATATTTGATTTATTAACATATGACACACGCTAATACAAAACTGTTACATATAGACGCTATAAAGCAAGTTTTGCTAAATAAGCTAATCAGTAGCCGGAATCTGTGGAATATCAGTGGCAGTAATGATAACCCATTTCCAGAATGAGAGAAACTCTCTGAAAGTTTGAAAAGTCTTGTGTCTTAAAATTCTAGAGTGACAAATGAAAGGATCAAGGCATTGGATAAGAAACAGCATTTAACAGATGGAATAATTGCCCATAGCAAAATATGCTAGGACCAGAGGAGCTATGAAATACCATCTCCTGATGGTTGCCAGTTCTTTAATTGCGCTGATTTTGAATGATCAGCAAGGGAACTGCAATGTAGGGTGTTAAGGACATATAGTCATGTGGCATCTTTGGGTTATTTTGAAGATTTTCTTTTCTATGAGATGGAAGATCACAGAATACTTTGAGCAGAAGGGTGGTATGATCTGACATGTTTTAGCAGGCAGCGAATAAAAGATGATGTGGCCAGTGTAGTTTGGACATTCATAATAATCAGATGTGAAGTTATGAATCTTTGGATCATGGTGGTGGCATCTGAGATAGTAACAGAGTCAGTATTTGCCTTGGGGATGGAGAGAGAGAGAGAGAGAGAGAGAGAGAGAGAGAGAGAGAGAGAGAGAGAGAGAGAGAGAGAGAGAGAGAGAGAGAGAGAAATAGGATTTTCTATCAGATTAAGTATGAAAGTAAATGGGAAATGGAGGCTAAGTACAAGACTGCTGGTTTGGGTAATTCAGTAAAATAGACCAATACTGAGTGGGAAGGAGAAATAATGAGGATTGGCCTGAGGAGAAAAGGGAGTGAATTTAGGATTAGACATATTCAGTATGAAATGCTTATTCAGTGTTTGACGTGGAAGGCAAAAGGCGGTGGATGAGTTTAATGTGGGGCAAAGAACTGTTAGTGGAGATCTGTTTGCCAATGAAATAAAGCATGGAACTAGATGGTGTCTCTTAAGGAGAGAAAGGTGGTATTGAGGCATGTATGACCTACATAGAAGCTGGGAAGATTAGGAAGGGCCTCTGAAGGATGTGGGGAAGAAGAAGAAGAAGAAGCATCAAGTGGGAGTTTCATCTTAGATACCAAATGGGAGAAAAGTGATTCAGCAAGTGAGGCAAACTTCCCTCCTTAAAAGTTGCTTGTCGGGAATATGCTTACTCATCTATGCCATGTGCAAACAACACGTAGTCTGGCAAAACAGGCTTATCTTTCATGTTCACAGGACCTTTAGCACAGTGTAAGGTTCACACATTGTCTATCCAGCTTTAAACAGCGACAAATCGAGATAGCAAATAGCAGACATCTTATGGCCATAGGTAATAATAATGGGAGAAAGGCCAAGAAAATAGCAGAAACATTGGCCCTGAAGTGTCTAGCCAATGAATCAGTGCCAACAGCTCCATCATCCTTATCAAATTTGGCAAGAGAGAAAGGACTAGTTGCCAGCTTCCAACACCACACTGGAGAATATGCCACAGTCTGGCAATTTGTTCTTCATGCAATGGTGTCTATACTAGAACAAACATTATGACTAGATAACAAAAAGCTGCTGAACTGTGAGGTCAAGTTGGACTGGGGTTTATAATAAGTATCTGGGGACTGAGCTGTCTTTGGATCCATCGGATGGAGGAAAATATGATACCCATGGGGAGTGAGCTGGTGTGTAGGCACACTCAAGTAGAAAGGGGGAGTTCCATTACTACATGTCTATATAAAGACAATGACATGCCAGAATATGAGATCATACACAGCCATTATTAATGGTATATTCAAGCTGTGTTTAACATGATCTAATATATGTTTTTATATATAAGCTTATATATTCAGCATCTCAAAATATTGCATATGACTTAAAATGTCATAGAGAGGAGATCCATGATGGCAGCACCAAACACATACTGTGTCTGATCAGCAGGACAGCAGTGACTGCACAGTAACCTAAGGTTCAAACTGAGAACTACAAAACACCAGCTCTGGTGATTCCCAGGTGAGAGAGGTCCACAATATGTGGAGCACAGGTGAGTCCAGCTTCAGGCCACCTGGCTAATCCACACAAAAGTTTTGCTGGAATGTGCAAAGTCTAGAAAGGCTAGTCACTAGCATGCATGTGCGCAGCATCTGAGCTTTGTGTCTCAGGTGGAATTGTGAACTACAAAAACAAAAAACAAAACAAAACAAACAGTCTCTGGCGCAGTGATGACCCAACCATCTGGAACACAAGTGGTTCTGACCTCATGTCTCCCAGTCAATCCAAGGAAAATTCTAAGATTGATGCAGGAACAGGCACAGGGTCCAAGGTCTAGCCACATGTCTGGAGGGGCATACAACACCTGCACTTAGTGGCTCAGAAGGCTACAAAACACCAGTGTCTGAGTCTCCCTGCCAAGAGACGCCACAGTGTGGAACACAGGTAGATCTGACCTCAGATCACCCAGGTGGCCCAGGGATAGTTCACAGGCCTGATATCAGGCCACCCACCTGTTCCACATGAAGAGTTCCCTGATCACTGGAGGTGAGGGGTTTCAACAAACTGAGGAAAGCCTGGAATAAGAGGACTTAGAGAAGAAAACAGAACTGCAGAGGTAAGAATTGACAACAGAATAAAAGAGATGGAGGAAAGAATCTCAGGTGTAGAAGATACAATGGAAGAATTTGATGCAACCACCAAAGAAAATGTTAAATCTAAAGTATTCCTGATACAAAAAAATCTAAGAAATCAAGGACACCATGATGTTTACATGTAGAAAAACCCAAATAAATCCATAATTACCACCTTGCACCAAACTAAAGTCCAAGTGGATTAAAGACCTCAACATAAAACCATGCACACTAAATTTGTTAGAAGAAACCATGAGGAAGAGCCTTGAACTCATTGGCACTGGGCACAGCCTTCTGAATAGAACTCCAACAGCTCAGGCTCTAAGATCAACAATTAATAAATGGGACCTCATGAAACTGAAAAGCTCCTGTAAGGCAAAGGACATTGTCAGCAGAACAAAAGGACAGCCTATAGATTGAGAAAAGATCTTCATCACTCCAATATGTGACAAAGGGCTAATATCCAAAATATATAAAGAACTCATGAAACTAAACACAGCAAACCAAATTATACAATTAAAATGTGGTACAGAGCTAAATAGAGAATTCTCAACAAAGGAACATGAAATGGCTGAGAAGCACCTAAAGAAATGCTCAACATCCTTAGTTATCAGGAAAATTCGAGTTAAAATGACTCTGAGATTCCATCTTACAACTACTAGAATGGCTAAGATCAAAAATTCAAGTGGCAGCACATGTTGGGGAGGATGTGGAGAAAGAGCAGTATTCCTCCATTGCTGGTGGGAGTGCAAACTTGTACAACCACTTTGGAAATCAGTCTGGCACTTTCTTAGAAAGTTGGGAATAGTGCTACTCAAGACCCATCTATACCACTCCTGGGCATATACCTGAAAGATGCCCCACCATACACAAGGACATTTACTCAACTATGTTCATAGCAACTTTATTCATAATAGCCAGAATCTGAAGAGAACATAGATGTCCCTTAACAGAAAAATGGATAAAGAAACTGATAACATTTACACAACGGAATACTATTCAGCTATTAAATTCAAGGAAATCTTTAAATTTGCAAACAAATATATGGAATTAGAAAAAATCATCCTGAGTGAGGTAATACAGACCCAGAAAGACTCACATGGTATATACTCACTTATAAGTGGATATTAGCTCAACAGAGATGTCCTCTGAGAGACTCTATTCAGTGGGGAATCAGGACAGATGCTGTGACTTGCTGCTGTTTCTGGGAGTAGCACTGAGAGTGGTATTGAAGAATGGGGATGTGGAAAGACCCCAGTTCAGGAGCCCCAAAAGAAGACCATCAAGACCAGCGGATCTGGGCCCAGGTGACCTGCACAAATTGTTGCACCAACCAAGGACAATGCACACAGTGCACACAGACTCCCTGTCAGATATAGCCAAATGGATAGCTCATTCTCCAGGATTGTGGAGGGGAGCGGGAACTGCCTCTTACATGAAGTCTGATATCCCCAACTTGACCACTTTGTGAGGCAGCCCTGCAGGGACACAGAGGAAGGGGATGTAGGCTATCCTGATGAGACTTGATAGGCTGTGGTCCTATGGTGGGGTTAGGAGATCCCCTTCTGTTAGAGGTCTAGAGAAGAGAGTAGGGTGGAAGAGGGAGGGAGGGTAGAAAAGGAAAGATATTATTGAGGGCATAACAATCAGCATGTAATCTGAATATATTATAATAAAAAATTTTTAAATGTCGTAGAGATAGTTTACAAGATGAAACTTGTGATAATACCTGACACATATAATTTTTCATGTTTTTATTTATGTTTTTGGTTTGAGTTCTAAAAATTAATAATTATTTTCAGGACTAGCTTTAAGAAAGAAAAAATAACATATAGATGTTTGTTCGTATGTAAAGTCATAACTTATGACATTTTAATCAGATTAGTAGACTTGGGAAGAACATGTTTATAATTTTATTATTTTTAATGGAATCTGAATTAGCTGATTTTAATATAAGGATAGCAGAAACACCCTTCTCTTTAACATCCAAAATCTATGACAAGTCACCTTTCTGCGTTCCTTCTCAAATACTTATTAGCATTCTTCCTATTCTTGTTTACTGAGCACTGCAGAAAGTTCTTTCTTGTTCCTTAAATCCATGGAGACTTGTTCTTGCCAGGCCATTTAAAAAAAATTTTTTTTTATTAATTTATTCTTGTTACATCTCAATGGTTATCCCATTCCTTGTATCCTCCCATTCTTCCCTCCCTCCTATTTTCCCCTTATTCCCCTCCCCTACGACTGTTCCTGAGGGAGATTACCTCCCCCTGTATATGCTCATAGGGTATCAAGTCTCTTCTTGGTAAACTGCTGTTCTTCCTCTGAGTGCCACCAGGTCTCCCCCTCCAGGGGACATGGTCAAATGTGAGGCACCAGGGGAGGACATCCTATTGGGACTCTAGATGAGAGAAGCATGAGAGACTAGCAAAGTAGAAGGATCCAGAGGGTCCTAGAAACCAACAAGTAGAACATTATGATAGGCAAATCTGGGCCCACGGGTTCCACTCAAACTAAGGCACCAGCCAAGGACAATACAGGCGGTAAACTTTAAACCCCTACCCAGATCTAGCCAATGGTCAGAACATTCTCCACAGTTGAGTGGAGAGTGGGATATGACTTTCTCACACAAGCCAGGCCATTTTTAATAACAACTCTTACTCCTTTGGCCTCCTGCATCCTGCTGCACCTTCCTGTGTCCAGTCTTTAATTTCAACATCAAACTGACACTGGTTGTGGTTTCAGCATAGCTTTCTTGAGGCACATGATATCCAGGATTTATGTTGCAGAATCAAACTTACAAACTTTTCCTTCAATAGATCCCTGCTCTGGGATATGCTTCTGAAGAGAATATTCCCTAACGGCCGTGACTTATGGCCCTACACATTTCCAGAGAGTTGAACTAGAGGGATGTCTCAGACAATCTCTTGTTTTCCTTCGTGCTTGCTTCACAGGGTGACTCCAAACTTTTCTGTCTTCTTCCAGAAGCACAAGTAACCAAACCAATCAACCAAACCAACCAAACCCAACCCAGGCCAATCTAACCCAATCTAATCCACCCACCAACCCACCAACCCAACCCAGGCCAATCTAACCCAATCTAATCCACCCACCAACCCACCAACCCACCAACCCAACCCAACCCAATCTAACCCAATCTAATCCAATTCAACCCAACCAACCAACAACCAACCAACCAACCAACCAACTCAATCCAAACCAACCCAACCCAATCTAACCCAATCCAACTGAAACAACCAATGAACCCAATTCAACCCAATCTAACCAAATCCAACCCAACCCAACCAAGTAATTAGCCAAACAGAACATACACTCTTTAGGGCTCAAATGAAAACTTTAAACAAAAAGCTTATTAAATTAAAGCATTAGCAACTTTTTCATGTATGTAATGCATGATGATGATGATGCCTTGGCTCTCTTATCACCCTTATCACACCCTCCCCCAACCATATAGGTCCCTTTCCCAAATTCATGCTTTTTTGTTTTATTTTGTGAACCACTAAGTTTAACTAGGGATGTCTGGGTGATCATAGGTCTGGGACAATCCACTGGAGCCTGGTAAGTTTACTTATTACTGGGTATGGAACTAAAGACCTCTCCCTTAGAATATCCTAGTAGCAACTAGTTTAGCAGGGATGGTTAGGCCCCTGTGCCTTCCTGATGCATGATCAACTATTGACAGACCTAATTTTGTGGTGTAAGTCCAGTGTAGGCAGCTGCAGTTGCTGTGTGATTAAAGTTATAATGACTGTGTCATTCTTACAAGAAAGCATTTGGCATCCTCTTTCCCTATTTTTGCCCCTTACATTCTCTCTTTAGCTGTGCTCTTTGATCCATAAAGAGAAAAGTGTCATAAATGTCCTGCTCAGAACAGAACCCTCAATGTTCTCTTATTCTTAGCACCTTGACCATCCATAAGTCTCATCATTAACCATCATCATTGAAAAATCAAGCCTCTGTGATAAAGACTGAGGGTAGAACTTGTCTATATATATAAATATAAGCATTTAGAATGTTGGTTGGCACCATGTCGATTTAGTTAAACAACAAGTTCTCCTTTAGGGCCTATGAATAAAAAAGTAAGTTCTCTGTTAGGATCTAAGACCTCCTTAGTAATGGGTTTTTTTTTTTTTTAAAATTCAATTTACAGTACCAAGTGTAAATTACCTCTTGTGGAATGGGCCTTAATTTGAATCATAGACTATTTGGTGAGCTACATCATAGTTGTGGACTACTGCACCAGTGAAAACATCTTACCTTCCATGTTAATATTGTAGTTCATAGGGTTCACAGATTGATAAGGCATTGACGACTTTTCTCTCCAAGTAGCATGTATAATACCTTCCAGCACTAGGTAAGCCAGAAGGGAGGAAGCTTCAAACTCAGCTACAGCTTGATTTCTCTATATTTTGTAATGAAGATGCCCTCTAAATAACACTTTCTCAGCTCTAATCTTTGGATCAAGATATTAATCTCTGGTGACTGAAAGTATTTCCTTATTATGTTAGTGAAGACTGCTTTTGGGACTAATTTCTGTGTGATTAGCAAATAATTGCATCTAACTGAAAAATTTTCCAATACAAAGGCATAGGACAGACTATATGGGAATTACTCAGAAACTTAAACACAGACAATGTCACACATGAATAGACACAAACTCAGCATCACACACAATTACTAGGCAACAACAAATATAACACACACACACTAGCCAAAAAACAGGAGACAATGTTAGTTGTAAGAGAAATGGAACAAAGAATTTTTCATTTGTAACATATGATAAGAAGTTCTGATTATTTGTCTAGTTTGTACTACAGGGGAAATATCAGGTGATTAAGAATCTGGAGACAATGATACAGACTCTGGGTGTGGAACTGGCATCATTCTCTTCGTGAAAGCCTACAGTACTGAGGGAACCAATGCCTACTTGGGGCCCATTTCTCCATAGCTGTATTAATATCCCATTCTGACCCTCGGTCAAACATAATTACTATGCTTGCCTACCTTCCCCAGACCTTACAGCAAGGACCATGACAGAGTTAGTGTCCTTTCACAGAGCTCCAGGAATACTTTGCATATGGTACATCATTGTTACCACAGAAGCCCAGTTTTATGAGATCTACTATGCCTGCACCTGCTGGGTGGTAGCTTCCTGTGCAGCCTTCCAGTCCCAAGCAGCTATTTTCCATCATTTTTGGGAAAGGTAATCTCTAGCCACTCAAATAAAAAACTCTGTCCCTGGACATTTTCTCTTTGTCAAGAAAATTCCTGGGGTTTGGGATCCTCTAGGTTCTTACTAGACTTGCTTTTGTCTAGCCTCAAGTACCCAACACAGAAGAAATAGCTGAATTCAACCTCCTATTGAGTCCCCAGTAAGAGCTTAAAAGACAACGCTTCATTGCCAAACCAGGCTGTGTTTTCCCCCCAGAGACAATCCATTAAGAAAGTGTAGTCCTCTTGTACACATGCCTTGGATAGAGCTCCTGGCCTAAAAATAACTCTGGCATTATTGGCTGTGGAGCATCTGATTCCTTTCTGGGCCTGGCTTATTTCAGAAGTCACCTCATTAGCTTTGCTCAGTGCTATCTCAGCCATCCCAACGTTGGTACTAGCTGCACTTGAGTTAATTTTACACTTTTCTAGTTAAAATGTATTAATTACAAAAAAAAATTGTAATAGAGGAGACATAGTCTAATAGATAGTTGTTTATCTCAACCTAGCAGTTCTTTCAGTGTGCACTTTTAAAACTAAGTTGTAGACAGGGATAAGAAACTCCATCTTTAATCTTTGCTCTTCCTCAGGCCCAGAAACGACCACTATCCCAAATATGTTGCATGTACACAGTTTATCACTACTATTACATGTACTATATGTCCATTAGCACCAGGGATTTTGTATTAGTGTTTACATAAGCAATATGAATATGAGTAAATGTTAAATTTAATCATCTCTACATGAACCATAATGAATACATATACCTTAATATTTAATTAAAAATCAGTCTTTCTTAACTGAAAGAAGTAGGGGAAAATCAATCCTGTTTTTGCCATCACATAGCAAACAGCTAAAACACGAAGACAGCCATGAGCATAAATGGAAGCAGCTTCATAAATCAGCAAACGTGGGTTTGGGTTAGAGAAATCCAAAGGCCACGTTTAGAACACCCGTTGTCACGCAGCAGTTTTGAGTTTGCTTCCTGGACTGGATAGGTTCTCAACATGAAAGTACTGGCTTTGCTACTAGGAACACTTCACGACTGCGGATGCAATGATGCTGTGAGGATTCTGAAATATGTGTATAGGGAAGAAGAAAGATATAACCATTGGTTTGAATGGATGATGCTGCTTTATTCTTTCTTCCAACTTTAAAGTGTGTGTGTGTGTGTGTGTGTGTGTGTGTATGTGTGTGTGTGTGTTTACATAAAGGAAGGAAGACAGAGGAAACTATGAAGAGAAAAAAAATCTCATTACAGCTATTAGCACCTTTTCAGTTGATACGTTGAGGAATTCTCTTCCACAGTTCATCTATAATCTTGTTTTATTTCATAATTTTATGTTATAAAATACACCATTATAATTAAAAAGTTACACAACAGTTATATACACACATTAAAAGTCTCCTATTCTAGAGGTTTGGGTGTATCTCAGTGATAGGGAAATTACCTAGATGTGTGAGGGTCCACATTTCAGCATTGTCTTCCCCAAATTCTCTTTTATTCTCGACACCATTTGCCACAAAATTTCTTTTATTTCAACAAATCATGGAGTCTCTTCTTCAGATACTTTCTATATGAAATTTTAAAAGCAAAAGCCATCCTGTTGTGCTTCTAAACTTCTGCGTTAGCTTACTTAATAGTTAGGGCAGATGCACTAATGTCTCAAATGAGTTACGCCTACTAGAATTGACTCTGAAGTCCTCTTCCATGCTGCCTGAGTGTGAAAAAGCATCTCAGGTTGGCCAGTGGACACTTGGATTTGTGCACTTGATACAAGCACAGGTTTGATATGAGTGTGCAGCTGTGACATGAGCTGAGCTGGTCCAGACGTCCAGATGAGCAGAATCTGCGTGGAAGAGAACTCAAGTCGTCCACATCACAACCACCTGATAAACTGAGTCAGATCTTGAGTGGTTTCGCTCCAGGCCAGCTGCCAGTTGAATTAAGCACTCAACCAACACCCCGAGAAGTATCAATCCAGAGAGTCTGGAGACACGATAAAAAATGGCCTTAAACTGAAGTGGCTTGTTACTTATGTGGCAGTTGATATCTAAAGTCACAATATCAGCTTGCGTTTATCCTTCTCATTCTTTCTGGTTTCTGCTTAGTGATTATTTTTGTAAATATGAAAAGACTTATTGAAGTAGTTCCCCCTCATGTATATTTTTGGCTATTTGTACCAATAGCATTGAAATGGCAGTATACTTAGCACCAACACTATGAAATATCTCAATTCATAAATATCTTGTATCCATCTGAGTATTTCTCTCTTTTTTTGAGATATCTAATTATTTTAATTTTACATGCATAGGTGCTTTGCCTGCATGTATATCTATGTACCACTTATGTACAATGTGGATACTGGGAATTGAACTCAAGTCCTTTAGAGGAATAGCCAGAACTCTCAACAATTGAGCCATACCATCTCTCCGGTTACCTCTGACTATTTCTTAAAGTAAGTTCTTAAAAATACATTAGAATAGAAACTAAGCATTTTGGCATGATTGATAGGTACTGCTAAGTTTACCCCAAGAAGAGGTGAGCTATCTTCAGTCTTCATGGTGGGCTCTCTAGCTTGCTTCTCTGTTGCTGTGATAACACCACGATCAAAGGCAACTTAGTGCAGGAAAGGGCTTATTTGCCTTAGAGGTTACAGTTTGTTGTTGTGGGAAATCAAGACAGGAACTCAAGGCAGGAGCTTGAAGTAGAATTCAAGAAGGCACAATGTTTACTTGCTTACTTAGGTAGCTTTTTAACCATTCCAAGCCCATTTGTCTAGGGAATGCACTGCTCACAGCGAGTGGGCTTGGCTCTCCTACACCAATTAGCAATGAAGAAAACTCCTCAGAGGCCAGGCAGGGCCACAGGCTAGCCTGCTTTGGACAGTTCTGATGTGGTTCTCTTTCCAAGTGACTCTAGATTTGTGTTGGCAGGTTGACAGCTGAAGCTCACCCTGACAGTGGGCGCACACACACACACACACACACACGCATGCACACACACATCCTTTGGAGCATGTGTTGGAGATGTGTGTAATGGCTGTGCTTCCTCAGCTGCATGGTGTTTCCTGCTGCTAAGTTGGGGAAAATAAAGGTGGTGGCCAGGGGATCTTCTGTCACATATAAAATAAATTCTTTGGTATCTGTGCCCTGATGACTGGTTGTGGAATCCCCAGTATTCTGGAAATATTTAGAACATCAAGAAAGTTCTACAGTGGATTGGGCTGTTTCTTACTTCCTTTAAAGTGCTTCCTAATATCACTGACTCACTGAGAAGCATTTATGGCCCACTTAGAACAACAATCCATGGCTCATGTCTCCACAAGCTGAAGAGCTAGCCCTTCACCTTTCTAAAGAAGGAAGTGGGTTGTCAGAAGGTGAGTTATGAGTCCATATCCTTTTAGAATAGGTGTTACCATCCTGGGCAAGGGATACACTACTTAGCTTTTCTCATTTTTAAGAAGAATTAAGTAAGATGCCTTTTGTGTAGTGCCTGGTACATAGGGGCTCAGTCACATCCTGTTTTGTTTCTTTCTATAGTTTCTATATGACCTTAATAAGATATATAACCATAGAATTGAGTGATTGCACTTACAAACAGATTGAAAGTAAGACATAAAAACAAAACCAAGTACTGGCAGAATCCTGTTTTTTTTTTTTTTTTTTTTCTTTCCTGGATAATCATTAAAATACTATTTGTGAAAGCTAGTCAGACCTTCCCAGAGTCTTACCTGAGTAAGCTGTTCCTTACCGAGGCGAAAGGCCTCTCTGTCTTCTGTAACTGCAGTTAGTGTTTCTCCCATCCTGTTGAATCAGAAGCCAGTTCATGTCTTGGAACAGGTGACCTCTGTTTGCAAATGACTGCTCAGATGATTGCCATTTAACTAGAAAACTGGAAACATTCAAATTTGCTAGAAGTTTAGAGTTTATGGGTCTTCAGAGATGACTTCTAAGCCCACCAATGCTTCTGGACTTGGGGAAATTGTCCCTGGTATTGCTTCACAAAGAGGCCGCACTGATCCCTTGTGAGGACTGCTTCCCTGCCACCTTTTGCTCATAGAGACTTTGTTCTCCAGCCATCGCACTTTCCCCAGCCCTCTTCAATTTGCAGCAGCCTTAAAGCTGCTGGGAAAACACTTACTCAGGCTTGCCGCCCCAGGAGCCCCAGTGCCGGTGTCACAGAATGGTCCTAGTTCCCCTTTCATGCTGCCAGTGTGCTTCTATCCCCATTGCAAATGTTTGACGTTAGTTAGTTGCTTCCTTATGGAACTCATGCATAAAGAGAAGTTTAAGAACCCAAACTCCGGCCAGCAAAGCAGGAAGGTTAACTACAGACTTTCTTCTCTCCCTCCCATGCTTCAAAGTCCAATCTCGTGGACTCATGCCCACCTTTGCAGCAGACCACCTGCTGTGGCCTCTCCTCATTCTCTGACACATTCCTGGTGGCACACCTTGCTGTCTCCCCTCCTGTGGACTCCCTGATCCCCCACTCCTAGCCCATCTACATTCCTAACTGTCAGTTCCCAATACCTAGAAACACATTTTACCTGGAACCCCTATTGGCCATGCCTACCAGGATCCAAGAAGAATTTCATACCATATAACATACAGTCACACATTGTCCTAAGTGTTAAAGTTATTTTTATAAAACTGTTTTTCAGCTTCTCTCTTTCTTTGGCTATCACACAAATAACTGAGACTCTTTTATATTTGTTTAATAATAAGCTTAGCAGCATAATAACTGAGCAGTTATTACTGTATTCTTAAAGTCTCTAAGCCAATCTGGTTTCCTCCCAGCTTACATCCTAGAGATACTTGTAGCTTTCCCTGATCCAGCTTCTCTACTGATACCTTTTCTGGACTTCTGCTCATGGCTGAAGCCCTACTTTCGCCTCTAACTCCTCCTATCCTGGCTTGTAGGAAGTCCAGCCCTAGTCTCTCCCCTGAGTGGTGATTGGCTGTAAGTTGCTTTATTGGCACACCAGGGGACAATTGGGGAGCAGTGTTTATACAGCATAGAGACAGGAGTTTCTCAGAACAAGGATTGCAACCAGGTATTAGGGGTACAGAAATCAGCATTTGAATTATACAATAACCTTATGCCTACACCTAAGTACCAAAGAAGGCAACTGAAACCAAACAACAAAACATCCACCCAACAAAGACAAGACAAGATATCAACATCTACAATTACAATCAACACAATCAGAAACATCTAGGAAAATAAGTCTACATTAAAGCCAAGAAACCATACTATGTCGTAGCGCTGAGTATTCCAACAAAGCTGAAGAACAACAAAAAGACCTTAAAACAGCTTGAATGAGTGCAACAGAGATCTTAAAGAGGACATGAATAAGTCCATAAAGAAATCAATGAAAATAGAAACAAAGAGCTGAAAATATAAATAAGATCAATAAGCAATAAGACAACTCAGACTGAGGGAAACGGAAGTTTAGGCACTCAGACGTGAACCTCAGAGGCAAGCCTCACCAAGAGAATACATGACGTAGAAATGAAAATCTCAGGCATTGAAACAATGATAGAGGAAATGGACAACTCAGTCAAAGAAAACATTAAGTCTAAAAACTTTTTGATACAAAACAACCAGAGAATCTGGAACTTGATGAAAATACCAAATCTAAGAATAATAAGAATAGAAGAAGGAGAAGAGATCCATGCCAAAGACCCAGAAAATATTTTTTAACACATCATAGGAGAAAATTCCCCTAACCTAAAGAAGGAAATGCCAACCAAAGTACAAGAAGCATACAGAACACCAAGTAGATGGGCCCCCCCCCCAAAAAAAAAATCAAAACAGTAAACGTACAGAATAACAAGAGAAAAAGAGCAAGTAACATATAACAGAAGACCTATTAGAATAACTTTAGACTTCTCAGTGGTGACTCTAAATGCCAGAAGGATCTGGACAGATATTCTACAGACTCTAAGAGACTACTAATTACTCTATCCAGTAATACTTTCAATCACAATAAATGGAGAAATTAAGACATTCCATGTTTTAAAAAAAGCAGTATCTATCTACAAATCTAACCTTACAGAATGCACTATAAGGAAAGCTAAAACCTAAAGAGTCTAACCACACCCAAGAAAACACAGGAAATAAATAAACCTAGACAAGCACATCAAAAGAGGGGCCTCCCTACGTATACACCCCACCACAACTGCCAACACAGCACAAAACAAAACAAAACAAAAAACAAAAAACCAGCAAACACCACTTACGGATCTCTCTCAGCAGCAGTGGTCTCACTTCCCCAATAAAAAGACATAGACTAACATAACAGAGGCAAAACCAGTATTCATTCTCCTGCCGCATCCAATGAACACACCTTAACATCAAGGATAGGTACCAACTCAGGGTAAAAGGGTAGAAAGAAGTATTCCAAGACCATGCACCTAAGCTGAAAGCTGGTATAGACATTTTAATATGTGACAAAACAGACTTTGAACCAAAGTCAATTGGAAGAGATAGGGCAAGACACTGCATGCTTATCAAAGGAAAAATCCGCCAAGAGGACATAGCAGTTCTTAACAACGATGCCTCAAACACAGGGGCACCCAAGTTTGTAAAAGAAACACTATTAAAGCATAAATCGCATGTTGACCCTCACACACTGATGGTGGGAGACAATGCCCCATTGTCAACAAAAGACAGCTTATCTAGACAAAAACTAAACAGAGAAATACTGGAGCTAACAGAAGTTACAAACCAAATGAACCTAATAGATATTTACAGAACATATCACCAAAATGCAAAGCACCTTCTTAGCACCTCATAGAACTTTCTCCAAAAATGACTGCATACTTGGACTCAAAGAAAAACCTCAGCGGATATAAGAAAACTGAAATAACACCCAGCATCTTATCTGACCACCATGGATTAAAGCCGGATGTCAACAACAATAACCAAAACAATAGAAAGCTTACAACCTCATGCAAATTAACAACTCACTGCTGAATGAAAACTGGGTCAAGACAAAAAGTAAAGATATTTTAAGACTTTCTAGAATGGAGTGAAAATGAATACACAGCATAAGCAAGCTTCCAAGACACAATAAAGGTGGTTCTAAGGCAAGTTCATAGCACTGAGTTCCTACATTAAAACAAAACAAAACTAGAGAGGTCTCAAACTAGTAACTTATCATCACAATGGAAGATATAGAACAATAAAAACAACAGCAGCAGCAACAGCACTCACACCCCAAAGGAATAGATAGCAAGAAATGATCAAACTCAGGGCTGAGATCAAGAAGCAAAAGGAACAATACAAAGAATCAATGAAACAAAAAAATTGGTGCTTCGACAGACTCACTAAGATAGACAAGCCATTATGAAGACTAACTAAAAGGCAGAGATAGAATATCTAAATTAACAGAATCAGAAATGAAAAGGGGACATAACTACAGACACAGAGGAAATTTAGAGAATTAAAAGGTCGTACTTTAAAAACACATACTCCACCAAACTGGGAAATCTAAAATAAATGCTTTCTTCTCCCCATACATACCACTCACCAAAGTTAAGTCAAGATCAGATAAGGAATTTAAACAGACATAAAACACCTAGTGAAATAGAAGCAGTCATTAAAATCTCCCAACCATAAGAGCTCAGGGCAGATGGTTTTAGCACAGAATTTTACCAGACTTTTTTTCTTTCTTTTTAAAAAAAATTTAAGTAATTTATTCAGATTACATCTAAATTGTTATCCCCTTACTTGCATCTTCCCGTTCCCCCTCCCTCCCTCTTTCATCCTCTTCCTCTTCCCCAGGTCTGTGGCAGAAGAGGACCTTGTGCCCCACTATAAGATCACAGCCTATCAGGTCTCTTCCTGGTAGCCTGCTCACTCTTCCGCTGAGTGTCACCAGATCTCCCCACCAAGAGGAAGTGGTTTACCAGACTTTCAAAGAAGAGTTGATGCCAAAAACGTCCTGAAATTATTCAACAAAATAGAAACAAAAGGAATACTACCCAATTCATTCTGTGAGTCATAGTTACCTTGTCACCCAAACCACATAAAAATCCAGCAAAGAATGAGAATTGCAGACCAATTTTTCTTTATGAAAATTGATGCAAAAATTCTCAATAAAATACTTGAATACCAAATCAAAAGACATGTCAAAAAAACATCCACCATACCAAGTATGTTTCATTCCAGAGATGGAAGGATGGTTCAATATAAAAAAAATCAATAAATGTAACCCACCTTATATAAACTGAAAGACAAAAAACACATGATTGTTTCATTAGATGATTTGACAAAATCCGACACCTCTTTATGATAAAAGTCCTAGAGAGATCAGGAATAAATGAAGACAGTTTATAGGAAGGTCATATCAACACCAAATTAAATGGAGAAAGAGATGGGGGACAATGTTCTAGTGTCTTTGGTACAGGAAGGCACTGTGCATGCTACCTAGAGAAACAGAAGCACCAGGTCAGGCATAAACCCGTTGGTACACAATGGTATGATGCCTGCAAGACATATTAGGGCAATGGTGGCACAAAGCTTGTGGGAGTAGCCAACCAATATATGATTTGATTTAAGGCCCACTCCATGAGATGGAACTTATCTACATCCGACACTGCTTGGATGACCAAGATAGCCAGCCCAGTGACTTCTGTTAAAATCAAATACATTTTTATGCTCTAAAACCAAAAATCTGCAGCAATAAAATGACTCTTAATAATAACATTGTCATAGTCATAGGTCAGTGCCTTGCAATAGATGGGAATAAATACAGAGACACAGTCAGACCCTGTGCACAGAGCGAGATGTCTTGGAACACTCAGCTATAAACAGGAAGTCTCCATCAAGTCTTTCACCTCAGGGCTTAGAGAACCTATGCAATAGGAGGCAGAAAGTTTAAGATCTAGAGATGGTAGATGACACCAGAGAAGAAGGCGCTCTCATTCAACATGATGGATGTAAATATGAGCTCACAGAGACTGAAGCAACATGACCAGGGCCTGTATGGCTCTATGCTAGGCCCTTTGCATATATATATATATATATATATATATATATATATATATATATATATATATGTGCATATATTTACACATATATATTATGGCTAACAGTTTAGTGTTTTTATAGGACTCTTGGGTAAAAACTAGAACAAATTAGTTGGATCTCTGATTCTTATGCCTCCAGTTGGGATCTTTTTCTTCTATTTCTTTGTTTCATCCAATTGCAATATGTTAGCTTTTGCTTTCTCTTATATTTTATTTTGTTATTATCCCATAGATGTCATTATTTTTCAATGAGTGACTGAAAGGGAGTGGATGTGGATGGGAGGGGAGGAACTGGGAGGTGTTGAGGGAGGGGAAATAGCAATCATGATATATTACATGAGAAAAAAATTTTCCTTTTATTTTCAATGAAAGGAAAAATAAATACTGTTAAGTTTTTGTTTTTAATTTGGACAGATCTGAAAGTCATTGAATTGAGTTAATTGACCTCTTGTTTTGCAGGTCACTGAGCAACACTAGACTGGCAGCAGCTCCAAAGCAGCAAAACAAACTGACAAAGGTCAAGGGATAAGTGAGAGAACAGCAGTGAACAGTAAATACAATTCTATTCATTTCATACCCACCCCCCTCCTCTGTTCTGGAAAGTTAAAACAAACCCTACTGGACCTATAATAAACAAAGGAAAAAATGTATATGAACATCACAAATAGTGCACACGTTTTTCCATGTGTGTGTATCCACTGGTTGGGATAACATTTTGACAGAGGTATTGCATTGTCCCTTGTTATCTTTGCATTTTATTTGAGTAGCCAATTCCATATCTCCCACATTGATGAAAATCTGTGAAGGAAACCGATCATCAGATGTAATGAAAACAAAATGGAAAGTAGGTGGTGGAGGAGACGGCTTTCTGGGCGAGGCACTCACGGCTAAGTCTAACAGCCAGACCTCAGTTCTGGTAGAAGCTCACATGGTAGAGCTCACCGGGTAGAAGGAGAGGACCAACTCCTTTACGTTGTTCTCTGACGTTTACATGTTGCATGTAAAAAGGAATTGCAGGCAGTTTATCCAGCAAAGTAGTGATAGAATACTCCATTTATTACCAACAGAGCAATTGCTTTGACAAAAACCACGCTAGAACGAGAGCCCTAGAACAGTAGTGCGAATGCTTGAGCAGCATCTACAAGGTCAGTGCCATTAATGATGAATATAAGTTTCTCCTAAGATATTCCTATAGAGATACTCGGGGCACCAAAGAGCCGAGATGGCTAAGCTTTAGGACGCAGGTGTGTTCTCACGGACCTGTTGTATTTTTTTTCAGTGTAAGCCTGGCTTTATCCACTGTTGTCTGTCAGCTTTAACAGCGTCAATAAGTGTGCCACAATTTACACACTAGTGTCAGCTTTAACAGCGTCAATAAGTGTGCCACAATTTACACACTAGTGTCAGCTTTAACAGCGTCAATAAGTGTGCCACAATTTACACACTAGTGTCAGCGAGTCGTACTGTTCTCTGACAACATGTCTGGCAAATGTGCCTGGAGTAAATGCAATACATGTTAATCATTTAGAAAGCAGTTTATAATTAGGGCGGTTGTAGAAATAAAGTCTATCTTGAGTTATTGTGTGGGCACAATACATGTTTTATACATGTCTTAAAAATATTTGTTTTGCTTTATTTTAAAAACATTATTGCCTATTAAAACTGTTAGTAATGAGATAAACAATGGGAATATATTTCTATAGGGAATCTTAAAGTTTTTGGAATTGGTTTTTCAATATTATATAATATTTAATTTAAATAAAGAGTTGATACTTTGTCCTTGAAAAATGACTGCCACATTGAACCATTAATAATATGAAATTTACACAGTTCAAAACTGAATCTGGGTCTTTGATAAGGCAATCAAGTGCTCTTGACTTCTAAGCCATCTCTCCAGTTCCTAAAATTATTTTAATTTGAAATTTCTTTTATCTTAACGACTTATGAGGTAGAAGCTATCTATCAGACAGAAAATGAAAAATAGATAAAACATCCAACAGAAGAGAATGAGTAGGTAACAGAATGCGATGTCACCAGTAAAGTCAGCAGATTAATCCTTATACAAAAATATGTAGATTGAAAATTCAAAAAGTAAAACATGAGACTCCTGAAAGGGAAGGAGTTAGTCTGACTGTAGATCTGCCCCAGTTCCAATCCCCCAATCTCACTGCCAGCTCCAGCACCTGCAGGTGTTCCCTGTGAGAACACAGCAGCTGAGCAGACCCAAGAACGAGGTAAGCTAACTCAAGACCTTCATCACTTCCCCTCCTTCAAATCCAGTCCCGAGTCTCACCCACCCCCTCAGCAACAAAACACCCTTTGCAGTCTTCCCCGCCCTCCTCTCTGTCTCCTGTGGATGCTATAGATGTTCCTCTCCTTACGTCTCACACCCTAACCTGTTGCTTTATCTTTCACAGGCACAGCCTGCTAACCCACAGCCACTCCTGCTGAGGAAGCAGGTGGGCTCAGTGTAGATCTTCCTTTCTCCTTACGACCCTCCTGCTCCAATGCCCAGTCTATAAAGCAGGGTGATCTCTCTTCACTGTCTACCCCCATTCCAAGGAAACTAAATAAGCAGATCCTGGTTGAATACTCTGCTCTCCTCCCTCCTGTGCTTTGGGGAGCAGCGGCTTGGAGGAAGGAGACTGCTGGATGGAGAGGGGCGTAGGCCAAAGGAACCCAATTGGCTCAAAACCGCCGGGAGAAGTAAAGGGGCCTCCTCTCTCCCCCAACATTCTCTCTCCTAATTAGGGTTCGGAGGTTGGAAGAGAGGTTGAGGCCTAAACACACCAAATAAAGTAGAGTTTGAAAGCAAGAGCGCTACACCCACACAACAAAGACAAAACAGAAATCAGGACCTAGACCTAGAACCATCCTAATCCCAGATGCCTCGGTGCCAATATAAAACACAATCAATAATAGTGACAGTGATATGTCGTCAACAGAGCCAGCAACCCCATCAGAGCAGGCCTTGAATATTACAATACAGCTGAAGCACAGGAAGAAGAAGGAGAAGGAGAAGGAGGATGAGGAGGAGGAGAAGGAGGAGGTGGAGGAGGAGAAGGAGGAGGAGGAGGAGGAGGAGGAGGAGGAGGAGGAGGAGGAGGAGGAGGAGGAGGAGGAGGAGGAAAAGACCTCAAATCAGCCTACATGAAGATGATAGAGGTTCTTAAAGAGTAAGTGAATAAATTCCATAAAGAAATCCGGGAAAATACAAAGACTGGGGAGAAATGAAGGAATCCCATAGAGAAGTCAAGGAAAACACAAACAAATAGTTGAAGAAAATGAATAAAACTGTTCAACACCTACTTGGAAATAGAATCAATCAAGAAAACTCAAAGTGAGAGAATTTTGGAAATAGAAAAATTATGAATTTAAACAGGAACTAAAGAGGCAAGCTTCACCAAGAGACTTTAGGAGATGGAAGAGAATCTCAGGCATGAAGACACAATAGAAAAAATGAATACATCAGTCAAAAAAAAAAAAAAGTTAATCTAAAAAATTCCTGACACAAAACAAACCAGAAATCTGGGACACCATAAAAAGACAAAATCTCAGAATACTGCTACTCAAGCAAGGTGGAGAAACTAAGCTTGTAGGCCCAGATAATATTTTCAACAAAATCTTTGGGGCAATTTTACCTAACCTAAAGAAGGAAAAGGTTTGCTGGTGGCAAGAGCGAGCATCCTTTGGGTGTATGTTCAGAAGTGATATAGATAGATTGTATTGAGGTAGATTTAAGGTTTTCTGTTCTCAAGGATTTCCTACATGAATGCAGTAGTCACATAATTTCTACTTCTGTTCTCCCCTCCATTTTTACCTGTATAGTGTAAAAACCATCTTTTAATTCAGGTGAGTTGCTATACTTGATATTTTAAAGGCCATGCAAGGCAGCCAGGTCCACAGGAGTCAAGGCTTTCTGAGCTTTAATCTGGACTCTGTCCCCAAGTTTGGCAGCTGAAGCCTTCAGGACTTGGGAGTTGCCTTTCTGAAGTTCCTTGCTTTAATTTAATTCATTAACTAAGGTATAGGGATAGAACCCTGGTACATGCTAGGCAAGCACTGATCCTGATCTACATCCTCAACGCCTTTATTACCTTTCCAGAGTAGATATTTTTCCTAAGTATAGACTTTAAAAATAGGAAATCTAGTCAGGTGTGGTGCCACATATCTATAATCCCAGCACTCAGGGATGCAGAGGTAGGTGGATCTCTGTGAGTTCGGGCCAGCCTGGTCTGCATAGTAAATCCAGGACAGCCAAAGCTACACAGAAAAAACATGTTTTGAAACAACAAGAAAAATGGGAAATCTACAAAAAATAATACTAATCTAAGTAGAAGTAGTTATGATTTGTAAAACTTGAATAAATACAAGTTCATGACATTTTGTTCTCAGAATCTCAATGTATTTCTTAATTTGTAACTGAATGGTTTATTTAAATCAGAAACAGGGACATGTTGGAAATAAATCCAGTATCTACTTTGATGGCTAAGGACTAAACTAGACAGCATTAAACCGGAGTATTTAATAACTGAGAAGATGCTTGGCACGGCAGACAGCCTCCTCACTGGAGTACTGTTTTATAGTTATGGGGAGTTTTCACCTCATCTTATGCTGAAATGGGATTTGAAAATTTTTAATAAAACAGAATCCACATAAAAGCAGATTTGTCCTATAAGGTATAAAACACTCCCTCTAAGATAAAATTTCTCTAAAGCTTAGTGTCCATGGATCGTCTGAGGTAAACATCAAAGGGCATTTCTTCTCTAAAATCTTACAATACTCTTGTATAATATCCAGAATCACAGAGATGTTGGAAAAATGAAGAACTCAGCTTTGGCAAATCGAGGGTGATATTTGTTACATTAGTAACTTCTAGTTTCTGTATAAACTCATATTAAAACTAGAATTAGTATTCAGGTATCCAGGGCCAACAACCTAGCACTCTTCCGACATAGAATACAGAATAAATCTACAACCACTCTTCATCAAAAAGAATTTCTTTCTATCTAGCACCTTTTATATGAGTGCATGTGAAATGAGTATTTATAGACAAAAATCATTGTTGGCATGCATAATTATCTTTAATTAAGCTTCAGGAAAACTGGGTCTAGAGACTTGGTAAGTGGTATGTTCCCTGAAACCATAACATCATCTGGTCTCAAAGTATCTGAATATACAAAAAGTGTATGACTGAATAAATCCAGGTACCTTCTCTTCTCTCCTCACAGAGCTTTCCGAGGACAATTATGATCCAGTCATCTTGATTTCCATTTGTCACTTTGCTGAAGGTGTTTATCAGCTGCAGAAGTTCCTTGGTAGAATTTTTGGGGTAACTTACGTACATTATCATATCATTTGGAAATCATGATCCTTTGACTTCTTCCTTTCCTACTTGTGTCCCCTTGATCTCCTGTAGTTGTCTTATTGATCTAGCTAGAACTTCAAGTACTCTATTGAAGAGAAAGTGGATAGCTTTTTGTCCCTGATTTCAGTGAAATTGATTTAAGTTTCTCTCCATTTAGTTTGATGTTGCCTGTAGGCTTGCTGTATATTGCCTTTGTTATGTTGAGGTACATGACTTGTATCCCTGCTCTCTCCAGGAATTTAAACATGAATGGGTGTTGAATTTTGTCAAATGCTTTTTCAGCATTTAAGATGGTCATGGGTTTTTTTTCTTTCAGTTTGCTCATATGATGGATTACATTGATGGATTTCTATATGTTGAACCACCCTGTATGCCTGGAATGAAGGCTACTTGGTCATGGTGAATGATACATTTATGTGTTCTTGGATTTATTTGATTTGGGAGTATTTTTGTGTCAATGTTCATAAGGGAAATGGGTCTGAAATTGTCTTTCTTTGTAGAGTCTTTCTGTGGTTTAGATATCAAGGTGACTGACTGTGGCCTCATAGAATGAGTTTGGTAATGTTCCTTCTGTTTCTATTTTGTGGAATAGTTTCAAGAGAATTGGTATTAGCTCGTCTTTGAAGGTCTGGTAGAATTCTGTGCTGAATCCATTAGGCCCTGGGCTTTTGTTTTTTGCTTGGGAGTCTTCTGACGACTACCTCAATTTCCTTAGGAGATATAGGACTACTTAATTTGTTTACCTGATCTTGATCCAATTTTGGTAGTTGGTATCTATCAAGAAAATTGTCCATTTCATTTAGGTTTTCAAGTTTTGTGGCATATGGGCTTTTGAAGTACAACCTAATGATTCTTTGGATTTCCTCAGTATCCGTTGTTATGTCTCCCTTTTCATTTCTGATTTTGTTGATTCAGATACTCTCCCTTTGCCTTTTAATTAGTTTGGCTAAGGGTTTTTTCCTATCTTGTTGATTCTCTCAAAGAACCAGTTCTTGGTTTTGTTGAGTTTTTAAATCATTTTCTTTGTTTCTAATTTATTGTTTGCAGCCTCGAGTTTGATTATTTTCAGCTGTCTACTTCTCTTGGGTGTGTCTTCTATGTCTCCAATTTCTTTATGGAGATATTTAGTGCTATGAACTTTCCTCTTACACTGCTTTTATTGTGTCCCAAAGGCTTGCATATGCTGTGCCTTCATTTTCACTGAATTCTAGGAAGTCACAATTCAACACTAGCAACAGAAGTAGCTTCTCTACTTGGAGTTCTTGCCTGATTTTTCAGTTAGGAGTTCCCAAACAGGTCTGTGTCCTAGTCTTTGCGATTCATGAATGTTAGGTGATGTGCTATTATGTACACTCACAGATTTATAAGTTGAAGGCTTGGTTCCCAAATGGTGCTGCTATTTTGTGAGTTGGTGGAATTGCTTGGCAGGCCACTGGGGCTATGTTCTCAGGAAGTACGTATTGTTCTGTGTCTTTCCATTTCCTGGATGTTATGAAGTGAGCAACTTCATTCTGCCACATCCTTCTGATTTGACTTCCCACCTCATTATGGCCCAGAAACAATGGAGCCATTTGGTCATGAACTAAAACCTCTGAGATTGAGCTGAAATAAACCCCTTCTTGTTTTCGTGTGTTGTTACAGCAACAAAAGTTGCACCATAAGACACAGATGAATCAAGGCTGTTAACCAGATGGTCTCAAGGAGAGTGTCCTGTTTGGTTTTAACAGGCGAGGCTGTGTGGATGAAGCATGCAAAAGTGTTGGTAGGATACAACCAGCAGGAGTAAGACCTGGCCAGCCATTTCTGACTTTGAAAATGGCAAAAGCCACGAATCAAAAAAAAATGTGAGTAGCTTGGTGAGACCAGAAAGCACAAGAGAAGATGCTCAGCACCAGAGCATTCCAGAAGGAAATGCTTCTGCTGGTAACTGGAGTTTAGACCATTACGAACTTCTGAACAATTTAGTATCTGAAGCTTGTTTTCAAGGCTCGGATAGCCGGTGTGCATCACCTCACCCAGCATAAAATAGTGATAAGATAATAAATTTAAATGGGCTAAGTCAATTCATTCCATGGTATTTTTTTCCACAGCAGCCACAGAATTCTAACATAACCTCTAGATGGATCAGTAGCTCTCTAGCAACATCTTTTTTTTATAAGATATTTGGATGATTTTACTATTACTCTTAAGACAAAGACCATTCCCTTAATGAGCTTCTCTCAGTCTGTTTATCCCTCACTCTCTGACTTCTCAGGTACCCTTCTTCAGTGTTTGACATAGCCACCTACTTCATTCAATTAAGTATTTTATGTTTTGTGAATTTCATACCTGAGACTGTATTTACGTAATTTCCACTTGCCCCTGTCCGCACTCTAATTCTTTTATTGTGCTCTTCCTACTTCTCAAAAACAAGACTTTTTCTTTTAAATTATTATTTTCACATATATACAACCTCTGGCCTCATTTAGTGCTACGTGTGTGTGTGTGCGCACGCGCGCGCGCATGCATGTGTGTGCATCTGATCACTGGAGTTAGATAACCTAACAAAGGGCTCATTCCCAGAGAAAAGTTTATCTCCATCCCTCAGAAGGCACAGAGTGCCTGAAGTACTTCACCCAGGGATAGGGCCTCGTGAACTGTCTCCCATTCGCATTGGCAATGACAACTGGTATTATCATTATGCAGGCCTTGCTTAGACTTTTATTTAGATTTCATGAGTCACTTGACATGTCTAGCTGCTGTTTTTGTTTTCTGGATCTCATAATCTCTTGCTTCCTCTTCTACAATGTGCCCTGAATCTTAGATATAGAGTTATCTTATATTTGTACCAATGGACAATGAGCTCACCATGCTTATTTAGTCTTTGTATTTTAAAAATATATTTTATTAATTTATTTATATTACAGCTCAATTGTTATCCCATCCCTTGTATCCTCTCATTGCTCCCTCCCTCCTGTTTTCCCCTTCCTCCCCTTCCCTATGACTGTGACTGAGGGGGACCTCCTCCCGCTGTATATGCTCATAGGGTATCAAGTCTTTTCTTGGTAGCCTGCTATCCTTCCTGTGAGTGCCACCAGGCCTCCCCATCCAGAAGACATGGTCAGATATGGGGCACCAGAGTTCATGTGAAAGTCTCCACTCTAGTCTTTGTATTTTGAGCTGTAGCATATCTCTATAGTAGCCTCGGTTGCTTCTTTGGGGAGGTGCAAGAGCTACGTTTAAATGTGGTTGTAAGGACAAGTGCTTGTCATACAGTCAGAAATTATTAATTTAGGAAAATGGCAGCAGTAAGTTTCCCTCTAGGACCTCCTCTTTTGATACAGGTAGTTGACTTGGTTTATAGTAGCAGGAATAAATTCCCACCTGTCTAGTGGCCCTAAGTACAATTTATACAACTCTTGATTATGCCCAAAATATATGTGCCACTATCTCATCACTGGGTATATTTTGCAGGCTGGTCACTGTCGTGGCTCACAGGTTTTACAGCTGGGTAGAACTACTGACTGCTTTTCCCCATTTGCAGCTTGTATGGTGTCCTTACAGAAGAGGCTGCTAGTTCAGCTCCTTATCAGTTCCTCCAGGGTATGTAAGTCCTCAGTAGTTCCTGCCTCACACATATGTCTGTGAGATATATTGGACCAGAAGGCTGAAGATGATGCTCCAATGTCGTAGAGTTTTGGGTGACTATTCAGGCAGCAATCTGTCTGTCATTTTTTCATTTTGGAAGCTGCTAACCTGCACTTCCAGTTCACTCAGGTAATTAATTTTATTCCTTTTCTGATGGGGTTGAAGACCAGAAAGTCTAGTTTTACTATTAAGCTTAGTTGTTTAGGGGTTAAGATGTTTTTAGGTCTAGATAGATGTTTTAAGTTGACAGAGATGAGATACTTTCTGCAAGATTGCCAAATACAAATAGCCAAAACATCATGAATATAACATTTATATAACTCTTGATTGTTTCATGGTTCTTCTTGCTGTATGCAGTTTTTTATTTATGTGTAATAATATAAATATATATGCCAAAAATAAAATAAAACCTTTTGAAAAAAATATAAATGCCTTCCGCAGTAGCCTCTTTGTTCCCTTCAAGCATAGAATCTCTGTCTCATTTCAAGGGACCACCAGACACCAAGAGGACCTCTGATCTCTCTTTAGGCCCTCTCAGTAGCTGCCTCTCACCTCCATGACACCCTGTCAGGTCCCAGTTAGCAGCTGTGGTGAGATTTGATAGGCCAATCTCTGCCACTCATTATCAAAGTTGTGATCTCACCGGTGTTCATGTGATTTTGAGAAAACACTCGACTCTCTGGGGTCCTTCTCATTTCATGTCATATTTACTATACAGAGCACTGTGGCTTGCACAAAGACACTCATTTTTTTTTTTTTTTTTTTTTTTTTTTTTTTTACATTAAGGAATAAGTAGCTGAGTGATTGTATGTGTGTGTCCAGGAGCCTGGATCCCAGGCCTTGTTTTGAATACCTTGTTACAGAGTCACTTTCATGCACAGGTGCTCTAATATTGTGCTCTTATCAAAGGCACTGTAGAAAATATCTCCATGAAATATGTTATCTACATTTCCTGTGGTTGTTTCCATTCTATTAGTCAGGATTTCTTATATACCTAATAATGAAAAAAAAGAATTGATTTCTATCTTGTTTTGGAATAACTTTGCTTTCATAGAGTAGTTATTTTCTCTTCTGCAATGGACATTCGGGGATCTGCCTAAATCTATCACAGCCATTAGGACCCCATCATGCATACTGCCTGCTGACCACTTGCAACTAAGGCTTCCTTCCAGCCACTCTTCCTCATCTTCTGCTGAAACCAGTGTGATGCAACACCATTTCACTTCCAGGGCCAGCCTGTATATTCCAAAGTGATCAATCTAAATCTCGGGTGAGATAATAAAGGTTTGTATTATCCAACTATGAAAGCTTAGCAGAGCCAATCCCACCTTCGGCTCCATCCAAAGAAGTATTTCCTGTTCTCACTGCCTTACTCCTTTCTGCTCATCTGGATGTCCATGCCACCGTAGGTACTAAGATCAAGAAACTTCACCAGAAAGCCTTCCAACATGAATTCTGCCTATACATTTATTTCCCAGAGCATATGATTTATGACAAGCTTCCAAAGAAACAAAAACTAAGTAATCATTTCTCCCTGTACTCTACCTGAAGCTAAAAATCCCACGGAATGGATTCCAAATCTATCCATAGGTTTGGTATGCATTTCCTATTATATTTATCTGTTTGGGTGTTCTTTTTCACATAGTTAGCTAATGTGCTTTAGCCTCTTTGTGGAAAAAGGCAGGATTTCGGTGAATAAGCAGAACAAAGACATAGGCATATAGGCTTAGATATACCACTTAAGATTACTTAGAGCATGCTGAAAGTGCTTGTACTAAGAGGAGATAAGTGTGCTCCAATAATGTTCTGCTGTGTGTGTGTGTGTGTGTGTGTGTGTGTGTGAGAGAGAGAGAGAGAGAGAGAGAGAGAGAGAGAGAGAGAGAGAGAGAGAGAGAGAGAGAGAGAGAGAGAGAGAGAGAGAGAGAGAGAGAGAGTTCCTGCTGCTTAAAGAGAAATCCAGCCAGAAAAATGTTATGAGAACACTTGCCTTTTCCTTTGAATTCACTTCCTGACTAAGAACAAGTAGAGAGAATAGCAAAGCTAGCTGGGGAATGAGAAGTTCAGGAGGCAGGCGGTCCAGGTGTTAGTCAGTCTTCCATACTGTCCCTCTCTGAGACAGTGATATGTAAATTACCCTCACGACTGTCTGCTTCTCAGCACTGCAGGCCTCCGAGAAACAAAACAGCAATGAAGCAGCGTGCAGTGGTAAATTGCTCTGTGAAGTGGCTGTGACTCTTGTTTTCAGTTCCTTATTTTTTTAAACCCTTGTAACCAAAGTCACCAGGCATGGAAGTAGCATGAAAACTGGATAAGAGAACATTTCAATTGTTCAGTTCATGAATTTCATAGGGTATCATTTTGTCAAGGAGCAAACAAGGCTTTTGCCATTGCATTTAGCTTGGGCTTAGGGAATTACGTGTTGTGCTAACATTTCTAATGAATAGTTCCTTGATCCCATATCAAAGACATTTACACTTTCTGAACTTATCTCCTCATTTGAAATTTCATTAAAAAAATGAAATCAGA